>NC_053489.1:618621243-619821243 GCF_905171775.1 Rana temporaria | reverse complement strand
CCCGTGTAAAAAATTACTGGCGGGGTTTCCCTTTCATGGAGAGCGTTTGTTTGGGGAAGATCTGGATGCTTATATTCAGAAAATTTCCAGTGGCAAAAGTACACTGTTGCCAGTAAAGAAAAGGTTTAGGGGTTCCCCCGCCTTTAAGAGATCCTCCTCTCCTATCCCTAGTACTTCCAGTACCAGGCAGTTCCGACGGCCTCCTGGACAATTCAATGCAGGTGGGAAGCCACAGGGCCAGCCTCAGGCTTCCAAAAAGCCTTGGAACCGTAAGCCACAGGCCAAGCCAGCAACCAAGTCAGCATTATGAAGGTTCTCCCCCACTCAGCCGGGTGGGGGGAAGGCTTCAGCTGTTTGCGGAGGCTTGGCTAGCCAGGATCCAAGACAGGTGGGTCCTCTCTACGGTCTCCGGGGGCTACAAGCTGGAGTTGAGCGAATTTCCTCCACCGCGCTTCTTAACCTCGAACGTCCCAAAGGACCTCGGCAAAAGAAGGTCCTTAGCATTGGCCTTAGATCATCTGTTATCCCAAGGGGTAATCAGAGAACTGCCAGTGGAAGAATAAGGTTTGGGGTTTTATTCCAATCTCTTCACCGTCCCCAAACCAAACGGGGATGTAAGACCCATCCTGGACCTCAAGGCCTTAAACAAGTTCCTAAAGGTCCAATCATTCCGGATGGAATCGATCAGGTCAGTGGTGGCCTCCCTGCAAGGAGGGGAACTACTAGCGTCCATCGATATAAAGGACGCATACTTGCACGTTCCTATCTTTCTCGACCATCAGAAGCTGCTTCGCTTCGCGGTAAATCAGCGCCACTTCCAGTTCGTGGCCTTACCTTTTGGTCTGGCCACCGCTCCTCGTGTTTTCATGAAAGTATTGGCTCCACTGTTAGCCTATCTAAGGTCTCAAGGCATATCCATAGTAGCCTATCTAGACGACCTATTGGTAGTAGACCGGTCAGTGGCCGATCTAAACTCAGCGGTACACAGAACCGTAAAATTTCTGGAATCCATGGGTTGGGTTCTCAACCTGGACAAGTCAGCCTTAATGCCTGTGCAAAGGCTCGAATATGTGGGTCTACTCATAGACACAAAGCTAAAAAGGGTCTTCCTGCCCCAAAGGAAGTTCGAGGCTTTAAGAGAACTAGTTCAACTAGTCAAAGCAAAGCGTCAGCCTCCCATTCGCCTCTGTATGAGGTTACTGGGAAAGATGGTAGCCTCGTTCGAGGCCGTTCCATTTGCGCAGTTCCACTCAAGGGAGCTTCAACATGCCATTCTGTCCGCTTGGAACAAAAAGGTTCAAGCCTTGGATCTCCCTATGTCTCTCTCCTGGTCAGTCCGGCAGAGCCTTTGTTGGTGGCTGGTTCCTCGGAACCTGCTAAAGGGGAAGTCCTTTGTTCCCGTGACATGGCAGGTTGTGACCACGAACGCCAGTCTGCTAGGCTGGGGTGCAGTCCTGGGAGGTTTGTCTCTCCAGGGGAAATGGTCAACCTCCGAGAGGTCTCTACCCATAAATCTGCTGGAAATTCGAGCAGTCTATCTAGCCCTGTCAGCTTGGTCAGACAGGTTGAAGGGTCTTCCGGTCAGGGTTCAATCAGACAATGTCACTGCCGTGGCATACATAAATCACCAGGGGGGCACAAGAAGTCGTGCAGCCCAAAGAGAGGTGAATCGAATCCTGACCTGGGCAGAGAAATATGTCCCATGCATATCTGCAGTGTTCATTCCGGGAATAGACAATTGGCGAGCAGACTATCTAAGCCGCCAACAGGTGCTTCCAGGGGAATGGACTCTTCACCCCGACATCTTCCAGAGCATTTGTCAGAGGTGGGGAACACCAGATGTCGATCTCTTTGCATCGAGGTTCAATGCAAGGGTGGGCAACTTTCTGTCCCGGACAAGGGATCCAC
Source organism: Rana temporaria (assembly GCF_905171775.1). Taxonomy (NCBI): domain Eukaryota; kingdom Metazoa; phylum Chordata; class Amphibia; order Anura; family Ranidae; genus Rana; species Rana temporaria. The sequence continues at coordinate 619,819,335 of NC_053489.1, read as the reverse complement.
TTGCTTACGGCACGGATGCACTGGTGTTCCCATGGGACCAGTTCTCCCTAATGTATGCGTTTCCTCCGCTGCAATTATTACCCCGTCTTCTTCGCAGGGTAAAGTCGGAAGGAAGACCAGTGATTCTGGTGGCTCCAGCGTGGCCCAGAAGGGCCTGGTTCGCGGACATTGTAAGGATGTCCGTGGGGCAACCGTGGTCCCTTCCGCTTCGGCCGGACCTATTGTCCCAGGGGCCAATATTCCATCCTTCCTTACCGTCTCTCAATTTGACGGTTTGGCTATTGAGTCCCATATCTTAAAGAAAAGGGGTCTCTCTAATGCGGTGGCATCTACTTTGATTAATGCCAGAAAACCGGCATCCAGACTTATCTATTACCGAGTTTGGAAATCTTATGTGGCCTGGTGCGAGACCAGGGGTTGGCATCCCCGGAGGTATCTCATTGGCAGAATTCTGGAGTTTCTGCAGTTAGGGGCAGACATGAAGTTGGCCCTAAGCACCATTAAGGGCCAGATCTCGGCCTTATCGATTTTTTTCCAAAGGCCACTAGCTACACATTCCCTGATCAAAACCTTTTTGCAAGGTGTGATCCGGCTTAGTCCACCAGTCAAGATTCCCTTGTGTCCATGGGATCTGAATCTGGTCCTTTCTGTCTTACAGAAACAACCATTTGAGCCCTTGGCTCATATTCCTTTGGTCCTTCTGACCAGGAAGGTGATATTTTTGGTAGCCATAACCTCCGCCAGGAGGGTTTCGGAGTTGGCGGCCTTGTCTTGTAAGGAACCGTACCTTATATTTCATAAGGATAGAGTGGTCCTACGGCCCCACCCGGCTTTCCTACCTAAAGTTGTTTCAAAATTTCATTTGAATCAGGATCTTGTTCTCCCGTCTTTTTTCTCAGAACCTAGTTCTGCAAGGGAGAAGTCTTTACATACGCTAGACGTATTAAGAGCAGTTAAGATCTATCTTAAGGCTACTGCTCAGGTCCGGAAAACTGATACATTGTTTATCCTGCCAGAAGGTCCCAGATGTGGGCAGGCAGCGTCGAAGTCCACTATCTCCAAATGGATTCGGCAGGTCATTACTCAAGCCTATGGCTTGAGGGGAAAGGTTCCCCCGTTTAAGGTTAAAGCACATTCCACTAGAGCGGTGGGTACTTCCTGGGCAGTGCATCATCAAGCCTCCATGGCTCAAGTCTGCAAGGCCGCGACATGGTCGTCTGTCCATACTTTCACTAAGTTTTATCAATTGGACATAAGAAAGAATGAGGAGAGCGCCTTTGGGCGCAGTGTGCTGCAGGCTGCAGTTTGATTCCTCATGTCTGATGCCGCCCGGCTTATTTCTTGGGGTCTCCCTCCCCTCATAGCATTGCTTTAGGACGTCCCACATAGTAATTACTATGCTTCTCTGTGTCCCGTGATGTACGATAAAGAAAATAGGATTTTTATAACAGCTTACCTGTAAAATCCTTTTCTTGAAGTACATCACGGGACACAGAGCACCCGCCCCTCTTTTTGGGGTATTTGGGACACTTATTGCTTGCTACAAAACTGAGGCACTCCCGGTATGGGAGGGGTTATATAGGGGAGGGAACTTCTTGCCTTAAGGGCGTGCCAGTGTCCACACCTGAAGGTACTCTCTATAACCCACATAGTAATTACTATGCTTCTCTGTGTCCCGTGATGTACTTCAAGAAAAGGATTTTACAGGTAAGCTGTTATAAAAATCCTATTTTCCCCTTGTATTCGCCCTTTCTCTCTAGCTTGTCTGAGGGTCGCAGTCATTTATCGGCCTCCTGGATCAGTGACATGCTTTCTGGATGACTTCTCTGCATGACTACCTTATTTTCTCTCGTCTGAAGTGCCTGCCATCATCCTAGGTGACTTTAACATTCCAATCAATGTTAAAGCGGAGTTCCGGCCACAATTTCACTTTTTAAATATAAATACCCCTGTAATACACAAGCTTAATGTATTCTAGTAAAGTTAGTCTGTAAACTAAGGTCCGTTTTGTTAGGTTGTTACAGCATTTAGACACTTTATAAAATAGAAATTGACTGGGGCCATCTTAAGTGTGGGCATCATGAAGCCAGACTGTATGACTTCCTGCATTTCAGCCTTGCAGATCTCTCGCACATGCTCAGTGCTGCACAAGCAGTGTCAGATCAGGTTTCAGCACCTGTGCTGTCCAAGTCACATGATTCTTTGAGACTGGGGAGTGCACAGACTCCTGGAAAGTTACACCCACTACATTCCCAGGAGTCTGTGCGGTGTAGGTTAGGAAGCATTAAGCACCTAGGTGCAGGAAGTCGGAAGATTAACTATTCTGCCTAGCAACAACACTTTGAAAGCATCTAAAAAATTTTTTTTTTTTCGGAAAGGACTAATGACATTTTTTTAAAACTACTGATGTAATGTTATATTTATGGGTGGAACTCCACTTTAATATTGCAACTACTTCACAACTACTCAACCGAATCTCCTCTTTCAACCCTAACACAATGGACACAAACCACCACTCACTCCAATGGCAACCTCATATTCTCCCATCGCTGCACTCCCTGCAACCTCTCTAACACCCCCTTTTCTTCATTCTGATCACAACCTTATCCGTTTCACACTCTCCTTGTCTCCTACCTTCCATGCTGCCAACCCACAAACCACTACCCGCAGAAACCTTAGCAACCTCAACCCTTCCCTTCTTCACTCTGCTACTGATGGCCTTTACGACAAAATCGCACCCCTGTCCTGCCCAGACCTAACCACTTCCATCTACAACAACACATTGGGGTTCATTTACTAAAGGCAAATCCACTTTGCACTACAAGTGCACTTGGAAGTGCAGTCGCTGTAGATCTGAAGGGGACATGCAAGGAAAAAAAAACAGGATTTTTGCTTGTACATGATTGGATGATAAAATCAGCAGAGCTTCCCCTCATTTCAGATCTTCTACTCATATCTACAGCGACTGCACTTCCAAGTGCACTTGTAGTGCAAAGTGGTTTTGCCTTTTGTAAATCAACCCCATTGTCATCCTCCCTAGACGTTCTTGCTCCTCTTTCTACACGCAGAACCAGGCCCTTCTCAAATACAACTCCTGCCTCCACACGGCTAAAAAAAACTACTACAACACTATCATTTAAAACCCTCTCATCCAAACCTCGTCCACTCGTTTCTACCCTTAATTCCTTACTTCACCCCCCCCACTGCCCCCACAAACCAACTAGCTTACCACTCAACAGATTGCCAACCATTTCAAAAGCAAAATCAACACTATTCGCTTTTGATCCAGCATTCAAATTCCTCCCCTACCCAACACATCAGGTCCAACACTACACTCAATACACTCCTCCTTCTGCCCAGTTACCACCGATGAAGTTGATAAACTCCTCTTCATAGCCCACCTCACTACCTGTCCCCTCTCAATCACTGCGACCACCACCCCACTCTATCCTCAACTTCCTAACCCACATCTTCAACCTCTCCCTCTCCTCGGCACCTTTCCTTCCCCGCTCAAACATGCACTGGTTACCACCATACTTAAAAAACCCTCATTAGACCCCACCTGTTTGAATAACTTAAGACCCAGCTCCCTGCTCCTGTTTGCCTCCAAACTCATCGAACGCCTTGTCCATGACCGAATGAGTCGCTACCTCACGGACAACAACCTTCTCGACCCTCTACAGTCCGGCTTCCACCCACAACATTCTACTGAAACTGCCCTACTAAAACTCACCAATGACCTACGAACTGCTAAAATCAATGGCCATTACTCCATACTCTTAGACCTCTCTGCTGCCTTTGACCACCTGCTCCTCCTCAGCAAACTACACTCCCTTGGCCTTCATGATTCTGCTTTATCCTGGTTCTCCTCCTACCTAGCTCAGCACACTTTCAGTGTCACTTACAACTCCATCTCCTCCACTCCTCTTCCTGTTGGTGTATCCCAAGGCTCCATCCTTGGTCCCCTCCTATTCTCACTCTATACCTCTTCCCTGGGCTAGTTGATAACCTCCTAAGGCTTCCAATACCACCTCTAGAACGACGACACCCAGACCTATCTCTCCACTCCTCAACTCACCCGCTCGATCTCCTCGATTCAAACTTACTGAATGACATATTGAGCTTGTTATATTTCCTCCTTCACGGTCCCCCCCCCCCATGACTTTACCATTAATATCAACACCACAACCATTGATCCCTCCACACATGCCAGGGTGCTGGAGGTAATTCTTGACTCTGACCTCTCCTTCAGCCCCAACATCCAATCACTGGCTAAATCCTGCCGCCTTAACCTCCGCAACATCTCCAGAATTTGACCCTTCCTGACTAATGACACCACAAAGCAACTTATTCACTCCTTGATTATTTCCTGCCTTGACTACTGCAACTCTCTCCTTAATGGCCTATCCTTACGCAGGCTATCCCCCTTCAGTCTATTATGGATTCTGCTGCTAGACTAATACACCTCACTAACCGATCCATGACTGCTGCTCCTCTCTGCCAATCCCTTCACTGGCTTCCCCTACCCCACCATGTAAAATTCAAAATGCTAACCACAACATACAAGGCCATTCACAACATCACCCTCATCTACATCACCAACCTCATCTGCAGATATCGCCCAAATCATCCCCTCCGCTCCTCCCAGGACCTTCTGTTCTCTAGCTCCCTTGTTACCTCCTCCCATGCTTGCCTTTAGGACTTCTCCAGAGCCTCTCCCATCCTCTGGAACTCCCTGCCCCGGTATGTCTGATCAGACCCTACCCTGTCCATCTTGAGGAAATCCCTGAAAACTAATTTATTCATGGAAGCCTATCCCACACCCACCTAACAACTGTCCCCGTACCACCCCCATCAAATCATTCTCTGCAGCTATTACCTTTTGTACCACCACCCCCTCCCTTTGTAAGCTGTATGAGCTGGGCCCTCCTGTACCTTCTATATTGTACAGTAATTGTGCAGTCCTCCCTCTACATTGTAAAGCGCTGCATAAACTGTTGGCGCTATATAAATCATGTATAATAACAATTATAATAGTAGAAATCAATCAATTAACTGGGTCAGCTTTCACCCTCTAACCATCATTGTGCTGCCTAGCAATGTCAACTCTGCTAGCGGTGGCTGAGGGAAAGAAACGGTTCTTGAAAGGCAGGACCACAGGGTCCGGATGGGATATTGGCTTGATCCAGACGGCAGTCCCCCATTTAGTGATGCCTGCCTTACATGCTCCCTATTCCTGTGAAAGTTGTACCAACTCTACCAAGCAGCAAAATATGCCTGTGGTTTAGTCCCTAGCATGCCCAAGCACTTTAGGAACAGTGGAGATTCAAATATTTGTTTTCCAACTGCCATGTTCCAGTGCAGGCTGAAAGATGCCCATGTCATCACTACTGTAGGAATACTCTATATTGCTAGCGATGGCTAGACTTAGAGCCCTTTCACACTGGAGCGTTTTTTAGACGCTTTTGGGCTGAAAATAGCACCTGTAAAGCGCCAGAAAAATTACGCCCCTTCAGTCTCAGTGTGAAAGCTGTTTGATTGCAAAGGTACTGGCGAACAGTGACTATTTCTGGTATGGATTTTTGAATTGATATTTGTTGAGTCAATTGGTGCTGATAAGGCTGCCAACAAACTCAGATTTTGTCAGTTTCCTCAGGAATCAGCGACATTCAAGTGGTGTATGGGCAGCTTCAGATATATTATCACCTAATTACGAAAGGCCATTTAACACTTAACCAATAATTATCAGAAACCATTTTAATAATACTCATTTTGCTGAACCATATTTGATGACCCTCACTGTGTTTGTCCTGCCTAACCGTTAAATGTTTATTTTTGTGTTAGTACAAACCTTTTCCATAATGCCGCGTACACACGATCGGTTTGTCTGATGAAAACAGTCTGATGGACCACTTTCATCAGACTAACCGATCGTGTGTGGGCCCCATCGGTTATTTATCCATCGGTTAAAAAACTAGGAACTTGTTTTAAAATTATCTGATGGTTAACTAACCGATAGAAAAAAAAACATTGTCTGTGAGTACGTCCATCGGTTAAAAATCCACGCATGCTCAGAATCAAGTCGACGCATGCTCGGAAGCATTGAACTTCATTTTTCTCAGCACGTCGTTGTGTTTTACGTCACCGCGTTCTGACACAATAGTTTTTTTTATAACCGATGGTGTGTATGCACGACTGATGAAAGTCAGCTTCATCGGATCTCTGATGGAAAAATCGATCAGATCGTTTACATCGGATGAACCGATCGTGTGTACAGGGCATTAGTCTATGTCAGGGGTATTGAATTAAAATTCATAAAGGTCCGATCAGTAAAATGTTCTAACAGAGGTCCGAATCGCATGTTTGTGCAATGTCTCAGATCCTTCCCACCACAACCCCCTCATTTTATATCACAATCCCGTGCTTACATCAGTGTTCTCCGTCCCCTCTCAGTTCCCCCTTCCCATTAGTGTCCACTGCTCCCTTCACATTAATCCCCCCCAACAGTGCCCTATTTTACATCACCCCCCACAGCACAGCACCTTAAGATTCCCCCCATGGCACTGCCCCCTTCAGATTTCCCCCCAACAGCACTGACCTCCTTACCCCACCCCCAACAGCACTGCTCCCCTTTACACTGCCCCCCCTTTACATCACCCCCACAGCATTACTTGCCTTTACATCTCCCCCCATAGCAATTGCCCCCCCCCCCCCACCCGCCACAGCACTGCCGCTTTCACTTTGCGGTCCTAGCAACCAATCACCTGCTAGTTAATCTGAAAAGTTAACTTATGCAGCTCTTGCTCCTGCCCTCCATTCATTGGCAGCTGTGCCTCCTGCTCTCTGGTCTATATAAGGTAGCAATCAACTCATGCAACTCACTCTTGATCTCTTGGCATGAGTCTGGATGGCACAGTGGCTCGGCCTGGATCCAGGCCGTGGTTCACCATTTAGTAAAGCCTGGTCTATATTGTGTTTATTAAAACCCAGAACCATCCACAAATGCAGAGGCAAACAGTACCATTTTATTTCTTACACTTTGAAAAAATGAACCTTATTTCTGGTTAACATTTTACTGCCTGCTCATGCCATATTCATAGTTAAGAGGCAGTAGTGTATTTAGGTTTGCTGTCCTAGGCCTGACTAAACTCATGCACCCCTAATTTAAATATGCCCCCCCCCTTCTTGTCAAGGCCACACCCCTTTCTGTTAAGGAACCGGCCTGAAATTATTGATGTGAAATAAACTGACAGGGGCTATAACCCTCTCTTGCTCTATCTAAATGTTATATAGTTCTAGAGGACTAAGAAGCTATAACCATGCCAATGGTGCAGCAGAAAACATATAGCACAGTGAGGAAGGTTTGTGGTCCAGGATGATAGGACAGTCAACATTAGAAGCGGAATGCCAGCCGCCTGCATACCGGCAGCAGTGTGGCCGCTTTTTGGGGGCGCTAGACTAATTCAGCCCAGTCCACCCTATAAGACTGGCGCTACATTAACAGTGTAGCGCAAGCCGGCGGAGACTTTCCGTGCTGCCCCTCTGCAAAGTGCTGCCCTAGGCCTGGGCCTTGTCTTCCTAGGCCAGGATACAGCAGTGGTTAGAGGGCATGTATGTTGTGGGTATACAGTATATGGGGAGTGGTCAAGGCAACTCATGCAAAATAAAAAACATAGACAGAAGGAGGAGACCCTAACATTCATAGAATAGATGTTATCTTGACACATTCTGGTTGTCTCTGGTTGTATAACACATACATACACAAAAAAATTACCTTTAACACATGGGACACAGCAGACCATAACAAAATGCTAGGACTTTTTTGTCTTGTGTTTTACAGCAACAAGCTATGTGTAAGAAATTGAATATACTTTATAATCTGATGGAGAGCCTACAGTGTAAACTCCAGGTGAGCCTGTATAATGTATACCTTGAGGTTTTTAGCTTATGTCATAGTAGTGCAATTGAGAAATTTGATACTGTACCCTATGTAAAAGTAAAGATTGCTAAGTTTCGTAAGGAAGACCAAGCTTTACATATTTAATTTATCTGGAGTTTTATTACAGCTTTAAGGTCAGGTCCAAACAAAAATCCATTATATTTTTCAAAATGTTTCTTGATTATTAGAGAAAATGTATTTTAATTCCAGCAATACCTAAACTTTATTAATTTCATTGTTTCTGAGCAAAACAATGTAGGTTGTCTTTTATAAAAGAGATTGTTGTTAGTTGCTTTTTAAAATTAAAACAATAGTTGACATAAAAAATGTTTCTTTATTTTGAATGGTAAACTATAGCATATTATTAGTAATTTCAGATTATGTTTTTAGTTTAAGTAATGATAATAGTTGATGTTGTAGACACATTTTTAAATGCTTGCTGCCTACATATCAGCAATGTAATTTCATATACAAAAGGTTCAGACATTCATACATCTATGTATAATTAGAAATATTGGGCCAGATCCTCAAAAGGGATACGCAGGCGTATCTGCTGATACGCCGTCGTATCCCTGTTTCTAACTATGCGGCTGATTCAGAGAATCAGTTACGCATAGATATTCCTAAGATCCGGCAGGTGTAATAGTTTTACACTGTCGGATCTTAGGATGCAGTACCGCGGCCGCTGCTGGGGGCATTTCTCGTCGAAATTCCGCTTCGGGTATGCAAATTGGCACTAACGGAGATCCACAAAGCGGTTTCCCTTCGTGAAGTCTCCGTAAGTTGTTAGTTTGCAAACGCAAAGATAGGGCTGCTTTTACAAAGTGTAAAGTTAGTACACCATGTAAAAGTAGACCCTTCTTTCCCGCGACGCTGTCAATTTTATTTTTTTCCCGCCGCATCTTTTTTTTTTCCCGACGCAACTTTTTTTACCCGGCGCGATTCACAAAACTCGGCGCAACATAACTTGGCGCAAAGCACGTCGGAAAAATCGTGTCGGGAGCATGCGCAGTACGTCCGGCGCGGGAGCGCGCCTAATTTAAATGGGACTCGCCCCATTAGATTGGGCCCGCCTTGCGCCGGACGGATTTAAGTTACACCGCTGAAAATTTCTAGGTAAGTGCTTTGTGGATCGGGCACTTGGGTAGAAATTTTGCGGCGGTGTAACTTCAATCCCAATATTTAAGTTAAGCCCGCTGTACGTGGATCTGGCCCAGTGTACCTGCTTGGTTTAGAGCTCCCCGCAAGTCATTGTCCAGCTCCTTCTACCTGTGTTAAATGTCAGACTTGGTATTTTCTAGGACATGTATACACTGCTCAAAAACTTTTTAATCAGAGTATAGCATCAAGTCCGAGGGGGAGGGGGTTGTTAATCAGTTTCAGCTGCTCCAACTGAAGGAACAATAGACTGAATAATTGCAAGGCAGTGATTTAAAGCGGTATTAAACCCAATAAACAAAAATGCAGCTTACCAAGCCTAAGTTTAGTCACCTGTGCTTGTTTTCATTGTAATGTGCTTTCTACTCTGTTAGCTGAAATTGTCTTCCATTGATGCCTCCACCCCACTCCGACACCACAATCTTCTGGTGTTAATGACATTTAAAGTGATTGTAAACCCAACCACACAACTTGCACCTACAGGTAAGCCTAGATTAAGGCTTACCTGTAGGCGCAATAAATATCTCCTAAACCTGCATGGTTTAGGACATATTTACAATAATGACAGGCGCCAATGTCTACGGTGCATGCGCGTCGTAGACATCTGCGCAAGCGCACTGAGCATGCCGTTTTTGTGAATGGCATAATTGGGGTTAATGCCGTTTTCCCATGCATGCGCAGGGATCTGCCGGTCCCACGTGCGTGCGCGGGAGTGATGTCATCGCCACTCCAGAAAAATCTGTGAGGGGACATGGTGGCAGCGGCAGAACTTGGAGAACTTTGGGGGCTTCGATTTCAGGTAAGTGCCACATAATGAGCTAGTATGCTATGCATACTAGCTCATTATGCCTTTCTCTTGCAGGATTCGTTTTTTCCCTGTTTTTCGGGGGGGGGGGGTACTTCCTCTTTAACCACTTGACAACTGGGCACTTAAACACCCTTAATAACCAGACCAATTTTCAGCTTTTGGTGCTCTCACGTTTTGAATGACAATAACTCAGTCATACAACATTGTAACCAAATGAAATTTTTGTCCTTTTTTTCCCACAAATAGAGCTTTCTTTTGGTGGTATTTGATCACCTCTGCGTTTTTTTTTTTTTTTCGCTATTAATGAAAAAAGAACGAAAATTTTGTAAAAAAATGAATTTTTCTTCATTTCTATCATATCATTTTGTAAAAAAGTAATTTTTCCTCATACATTTGGCCTAAAATGCATACTGCTACATATTTTTGGTAAAAAAAAAAAAAAAAATTTGGATATTATTTAGTCTGGGTGAAAGTTATAGGGTCTACAAGCTATGGTACCAATTTCTGAAAATTGAACAATTTGATCACACCTGAAGTACTGACAGCTTCTCTCATTTCTTGAGACCCTAACAAGCCAATAAAGTACAAATACCCCCCAAATGACCCCTTTTTGGAAAGTAGACATTCCAAGGTAGTTAGTAATAGTCATAGTTAGTTTTTTGAAGTTGTCATTTGTTCCCACAATTCTTTGCAAAATTAAGATTTTTTTTTTTTTTTTTTTTTCATACCAATATTGTCATTATAACAGGTTATTTCTCTCACATGGCATGTATATTCCACAAATGACACCCCAAAATATATTCTGCTGCTCCTCCTGAGTATGGCGATACCACATGTGTGAGACTTTTACACAGCGTGGCCACATACAGAGGCCCAAAACCGAAGTAGCAACTTCAAGCATTCTAGGAGCATAAATTACACATCTAATCTCTCAACCACCTATTACACTTTTGAAGGCCCTGGAGCACCAGGACAATGGAAACGCCCACAAAGTGACCCCATTTTGGAAAGCTAACACCCCAACGTATAATCTATGAGGCGTAATGAGTCTTTTGAACAGTTCATTTTTTTCCAGATGTTCTTGGAAAATGTGGAAAAAAATAAAAACGCATTTTTTTTTACAGAAAGTTGTCCATTTATAGGATATTTCCAACACATAGCATGTACATAGAAAAAATTACACCCCAAAATATATTCTGCTGCTCCTCCTGAGTATGGCGATACCACATGTGTGAGACTTTTACACAGCGTGGCCACATACAGAGGCCCAACACCGAAGTAGCAACTTCAAGCATTCTAGGAGCATAAATTACACATCTAATCTCTCAACCACCTATTACACTTTTGAAGGCCCTGGAGCACCAGGACAATGGAAACGCCCACAAAGTGACCCCATTTTGGAAAGCTAACACCCCAACGTATAATCTATGAGGCGTAATGAGTCTTTTGAACAGTTCATTTTTTTCCAGATGTTCTTGGAAAATGTGGAAAAAAATAAAAATGCATTTTTTTTTACAGAAAGTTGTCCATTTATAGGATATTTCCAACACATAGCATGTACATAGAAAAAATTACACCCCAAAAAATATTCTGCTGCTCCTCCTGAGTATGGCGATACCACATGTGTGAGACTTTTACACAGCGTGGCCACATACAGAGGCCCAACACCGAAGTAGCAACTTCAAGCATTCTAGGAGCATAAATTACACATCTAATCTCTCAACCACCTATTACACTTTTGAAGGCCCTGGAGCACCAGGACAATAGAAACGCCCACAAAGTGACCCCATTTTGGAAAGCTAACACCCCAACGTATAATCTATGAGGCGTAATGAGTCTTTTGAACAGTTCATTTTTTTCCAGATGTTCTTGGTAAATGTGGAAAAAAATAAAAACGCATTTTTTTTTACAGAAAGTTGTCCATTTATAGGATATTTCCAACACATAGCATGTACATAGAAAAAATTACACCCCAAAATATATTCTGCTGCTCCTCCTGAGTATGGCGATACCACATGTGTGAGACTTTTACACAGCGTGGCCACATACAGAGGCCCAACACCGAAGTAGCAACTTCAAGCATTCTAGGAGCATAAATTACACATCTAATCTCTCAACCACCTATTACACTTTTGAAGGCCCTGGAGCATCAGGACAATAGAAACGCCCACAAAGTGACCCCATTTTGGAAAGCTAACACCCCAACGTATAATCTATGAGCCATAATGAGTCTTTTGAACAGTTCATTTTTTTCCAGATGTTCTTGGAAAATGTGGAAAAAAATAAAAACGCATTTTTTTTACAGAAAGTTGTCCATTTATAGGATATTTCCAACACATAGCATGTACATAGAAAAAATTACACCCCAAAATATATTCTGCTGCTCCTCCTGAGTATGGCGATACCACATGTGTGAGACTTTTACACAGCGTGGCCACATACAGAGGCCCAACATCCAAGAAGCACCATCAGGTGTTCTAGGGACATAAATTACACATCCAATTTCCTTACAATCTATCACATTTTTGAAGGGCCTTCATATTTCTAACACAGCATGTACATACCAAGAATTACACCCTAAAATACATTCTGCTGAGTAATGGGTAAAAAAAAAAGAAGATTACCTGTGGTTTTAGTAGTGCAATTGTCCACAGAAGGAGAGCCCCGATCCAGGCAGCAGGCAGGGACGTGGTCACTGGTCAGCGACAGTGAATGGAATTGTCCAGGCAGCAGGCAGCAGGCAGGAATATTGTCCATAGTCAGGAAAAATATTCGTCCTGGTAGGAACATGGTCCAAGTAGCGGGCCATGGGTAGGGGAATGGGGACAGGGGTAGAGGCTTCTCCCACCCAAATCTCTTTGAAGCCTCCGGGCAACCAGACCCTAATCCGGGAATGAGAAAACTAAAAAATTAGTTTTTTCATCCAGAAAAACAATTCTGGAGCCCCTCACATATGTGAGACCCCTGTGTTCCCACTAGTATAGCAGGGTAAAAGATCAATCCAAGGGGCAGGCAAAAAACGTGGTCAAACAGTCCAGGGTCAGTTCCAGAGCAGGCAGATGTAGGTACAGTTTAGGGTTAGGCAAAAGAGTGGTCGTAAAACAAGCCAGGGTCAGTTCCAGAGAAGGCAGAGGTATGTTTAGGGTTAGGCAAAAGAGTGGTTATATAACAGGCCATGGTCGGTTCCGGAGAAGGCAGAGGTATGAGTGCAGTGGCATAAGGGGTGTGGGGGGGAAATTACAGGAAATTAGAATTGCGTTTACCATACGTCCCTAATAATGAAGAAACGTATGGTAACGGCGGAAACATGTTCCAATACAGAGGCCTGGTTGGGAAGGACAATCGGGACAGTAATACACAGTGTCTTTTCGAATTCCTCTTCTGGAGCACACCCGGCACCTCTTCTGATTTCTGTGGCCTGTTTCAGGGGAGGGGGTTTTCTCAGGAAAGTGACGCTCGTGGAGTCTGCTCACAGAATCAGAGCGAATATTTTCCGGTGGGTTTTCGGGGTACAAAAGGGCGGTGATGACTTCTTCTTGATAGTCCAGATATGATACGGGGTTCTCTGATGACTTTTTGTAGATTACATAGGAGTTATAAAAGGCCAAACTAAAAAAATAAATGGACACTTTCTTGTACCAGTGGCGGGATTTTCTTGTGGGCAGGTAGGGTTCTATCATCTGGTCATTGAAGTCCACTCCCCCCATGAACAAATTATAGTCATAGATGCACTTTGGTTTTTGGATTGGGCCGGTTCTTTGGGGGACTTCCACGCAGGTGTCGTCGTGGATTGATGTAAGCATGTGGACGTTCCGTTTGTCCCTCCACCTGACAGCCAATATCTCCTGGTTCCTCAATGCTGCAGACTCCCCTCGTCTGAGCTTTTGATCCACCAGTTTTTGCGGGAAGCCTTTCCTGTTGGGTCTTATTGTGCCACATGCTGGGGTATTCCGGAGGTAAAGACAGCGAAACAGGGGCAAGCTGGTGTAGAAATTATCCACATAAAGGTGGTATCCCTTTCCAAAGAGTGGATACATCAGATTCCAGACCACTTTTCCGCTGACTCCCATATACTCTGGACATTCAGGGGGATGCAGTTGCGAGTCCTTCCCTTCATACACCATGAATGAGTAGAGGTACCCTGTGGCTCTGTCGCAAAGCTTGTACATTTTGACCCCATATCGGGCCCTTTTGCTGGGGATGAACTGCTTGATGCCCAGCCTGCCTGAGAATTTGACAAGGGACTCGTCCACAGATATGTTCTGGTCAGGGGTATATAATTGGGGAAATCGTTGAGCGAAAAAATTTAGAAGTGGCCTAATTTTATATAGCTTGTCAAAAGCAGGGTCATTTCGGGGAGGGCACTGGGCGTTATCGTTAAAGTGGAGGAACCGCATAATTATTAAATATCGGGATCTTGGCATAAGGGAGGAGAAGAGTGGCATGTGGTGAATGGGTTTGGTGGACCAGTACGAGTACAATTGTTTTTTTTTTGAAAGTGCCATAGTAAAGGTTAGGCCTAAGAACATTTTAAATTCGTCCACGGTTAGTTCTCTCCACTCAAAGGGGCGGGCATATCTGGAACCAGGGTTACTTCTTATGTACTGTTGTGCGTAGAGATTGCACTGGGCCACAATGAAGGATAGCAAATCTTCGGTGAAAAGTAAATTAAAAAAATTAAGCATTGAAAAGTTTTCGGTGTTCACCTGGACACCTGGCTGGGCAGTGAAAGGGGGGATATTTGCTGCTCCGGAATTAGGGGGAAGCCACAGGGGGTTTTGAAGGCCATAGGGAAGGCTGGCATGGCCCCTTTGTTGCAGTGGCACAGCGCTTGAGGCGGACGGCACAGCGCTTGAGGCGGACGGCACAGCGCTTGAGGCGGACGGCACAGCGCTTGAGGCGGACGGCACAGCGCTTGAGGCGGACGGCACATCGCTTGAGGCGGACGGCACATCGCTTGAGGTGGACGGCCCTGCGCGTCTGGGAGTAGGCCGCTTCTCCACGCCAGCACCCCTTCTTTTCCTGGGCCCACGTTCCTCTTCAGATTCTGAATCCGACCCACTGTCTATAACTGGTTCATAGGCCGAATCCGAATCGGACAGAGACTCCTCGCTGCTCTCATCGCTCATGGCAAGTAGAAGATGTACGGCCTGCTCACCGGTAAAGAATTTTTTTGCCATACTGGTGGCTGGTGAGGCTGTACTGCAGAGCACTGTGGTGGCACTGATGGACACAGGTGGGCACTTATGTGCACTGTAGTGGCACGGGTGTGGCTCTGGTGGGCACAGGTGGCTCTGGTGGGCACAGGTGGCTCTGGTGGCTCTGGTGGGCACAGGTGGCTCTGGTGGCTCTGGTGGGGCTCTGGTGTGCACTGATTAGTAGAAGGCGGCACTTATGTGCACTGTAGTGGCACGGGTGTGGCTCTGGTGGGCAAAGGTGGCTCTGGTGGGCAAAGGTGGCTTTGGTGGGCACAGGTGGCTCTGGTGGGCACAGGTGGCTCTGGTGGGCACAGGTGGCTCTGGTGGGCACAGGTGGCTCTGGTGTGCACTGATTAGCAGAAGGCGGCACTTATGTGCACTTTAGTGGCACGGGTGGGCACAGGTGGCTCTGGTGGGCACAGGTGGCTCTGGTGGGCACAGGTGGCTCTGGTGGGCACAGGTGGCTCTGGTGGGCACAGGTGGCTCTGGTGGCTCTGGTGTGCACTGATTAGAAGAAGGCGGCACTTATGTGCACTGTAGTGGCACGGGTGTGGCTCTGGTGGGCACAGGTGGCTCTGGTGGGCACAGGCAGCACTGGTGGGCACAGGCAGCACTGGTGGGCACAGGCGGCACTGGTGGGCACAGGCGGCACTGGTGGCCGCAGGCGGCACTGGTGGGTGCAGGCGGCACTGGTGGGCGCAGGCGGCACTGGTGGGCGCAGGCGGCACTGGTGGGCGCAGACGGCACTGGTGGGCACAGGCGGCACTGGTACGGCACTGTTTTGGCACTGGTATAGGACTGTTGTGGCTCTGGTGGCACTGGTGCGGCTCTGGTGACACTGGTGCGGCTCCGGTGACACTGGTGCGGCTCTGGTGTGGCACAGGTGGCACAGATGTGGCACTACTGGGCACAGATGTGGCACTATGGACACAGATGTGGCACTGATGTGGCACTTTAGGCACAGATGTGGCACTGATGTGGCACTATGGGCACAGATTTGGCACTGATGTGGCAATATGGGCACAGATTTGGCACTATGGGGCAATATGGGCACAGATGGGCACTATGGGGCACTGGTATGGATGGCAAAACTCACAGTTTATCTCCTCTTCTCTCTCGCTGATACTGTGTGAGGAGAGGAGAGGAGATAAACTTTCATTGACCTTGCTTTGTTTACATTGTGATCGCGCCGTCATTGGACGGCGCGATCACATGGAAAAAGACCACTGTTACTGGTCAATTTCCCTGATCTGTGTAGCGCCGGGTCTCATAGACCCGGCGCGCACAGAATCTTCTGTGTGCGCGCCCGAGGCGGCGCGCATTGCTGCTTCTGCGGGGCGCCGTTAATTAACGGCAACCCCCAGTTAAGCAACCACCTTGCCGCCGTTATATGACGGCGGCTGGTGGTTAACTGGTTAAGAACAGGTGAACTAGATGGGCAACAATGAGAATACCTCCAAAACAAGAATGGTTTTACCGGTGGAGGCCACTGACAATTATTTCCGTTAATTGCTCACTGCCCGCACTGTGGAGCTCGATTGGCATTTGCCATTGAACACCAGAATTGGCAGGTCCACCACTGGCGCCCTGTGCTTTTCACAGATGAGAGCAGTTTCACCCAGAGTGACAGATGTGAAAGGGCCTAGAGAATTCATGGAGAATGTTATGCTGCCTGAAACCTCGTTAAGCATGACCGGTTTGGTGGTGGATCGGTGATGGTCTGGGGAGGCATATCTGGATGAAATACTTAAACCCATTGTCCAACCCTATGCTGGTGCAGTGGGTCCTGGGTTTCACCTGGTGCACAACAATGCCTGGACTTATTTTCTGGAGTATGAAGAAATTGATACCAGTGAATGGCCCCCCGTCGCTCTTTTAGTCTGTCCGATGCCGCCAGGTTGCACCTCAGTCTGCTCAGGAGCTCAGTGATGCCCTAGTCCAGATCTGGGAGGAAATATGCCAGGACATCATCTGTCTTCTCATTAGGAGCATGCCCAACATTGTCAGGCATGAATACAAGCATGTGGGGGGCCATACAAACTACTGACTACCATTTTTTGAGTTGCCGCAAAGAAATTTCTGCAAAATGCACTAGCCTGCTGCATAATTTTTTCACTTTGATTTTTGGGGTGTCTTTGAATTCAGCCCTCTGTAGATTGATAATTTTCATTTCCATCAAATGATGTGCCATCCTTTCATTCCTAACACATTACCCAGTCCATATCAGTATAGATATCCAGCATGACATTTTTTCCCATGGAGATCTGATGTGTTTTCAAAGTGTTCCTTTAATCTTTTTGAGCAGTGTGTATAATAATAATAAAAAAAAAATATATATATACATATAGTAGCAGAGCGTCCCAGAGAGAGCCAGGAAAAGTCTTGTTCGGTGTTTGTACATCTCCCAGGCTCCTCTCATACACATTCAGGGATCTCTGATCCATGATCGAGTTCGGATCTTGGTCCTCTCTCCCAGACCAATTTAGCCCTGGTTCACAGTGGGTACGATTTGGAACGATTTGAGATGCGATTTGACATGTCAAATCGCATCTCAAATCGGCGGCAATTGTCGGCAATGGCACTGTCCTAATCGGTGCGACGCCGCATCTGCGATTTCAAAAAGTAGTTCCTGTACTATTTTTTTGCGATTTCGGGCCGCGATTTACATTAAATTGCGGCCCAAATCGCGGCCGCGAAATCGCGGTAAAATCGCGCATTTTACCGCGATTTTGAATTCGCAGCAGTGTGAACCTAGGCTTAAACTCACCTGTGACAGCCTTCGCTCTCTGCTTGGGAAACACAGACAACACTGGTCTGTGAGAGCAAAAGGTTGGTAAAAAGTTGTGGAAGCTGATAAGCTGTAGGCTTGCTCAGCCTGGTAGTTAGGGCCTGTATATATTGTATTGTATTGTGGTTAGTGCCGAGACATGTCTAGGTTTTTGTTTGGCTATTTTTGTTCTGTTTTTTTTTTATGAACACTGTACAGCACCTGTATACAGACTTGTATATATCACCAATAAACACTGCACTTTTTGTCACTTCCCCTTATTGGATTTTGTATCTGCCTGAAAGAGTGCTCACCCCAGGGAGCTTTGTACCAGCTACCGGTCCCCCAGGTTACATATGGTGGAGAATGCGGGCAGCTGTAGTAAGTTACTATTTAAATTAGCCTGGGAGAGAGGACCAAGATCCGAACTGGATCATGCGTTTGGCCCATTCAATGGTATCAATTCCTTCCACAAAGCAGTAATGAAAGTGTTCCTGTCTTGCAGGGAGCTCACCATTTGTTTATAATTAAGAATAGAAAATCTATTGTAGGAGTTGACATCATCGTTTTGTTATAGCCATGACAATAGAAAGTACTGGAAATGAGGTGGGGATATCTCTATTATTTACCCAGAGGACTATAGACATAAAACATTAGGCATTCCACATCCCTTTTTCCACTTTATAGTCAATTATCCTTAGTACTATACACTCTGTATAAGGCTGCTTTCACACTGAAAGCGCCGGCCATTAGCAATTAGAAAAGTGCCGCTCGTTTTAGAGGCGCTGTTTAAGTGGTGCTTTTGCGCTGCTAATGGATTGCTTTTTACTCAAAAAAGGGTAAAAAGACAGTTTTGTGGCACTTTTCGAAGTGCTTTTCAGGCGCTTTGAAAGCACTGCCTATTCCAATGGGCGGGGCGTTTTGGGAGCGCTAAATACAGCACTCCCAACCCACCCCAAAGATGCTGCTTGCAGGACTTTTCGGAACGTCCCACAAACGCACCACCCCAGTGTGAAAAACACAATAGAATGAATGGGAGGCGGTGTTCAGGCACTTAACAGAGGCTATTTCTAGCGCTAAAGCGCCTGAAAACCTCCCCAGTGTGAAGCTGGTCTAAAGGAGGTAAATATAATTCTCATGTAGTCATTTTCTGTTAAATTTCCGTTTTGTTCTTTTAAATACATGTAGTAAGATATATGTTTTTTAACCACTAGTCATCCGCCCGCCGTCAAAAGACGGCGGGAGGAAGACTCTCTTATCCTGGGTGGACGTCATATGACGTTGCACCTTTAAAAACCTCTAGGGGGCGCGCATCTCCGGCGGCGCACACGCGCCCGGCGTTCACCGAGGATCCGGTGCGCGTGGCCGCGATGGCCGCCGGGCACCCGCGATTGCTCAGGAACTGAGCAGGAAAGTGGATCTGTGTGTGTAAACACACAGATCCACGTCTTGTCAGGGAGAGGGGACCGATGGTGTGTCCCTTGTATATTGGCACAACCATCGGTCACCTCCCCCAGTCACTCCCCTTCCCCCACAGTAAGAATCACTAATTAGGGAATACATTTACCCCTTTCTCGCCCCCTAGTGTCAACCCCTTACCTGCCAGTCACATTTATACAGTAATCAATGCATTTTTATAGCAGGGATCGCTGTGTAAATGTGAATGGTCCCAAAAATGTGTCAAAAGTGTCCGATGTGTCCGCCGCTATATCGCAGTCACGATAAAAATCGCTGATCGCCGCCATTACTAGTAAAAAAAAAATAATAATAATAAAAATGCTATTAATCTATCCCCTATTTTGTAGACGCTATAACTTTTGCGCAAACCAATCAATAAACGCTTATTGCGATTTTTTTTTTTTACCAAAAATATATAGAAGAATACGTATCGGCCTAAACTGAGGAAAAAAATGTGTTTAAAAATAAAAAAATTATATTTATTATAGTTAAAAATAAAAAATGAATAAATTCTGATGCGCTCGTATTAACTCATGTGCAATGTGAAGCGTACATATACAATCAAGCAAAAAACCTAGTGAGAAGACTCTTAATATATATGTGAGTAGATCATGAAAAAAGTCCTGGTGATTGAATCAGTCAGTCTGCAGTGCTCCTTCCCTAATTGCCAAGCTCTCACTTCAATGTGATCAGGTTTTAACAACCTCCAGCAGCGATCAGATGTTTCCAGTTTCATTCAGTCACATGCAAAAGAGGAGGAAAGGAAACATAGCGCAATATTGTACCATATAGATGTGGATAAAGGTTGCATTTAGTGCACTCACATATCCTCGCTTATAATATAGACAGGGTATGTTGCCGCTCAGTTTAAGTGGACTCCTCACTCGGGATAGACATCTGATGGTCCGTCACTGTAGTCTCCTCCCCCACATGTATCGTCACTCGTCACGTGACTTAGTCATGGGTATTCTACCAGAATGACGATACATGTAAGGGAGGAGCCTACAGTGACGGACCATCGGATGTCTATCCCGAGTGAGGAGTCCACTTAAACTGAGCGGCAACATACCCTGTCTATATTATAAGCGAGGATACGTGAGTGCACTAAGTGCAACCTTTATCCACATCTATATGGATAAAGGTATTATTGTGTTCTGCCAGTGTGTACAATGATCAGTATTGCTAACTATAGCTGGCAGCACTGATTGTTTTGGGAAAAACCTAACAGGCTGGTTGTACTCAAGTTGATTAATAGATTGACTTGTGTAAAACCAGCTAGCCCATACATAGATTGACTATGGCTGGTCTCCATAATTGGCATAATTTCAATCCATGTATGACCTGCTTAACCACTTCGCAGTCTCTAAATATCCTTCCACTCCTGTACATAGTGCTCACTGTCATACTCTCCACACTCCTCTCCTGTACATAGTGCCCACTGTCATACTCTCCACACTTCTCTCCTATACATAGTGCCCACTGTCATACCCTACACACTCCTCTCCTGTACATAGTGCCCACTGTCATACCCTCCACACTCCTCTCCTATACAGAGCGCCCACTGTCATACCCTTCACACTCCTCTCCTGTACATAGTGTCTGCTGTCTTACACTTCTCTCCTGTACATAGTGCCCACTGTCCTACCCTCCACACTCCTCTCCTATACATAGTGTTCACTGTCATACCCTCCACACTCCTCTTCTATACATAGTGCCCACTATCATACCGTCTACATTCCTCTCCTGTACATACTGCCCACTATCATACCCTCCACACTCCTCTCCTGTACATACTGCCCCATCATACCCTCCACACTTCTCTCTGGTACGTACTACCCTCTGTCATACCCCCACACTCTTCCTGTACATACTGCCCATTGTCATACCCTTCACACTCCTCTCCTGTACATAGTGCCTTTTGCCGTACCCTTTGCACTCCTCTCCTGTACATAGTGCCCACTGTTAGACCCTCCACATTTCTCTCCCTCACCTGCACATACTTCCCACTTATATACCGTCCATACTCCTCCCCTACGTCGCTTACCCACAAAAACAGTTCTTTAAAATTATACTGAATACCCTCAATGTTACCAGCTCTAGAATGGACACACTTTTGTTAGTTCAACTAAAGGAAATCGCAGTTCTCATATTTGTACTGCCCCATTATTAGTACTCATTTAATTTTGTGATTACTACTATGATGTATAGAGGAACATCTGGGATCTCGGCTACTCTAAATATAGCACTTATATAAAAAAAAGTGTCCCTGAAAATATTTTTTAAATGTTGGCAACTGTGCACTTAGGCACTGCCCAAGGGCCATTGGGTCAGTAGGGGGCCCCATAAGAGGCTCCTGGGATCCTGTGATAATAAAACGGTAGTAAACTTTCCTGACATTACTACTTTTTAGAGGCCCTGGGGTAGGTTATGCCACAACGTACAAGTATGCACAGCATATTAGCACATTAGTGTACACTTAAATTTTCAGACTGAGCCCTCCAGTGCTGCGCTGTGATGAATCAGGCGGGGCCCGGGCGCTTCCATCTTCACCCGGTCTTCCTTCTGGGTTCTGTGTCTTTGGTCACTTGCCTTGGCCGGGCTGCGTTCATGTCATTCCCATGCATTTATTTATTATTTATAAAAGGCCCCGCCAAAATCCTCAGCACCAGGCCCATGATGTTCTTAATCTGGCCCTGCGCACCTGAACCTAGAAAGTCTATTAAGGTAGAATTCCATCCAGTTTTAAATAGAGTGGTGAGGGTAGGAACTTTTATCAGGTTTTTTTTATTGCCTGTGCCCTTGTTGGGAATAGCTTTCCTCACCTCCTGCTCAGATGACCACTGTTACCAGGACTGGAAATGAAGAGGAAACTTCTCAAGAGGAAGACTGCAAAAGAAAAAAAATATATACAAAAAATGTTCTAAACCCCCCCAACCACCTCACTTTGCTATGGTATGCCTTTTGAGGAATTATGCTTATAGATTTGGCAGGCATTAAAATGGCAGTATTTTCTCTTGTGGGGGAAGGCTTCTTATGAGAGAGAGCACAGAGTGGCTGGCATAGGAGATTTCAACCACCAGATATAAAGGCTTAAAGTTTCTTTTTTTTTTTATATCTTGGCAGTTTATAGTATTGTGCTCATGTATAAATAACTGAATACCACCAAGGATGTATGACTAAACTTTAATTTGGTTATATTTTCAGTCAGATGGATTGTGGAATTTGTTTTACACCATAGAACTTCCATTAACTACTATTTTGGCTGGTAAGAATGAACTAATTGGTGACATTTTACTAGAAATGGCTTACCTGCTTTTTTTTTTTTAACTATTAAAAATGTTGACTATGTTTACCAAAACAGCAGTTCTTTTGAGAGCTATACATACACCAAAAATACCCACACTCCTGATCTCTATAGTAACATCTGCTGCGTAAAACACAATCCGTGTTCTCATAAATATTAAACCTCATTACACAGTGCTCAATTGTGTTATCCTGGTGCTGTTATCTACTATTAATCAACTGTGTGAAATGTATAAATTCATCATTCACATAAAGTGGTCCTTTGCATAAATAATTTATAAGAAAATAAATAAATACAAACTTCGACTTTCCTATCTCATTAGTAAACTCAAATATATTAGTCCATATACAAAGTGTCCAATCTCTTTTTGGACGTTTTTATAGTTGCTGTTTTTAGCTTAAAAAGTTTTTTTTTCTACAGTCAATAAACTCTCGAGCATGTTATCCTATGTGTCCATGCACTCATAGGCTGTTATCAACTGTTTTTGGCTGTAAAAAAACCTCAAAACTAGTGGGTTCTGAGAGGAGTTTTCAGCTGTAAAAACGCTCTAATGTCAAAAAACGCAGATAATATCCAGTGTGCATGAGGCCTAATAGGGTAAAACCTTTTTATTTAACAAAACATAAATATATGCACTTACAATATAAAGTGCATTCCTCTTGCACCCAGGTTGAATCATTTTTGTATAACCAGATGGCTCCACTATCTTAGTGCGGGCACCAGCCACCTCCTGAAGACGTTGTGATAAAATATACGGGGCATGGTTACAGGAAGCTATCTGTGTTTTTTTTTTAATTAAAAAATAAAGGTTTTACACTATAAGACCCCTTTCACACTGAAGCGTTTTTACAGCGTTTTAGCGTTAAAAGTAGCGCTCATAAAATGCTCTCCATGCATCTCAATGGACCCTTTCACACTGAGTCCTGCAAGCAGCATCTTTGGAGCAGCTTTTGGGCGTGGAAAAAAAATGCTCCAAAAACGCCCCTCTCCATTGAAATGAATTGAAAGCGCTGTAAAAACGCCTTACCCTTTCACACTGAGGCACTGCAAAAATGCCCTAAAACATTATGGTCTTAGCGGTGCTTTACCAGCGTTTTTCGGGCACTGGCAGTGTGAAAGGGCTCTGAAAGCACTCGGTCTTTCACATTGGAATTGCAGATGAGGCTTCTTTCAGGCGCTTTACAGGCTTTTTTTAACGCCAAAGCGCCTGAAAAACGCTTGAATAACGCCCGAAAAACGCCCCAGTGTGAAAGGGGCCTTGGAGTTCTCTCTCTCTTCCATTTTATGGTGATATTCACCCTGGAGTGGAAAAGCTGCTGCCTAGGATTATTAACCCCTTGGGGGGGGGGGGGGACACATTTTGGCCATACTCTTTCCAGAGAGGTCATGGTCCTCTGGTAAGTGTACAAGTGTGGTGGTGATGCATGGTGGAGGATAGGAAACACAGAAGAGATTATATGTATACCATTTTTGGCACTTTGAGGGCCAGTTCACACCACATGCAGTCCAGTGCATTTTTGTTCTGCATCAAAAACACATGGAAAGTAGGTTATATGATTTCCAGTGGCAAAGTTTATACCAGTGCGGTCAGTTCCAGGGCTTTTCAGTTCCAGAAAAAGTAGAACATGCTGCATTTTTCCACTGTACTGGAGCACTTTAAAAAACTGCACTGGAATGCTTAAAAAACGCACTAGACTCTAGTATAGTGAAAAAGGAAGAAAAACAGCACCTGGAATGCATCTGGAACGCATCAAAAACACACCAAAAACTTGCATGCAGAAACGCATTCTAAATGGATCTGTAGTCCGTTTTTGTGGTGTGAACTAGCCCTGAACACAGAGCACTTTAAAAAACAAAATCACTCATTGATTTCCAGAGGAACTGCATTTGAAAGGGATTGGACACTTTGTATATGGACTATTATGTTTGAGTTCACTAATGACATAGGAAAGGCAATTTTTGTATTTATTATTTTTTATGCACAGGAGAACTTTATGCGAATGATGAATTGATATGTTTCACACAGTTGATAATAACACCAGGATAACACAATTAAGCACTGTGTACTGAGGTTTAATAAATATTTTTTTAGAGTATAAACGGAATAAAGTGGTAAACCATTAATCTGAAGTTTAGGTATGAATTTTATTGCATAGGTACATAGATCCAGCTTGAATCAATGTAGGAATGCACATATCATACCTGAGTGATTGCTATGGAAGGTGCAGATCACAGTAGTCACCGCTACAACAGTGAAAGCAGCCTTCTGCATCTAGTGGTGAGCGGCTGCTCTTCTGCATAATAGCCAAAGGCAGTTGCTCACCTAGTACTGCTGCCTTTTACAGAACACCTTGTATTTTTTTTCATGAAATACAAAGTGTTTTCTGACTGGACGAGGAAGGGTGAAGGGTGAGAACATACCAATCTACACCTAGTCCAATCAGAGAATGCCTTGGGTGCTTCTTGTGCTTTTTGTCACCAGGCCTCTGTGTCTCCGATCTGGAAGGCTTTTTATATATAATATATATATATATATATATATATATATATATATATATATATATATATATTATACATCCTTGGGATGTGGTGCTGACCTCTCCTTCATATTTACAGCTGCAGACATGATATTGTTCTTTAGAGCCGGTGATTCCCCATATGGTTAAAGTTATCCAAATAGCTAAACAGCTGCTTGATCACTTTTACAGGTGGCAGAAGACAGTCCCACTACCTATAACAGGCACTTCCGTCCCACCAGAGAGGATGCACTGCACAGTTAACAGCTTGTAAAGCATATGATCCGATTTCGGTTTGATCACATGCTTTGAGGGGCAGAGGAGAGATTTGGGGTCTGATAAACCCCTGATATTCCCCATAAAGTGGACCTGTCACGATCCATATTGTCACAAATGTTAGCATGAGAGCAATTATTCTACGACGGGACCTCCAGTGTATAAGCCCGTACACACAATCCGAAAATCGGACGAAAAATACTGCATTTGAAGTATTTGTACTATAATCGAATGGTTAGTACAGAGCTTTCAACAGTTCATCCGATATTGGACAAACGCAAAATTTTTTGTCGTATGATACTAGATCGTACAATTTTCATTTAATCAGTACAGTTGTCCGATAATACAATAGAAATATATTACAACAAAATGAAATGATTTTTCTTTTTTATTCTGTCATTCGAGAATTTTCTTAACCCTAGTAGCCTCTCCATTTTCGATATGTGACTAGCATGCAAAAATGCTAAAGGCTTTTAAAGAGATTTTTAGGTATTATAGTATGTTTCTCTTAGAATAAGGAGGGTATAGATTACTTACCAGTGTTTTTATTGATGTTTATGTTCATATAAGTGAGGGTTTCCTTATTCTTCAGTCTGGCAACAGATACAGTTGTATTCAAAATTATTCAACCCCCACTGAAATTGATTGTTTTGCCCAGTTTGACATTGATTTTGATCATTCAGTCATCCTGCTCACAATTAAATCAAAGAGGCACGTGTAGGTCAGATAAATATAACATAACATTTATAATGAAATAACCACAAATGTCTTTTCTGTGCTCACATCATTATCAGTTTTATTCAACCCCCAGTTGACATTCAATCTTAGTACTTAGTACAACATCCTTTTACAGTTAGAACAGCTTTTAAACTTGAAGCATAGCTTGACACAAGTGTCTTGCAGCGATCTACGGGTATCTTCGCCCATTCGTCATGGGCAAAAGCCTCCAGTTCAGTCACATTCTTAGGCTTGCGCACTGCAACTGCTTTCTTTAAGTCCCACCAGAGGTTCTCAATCGGATTGAAGTCTGGTGACTGCGATGGCCACTCCAAAATGTTCCAGCCTTTAATCTGCAACCATGCTCTAGTGGACTTGGAGGTATGCTTGGGATCATTGTCCTGTTGAAAGGTCCAACGTCTCCCAAGCCTCAGGTTTGTGACGGACTGCATCACATTGTTATCCACTATCTCCTGTTACTGAAGAGAATTCATGGTACCTTGCACACGCTAAAGCTTCCCTGTACCTGCAGAAGCAAAACAGCCCTAAAGCATGATTGACCCCCCGCCATGCTTCACAGTAGGCAAGGTGTTCTTTTCATCATAGGCCTTGTTCTTCCTCCTCCAAACATAGCGTTGATCCATGGGCCCGAACACTTCTAATTTTGTTTCATCAGTCCACAGAACACAATCCCAAAACTTCTGTGGTTTGTCCACATGATTTTTGCATACTGCAGTCGACTCTTCTTATTCTTTGGAGACCGCGCCTGGGAGTTCTGGCATCGAGGCCTTCATTACGCAGTGTGCGCCGTATTGTCTGAGCAGAAACTTCAGTACCCACATCTGACAAATCTTTTCTCAGTTCCTCAGCAGTCACAAGGGGACTTTTCTCCACTCTACGCTTCAGGTAGCGCTCAGCAGTCAAAGTCATTTAAGGGGTTGAATAATTGTGTAAATGAAGAATTCACAAAATACACATTTACTACTGTATTGCAAAACCAATTGATGTCATTTTAGTTGCATATGGTTCTTTAAGAAGTCCTTGTAGGATTTCATTCTGAATACAATTACAAATGTACACTAAATTCCCTAAAACCCTTTACAGCATTGGGGGGTTGAATAATTTTGAACACAACTGTGAGGGACAAAGACAGCATATCAAATCTGACAAAATCCCCCCCCCCCCCCCCACACACACATTCCTTCTCTGTCCAAAACAACAACAAACAATTTTTTTGGCTGGAGTTGGGCACTTTCAGCCAGTTACTTACTCATAACACCTGGATAGAACAGTAGTCCTAGAACCAACCAAGTTGATTTTGGCGTTACCTTCTAGCCAACCCACTCAAAAACAATCATGTTTCTGACATAGTATACTTTTTTAAAGTCTGCGCTAAGTACAGCAGCATCCTTGAAGAAATGTATCCCCCATCCACGATCTGTCCGTCACTCTTTCTCAGTCAAATATTTTTTCTTGCTATTACTTCCACTTAATATGTAATTTACAATAGCCGTTATGTGTTTCTTATTTTAAGTGTACTTTAACAATTACTTGCATTTATAATTTGAATGGCATAATATATAGTGAGCATATTTTGTTTTCTAGTAATGGAAAACCATCCCATACAAGTAAATAAGGATGAACTAAAAAAGACATCAGCGCTTCTTGGGGTAAATCTTATCATATTTAGTATTCTTATGGTTTTTAGATTTAAAGAGGAACTGCAGTCTGCTCACATAATTTGTAAAAAAAAAACATCTTTGCCATTCTGAAACTTCCCTCCAACCACTTTGCATATTATTTTATATATATTGTGATTCTGTACTTGCCAAATCTGCTGCAGAAATCTCCCTCCACGAGTCTGGCTGCAACCATTTTAACTGTGGGCAGCTGAGGCTGCTGCCTGCTCACTTCCTGGATTTACAGAGGCACACCTCCAGCTCTGCAGCTCTCATTGGCCCTCTTATGACTTACCCCCCTTCCTGGTAAACTCTCATGAGAGAGAGAGAGCTGTGCATGATGTCATAAGCCTAGGCTTTTTGCCAGACAAGAAACAGGAAGTGGGCTGTATAAGGTATTTACTGGCAGAAATAAAATGTTTTGCTATCCAAAGTTAAAATAACAAGGGCAGAAGATTTAATAGATGGAAAAATGAAAAAATTACGTAAGTTGCGCTTTAATGTTCTTATATTTTTTTTAAATGTATAGTCTGGAAAATATGCAGTATTTGTGCTGTATGCTCAAATAAGGCTGATATTGGCCCAGATTCACAAAGCACTTACGCCGTCGTATAACAAGTTACGCCGACGTAAGTGCAAATGTGCGCTGTCGTATCTGTGCGCCAGACCCACAAACAGATATGCGCCTAAAACCAGGCTACACCCTGCCGACGTAGCTTGCATACGCCGGCGTAGAGTGGGCGTACATTTAGGCTGGGTGCATGGTGCCGCTCCCATTGATTAGCCATTCAAACATGCAAATGAGGGAAATACGGCGATTCACAAACGTGAGTGCGCCCGACGCAGGCTACGCGAGGTGCACATAAGTTGTACGTCCGGCGTAAAGTTATTCCCCATAAAGGAGGTGTAACCCATTAACAGACATGCTCAGGTCTGCACCAGGGAACACAAGCCGGCGTATTGTAGGTTGGACGTGTGTCTGGCTGGGCGTAGGTAACGTTCCCGGCGTACGCAGTGATCCGGCGTAGCTTAGGCAGTTTTCCCTAGGTCGTCTTTCAGGACAGCACCTTGGAGAGATCCTGGCTCCTCCCCTTCTAAGAAACGCCACCTTCTTCCAATCTTTAAAGCCTCATCCTCCCACTGGCCCCTCAATTATGGTGTTTCCTCCGGTGGGGAGACACCGCTGGGGAACCAGGGCTGTTAGCTGGGGAGGCTAAGACAGTTTTTCAGAGAAGGGCAGAATCCAGGATGTGCCTGGTATTTGTGCTCTGTCTTTTTCTTTTCAAATTTGGCGCCAGGTAGAAACAAGGGTGTTTCCTTACCTGTAGTAGGTGCCGTGCATCCCAAGCGCACTTTGGCGAAAGATGGCAGCTGGGAGGTCCGCTCTTTTGCGCGTCTAGGGTGGCGCTGTGCGTCGAATGACAGTCCCCCATCATTCTCAGCCTGGAGCTTGGTGGCTGCGTCGGACGGCGGGTGATGTCAGTTCCGGCAGAAGGGGCGGATTCGACACACGAGGCCGCGTCTTCCGGTTCCGGACGCGGCCTAGAAAGGCGAATCGAGCTCTTGGCTGGTGCGGTCACCTATTTGGCTGTAGGGACAGCGTTTCTGAGACCGGAGACCACCGTTCAACTGTGCGGGAGAATGTCGGAGGCAGAGGCTTCTAAAACCGCTCCTGGAGAAAAGGACACCAGCCAAACTAAGGTCAGTGGAACCCTGGGGTGGTGTTCCCTGATTCACAAAACCCCTGTTGGCTCCACAGAGGTGTTTTTTCCCTGCCTGGTGGTCGGTGGGAGATGAGTGGGTCCCTGGTGGTGGTCGGTCCTAGGGCTTAGGCACTCTGGTGTTCCCTGTTATGTAGCTGGGGGGTTATGGCTAACGCTGCTGCTCTTTTTTTCTGGTTTCAGAAATACACCAGCAAATCGCTCCATGGCTCTAAGAGAAAGTGCCCTGTCTGCAGATCCACATTAGGGGAGACTTGGGACAAAACTCTCTGTAGGGGGTGTATGGATGCAGTAGTTAGAGAGCAGGCAGTAGAACAGGGGGTAGATCTGGCGGCCTCAGTTAAGGAGCTTTCAAGCACCTTTCAATCCTTCAAAACTCTGTTTACTCATTTTCAATTGCCCCAGAGCACCCCTCCCCCAGTGCAACAGGCGGTTTCACCTGATCCACCGGAGACCCTCACTATTAGTGCGGAGAAACCGGCAGGGTCTGCAGAGGAAATTGAGGAAGAAGCAGGCAGCGCTCCTTTTGATTCTCAAGAAGAGTCGGATGGAGAGGGGATGGACGGGGAGTCCACAAAACCCTCTCGTTACAAGCTATTTCTAGAGGAGGTGGAAGAGCTTTTAGGAGCTATCCACACCACTCTGGGAATTCAGGAGGAAAATAAATCGCTGTCCTTGCACGATCAAATGTACAGGGGCTTGGGGGAACAAAAAAGAAAAGTGTTCCCAGTCCATGATGTTCTGGTTGACGCCATCAAGAGGGAATGGCAGGACCCGGAAAGGAAACCTTTTTTCTCAAAGGTTTTAAAAAGAAGATTTCCTTTCGAGGAGGGAGAAACCTTGATATGGAACAAGTCGCGTAAGCTTGATGCGGCTTTTTCCCAGGTCTCTAGACACACTGACCTGGCCTTTGAGGATATGGGGGTACTCTCTGATCCCATGGATAAGAGGATGGATTCCCTTTTAAAGAAGACCTGGGATTCTTCTCAAGGTAACCTTAAGCCCGCTATGGCGGCTACAGTGGTAGCCCGCAACTTAGAGTATTGGCTTACTCAGATTAAATTGCATATCGAGGCGGGTACAGCAAAGGAGACGATTCTCTCCTCTTTCCCTATGATTCTAAAGGGGGTGGCTTATTTAGCAGACGCCTCGGCAGAGTCTATACATATGTCCGCAAGGTCTGCAGCACTGTGCAACTCAGCCAGAAGAGCCTTATGGTACAAAACGTGGCAGGGAGACAGTGATTCCAAAGTTAAACTTTGTGGTATCCCCCTTACAGGGGATTTGTTGTTTGGGCCCAGCCTGGAGGCAGTCCTAGACCGGACCGCCGACAAAAAGAAGGCCTTTCCCGTTAAAAAGAAGTTTGGGGAATAATCTAAAAAGAAGTTTAGTTTTCGAGGGAAATCAGAAACACCCAGGTCAACTTTCCAAAAGAAAGGTTGGGGTCAGAAGGGGAAGGGCCGAGGAGGGGCAATTTTTCGCCCTCCTGAACCCCCCAAAAAGACCCAGTGACAGCCCAAATGTGGGAGGAAGATTGGGGGTCTTCCTGCCACAATGGGAGATGATTTCCTCCAATCAGTATATTTTGGGAATCATTCGAAGGGGTTACAGGCTAGAATTCTCAACCCCTCCCCCCTCAGACTGTTAGTTACCAATCTACGGAAAAATGTGCGGAAAAATCTTCGGCCCTCCTCTCTTCTCTTCAGAAGTTGGAAGAGCAGCAGGTGTAGTTCCAAGTACCAACCAAAGAGATAGGCGGGGGCTTTTACTCCCACATCTTTGTGGTCCGCAAGCCCTCTGGGAAGTTCAGGCTTATCCGCAACCTGAAACCCTTAAATATCTCGGTCAGCCGGAGTGGTGGTCATCTTGCAACACCCTAGCCCCACTCCCCCTTTCTCAAATACCATTTGTACTTGATCCAGGGTTCGCCCGATCGCCTCTCAAGGGGTCAGGAAGGATTTTTTTTTCCCTGTCGTTGCATATTGGCGTAGCACGACCAGGGTTTTTTTTTGCCTTCCTCTGGACCAAGTCAGGACCGAGGATTAAGTTAATCCTTGATAATCCCCCCTCCCTCCTCCCCTTGGTGTTTGGCGACTATGGTTAATCTGCAATATTCTGCAGAAACCATTGGGGATTTGAGGCAATTTGCCGCAATACTACCAGCCATCACTAAAAAAGCCCTAAGAACTGAGCGAACTGATCGACGATCGACTATCAAAAATCTCAGCCGTTTACCCCAGCCTAAGCATATATCATGTGCTTTGATCAACACAAGATCGGCAGTAAAACACCGACTGGAAATCCATGATTTCATTCTACAATACGATTTAGACTGCCTCTTTATTACAGAGAGCTGGCTTACAGCCGACTGCAACACCATTCTAGGAGAACTGGTGCCAGAAAACTATCGTATAATAACTGAAAACAGAATAGGGCAAAGAGGAGGAGGACTGGCGGTGATCCATAAGACTCATCTTGCAATCACTAAACCTGTCCTTCAAAACCCTCTTCCATTCATGGAAACCCTTACCCTGCAACTACAAACAAACTCCCAGGAGACCGTCCGGATTCTACTCTGCTATAGGCCACCTGGCCCAAAATCGCAGTTTCTCCCATCATTGACGGACTTTATCTCCACCTATACCCTTAACAGCAAACACCTTTTGCTGCTCGGGGACTTCAATCTCTGGGCCAACCCCGTTGCCGACGCCTGCATTGATCACTTCGAAGGATTAGGGCTACAACAACTAGTATGTGGGCCCACACATGTTTCAGGTCACACACTCGATCTTATTTTCAGACAAGATCTGGAAATAAAAATCTTGGAAAATGAACCATTGCCATGGACAGATCACCATGCATTTAAATTCATTATTTCCAATTTCCCACCCTTAACTAAAACATCAAATCCAGTAATAACACACTGGACTAGATGTCAGAAGAAGCTCCACTCGGAACTCTTCAAAGCCACGTTAAGGAAAAAAATAAATACAATTCAGCCGCATCAAACGGCTGAAGAAACACTGGATTCCATAAACACAGCCCTATTACAGTCAGCCGACTTAATAGCGCCGAAACGTAAAACCCGCATCCGGAAAAATAACTCCAGCTGGTTCAACAACCAACTGGCATTACTGAAGCAAGAGCGCAGAAGGGCGGAAGCCGCCTGGAAAAGAAGCTCTTCAGATGAGAATCTCACCATCTACAAAGCAACAACAAGAAAATACCACAAAGAAATCTTCAAAGCCAAGAAAAACTATTTTTCCGAGGCTATCAACAGCGCCCTGAATCGCCCACGCGAACTCTTCAAGTTGGTCACTCAGACCATGAATCCAGGATGCCTTGAAGCCCCCAATTCGGACTCACAAGAATTTTGCAGTGAATTGTCGGATTACTTCATTAATAAAATCGAGGGGATCCGACAAAGCATTCAGCAAAATAATTCCCCCCTCAACCCTCCCCGTAATGATTTACACAATACCTGCAGTAATTCACCACAACCAGGTAAGTTCACGCTGGAACCTATCTCTATCCATGCCACAAAAAATATCATCGGTACTCTGCGTAACAGCACCGCGCTGAATGATATCATCCCCACTAAACTGCTGAAGGAATGCGTCGACATCCTGGCACCTCCTATCACGCAGCTTATCAACCAATCCTTAAGGGAAGGCATAGTGCCCTCCCAGTTGAAGGAGGGTATAATTCGACCCATCTTGAAGAAACCCAACCTGGACCCCAAGGACCCACTCCACCGTCGTCCAATAACAGGCCTAAATGTACTCTCAAAGGTAATGGAAAAAGTAGTGGTACAACAGCTGCAACAGCATCTAGATACCCACAACCTACTTGATCCATTTCAATCAGGATTCCGGCCTGGACACGGGACAGAAACCGCATTGCTCAAAATATGGGACGACGCTCTCAAGGCCGCAGACGAAGGAGAATCTTGTCTTCTGGTTCTGTTGGACCTAAGCGCAGCCTTCGACACAGTAGACCACACGCTTTTATTGACTCGGCTAGCTGAAGTAGCCAGAGTCGCAGAAGGCGATTTATCTTGGTTCTCCTCTTTTTTGGAAAACCGATCGCAAATATTGAAGTTAGGACCTTTCACTTCTGAGAAACGCACATCATCGTGCGGAGTCCCTCAAGGATCGCCACTGTCGTCGGTGTTCTTCAACATCTATCTTCGCCCTCTTTTTGAGATTATTAGCAGTCAAAAACTGCTCTACCACTCATATGCAGATGACACGCAACTATATTTCCGCATTTGGAATAAAAAGGATCATCACCTCAATCTAGAGACATGCCTCTCTTTGATAGAGGACTGGATGACAAAGAGTTATCTTAAACTCAACGGAGCAAAAACAGAACTTCTCCTGTTTTATGCCAAACGTATGAATCGACCTGCAACAACTTGGACCCCCCCGCCCATTCTGGACAAAATCATCACCCCTAGCGCCAAAGTCAAAAGTCTTGGGGTCATCTTTGACTCCTACATGACAATGGATGCACAAATAGGGTCAGTAGTCAGCGGATCTCACCATCTGCTTCGCCTACTACGCAGACTTACTCCTTTTATACCCAAGGAAGACATAGCGGTCGTGGTGGGAGCTATTGTAAACTCAAGATTGGACTATGCAAATGCCCTTTACCTCGGACTCCCCAAGTACCAAATCGCTTGTCTACAAGTCGTTCAAAATACGGCCGCTAGACTTGTGACTGGGGAAAAACCTTGGGAATCAATCTCACCTTCACTGAGAACCCTTCACTGGTTACCAGTAAAAGACAGAATCACTTTTATTTTTTTTTATTTTATTTTTATTTTTTTCAAATATATGTTTTATTGAGAAAGCACATGTGGAGAAATTCCAACATTACAGCAGAAACGTACATGAACTCAAAAAACAAGTACAGAGGAGTCGCTATACATTCCAGCCATTACCGTAACATGTCCCTGTACAGAATCTCAAGTGAAAAGGGGACATAACGACATGTACATTGCATTCTATTCAGGTATGGATAGCATCAGTGGGCAGGAACCTCCCCGTGCTTAAATTTTATCTTAAATAGGAGTTAAAGTGAAATCAGGTGAAGCATAGAGAGAACGAAGAGGAGGGAAGGGGGGGGGGAGAAGAGGAGGGGAGAATGGGGGGGAGCACAGACAGGGCGAGGGTGGGGAGCGGTCAACTCCAAACCCGACCAGGGCGACATCAATGTCCAAGTAGGGAAGCACCCTCATCTGAAAAAATAAAAACATTCCAGATACCCCATACCTCCGTGAAGGCTTCATGTTTATGCTGCGCGGTGAGAATTGAATCTTCCATTTGTTTTGTTTCCTCCACCTTCTGCAGCCAGCACCCAACCGTCGGTGGGCTTTGCTGCTTCCAGCGGAGGGGGATGCATGCCTTAGCGGCATTCACTAGGTGGCATACCAACGATTTTTTGTAGGACTTAACCGACATCGTTGACAGGTGTAGCAGAAAAAACGACGCGTCGTCCGGGATCTCATATTCCGTGAACGTTTGTGTGATGCGGCGAACCTCCGTCCAGAAACTCGTCAGTCCTGGGCAGGACCAGAAAATGTGTAGTAAAGAGCCCGCGTCCACCCCACACCGCCAGCAGCGGTCCGAGGTAGAAGGGAAACATTTGTGTAACCTGGTGGGCGTGAGGTACCACCTGGAGAAGAGTTTAAAATTGGTTTCCTGTAGTCTGGTGCAGGATGAGGACTTTATTGCTAATGTGATGATACGTTGTTTCTGTACTACTGAGAAAGTCCGGTTAAGGTCAGACTCCCATCTCTCTAAGCAGCGTAAGCTAGGCTGTGTGGGGGGTGAGTTTAAAAGAAAGTACATTTGTGAAAGAGTCTGTGACGCCGGCCCGGCCTCCGAGCAGCACTCCTCAAAAGTCGTCAGTGGGCGTGAGAACTTCTGTGGGTCAGGGATAGAATGAAGGAAGTGGTGCAATTGCACTGCCTTCCAAAAGGGTAGGCTGTAATCACCCGCGGAGTCTGTCAATTCAGTCAATGAAGCCCAGCGTCCCGATGTCATGAACCCGGACGCCTGCTCCCGACCCCTCTCCCTCAGGTCTGAATATTCCGCCGGGTGGAGTCCCGGCGAGAAGTCCGGGTGCCCAATGATCGGATACAGCGGTGAGGACACGGTCGTCAGGTGAGTCCCCACAGCCACCCGGGAATCCAGTCTTAGCGTGGACCCTATCAGTGGGTGAGACTTCAGCCTCGGGGGAACATCATCAAAGCACCACAGTGCACTTTTTAAAGGGATCGCTGTTTGAGACTGCTCTATTTGAGTCCACAATTTATGTGCTACGTTGAGTCTCCAATCTATAATTCTACATAGATGGGCGGCATGGTGATAGCGTCTGATGTCGGGTACGGCCAGTCCTCCACTCTGCTTGGGCAGGGACATTTGGATTTTGTTCAATCTGGGCTTCTGTGCCCATATGAAGCGTGTAAAGAGGCCCTGTACTTGTTTGAGGAAGGAGACAGGAATCTGGATGGGGAGAGCCTGGAACAGGTATAGGAATTTGGGGAGTATGCACATCTTTATAAGATTGCATCTGCCGAACCAGGAGTGCATTCCTCTATGCCATCTGTCGAGCAGGGAGCGGGCCGTCACTAATAACGGAGGGAAGTTGAGAGTAAACACCCTGGACAGGTCTGCCGGAATCAGAGTCCCCAAGTATTTAAGGGCCTTGTTCGTCCATTGGAAGGGGAAATTCGCTTGGATGGCTGAGATACACTGTGGGGAGATAGCCTCCCCCATTGCCTCTGACTTGGAGTAATTTATTTTAAGGTTCAAGATGGCTCCATATGTATGGAATTCTTTCAGTAGGTTCGGCAGAGAAATCATTGGGTTCGTCAGGGAGAAAAGGAGGTCATCTGCATATGCAGAGACCTTACATTGTAGGGTCCCCGCCGTGAGTCCCCGTATGTCGGGGTTCAGTCTGATTCTGCATAGAAAGGGTTCTAAGGAAAGGGCAAAGAGGAGCGGGGACAACGGGCAGCCCTGTCTCGTACCGTTTGTAATAGGAAATGGGTCCGACAGGAGTCCGTTTACCTTTACTTGGGCTGTTGGGTTGGAATAAATCCCCCCTATCCATGACAGCATCCTCCCCCCCACTCCGATGTGACGGAGGACAGAGAACATAAAGTTCCAGTTGACTCTGTCGAACGCCTTTTCGGCGTCTGTACTAACAAAGATGCAAGGGGTACGGCTCGTGTTCGCTAGGTGGACTAGGTTGAGTACCTTGATGGTGTTGTCCCTGGCCTCCCTTGTGGGGATGAAACCTACCTGATCTAGGTGGGACAGAGATTGGAGGTGCTGCGCCAATCGGGTGGACAGTATTTTGGTGAATAATTTTAAATCGGTATTTAAAAGGGAAATTGGCCTATAACTCCCGCAAGATCCCGCATCCTTACCCTCCTTATGGATCAGTGTGATATGAGCTTTTAAAGTGTCTCTGGGAAACTGCGAACCCGTGCCTATTGCATTAAAGAAGGAAACCATACGCGAGCCCAGGATCGGGAGAAGGGATTTGTAGTACTGGACGGTGAAGCCGTCCGGGCCCGGGGCTTTATTCGGCTTCATGGATCCTAGAGCAAGCTGGAGTTCCTCCACCGTGATTGGGGCCTCTAGATCTTCTAGGGCTTCCGGGGGGAGGGAGGGCATTTGTGAGGTCGATATGTATTCGTCGATGTCCGCCTGCGGCGGGTCTCTACTCGGCAGGTTATAGAGTGAATGGTAGAAGTCCTTGAACTCCTGTGAAATATGTTGTGGCATCGTAACCTTACCCCCCTCCTTACCGACAATGTGAGGGATATACGCTGCTGATTTTTGTTCCCTAACCACTCTGGCCAATGCCCTACCGCACTTGTTGCCCGACTCATAGCCTATTTTCCGACATATCTGTACCGCCGCTTTCGCTCTATAGTGGAGTAGGTCCGTGATTTGTTTGCGTAGGATTTCCAGTTCTGTCCCCAGGTCAGGTGTGGGCCTATGTTTGTGTCGGGATTCCGCTACGTGGAGTTTAGACAGCAGTGTATCGAGTTGAGCGTTACGTTCTCTCTTGATACGCGCTCCATGTCTGATGAGAACACCCCTCATGACAGCCTTATGGGCCTCCCAAAGGGACCCAGGGTCGCAGTCTTGGGTGTCGTTTTCTTGGAAGTACAGAGGGAGCTCTCTCGAGACATCCGCCAGGACCTTCGGGGTCTGGAGAAGGCTCTCATTAAGACGCCAGAACTTGGGTCTAGTCGAGACGCCTCCATCTAAGGTGTACGTCAGGTAGATGGGTGCGTGATCTGACCAGGTGATGAGACCAATCGACGAGTCGGATACTGCGTGCAGCTGATTGTGTGGGATTAAGAAAAAGTCGATCCTGGAGTATTGTTTGTGGGGTGCGGAGAAGAACGTGTAATCCCGTTCTGCGGGGTGGTGTAGGCGCCAAACATCTATCAGACGTGCTTTGTGTAAGGCAGTGGCTATTCTTTTTCTTTGCGTCGGGGGTATTGCCGAGCTCCCAGATGAGGTGTCAGAGGGTGGGATCAAGGGGGCGTTAAAGTCTCCGCCGAGGATCAGCTGGCCCTCCGCAAAGTCCGACAGCCTATCCAAGGTGTGAGAGATGAATTTGGCCTGTTGGTCGTTCGGGGCATATATTGTCGCTAGGGTGAGTAACGTGGTTCCCACCAGACCCTTCAGGAAGACAAATCGTCCCCCGGGATCTATTAACTCCGCCTGGCATTTCCATGGCACTTTGTTGGAGATTAAAATAGTCACACCCTTGGATTTGGCTGTGGGGTTGGTGGAGTGATAAGTCAGTGGGAATAGCCTACTTTTGAAAATGGGTAATTTGTCATGCTTAAAGTGAGTCTCCTGGATAAAGGCGACGTCTGTGCGAGACCCTTTCAAATAATTTAAAAGCATTCGCCTCTTTTCAGGCGTGTTCAAGCCCCTGGCATTCAGAGATAGTACTCGTATGGAGTCCATCGCCCTCAGAATCACTTTTAAAGCACTCTGTCTAACGCATAGATGTATCTATGGGAATGTTCCCCATTATCTATGCGAAAAAATAAAAGCTCATAATCCCAATCGCGTTCTGCAATCCACCAATCAAAATCTCCTCCAGATACCGAAAGCCAACTACAAGGAGAAAGGAGATTCGCGGTCCAAGGGCCTAGACTATGGAACGCTTTACCAACCAGCATTCGGTTGGAGGAGAACCACTTGGCGTTCAGGAGAAAGACCAAGACTCATCTCTTTTGATACCAAAAGAGACAGCAACAACAAGCGCCCAGAGGCGATTAAGTTCGCATGTGTTGCGCTATATAAGTTTTCATTCATTCATTCATTCATTCATTCAGGTACAAGAGATTTCGAATGGATTCGATCTATTCAGTAAAAGCTCTTCTCCCGCCAAACTGCTTTATGGCTTCGATAGATTTAAAAGATGCGTACCTACACATCCCCATAGCGGAGGACCATCAGAGGTTTCCTGAGGCTAGCAATAAACACAGGGGAAGAGGTACTGCACCTACAATTCAAAGCCCTTCCTTTCGGCTTGTCATCTTCCCCCCGCATATTCACCAAGGTGATGGCAGAGGTCTTGGCTTTCCTGCGACTCAGGGGAATCCTAATAGTCGCATATCTGGATGACCTACTCTTGTTCGCTCCTTCCCAGGAGCAATTGAACCGGGACTTGCAGTCAACCAGAGACATTCTGGAAAACTTAGGTTGGCTCATAAATTTAGAAAAATCCAACCTAATCCCGTCACAGAGGGTGTCCTTCCTGGGATTTGTTTTGGATTCGACAGAGCAAAGGGTCTTCCTTCCCCCAGAAGAGATTCAAAAGGTGGACAAGGCCATGCTTTTTCTGCAGGGCAGCGGCCAGGTCTCTGTAAGGAAGGCCATGTCCGCCCTGCGGTTGCTGACCTCCACTCTTCCAGCAGTGCAGTGGGCGGGCCTTCATTTCCGTCCTCTTCAACTTATCCCAGGGCCTGGAGTGGATTCCACCAATTTCCAGAACGGTCACAACCGATGCCAGCAGCACAGGTTGGTGAGCACACCTGGGTTCCTGCTGGGTGCAAGGCACCTGGGAGGCAGTGGACGCAGTGAAGTCCTCCAATTGGAGAGAGTAAGGGCAGTTTCCCTGGCCCTTGTCTCGTTCCAGAAAGAACTTCAGGGTCACCATGTACGAATTCATACAGACAACTCCTCGGCAGTGGCCTACATCAACAGGCAGGGGGGTACAAGGTGCTGCTCTCTTTGGCTGTTGGCGGAAACCATTCTCAAGTGGGCCGAGATCAATGTCCTGTCCCTGACAGCCTTGCATCTAAAGGAGGATCAAAATCTGTTAGCGAACTTCCTCAGCAGAACAACGCTGAGGGAGGGCGATTGGTCCCTGAATCAGGAGGTTTTCAGGGTGATAGTCCAGAGGTGGGGGTTACCATGCGTGGACCTATTTGCCTCCAAACGGAATGCCAAAGTGGACCTCTTCTTTTCTCTAAGCAGGTACGATGGAGCTTTAGGGATAGATGCACTAGCTCAGAAATGGACATTTTCCAGGTGTTATGCTTCCCCCCCCCCTCTGGTTCTGATCCCTGCTGTGTTGAGGAAGTTTCAACAAGAGAACACAACCTTAATTCTAATTGCCCCGCATTGGCCCAGGAGACCGTGGTTTTCAATTCTAAAGAACTTGGCTGTAGAACCCCCCTGGCTTCTACCAGTTCGGGACAACCTTCTCACTCAAGGTTCAGTCTGCTGCCCTCATGTGGACAGGTGGA
The DNA here is from genome assembly GCF_905171775.1 of Rana temporaria. Lineage (NCBI taxonomy): Eukaryota > Metazoa > Chordata > Amphibia > Anura > Ranidae > Rana > Rana temporaria. Next base: position 619,778,993 of record NC_053489.1, on the reverse strand, counting down.
ACCTTGCGGCCTGGTTTCTGAGGAGGAACTGCTAAGGGGCAAAGGGTTTTCAGATCGCCTGGTTGCGACTCTCCTAAATTGTAGGAAAAAAGAAACGCAAACCATCTATCGTAAGGTGTGGAGACGGTTCAACTCCTGGTGCTCAGAAAGCTCCTTTAGTGTACACAGTTCTGTAGCGGTACTAGAATTCCTTCAGGCTGGGGCGGATAAGGGATTAGCTCTTAGTACCTTGAAGGGACAGGTGTCGGCCCTGAGCGTCTTTTTGGAGAAAAATCTAGCAGCGGTTCCCTGGATAGTGAGATTTTTTAAGGCTTTGAGTAGGCAGAGGCCAGTTGGTGTCGCCTCTTTTCCCGTGTGGGATCTTTCCTTAGTTTTGCAGGCCCTTACAGGAGATCCTTTTGAACCATTGGGGTCCTGCACCTTGAAGTTAATCACTCTCAAGATCGCATTTTTAGTAGCAATTACGACGGCACGACGAGTAAGTGAACTCAAGTCCCTCTCAATTAGAACTCAATTTTTCCGGATCGTATTGTTTTTAAGACAGATCCGGCCTTTTTGCCAAAGGTGGCCTCGAAATTTCATAGAGGCCAGAAAATTATTCTACCTACTTTTTGTTCAAACCCGGTGAGGGAAAAATAACTTATTTTTCACAACTTAGACGTAAGGAGGTGCGTTCTTCAATATTTGGAGTGCACCAAACGGTTTAGGAAGTCAGACTCCCTTTTTGTTTTATTTTCAGGGGCCAGAAAGTGTTCTAGAGCCTCCAGACGTACAGTACTATAGCAGGTTGAATTAGAGCAGCTATCAGTCAGGCTTATGTGATAGGGGGATTAGAGCCTCCAATGGGAGTCAGGGCACATTCTACCAGAGCAGTAGCGACTTCGCAAGCAGAATGGGCTGGTGCTTCTCCGAAGCAGATCTGCAGAGCAGCAACATGGTCAAGTTTTGCTACATTCGTTAAGCACTACAGACTAGACCTGCTGTCAGCACAGGACCAAGCCTTTGGCCGTAAAGTGTTAAAAACCAAAGGATTTGAATGGAAAATTATCGGCCGAACAATGACTGCATGCATCAGATGTATCATACAATCAGGTGCAGTCACTGTTCAGGTTTTCAGGACATTTAACCCTGTACCTGATTGATTACATCCTGCAGGCAAGCAGCATTTATGCAGTGGATAGGACCTCAGTATGGCATGATTAGCATATGCATGTGTGTGTGTGTGTGTGTGTGTGTGTGAGGGATTTATATGAATGACAGGTCAATTTACATATGACCAGTGTCTCATTTACATATGAATGCCATCATGATTTACAAATTAATCGTCTGTACACCATGCACTCAGTGCTAGACAGCGGTAGTGAAGGTGACTATAAAGAGGAACTGTCCTAGCAAATCGTGGACAGTTGTAAACATGTCCAGTGGGAGGAATTATTCTCTATTGTTGGTGTCAGTGGGAGGATTTATGCCCTGTCACTTGTGTTAGTGGAAGGAATAGTGCCTCATCATTGTGTCAGTGGAAGGAATAGTGCCTCATCCTTGTGTCAGTGGGGGGAATAGTGCCTCATCATTGTGTCAGTGGAAGAAGTAGTGTCTCATCCTTGTGTCAGTGGGAGGAATAGTGCCTCATCGCTGTGTCAGTAAAAGGAATAGTGCCTTATTGTGAGAGTGGAAGCAATCATTGGTGTCTGTGAGAGGAATTGTGCCCCAAAGGCCAGAAAAAAGGCAAGCAAAGTTTGGGGGCCACTGCCGTAAAACACATATTAACTTATTTTTATTGGTTTAATTTTTGTTTAATGTTACATTTTTATGTCCATGAAGTGAGATAGCTCTCCTATGGCCATTTAAAACTGTCTCCTGAAATTAGATTCTGTCTGAAAGGAATACTAATCTAATTTCAGGAGACAGGTCCTTGTACAGTGATAACACAGCCTGGTCGTGAATCAAAGTTCTCCTGCGCTCTGGTGTTTCGCCAAACCCGGGTAGTGTAGTGTAGTGTAGTCTTAAGGCAAAGTCTAGAGTCTGGCAGCCCTCCTCAGAACAAAGGGTGTTCATATGGCTAGAAAAAAAAAGAAGAAAAAAAGGAGGGCTCACCGACCTAGTGCATTACCACTTAAAAGTTTTATTAAAAATAGAATAAAAGCAATGATCCTACTCACAAAAGAAGCTTAGGTAAGCTCTTTTCAGACAGCTAAGCTGGACTTCATGGCACCTGCCAGTGGAACTTGATGACGAGGAGGATCAAATAATACCTCAAACATCTGGACGGCTGACATGTTTCTGGGGCGTACCCCTTTCTTCAGGGTGGTCTGGGTGGTCCACAGAAAGGGGTATGCCCCAGAAACGCATCAGCCGTCCAGATGTTTGAGGTATTGTGTATGGTATCTCGCGCCAAAAAAATTAAACTATAATGAACTAGAAATGTGCTCAAGCTGCTACCCAAAATAATCAGATGATTATAAAGTGCCAAATTATATATTACAAAAACACCTAGAGATACTAGAAGATCTAGTAAAAATGTCCTTGAATGCAGTAGTGCTTACTGCTGATGATTATCCAATATTACTGTGCAAACCGTAGTATGTGACGTAAATATAGATAGGACCAAGTCCAATGCATGCAAAAAATCAAAATTGTAAAAAAGAAAGAAATCTCATGAATAGTCCTCAAAACTTATTGAAAGATGCGTGCTTCCAATCAGATCAGTAGTGTTCTCCCTTCACCATAGAGCTGACAAACACCCGACGTGAATGAATAAGATGGCTCCTTACCAAATGAAAATGCCCCTTAGTTTGATACCAAAAAAGGAGACATTTAAAGCTTTAACAGGATAACCTGTATGATCAGATGCGTCCTGGCAGTGATGGTTGTTGCAATCATTGTTGTCCCAGTAGATGCATGAAAAACAGAATGGTGCCAAACATAGTGTAACTTGTTTATTTTAAAATTTAGAAAAATTAATACAGAGGGAGCCAAGTGGCCGCTTACTATTTGAGGTGCCTCAAATCCGGCACTGAGGCTCTGTCGCGTGGGATCGGATTGTAAATCCTGGGCGCTATGAGCTGCACTCGTTGCCCGAGCGTGCGTTCCACCTCGGCGATGATCGGAACCAGCGGTGCAGAAAATACAGGAAGTGACGAATTGACGTGCGTGGTTGGGTACCGCCCCGACGTACGTTTCGTTATGAACGTCTTCAGGAAGCGTACCCAACCACGCTAGGATTTGAATATTTATACGTCCGTCAATACATATGGGCGGGGAGCAGCGTATGACAGCCTCAGTGGCGGATTCGATGCTGAAAGGCTATATACAGCAACTAGCCATCACGACCCCTTGCAGTAAATTAGATGCATACAAATATAATACAACTACTACAGTAATGAACTACATCGGGTGTCTGTTACCAGGACACCCTAAATGTACAAATTACTTCTAGATTGGGACAATAATAGAACCAGAGAACCTGGATTAAGTAGTTGCTCACAGACAGACATAAATAGATGTTAATACTTGCCAATATATTAATAGTAAAAAGGTGAAGTCTGAGCATGTAGGCCCCTTACAAAATAATCTAGAGTGGGTGACTGGGGACAAAGAGAAGGCAAATTTACTAAATGTTTTCTTCAGCTCTGTGTTTACAATGGAGCATGGGGGAGCTCATGTCCAAAATGGGGGTGGGAGTGACACAGCCCCAAATCCACAATGGCTCAAAAGTGATATGGTCCAGAAATATTTAGACAGAATAAAGGTGGATAAAGCACCTGGACCTGATGGCATCCATCCACGGATCCTAGGTGAGTTGAGCTCTGTCATTTCAAAGCCACTGTATCTAATATTTAGGGACTCATTAAAGACAGGAATAGTACCACTGGATTGGCGCAGGGCCAATGTGGTGCCCATATTTAAAAAGGGAACAAAGTCTTTACCAAGTAACTATAGACCTGTTAGTTTAACTTCTATAGTTGGGAAGATACTGGAACGTTTAATAAAAGACCACATGGATGAGTTCTTGCTGGAAAAAAACTATTTAAGCAGCAGACAACATGGATTCATGAAAGACAGAAGTTGTCAGACAAACCTGATTTCCTTTTATGAAGAGGTAAGTAAAACCCTGGACAGAGGCGTGGCTGTGGACGTGATATATTTGGATTTTGCAAAAGCGTTCGATACAGTTCCGCACACACGGCTCATGTGTAAGGTAAGGTCTACAGGATTGGATATATCAGTTTGTAAATGGATAGAAAACTGGCTGAAAGACAGAATTCAGAGAGTCGTGGTTAATGATTCTTACTCTGAATGGTCCAATGTTACGAGTGGTGTACCCCAAGGTTCAGTGCTGGGACCCTTACTTTTCAATATATTTATAAATGATATTGGGTCTGAGATCAAAAGTAACATTTCTGTCTTTGCAGATGACACCAAGCTATGCAGTGGAATAACGTCCTTACAGGATGTCTCCAATTTACAAGCCAACCTCAATGCTCTGTCTGATTGGGCGACTAAGTGGCAGATGAGGTTTAATGTAGATAAATGTAAAGTTATGCACTTGGGGGCTAAGAATATGCATGCATCATACATACTAGGGGGAGTACAACTGGGGGGGTCTGTAGTGGAGAAGGATCTGGGGGTTTTAGTTTATCATAAGCTCAATAATGGCATGCAATGCCAAGCTGCGGTTTCCAAAGCGAGCAAAGTCCTTTCTTGTATTAAGAGAGGTATGGACTCCAGAGACAGAGATATAATTTTGCCCCTGTACAAATCATTAGTAAGACCTCATCTGGAATATGCAGTTCAGTTTTGGGCACCAGTTCTCAAAAAGGATATAGGAGAACTGGAGAAAGTGCAGAGAAGAGCAACCAAACTGATAAGAGGCATGGAGGAGCTCAGCTATGAGGAAAGATTAGAGGAACTAAATTTATTCACTCTTGAGAAGAGGAGAATAAGGGGGGATATGATCAACATGTACAAATATATAAGAGGTCCATACAGTGAACTTGGTGTTGAGTTATTCACTTTACGGTCATCACTGAGGACAAGGGGGCACTCTTTACGTCTAGAGGAAAAGAGATTTCACCTCCAAATACGGAAAGGTTTTTTCACAGTAAGAGCTGTGAAAATGTGGAACAGACTCCCTCCAGAGGTGGTTCTGGCCAGCTCAGTAGATTGCTTTAAGAAAGGTCTGGATTCTTTCCTAAATGTACAGAATATAACTGAGTACTAAGATTTGTAGGTATAGTTGATCCAGGGTAAATCCGATTGCCTCTCGGGGGATCAGGAAGGAATTTTTTCCCCTGCTGTAGCAAATTGGATCATGCTCCGCTGGGGTTTTTTGCCTTCCTCTGGATCAACTGTGGGTATGGAGTTGGGTGTATAGGATTTTACTGTGTTTTTTTATTTTGTTTTTTGTGGTTGAACTGGATGGACTTGTGTCTTTTTTCAACCTGACTAACTATGTAACTATGTAACTATGCCTAGGTTAGCACTATATGGGCTTTATATTGATACATAGGTTACATACCATAATTACCCTAGGCTAGCTATAAATTAAATATAGTCAAAGTTAAACATTAGTTGGTAAAAAATACCCATAACGATACGTTATTGGTACTGGTATAAAATATAATTAGATTATAGATGAATATAATAAAAATTAAAAATATAAAATAAAAATTAAATTTAAGTAGAAAACTCAACACCCTGCATTAGTTATTGGTGAGAAATCAGTTCAGGTCCAGTTCGATGTTGAGGCCTTGCGGGTGCATCGTACACAAACGATGGATCCACATGGTCTCGTTCTGGGAAATGGCCTGTGTCATGTTGGTACCTCTCCAATGTCTAGTAACCCTGTCTATACCAACAAAAGAAAGCTTACTAGGGTCTTGGTCATGGCATTGGGCAAAATGCCTTGAAACGCTATGGTTAGGGAAACCATTTTTAATATTAGCCACGTGCTTGTTGATTCTTATTCTAAGTTTTCTAGTGGTGCGACCCACATATTGTAAAGAGCACGGGCATCCCAAAATGAATATGTGACATGATGTGAGTCACAAGTTATTAGAGTTTTAACTGTGTATTCTCTTTGTGTAATATTAGACTTGAATTTCTTTATTTTTCTATTTCTCTTGTTCTAGTAGTACTTTTACATGATTTGCACGGAGTGCAGTGATGGAAGCCAGATCCATCAAGAAAGGTGGGAGGTTGAGGTGGAGGGTCCGGTACATTTGGGGCAATCATATTCCGTAGGCCCGGTGCCCTCCTATAAACAAATTTGGGTTTGGGGGGTAAAATTGCGGCCAAATCATTGTCTTTGAGTAAAATGGGCCAATGTTTTGTAAACATTTTCTCGATACTTTGGTATTGACGATGAAAGCCTGAAAAGAAAGCCAAATCTCCTGAAAAGGGGGCCTTTTTCTTAGAGGTCAGAAGTTGGTCTCTGTCCATATTGGATACTTCTAGTGCAGTTTTTTCTAGTATTTGAGGGAGGTATCCTTTTTCTTTTAACTTCTCCGTTAAAATCTGGTATTGCGATTGGAAGTCTGTGATAGTATCGCAATTACGGCGAATCCGCATGTACTGGCCTTTGGGAATGGTGCTTAGCCATTTGGGATGATGGCAGCTGTTTACTGGTACAAATGCATTCCTATCGGTACTTTTGAAGTAAGTGCGTGTACTGACTTTGTTACCATTTTTAGTTAAAATTAAATCTAAATAATTAATGGAGACCAAACTGGATGTAGCTGTAAATTTAAGTTCATATTGATTGCTGTTTAATCCAATCAAAAATATTTCTAAGGTAGCCCAGGGCCCCTCCCACATGAGAATAATATCATCTATATATCTCATGTAGTAAACGAGGGGTACATGGTTATCTCGGTAGATGGTTTCCTCCTCCCATTTGTTCAATACCAGATTTGCAACACTGGGGGCATAACGAGCCCCCATTGCAACTCCTTTGATTTGGTTGTAAAATGATCCCAATGCCCAGAAATAATTATTCCACATTGCCTGTTGTAGTCCATCAATAAGAAATTTTACTTATATATATATATATATATATAACAGTCCCATCATGCTCCGGTACCTACCCACGTGGGTGGGTTACGTATATATGGAATATATATTCAATATAGACTTAGCTGTGCCCTCTGATGTCCACAATAGGAGTAGCTCCTTAAGTTTTGCCTGGGGATCTCCTCGGAGTGGTTTGTATGTAGCTGTATCTCCCAGTAGTCTTTGTATTTCCCCGTAGTAGTTTTCTTTGGTGAGCACTACTACACCCCCCCCCCCCCTTTGTCTGCGGGGCGAATAATGTTTTTATTTTCTTCTAACTTTTTAATCCCTTCCTTTATTAGACCATTAGTCTTGTTTTGTTTAACCTCCAGATCTTTAATATCTCCTTGAATCATATTTTTAAAAACCTCCACATGATGATGTGTTCCCTTTTTGGGGTTGAAAACAGAATTGTTCTTCAACCCTGTGTGAACAAAGGTATCATCATCAGCAGTAGGTGTACTAGTACTCTGTTGCGAAAAATATTTTTTAATATTGAGTTTCCTTATGTATTTTTCAACCTCTATGAAAACTTCAAATTTGTTAATATTTTTGTCTGGACAGAATTTCATGCCTTTTGACAGAACTTCCAATTCCGCACTGGAGAAGTTAACCCCTGCCAGATTAATTCTATTCTATTGTTCTTTTTAATTCTAGTATTTTCTATTCTATTCAAATTTCAGAAGCTGGTTATAATCTACTATTTAATTATATTTCTTAATTTTATTAGATTCCTTTCTATTATATTATATTCTTTTATTTTCTGTTATATTCTTTTCTATTCTATTCCTTTTATTTTCTATTTTATTCTCTTTGGAAATTGGAAAACGTTTGGAATTCGAAAACTATTCGAATACAAATAAAGAAAACAAATTAAATGAATTAAACTAATTTAACTAAACTAATTTATGTAAATAACGAATCAAAACAAAATAAAATATTTTTTTTCGTTCTGCACATGTCTACTACTGACAGCTTGGTACCAGATACCACAGCACACCTTCAGATGTCTAGTGGAGTCCATGCCTTATAGGCATTCAGTTGTGGTAACATTTTTGCATACCCTGGCAAAAATCTTGAAATGTTGGCATTGATATTGAAGACATGACTCTACATGACGAAAAATTGTCTTTTATTTAAGGATAGTGATCATATGAATTTATTTATTATCACATAATTTTTTTGGATCCTTTTTAAATCATAATGATAACTGAAATCTCCCAAAAGGCCCTGCTAAAATGGCAATTAAAGGCAATTTTCTACATCTGTAACTATTGAAATTGCAATTAATGTCTGTGTATAAATAGTCAATGAGTTTGTTAGCTCTCACGTAGATGCACTGAGCAGGCTAGATACTGAGCCATAGGGAGCAGAAATTACCTGTCAAAAGACCTGCATAACAAGGTAATGGAAGTTTACAAAGATGGAAAAGGATATAAAAAGATATCCAAAGCCTTCAATATGCCAGTTAGTACTGTTCAATCACTTAAGAAGTAAAAAATTCGGGGATTTCTTGATACCAAGCCAAGGTCCGGTAGACCAAGAAATATTGCAGTCAGAACTGCCAGAAGAATTGTTTGAGATACAAAGAAAAACCCACAGGTAACCTCGGGAGAAATACAGGCTGCTCTGGGAAAAGATGGTGTGGTTGTTTTAAGGAGCACTGTATGACAATACTTGAACAAAAATGACCTGCATGGTAGAGTTGCCAGAAAGAAGCCTTAACTGCGCCAATGCCACAAAAAAGCCTGGTTACAACATGCCCGGCATCACCTTGACATGCATCACAGCATCTGGCACACTGTAATCTAGAGTGACGAGACCAAAATCTAGAGCTTTATGGTCACAACCGTAAGCGCTATATTTGGAAGGGGGGTCAGCAAGGCCTTTAGTGACTAGAATACCATCCCAACTGTAAAGCATGGTGGTGGTTCACTGATGTTTTGGGGGTGTGTGAGCTCGAAAGGCACAGGGACTCTTGTGAAAATTGATGGCAAGATGAATGCAGCATGTTATCAGAAAATACTGGCAGACAGTTTGCATTCTTTTGCATGAAAGCTGCGCATGGGACGCTCTTGGACTTTCCAGCATGACAATGACCCTAAACACAAGGCCAAGTTGACTGTCCAGTCATTACAGCAGAAGGTTCTGGAGTGGCAATCAGTCTCCTGACCTTTAATATCATGGAGGTACTCTGGGGAGATCTTAACTAGTAGCCGACCAGCCACCGTCATTATACGGCGGCAGGTCGGCTCTCCTGGGCGAGAGCCCGTAGCTATACGTCCTATCGTATAGCCGCCACTAGGGGGCGCGTGCGCGCCGCCGGAGGCGCGCGCGCGCGCTCCCCGCTCGCCCCCGACTCCCGTGCGTGTGCCCGGCGGGCGCGATCGCCGCCGGGCACACGCGATCGCTCGGTACAGAGCGGGGAACGGGAGCTGTGTGTGTAAACACACAGCTCTCGTTCCTGTCAGCAGGGGAAATGCTGATTTTCTGTTCATACAATGTATGAACAGAAAATCAGTGTTTCCCCTAGTGAGGCCACCCCCCCCCCCCCACAGTAAGAACACACCCAGGCATACTTAACCCCTTCCCCGCCCCCTAGTGTTAACCCCTTCACTGCCAGTGGCATTTTTATAGTAATCTAATGCATTTTTATAGCACTGATCGCTATAAAAATGCCAATGGTCCCAAAAATGTGTCAAAAATGTCCGAAGTGTCCGCCATAATGTCGCAATACCGAAAAAAAAATCGCTGATCGCCGCCATTACTAGTAAAAAAAATATTAATAAAAATGCCATAAAAATACCCCCTATTTTGTAAACGCTATAACTTTTGCGCAAACCAATCAATAAACGCTTATTGCGATTTTTTTTACGAAAAATATGTAGAAGAATACGTATCGGCCTAAACTGAGGAAAAAAAATGTTTTTTTATATATTTTTGGGGGATATTTATTATAGCAAAAAGTAAAAAATATTCATTTTTTTCAAAATTGTCGCTCTATTTTTGTTTATAGCGCAAAAAATAAAAAACGCAGAGGTGATCAAATACCACCAAAAGAAAGCTCTATTTGTGGGAAAAAAAGGACGCCAATTTTGTTTGGGAGCCACGTCGCACGACCGCGCAATTGTCTGTTAAAGCGACGCAGTCCCGAATCGCAAAAAGTACTCTGGTCTTTAGGCAGCAATATGTTCCGGGGGGTAAGTGGTTAAATATGTGCTTCATGCAAAACAACCAAAGACTTTGCATGGAGGAATTTGCCAAGATGAATAGACAGCTATACCACCTGCAAGAATGTGTGGCCTCATAGACAACTATTACAAAAGACTGCATGCACGCTGTCATTGATGCTAATGGGGCAATACACAGTATTGAGAACTAAGGGGATGCAGATTTTTGAACAGGGGTCAATTCATTTTGTTTACTTTTTGCCATGTTTTTATTTTTTTTGATTGTACAATTCTGTTATGACCTACAATTGAATGTGAATCCCACAAGAAATTAAAGAAATGTGTTTTGTCTGCTCGCTCATTGTTTCTTTAAAAACGGTGCATTCTGTATATTACCAAATCTCCAGGGGTAATACTGTAGCTGTCAGCAGGAGGCAGAGAAACAGCAGTACACTAGTGTTCTCAGTGAAGAGCTGTGCATGTGCAGCCGGGGGGTGTTCTGCACAAGTCTTGGCCATTGAAAGACAGACAGGCTGTGCTCCCAGCACAGCCAGAAAACTGAGCATGCTAGGGTGGATGTTCTACTGTGTCTAACGTGGTAAGTTTGAAATAGAAAAGTAGGGGGACTGGCAGGATCACCAGGGGTTTCATACAAAGGAAGCAATGCTAAGAGAACATGATCATTTTTAAATCCAGTCCATGGTAAAGCAGACACATACCAGGAATATGCAATGTTGGTGTAACAAACACTTTAAGCCCATTCACTTTAAACTACTCCTTAATACGCCTCAACAAAAAAAGCCACCTACACCCTTTTAGATCAATGCAGCGTATCACAACTTGCACTAATTCACATCTGTGTTTTGTGGTGTACTGAAGGGCAGATGCTTACACTGTTGATGTGCATTGGGGTGCCATTCAGGAAGTAGTAATTGTTTGATTCCAGAGGATTGTAGCGTATTGTATACTTGGTTCGTGCATGAACAATAAATGCAGTATTATAATAGTATGCTAATTTAGTTAAAATGCATTTTATTTTTTGTTTTGTAGATGCATCTTAAAGACTTGGAACATGAGGCCCACCTTGCTGCAGGGGAAAAGTTTAGATTAACAAGCAGTAAGGAACTTAGAGAGGTGGGCATGTTAACTTGTCTATAAGAAGATAATCATAAAAGGTGAAATAAATAAACTGCATGATCTCTGGTAATGGTAAATGTGCCACCTTCTGCATCCATGCTGAACTTCACAAGAGGTACCAGTCTGAAATGAAGTATGCACATATTTACCTGACAGATGAAAAATACGCCGCCTTTATTTATCATAAAATAAGAACTGTCCGTGTTGTAATGAGCAACCTATTTTTTCCTTAAAATTTTTTTTTCACTTGCACATAAAAATAAAATGATTTGATTACTATGGTAAATGCATACAGTTCTTACATGTTGATATATGAAGAAAATTTTTGTCCTCTGTTTTGTACTGTTTTTACAATATATTTCAATTTTTGCTGCCAAATTGGGATAACATCCAGTTTATATTTGTTGCATGTTCCTATTCACTTAGCATAACTTAAAATATGTAACATGTTCTGCTTACCATTTTAGAATGCTTGTCCATTCACACACAGAGCCACAGCTCGACCCCGTCCTTCTGTCTCTCCTCATTGGCTTACTAGCTGTGATTGACAGCAGAGGGAGCCAATTGCTCAGCCAATGAGGAGTGAGAGTCCCTGGAGAGCCAAGGCTCTAGTGCACATCGCTGGATTGAGATGGGGTTCTGGGGATTACTCGGGGGGCTGCTGCACAGAGAAGGTTTTTTACCTTCATGCATGAAGGTAAAAAACCTTGACCTTGTAGTACCACTTTAAAGTCTATGTCCAACAAACCTTTTGTTTTTAAGTTTTAGGCAGAATGGGAAAGGATTAGAACCTACGTCTGTCCAGTGAGTAAGAGCTGAACCAACAAGCACTAATGCAAAAATCAGCACATACAGTGTCTTAAAAGTATTCACCCCCTTGGCATTTTTCATGTTTTGTTGCCTCACAACCTGGAATTAACATGGATTGTTTGAGGATTTGCATCATTTAATTTACAGAACATGTCCACAACTTTGAAGATGTTTCATTCTTTTTTTTATTGTGAAGCAAACAACAAATAGGACAAAATAACAGAAAAAGTCCATGTGCATAACTATTCACCCCTCTCTCCAAGTCAATACTTTGTAGAGCCACCTTTTGCGGCTATCACAGCTCCAAGTCGCTTTGGATAAGTCTCTATGAGCGTGCCACATCTTACCACTGGGATTTTTGCTTATTCCTCCTTGCAAAACTGCTCCAGTTCCTTCAAGTCTGATGGTTTGCGCTTGTGAGCAGCAATTTTTAAGTCTGACCAGAGATTTTCTATTGGATTAGGGTCTGGGCTTTGACTAGGCCATTCCAACACATTTACATGTTTCCCCTTAAACCGCTCAAGTGTTGCTTTAGCAGTGTGTTTGGGGTGATTGTCCTGCTGGAAGGTGAACCTTCATCCTAGCCTCAAATCACACACAGAGTGGTACAGGTTTTGTTCAAGAATATCCCTGTATTTAGCACCATCCATCTTTCCCTCAACTCTTACCAGTTTCCAAGTCCTGACTGCTGAAAAATATCCCCACAGCCTGATGCTGCCACCACCATGTTTCACTGGGGATGGTGTTCTTTGGGTGATGTGATGTGTGACTTCTGAAGGGAATTGGTTGCACCAGAGCCTTTTATGGGCTTCATAACAAAAGGGGGTGAATACATACGCACATGCCAATTATCAAGTCGGTGCAATGATAATTTATTGGTTCCAGATAGAGTATGAACTTTACAGTTACATTCTACCCATAAAATGTAAAAAGCATTACAAATCTTATTTCACAGAAAGCACCACAAATATATTTTAGGTGACAAGAAAAACAAAACACTAAAATAGCCTTCTTGTTAAAGCGGATGTGCCATGGGAAAAAAATATTAAAAGCCAGCAGCTACAAATACTGCAGCTGCTGACTTTTAATATTAGGACACCTACCTGTCCTGGAGTCCAGCACCAATCGCAGCAGAGGACGAGCGATCGCTCGTCTCTCTGCTGCTCCCCCCGCCATCCACGCTGAGGGAACCAGGAAGTGAAGCGCTGAGGCTTCACTGCCTGGTTCCCTACGGCGCATGCGCGAGTTGCGCCGCGCCCGCCGATTGGCTCCCGCTGTGTGCTGGGAGCCGAGTGTTCCCAGCACACAACGGGGGGGGGGGGGGTGACGGGATGTGACGGAATGCCCGTCTTTTGCCCGTAAATGCCGAGCCGGAAGTGGGTGCAAATACCTGTCTTTAGACAGGTATCTGCACCCCCCTCCCCCCTGAAAGGTGTCAAATATGACACCAGAGGGGGGGAGGGTTCCGATCAGCGGGACTCCACTTTAGGGTGGAGAACCGCTTTAATATATGAGCATCAAATCTAGGAAAGAGCAAAGCAAGCACACACAAGGCAGACATCACAAACTCACTAACATGACAATTATCATTTTTTTATTTCTGAAAAATAATTTTATGCATTTATTTTTCTAATTTTTCTACACCAACTTAGACTTTTGTGTTCTGATCCATCATATATAATTCAGATTAAAAAACATTGAACTAAAGGCTATAATGTAACAAAATAGGTAAAAAGCCAAGGGGGTGAATACTTTTGCAAGGCACTGTAGCTGTGTTACCTTACTGACTACTGGAGGTGTGTGTATCACGAGAGTGGCTGGCCAAAATTACAAATCCTTTGGTAGATATACAAGTGGCCATATGTATTTTAACCATGTATCATGGTGTTTGCCTGGAGTTCCACTTTAAAGTAAGCTCATGAGGATAGAACTGTGGGAAATGCCATTGCGCTTAAAGTTGTAGCCTCTGAAGTTATCATTCTGATCCTGGGTTCATCAACCATTGGGCCACTGACTTGGGAAAAAATGTGTGGTTTGGGTTTTCAATCTGCTTTTGCTGCATACTTCTTTTATGTAGGTGACCCACTAGATACTAGAGCCAGGATTGAAATGACCACCCCAGAGCCTGCACTCTTAACATGCAACTTTCAGGCCCCATACACACGACTGAGTTTCTCGGCAGAATTCAGCCAGAAACTCGGTCAGAGCTGGATTCTGCCGAGAAACTCGGTCGTGTGTACACTTTTCAGCGAGGAAGCCGACGAGGAACTCGTCGGGCCGAAAAGAGAACATGTTCTCTATTTCCTCGTTGTTCAATGAGGAAAGTCGGCCTGCCGAGATCTCGGCGGCTTCCACACTGAACTCGACGAGGAACTCGTTGTGTTTGGCACGTCGAGTTCCTCGGACGTGTGTACGGGGCCTAACAGCAAGTTAGCAAATGCAGGCCCCATATTTTTTTTAACAGGTTCATAATTAGAGCATGGTGTTCAAAGTCTAAGGCCCCATACACACCATAGAATCTATCCGCAGATAAATCCCATCAAATGGGTTTCTGCGGATAGATCCTATGGTGTGTACACTCCGTCGGATATTTATCCGCAGATAAATCTCCCCTGGGATGGATTTCCAGCAGATGGATATTTGCTGACATGCTCAACAAATCCATCTGCTGGAATCCATTCCAACGGATGGATCCGCTCGTCTGTACAGACTTACCGGATCCATCCGTCCAAAGGGATTCCCCGCACGCGTCGTAATGATTTGACGCATGCGTGGAATTCCTTATATGACAGCGGCGCGCCCGTCGCCGTGTCATAATAGCGGCGACGGCGCGACACGTCATCGGCAGAGGATTTCAGCGCGGATTTCAATGCGATGGTGTGTACACGCCATCGCATAGAAATCTTCTGAAATCCTCGAGAGGATTTATCCGCGGATACGGTCCGCTGGACCGTATCTGCGGATAAATCCTCTCGTGTGTATGGGGCCTGATTCTCTTTTTAGATTTCAGAATATTTAAACTCTTGTATTATGTTACATGGGTGCTTCCTCTCCAATTACAAATGTTATTATTGTAGGTGCTTTATGGAAAGCTGCATTTGCATCTCAAGTGCAAAACCAAGCTTCCTCGGACAAACCTGTGCCATTTTCCATCTACAGCAGAGCCAGCGGTAATCACTATATTTAATGTTTACAAAGTTCTCTGAATTTTTATACATGTAAGTGGTATCTTTCAAACTCAGGAGCACTTTATTAAATTGTATGGGCATACAGTTAGGTTTATTTATTTGGACACAGGCACAATTTTCATACTTTTGGCTCTGTATGCCACCAGAATAAAATTAAAATGAAACAATCCAAATTAATTTGAAGTGCAGACTTTCAGATTTAATTCAAGGCAATGGGTTGTACATAAATCTCAAGTACAAATTTTAAAAAAAGGCAACCATTTGTATACACAGTCCCCCCATTTTAGTGGCTCAAATGTAATTGGACAAATGAATATAATCATAAATGAAATGTTAATTTTTAATGTTTTGTTGAAAATCCTTTATTGACAATGACTGCCTGAAGTCTGGAACCCATGGACATTACCAAAGACTGTGTTTCCTCTTGTCTGATGCTTTGCCATGCTCTAACTGCAGCTGTCTTCAGTTGTTCTTTGTCTGTGTCTCTTTCTGTCTTTAGTTTTGCCTTCAGCAAGTGAAATCCATGCTTAATTGGGTTTAGATCAACTGACTCGGCCATTGCAAAATATTCCACTTATTTTCCTTCAAAAGCTCCTGGGATGCTTTTGCAGTGTGTTTTGGATCATTGTGCTTTTGTACTGTGAAGCGCTGTCCAATCAACTTTGCTACATTTTGCTGAATCTGGGCTGACAGTATATCTCTGTACACTGCAGAGTTTTTCTTCCAGTCATTCTGGTACAGATTAATCTTATGTAAAAATTCCTAAGGAAAAAACCAAAGGAAAACACTGCGCTAATGAGTGATAATAAAAAATGATGATAAGTGACAAAAGCAGCTAGTACCTATTGCTCATAATACCCAAAGCAAAAAAAACGTACATACAAAAGAAGGTACAGCGCTAATGTGAATGAAATAAATAGTGAATGAACCAGATAAATAGTGAGTTAACAAAATAATCTGTGACTTAATATACAAAACAAATTAATTGTATTGGTGAAAAATTCCTTATAATGTCCAAAAGTGAGAAGGTTAATATGCTGATCCTCCACCAATTAATGATTGAATATAGGTGATAAATAGCAATAATAATATAAGTCAGTGAAAAAAGTCCAATGGTAAAACAAACGAGATTCCTAGTCTTCCACCAAGAGAAAACACCCGTGTGATGGTATTCCAATCTGCTTACCAGATTCACTGACCGTTTGTGCGGTCAGATAGAGCCCAGAGATGTTTTAAAGTCCTCTCAAGTGGACTATATACCAGCAGGTTACACAAATCGAATCATCTACTGCTCCAAAACTTCAGATGTAATGAGGATGCGCTCATACATTCAAAGAAAAAGAACAAGAAATAGCTCCATGGTGAAGTACTGTATGTAAGGATTTATTAATGAGGAAAAAATTGCACTTACAATTCAGTTGATAAAAAAAGGCCTGTCATGGATCCCAGCGCATGCAGCGCGTGCTGACAATCGAATCCTGGTGGCTGTGCTCAGTGTGTATAGCTCTCTCCGTGTGAGCGATGACAAGGTATGCTTAGGCCACTCCGGAGTGGCCTAAGCATGCGCTGGGATCCATGACAGGCCTTTTTTTATCAACTGAATTGTAAGTGCAATTTTTTCCTCATTAATAAATCCTTACATACAGTACTTCACCATGGAGCTATTTCTTGTTCTTTTTCTTTGAATGTATGAGCGCATCCTCATTACATCTGAAGTTTTGGAGCAGTAGATGATTCGATTTGTGTAACCTGCTGGTATATAGTCCACTTGAGAGGACTTTAAAACATCTCTGGGCTCTATCTGACCGGTCAGTGAATCTGGTAAGCAGATTGGAATACCATCACACGGGTGTTTTCTCTTGGTGGAAGACTAGGAATCTCGTTTGTTTTACCATTGGACTTTTTTCACTGACTTATATTATTATTGCTATTTATCACCTATATTCAATCATTAATTGGTGGAGGATCAGCATATAAACCTTCTCACTTTTGGACATTATAAGGAATTTTTCACCAATACAATTAATTTGTTTTGTATATTAAGTCACAGATTATTTTGTTAACTCACAGATTAATCTTAGTTTCATCCGTCCAAAAAATGCTTTTCCAGAACTGGTCTGGCTTTTTTAGATGTTTGTTTAGTCTAATCTGGCTTTTCTATTCTTCAGACTTATGAATGGTTTGCACCTTGTGGTGAACCACATCAGGGTACATGGGGCACATCAGGGTACATATGGCACATCAGAGCACATCAGGGTACATGGGCCACATCAGGGCACAGCACGGTACATGGGGCACAATCAGGGCACATGGGGCACAATCATGGCACATGGGGCACAGGTCAGCGTTTACTTGTTGTCGTTTTCTTCAAATGCAGAGTAGCGCAGGAAGCGTCTGTCATAAGTTTACTTCTCATGTCACGCTGCAGTGAAGGGGTTAACCCCTAGGGGGCGTTAAAGGGTTAAGTGTGTACTAATGTGTTTTTTCTAACTGTAGGGGGGGCGTGCCTGGACGTGTGACATCACTGATTGTCGTTCCCTATGACAGGGAACAGACGATCAGTGACAAGTCACAGAGAAGAACGGGGAAGGTTTGTTTACAATCACCTCTCCCCGTTCTTCAGCTCCTGTGACCCGATCGCGGGACACCGGCGGCGATCGGGTCCGCGGGCACAGTCATGGTGCCAAAAGGGACGTGCATGTACATCCATGTGCCCAGCCGTGCCATTCTGTCGACAAATATTGTCGTGCGGCGGTCCATAAGTGGTTAAATATTACATGAATCCTTCTTACCTACAAACTGTATACAATATCAAAAAACGGTAGTATATTACCTGTTTTTATATTGTACAATTTAGGATTAAAGGTTTGATAGCGAACTACAAAGTACCAACGTGTTTTTTGTTTCTTCTAAAGCTACATCTACTTAAAGATCTACATCCACTACCCAAAATAATTTTAGAGTTCAGACAAGTAAGTTTTATATATAGTTTCTGATGATGTACTTTATTTATAAAGATACTTGAGTTTTTGGACTGTTTTTATAAATATAATATACAATAAATATAAAATGTATTTTCACAATTTAAATATATATATATATATATATATATAGATGTTATAGATGTTAATGTTGTCACCTCCAGCTATCTCTCTATCCTCTGTGCTAATTGCCTCTATTGTGTGTGTGAAGATGTCCTGTGTTTACGTGTTGAGATTGTGTATTGTACAGCAGATAGTGAGGAGCCTGGACGTCTGGTCTCCTGTCTGGCTAGAAGATTAGATAATTAGCTCATGTTAATTATTGTTCTCCTGAGGCTACCTGTGGGTTTTCTTTGTATCCTGGGTGATTCTTCTGCTTGTGTTAAACACCAAATTTAACACAAGTGCTCCCCATTCACACCTGACACTTTGTAATACTAACGAGTCACATGATACCAGGAGGGAAAATGGCTGATTGGGCCCAATTTGGACATTTTCACTTAGGGATGTACTCACTTATGTTGCCAGCGGTTTAGACATTAATGGCTGTGTGTTGAGTTATTTTGAGGGGACAGCAAATTTACACTTATACAAGCTGTACACTCACTACTTTACATTGTAGCAAAGTGTCATTTCTTCAGTGCTGTCACATAAAAAGATATAATAAAATATTTACAAAAATGTGGATAGTGTGTGTGTGTGTGATGTATGTGTGTGAATGTATGTATATATGTGTGTGTGTGTATATATATATATATATATATATATATATATATATATATATATATATATATATATATATATACATACACACACACACACACACACACACACACACACACACACACACACACACACACACACACACATACATACATACACACACACACACACACACACACACACACACACATATATATATATATATATATATATATATATATATATATATATATATATATATATATATATATACATATACACACACACACTATCTTACAAAATATTGTAAATATTATTATTATTATTATATCTTTTTATGTGACAACACTGAAGAAATGACACTTATATATATATATATGTATTTAGTTTTGTGATGATTTTGTTTTAGATGGCTGTCATATCTGAAAACAACCATTACTTATTATATTTTCTTTTTAAGATACAGAAGATAAAATCAACATTTGTGGATGGACTTTCAACCTGTATGACCAAGGTAGATAAAAAAAAATCTGACCCAAAATACATTAGGAAGCCAACACATTTGTGTTTTTACTCACTGTTGGTATGTTTTCTGACATATATATATACACACACACACACACACACACACACACACACAGTGCCTTACGAAAGTATTCGCCCCCCTTGAACTTTGCGACCTTTTGCCACATTTCGGGCTTCAAACATAAAGATATAAAACTGTAATTTTTTTTGAAGAATCAACAACAAGTGGGACACAATCATGAAGTGGAACAAAATTTATTGGATATTTCAAACTTTTTTAACAAATAAAAAACTGAAAAAACTATGGACAGAGTCTCCCACCTCAGCTGTAGATCTCTGCAGTTCATCCAGAGTGATCATGGGCCTCTTGGCTGCATCTCTGATCAGTGTTCTCCTTGTATGAGCTGAAAGTTTAGAGGGACGGCCAGGTCTTCGTAGATTTGCAGTGGTCTGATACTCCTTCTATTTCAATATTATCGCTTGCACAGTGCTCCTTGGGGTGTTTAAAGCTTGGGAAATCTTTTTGTATCCAAATCCGGCTTTAAACTTCTCCACAACAGTATCTCGGACCTGCCTGGTGTGTTCCTTGTTCTTCATGATGCTCTCTGCACTTTAAACGGACCTCTGAGGCCCCGTACACACCATAGAATCTATCCGCAGATAAATCCCATTGAATGGGTTTCAGCGGATAGATTCTATGGTGTGTACACTCCGGCGGATATTTATCCGCGGATCTTTCCGAATTCCAGCAGATAAATATTTGTCGACATGCACAGAATATCTATCCGCTGGAATCGGATCCCACGGATGGATCCGCTGGTCTGTACAGACTCACCGAATCCATCCGTCCAAAGGGATCCCCCGCATGCGTCGTAATGATTTGACGCATGCGTGGAATTCCTTATATGACAGCGTCGCGCACGTCGCCGCATCATAATCGCGGCGACGGCGCGACACGTCATCGCCAGAGGATTTTGGCGCGGATTTCAATGCGATGGTGTGTACACGCCATCGCATAGAAATCTGCTGAAATCCTCGAGAGGATTTATCCGCGGATACGGTCCGCTGGACCGTATCCGCGGATAAATCCTCTCGTGTGTATGGGGCCTCAGACTATCACAGTGCAGGTGCATTTATATGGAGACTTGATTACACACAGGTGGATTCTATTTATCATCATTAGTCATTTAGGTCAACATTGGATCATTCAGAGATCCTCACTGAAAGTAAAGGGGCTGAATAATTTTGCACGCCCAATTTTTCAGTTTTTTATTTGTTAAAAAAGTTTGAAATATCCAATAAATTTCGTTCCACTTCATGATTGTGTCCCACTTGTTGATTCTTCAAAAAAACAAAACAGTTTTATATCTTTATGTTTGAAGCCTGAAATGTGGCAAAAGGTTGCAAAGTTCAAGGGGGCCGAATACTTTCGCAAGGCACTGTGTATGTATATGTGTATATATATATATATATATATATATATATATATATATATATATATATATATATATATATATATATATATATATATATATATATATATATATATATATATATATATATATATATATATATATATACACACAGTGTGTGTGTATATATATATATATATATATATATATATATATATATATATAAATAAATATATATAAATATTTTTTGTTTTACTGGGTTTATTATTATTATACAGGATTTATATTGCGCAGCGCTTTATATGTCTGACATAAAAACACCTAAACCTAAACACTTCCAAATCGTATGCAATCCGGCAGGCCCTATGTACTACATAGTTGAAGGTAAATCTAAAGGAAATCCAACAACAAAATTGTACAGTGTGTTTCCAGCTTTGGGTTTATTACCTTTAACATCATACATTATTAGCTTCCTGACATTTTTGATGGAATACAATCAGAAAAAACTATTGCATCCCTATACTGTTTTTTTTTTTTTTTTTTTTGCATACTACCATTGACTCAGATTCTTGCTGTTAATTCGTTTTCTTAGCTGACAGGCATACAGGAGAGTCTGGGTCAGTCACTGACATAATTATGAGGAGATGATTTTGATTTCTGTCAATTGCATCTTGGAAGCACATGTCAAGGCATCCCATGCATCTTTTTCAACAGTGCTTAGCTGGCAACAAGTGAAATGTGGAGCAGGATATAAATGCTCTTTAAATATGTTTCTAATTAATATTGATATATTTTAATGTTTCCATTGTAAATCTCCTATTCCACAGTTTTAGGCTGGGTTCACACTACTACACTACTTTCATCCTACTTTGCTCTGTGTTCAATGTTTCCCTATGAGAGCGTCTTGTAGCGTCCTACACAAGTCGGTCCGACTTTGAAAAATGCTCCCTGTACTACTTTTGGTCCTACATTGATCCTACTTCAGGCCCATTGAATATCATTGAAGTCGGACCAAAGTAGTATCCTGTTCATGAAAGTAGGATGGATGTAGGACCAATGTAGGATAAAAGGATTTTTGTACTCACCGTAAAATCCATTTCTCTGAGTTCATAGACGGACACAGCCTTCATTGACCTTAGGGTTATGCTTCTTCCTACCAGGAGATTTAGGCAGAATTCTACAGCACTTAAGGTGTTAAAAACTTTCCTTCATGCCGCTCCTCCCTGGGGGCGTGGCTCCCCCAGGCATAACCCACACCCTGCTTTAGCAGCCTCAGTTCGTAACAAGCAGTACAAACAAAGGAGGGGTGGGTGCTGTGTCCGTCTATGAACTCAGAGAAATGGATTTTACGGTGAGTACAAAAATCCTTTTTTCTCTTTCGTTCATAGACGGACACAGCCTTCATTGACCTTAGGGACGTCCCCAAGCAGTGTCAAAAAATTCGAGGGGTGGGAAAATAACACAGCAAAAATAGGTTACACTCCAAACAAAAACCGGAGTTACTCAACGGAGGAACTCCAACCTTAAACTGCCGCCTGTAACACCCTGCGGCCGAAGGAGGCATCAGAAGATGCACTCACATCCACCATATAAAACTTTGAAAAAGCGTGGACCGACGACCAGGTCGCAGCCTTACCCACCTGTAACACAGAGGCTTGGTGTCGGAAAGCCCAAGAGGCCCCGATCGCCCTGGTCGAATGCGCCATGACCCGAAAGGGGGGCGCCCGCCCTTCAGGGCATAGGCCTGAAGCACAACCTGTCGGATTCACCTGGAAATGGTGGCCGACGAGACTGCCAGGCCCTTACTGGGACCGGACACAGACACGAACAGCGAGTCCGACTTCCGGAACGGAGCTGTTGCCGACAAGTAAACTCGAAGGGCCCGAACCACATCCAGAGAATGTAAAGAGGCCTCCTTCGGGTTCTTCGGCTGAGGACATAAGGATGGAAGAACAATGTCCACATCCAAGTGAAAAGCCGAAACGACCTTAGGGAGAAAAAACGGCTGCGGCCGCAGCACCACCTCATCCTTACGGATGACCAAGCAGGGAGCCTTGCAAGACAAGGCCGCCAGAACAGACAGACACCCGTCTGATCGAGGTAATTGCTACCAGAAATAAAATCACCTTTTGTGACAATAAACAAAAAACCTCCCGAATGTCCTCAAAGGGAGCATCCTGAAGCACTGAAAGGACTAAATTCAAGTCCCATGGGGGTAATGGAGGGCGCACCGGAGGGGCCACCTGCCAGACCCCCTGACCCAACGCACGCACCGAGGAGTGCGACGCCAAGGGTCGCTGCAAGTAAAAAACAGCCAGAGCAGAAATCTGGCTCCTAACCGTACGTAAGGCGAGAGCCTGAACCACTCCCTGCTGCAAAGACAGCAGAATCCTGAACACAACGCATGTACGAGAGTGCCAGTTCATCTCCCCACACAAAGAGAAGTAGGCCTTCCATGTATGAGGAAAAAACCTACGTGAGGTAGACTTCCTTGCAGGCAGCACGGTAGAGACCACCAAGCCCAATAGGCCTCGGTCCTTAAGCCCCTGGCTCTCAACAGCCACGCCGCTAAGGCCGGTGGCTGTGAAACAGGGTGGAAGATCGGACCCTGTAACAGAAAATCAATTCCCAGGGGAAGACGCTAGGGGGCGTCTGCCAGCAGACGCACCTGGTCCGCGTACCAGAAGCGACGCGGCCAATCTGGGGCAATCAGGACCGATAGAATCCCTACAGCTTCTACTCTGCGCAGCAGGCGAGGAAGAAGCTTCCGAGGAGGGAAGGTGTAAAGTAGGCGACAGCGACCCCAAGGAGCCACCAACGCGCCTGACGCGTCCGCCCACGGGTCCTTAAACCTGGCCACGAACCGTGGCACCTACCGATAGAGACAGGACGCTAGAAGGTCCACGTCCGGAGTGCCCCACTTTCGGCACAGACCCCGAAACACCTGCGGGTGGAGAGACCACTCTCCTTGGCCCAGTGCAGTGCGACTTAGGTAGTCGGCTAGCCAATTCCGTATTCCCGGAATGTACCCAGCCGATAGAGCCGGAACGGACCCTTTGGCCCACCGAAAGGATGCGCGCGACCCCCGTCGCTGCAACAGAACTCCGTGTGCCTCCCTGATGATCAACCTACGCCACGGACGTGGTGTTATCGGACAGGATCCTGACCGGTCAGGCCTGTAGATCCAGGGACCACCTGGCAAGGCAAAGCTTGATTGCTCGGAGCTCCAGAACGTTGATCAGTAAGCAGGACTCCACCTGAGTCCAGTGCCCCTGGGCTGACTGGGTGCCCCAAGCGCCCCTCCCCAACCGGAGAGGCTGGCATCCGTCGTGACCACTGTCCAGTGGCCTGCAGAAAAATGACTTTCCGGCCCGAAGCACCGGAAACGCCAGCCACCACACCAGGGGAGACATGATCAGATGACTAAACTGAATCTGGTAATCCAGAGATGACGGAAGCTAGTCCCATCGTGACAGCAGTTCCCTCCGTAGTACCCTGGCGTGGAATTGGGCATACGGAACCGCCTCGAAAGAGGCTACCAACTGACCCAGAACCTTCCTGCAGAATCGCAGAGATGACCGCTTCTGGGTCAGCAACTGCTGCACAGCAGATAGCAGAGTCTGAAGTTGTTCCGCTAGGAGAAAAACACTCCCGCCCCGGAGGAATCCAGGACCAGTCCCAGATATCCCTGAGACGGAATCAACCCTGATTTCAGGACAATCCAGAAACCAGCCGAACACTCGGAGAGCCTGACACGTGATAGGCACGGCTCTACCAATGCAGAGCTCGAAGAAGCTCGTAGGAGAATGTCGTCCAGACATCCCATGATAACAAACCCCCGCTGTTACAGCCGGGCCAGTATCGGGATGAGCACCTTGGCGAAAACCCGCCGAATGGGAAGGACACCATTGAAAATGGCCCCCCCGACCGCAAAGCACAGAATCTCCGGTGGTTTGAGGATATGCAGGTACACGTTCATGACATCCAAGGATGCCAGAAAATCCCCCTGATGAAGTGCCGCTATTACCAAGCGAATCGACACCACCTTGACAAAACAAAACGAGGGACTTGAGGCCCAGGATCGACCGGGCCCCATCCTCCGTGGGGACACAAACAGAATGGAGTAAAACCCCGAGACCGTTCCAACGAGGGAACTGGCACAATCACTCCCCTGACCAGAAGATCCTGGACAGCCCCCGACGGAGTCAACCGGCGAACCGGAGGAGGCCAGAAGCCGGAGGGAAAAAACCTGTTTGGCAGACAAGAGAGAAACTCAATCTTGTACCCCAAGGAAAACACTTCGCAATGCGAAGCCAGTCTCCCACCCGAGACACGGGCGGGAGCAGACCTTCAGGCGGAAGCAGGTTTGTCCGCAGACTTGTTAGGCATGCGGTATCAGGTGCGCTGCTACCCCGCAGCGGGGATTCAAGCACCATGTAGACCTACCCCCACCGCACAGGGCGAGCGAAAAAACGCTTGGAGGTAGGCAAGGAGGGTCCTTGTACAGGGCGAGGTCCCTAGCCCTTCCCAGACTGTGGGAACAGCATGCGCTTACCACCCGTGGCATCCTCAATGATGCCAGTCAGGGAAGACCCAAAAGGACCGTTCACCCTTAACGGCCATCACCAAGGCCTGAGGCTGCTAAAGCAGGGTGTGGGTTATGCCCCCAGGGAGGAGCGGCATGAAGGAAAGTTTTTAACACCTTAAGTGCTGTAGAATTCTGCCTAAATCTCCTGGTAGGAAGAAGCATAACCCTAAGGTCAATGAAGGCTGTGTCCGTCTATGAACGAAAGAGAAAAATGTAGGACCAATGTAGCAGAGCAAAGTAGGATGAAAGTAGTGTAGTAGTGTGAACCCAGCCTTAGTCCACATGTTGGTCTCTTTAATTTTCTTTCAGGACAGAAAAACTTGCTAGAATAATATTGCTTATTATGTATTATTTCATCCCCTCTTATTTCCCCTGGTGGTCCCACTGTGTTCTGTTCTCAATGTGCACACGCTGTTACCTCCCATATTGTGAACTTTTTCCCACTGCAGTTACTGTGATGACATACTTGAGCTAAGCCATTTGCACATACCTTACAAATGTGGACACTTGACACACACTTGGATAACCTAACCTGCAACAAAGAAGAAAAAAAACATAAGCAAGCCTGTATTTTTTATGTATCTGTTGGAAGTTACAGTGCTATGAAAATTGCAGTGACACCCTCGGTAATGATACATTCATGTCTGTCAGGGTTGTGTTTCTACCACCTGGAACCAGACAGGAACTGTAAGCGGCCGTCTCTCAGCAAAGCATCCTGTAAGTTGATGACTGTATGTGTTTCCTGTTTTTGGTAGAGAAATGCTTTTTTGCACTGTTATTAATTTTTCCAAAGAACAGCATTACATATTAACCACTTGCCAACTGCCGCACAAACATTTACATCAGCAGAATGGCATGGACAGGCAAATGGACGTATATATACGTCCCTTTAAATTTTCTGCCGTGTGGGCCTCTGCTGCAAGCTCTGTGACCATGCCCGCAGGACCCACGGACTCGATGTCTGCCCACGATCGTGTCACGGAGCTGCAGAACGGGGGGGATGCCTGTGTAAACAGGGCATCTACCTGTTCTGCCTTGTGACAGGACACTGATCGAGCAGTGATCAGTTTCATGTCACATGTAGCCCAGCCCCAACACAGTTAGAATCACTCCCTGGAACACACTTAACCCCTTCCTCGCCCCCTATTGGTTAACCCCTTCCCTGCCAGTGTCATATACACAGTAACCAGTGCATTTTTATAGCACTGATCGCTGTATAAATGACAATGGTACCAAAATAGCGTCAAAAGTGTCCGATGTGTCTGCCGCAGTGTTGCAGTCACGATAAAAATCGCAGATCACCGCCATTACTAGTAAAAAAATTTTTTTTTAGAAAAATGCCATAAAACTATCCCGTTTTGTAGACGCTATAAATTTCGCGCAAACCAATCAATAAACACTTATTGCGGTTTATTGATTTTTTAAACCAAAAATATGTAGAAAAATACATATCGGCCTAAACTGAGGAAAACAGTTTTTTTTAAAAAAAATTGGGGGCATATTTATTATAGAAAAAAGTTAAAAATATAGCTTTTTCACCAGCTGACTATATATCACTGAACATAGAACCCCTTTTCGATCTCATCAAGTCTAGAACCCAGGTATGGGCGAGACTACCACTCGGTGTGTGGGGCCGCATTAATATCGTTAAAATTATATTATTTCCTAAAATATTGTATATACTCTGGCACACATCCGTATACTTACCCTTGAAATTTTTCAAGTCAATGGAGACCATACTCAAGACATTTGTTTGGGGTAGCAACAGACACAAGCTGGCCTGGAGAGTCCTTAAGAACCCTACTGACCTAGGTGGAACAGCCCTCCCTGACTTAAATCTTTATTACCTTGCATCCCAACTGTCTTAACTGTACCACATAGATAAAACCGAAAGTTCAGATTCCTCACCCTCCTATGTCCACGGTGGGCGCAACTAACCACTGACCCACTCACCGCAATTGCAGTGGGACTTAGTGGGAATAACTCCAATAGAGACCGTGGGTCCCTATTGTACCAATATAGGCGCGTATAGGACATCACCACTAAAACATTAACGACCCCTAAACACAACGATTATACCCCTTTATGGCACAGTAGATTACTCTCAGAGTTTCTCTTGATCCCTGACACGGTCAGGGATCGTGCGAATGGTGCGAACATGGAATATATTATTTGCACCACATCATTTCCGATGGCACACTTAAAAACTTTGAGGACCTCCAAAATGAGTTCCTGCTGCCCAATTCTATGCTTCCAAGTGCATCACGCCCAAGCTCAGTTTCCCAATCCTTTGCCACAATCTGCACACAATGTTATCATGGCAGTAGTTAAGGGTGTGGACCCACGAAAGCTGATCTCTGATTTTTATATCATGTTTCTCACCCCATCATCTACCACTTACAGCCTTAAACCGAGATGGGATAGAGAGGTGGGCCCGATGGAGGATGAGGAGTAGAGTGAAGCACTTGACTCATGCAAGACTGTATCCCCCAAGCTCTCCGACAGGCTAACCCAGTTATACGTGGTGCATCGAGCATGTCTCAGTCTTCTACCTCGTGTATGATGTGTAACCAAGCGACGGGCACATTCTTCCATCTACTTTGGGCGTGCCCGGTCCTTCAGGGTCTGTGGAAGCAGATTGCGGACTTCCTCCATGATGACATGGGATCCCCATTGACCCTGGACCCCAAACAATGCTTGGATAGAAGAAGATCCTGGACTGCCACACTCCTTAAAACGATGTCTTTATTATACAAATAAAATCCAAAAAACAATCAAAGCGATGCAGTCAAAATGAAGTGAACAGGAAAAAGGTGGCTGACATGTTTCACATCATGTGATGCTTACTCGTAGCTAGTGAACAATGACAAAAACTGTGTTTAAAAAGAGGAGGGGAAAAAGGTGAATGGGGTGTTTCACCAATTAGCCCACAGGTGATTGTTAGTCAATGGAACACTTTGATGAACCCTGATGTGTCACACATGGAATTAAATAAAAAATCTCATACTGGTGATAAAAGCTGATAAAAAAAAACGATAAAAAAGCCTATTGTATAAACTTTTAAGCTATATGGGCTAGATTCAGAAAGACTTACGACGGCGTATCAGTAGATACGCCGTAGTAAGTTCGAATCCGCGCCATCGTATCTGTAAGCGATATGCTCAAATTGAGATACGCTTCTCTGTTGCTAAGATGCGACCGGCGTAAGTCTCCTACCCCGTCGTATCTTAGCTGCATATTTACGCTGGCCGCTAGGGGCGTGTACGTCGATTTACGCCGAGAATATGCAAATGATCAAGATACGCCTATTAACGAACGTACGCACAGCCGTCGCATGTAAGATACGCCATTTACGTAAGGCGTTTTCAGGCGTAAAGATAAACCACCAAAAACATGGCGCAGCCAATGTTAAGTATGGACGTCGGGACAGCCGTCGAATTTCACGTCGTTTGCGTAAGCCGATTCAGAATGGGGCTGGGCGTAGGTTACGTTCACGTCGAAAGCAAGGAGTATTTGCAACGTGATACTGAGCATGCGCCGTACGATCGGCGCTTCATTTAGATGTATGGTAATGAATCGTGAATTCATTACCATACAACACGCCCCCTACCTGCCTATTTTGAATTAGGCGGGGTTACGCCGGGCCATTTGCGCTATGCCGACGTAACTTAGGAGGCAAGTGCTTTGTGAATACAGTACTTGCCTCACTATGTTACTTTGGCGTAGTGCAAATGGGATGCGCTACGCCAACCTAAAGATAGGCGGCTGTACCTGAATCTAGCTATATATGTTTATTTCACAACACCTTATATCACAGTACACAAATATTGTGTGTGAATTTTGTGACATCTTATATGTCCGTGTGTGTTTATACACATACCGATACACAATTTTTTCCTATCTTCACATTCACATTCAATCATTTATTTATTTATTATTGTACTGTAAAATACTTTATTAATTTATAGTATACACACATCACTCTTTTCACCATATTGGCTATGATATATATTTGTTTCACATGTGGGCCGGATTCAGAAAAGAGATAGTCCGGCCGTCGTATCTATGCGCCTGATTCATAGAATCAAGTTACGCATAGATATCCCTATGATCCGACAGGTGTAATGCCGCCTACACACCATCACTTTATGTGATAAAAAAAACGGCTTTTTTAAAAACGTAAATTTAAATGACCCGTGTGTGGGGGAAAACGTTGTTTTATGTCTTGTGAAAAACGACAAAAAAAAATTGAAGCATGCTTCAATTTTTTGTGTCGTTTTTCAAAACGTTGTTTTTTGTTTTACAAAAAATGACCGTGTGTAGCAAAAACGACGTTTTTAAACCCGCGCATGCTCAGAAGCTAGTTTTGAAGCAAGCTTCAATGGAAAAAAGTGGTGAACGTAACTGCGCTTTGCTAGAGCATTGTGAAAAAACGATGGTGTGTAGGCAACGTCGTTTTTGAACATTGAAGTTTCAAAAACGTCGTTTTTTTTTCATCACATAAAGTGATGGTGTATACGCGGCATTAGTGTCTTACACCGTCGTATCTTAGGCTGCAATTTCACTCTGGCCGCTAGGTGGCGCTTCCATTTGTTTACGCGAGGAATATGCAAATTAGTATTTACGTCGATTTAGAAACGAACGACCGCCCGGCGCTTTTTTTTTTTACGTTGTTTGCGTTCGGCTTTTTCCGGCGTAAAGTTATCCCTGCTATATGAGGGGTATGTGCGGCGTATCCTATGTTAAGTATGGCCGTCATTCCCGCGCCGAGTTTTGAAATTTTTACGTTGTTTGCGTAAGTCGTTTGCAAATACGGCTGGACGTAATTTACGTTCGTATTTTCGAAAGCAATGACGTTTTGCGGCGGATTTTCGAGCATGCGCACTGGGATGTTTTCACGAACGGCGCATGCGCCGTTAAAAAAAAACATAAAATACGCGGGGTCAAGCCTAATTTAAATAAAACACGCCCCCAACATCCCCATTTGAATTACGCGACCTTACGCCGCAACACATACGTTACGACGCCGTAAATAAGGGCGCAAGTTCTTTCTGAATAAAGAACTTGCGCCCAAAGTTACAGCGGCGTAACGTATCGGAGATACGCTACGCCGGCCGGACAGATACGCTCAGGTGTCTGAATCCGGCCCATGGTGTTTTTTTATTAGCTTTTATCACCAGTATGAGATTTTTTATTTAATCCCATACACGATAGTATTCCATGTGTGACACATCAGGGTTCATCAAAGTGTTCCATTGACTAACAATCAATTGGTGAAACACCCCATTCACCTTTTTCCCCTCCTCTTTTTAAACAGTTTTTGTCATTGTTCACTAGAGAAGAGTAAGCATCACATGATGTGAAACATGTCAGCCACCTTTTTCCTGTTGTTCACTTCATTTTGACTGCATGGCTTTGGTTGTTTTTTGGAGTGCGGCAGTCCAGGATCTTCTTCTATCCAATGCACCTGTGCATAGCCAGCACCTTTTTGGTTTAATGGGACGGAAGCAAAGCCAAGGGATCAGCAGTTTTTAGAGCGGTATCATTTCTCACCCAAACAATGCTTACTGGGGTTATTCCCTGACTCTGAGATTGCAATTCCATGAATAGCTTGGACATTCCACTCATTTTAGTCCAGTGTTCAATCTGAACAAGTTTTTTGATCTGCTGTGCCTATATATGTATAAGCCACATTTCTTTGTTTTATGCATTTCTCCAGTATTGCATTGTAACTTGTAGAACTATGTTCCAAATGTAAATTGTTCAATAAAAACTTTTTTCGAAGAAAAAAAAAAAACATAGCTTTTTTTTTTTCGACGCGATTATAGCCGTATTAGTGCAGCGTTTTTTTTCAAATTGTCGCTCTATTGTATTTATATCGCAAAAAATAAGATCCCCAGAGGTGATCAAATACCACCAAAAGAAAGCTCTATTTGTGGGGAAAAAAGGAGCCACGTCGCACGACTGCGTAAATGTCAGTTGAAGCGACGCAGTGCAGAATCGCAAAAAGTGGCATGGTCATTTGGCAGCCAAATCCTCCTGGGCTGAAGTTGTTAAAGGAAGTAACTTAATTTACAAGGGTTTCTCAGTTTAAGAAGACAGGTGCCCACTTTGCCTAGCTCTTTACACCACAGGCTAAGAATAGCAAACATTGGCCTAGAAACAGGAATGGTTAGGACAGGGGGGAGGCTTCACAGGCCCCTTTTAGTTTTGATCACTTCAGTGGGCTTCCTTCAGTGTGGCACATTATTAGGCTACAGTACAGCAGTAAGTGGTTGTGATATATCTCACTGGCCTATATAATGATTTTATAATGTACAGCGATTTACAGTTGTGACTGTTACTACACTATTATTTTCCATAACATCTCCTAATGTATATATCTATTACATTGGGTGCATTAACTCTGACTACCTTCCTTGCCTAGAATCTCCACTAATATTTGCTGGTTTCCTACCGACCGGCTGCCAATACACTGGCCGGACATCAGGCAGTATTGGCCAGTTCAATAGAACTCGGCCGACATTCGGCCCATGTGTACGGCAGCCGGCCCGACAGAACCCGGGCATAACTGAAAAAGGTCTACCGATCAGCGTCTGGGAGCGCTGACCAGTGTGTTGTGCCTGGGGAGGCCGTCCCCCTGTCAGAACACAATAGCTCAGTGGTGAGATCACTGTACTAACATTGTACAGCAGCTCCTCTTGAGCTACTTAGAAAAAAACACTGCTAATGTGTACTAGACTTAAAGTTTAGGGACATCTTGCGCTGTTTTAGTGCTTTCTTTTAGCACAGGGATTTAATTATAAAAAATGCGCTAAAAATAGTAGAGATGTTTCCTATAGTGATCAATCAGATTCCTTAAAGTGATCGTAAAGATAACAATTAAATAAACATGTCATACTTGCCTGCTTTGTGTAATGGTTTTGCAAAGGGCAGCCCCAATCTTCCTCTTCTTGGGCCTCCCGCTGACGCTCCTGCCCCCCCCCCCCACTAAGTGCCCCGTAGCAAGCGGCTTTCTATGGGGGCACCCGTGCTTACTTGTTCCTGAGCCCCCACTCTGTGTGTCCATAAGACCCACGTGCAGTGTGCATCAAACAGGTAGGTTATATTGGTTTCACACAGAACACAGAACTATACTGGAACGCAGTAAAAAGCATCAAAATGCACTGGACGCTAGTACAGTAAAAAAAAAAGATGAAAAAATAAATGGAAAGGCATCAAAAACATGTTTGAAAAAAGCACATTCAGAAACGCATCCGGAACGCATATGAAAGATGTTTTTGTGGTGTGAACAGGAACTAAATCACACAGATCAAGGCTCAGCCCTGTGCCTTGCTCCCTCCTCAATGGCTGTGTCTAAGCAAATGAAGAGAGAGAGAGAGAGCCGAAAGAGCCTCTTCTCTCCTGCACATTGCTGAATCCAAATTTAGCACAGGTGGGGCAGCTGGGGGTTGAGCTGCATAGTGGAGGTTTTTTGTGTCTGTAGACAATGATTCCAGTTTGTTAAACTTTTATTCACAGTTCATTAAAGGAATGTGTGAGGTCTTCGAACCAAAACTGGCAGTTCATAGGGAAGCTGACAGTTTATCAAGGGCATTGTTCACCACTTTACCTCTTTACAATGATGCCGTACTCAGGGTCATCTTAATAGCATCATGGACCCCTGGGCAAAGTAATGCTCTAGGGCCCCAACAATGATGACAGTGCAGGTAAACAGACATCAAGTAGGTAGGAGGCAGACTGCCTCCCCTGTGTATATATCACTCTCTGTGCCATCATGGGGCCCCCAATTACGGGGCAGCATGGGCTCAAGGACCAGCTGCTTTGGGGAAAGTGCAGGGGCCCCCCATGCAGCTAGGGCCCCTGGGCAGTGCCCAGGCGTGCCCTCTCATTAAGACAGCCCTGGCCCTACTTCATTTTACCAGTGTGTCCTCATGGTGAATAAAAAAGTTTGCTTGATCAGAATATACAAATCGTCTAGTCATATCATAGTAGTAATCAATATTAATTTATTTGTGTTTTAGAACATCCAGGGTGTTTCGAAGCTTGCAGTGCAGTTTGAAAAGAAACAAAAAGTACCAGGTGAATTTTTTTTTTTTGAGTAACTATACAACATAGTAACCACAAATCTGTAGAGATTAGTTTTAGAATTGTGGCATTATTCTTTATAGCGCACGTTTTTACTTGACACTTTTTGCCAAGAAGAAAGAAAACCAAGAGCATTTCTAATTAATTTGTTGTTTGTAAAGCTAACCCTTTTGAATAGTGAAAACAAATGTATTGTTTTATTCCAAGTGATTCTGTCACAAGGGCTCCATTTGCAAGTATTTGTGGTGATAGCCACAGAGGCAGGGGCCCTAGGTGTCTTCTTTAACAGGAGATGCACCTTGCCTGGGTACAACTCCCAGAGCCATCTGGCTGCAAACATGGTGTGGCTGCTTCTTGGTAGTTGCTTCTATTGTGGGACCACCAAGTGAGTGGTGTTGGGATCACATTCTCTGCGAAAACAAAAACTGATTCTCACATTTTTGAGACATTGGAGCCCCTAACCATAAAAAGATGCTTCTATCTATGATGGGTTTGTAACATTCTAATTTAACGGACATGGATTGCTTGTGAGTGGAGTTCAGGTTTAACTTTGGTCAAGTATCACAAGCCACCATTTATTATAGATAAGAATTTTGACTTTTCATAAGTTTCTTGTAATCTCCTGCACAGTACCATGCAGAATGGGAGAGGGAACGGCCTGCATTGTGAGCGAGCCAATCAGGGCTCTAACGCTCACAGGGAAAATACTTACAGAGGGGAGAGAACATTGATGATTTCATCAGTGCTCCTTACTTGACCATTCAAAGGCTGGAGTGGATCTTGGACTAGAGTGTGTTTCTTAAAGCAGAACTAAACTCTCTTAACCTTTACAACCAAGAAAGCTTCCATCTTAGCCTCTATTTGATCTGCAATTGCCATCACGCTGCACATGTGATCAATTATGACACTGGCCATTTAAGGGCTTGACAGTTGAGTTGAGAGCACAAGTTAGACCCCTTTCACACTGAAAACTGCACTTGCAGGATGGGAAAAAAAAGTCCTGGAGGCAGCATCTTTGGGGCGGTGTAGAGAGCGATCTTACATCGCCCCTGCCCATTGAAATGAATGGGCAGCCCTTCCAAAGCACCTGAAAAGCGATACTGAAGTGCCGCTACACGGGCTGTTTTTAACCCTTTCTTCAGCCACTAACAGGGTTTAATAGCACTGCTAAAACAACAAAGCACCAAGGAATCATTGTATTACTTAGGAGTGCATATAACAGCCGACGAAAAAATACTATATGAACGTAATTATGGATCATTAGTCATTAGAAATAATAAAAGATCTGCATAGATGGAAAGGAGACACATTAATATGGTTCGGAAGAATTAATACCCTGAAAATGAATGTAGTACCCAGACTGTTATATATCTTGTACACGGTCCCTATATCACTCCCCCAAGCATTTTTTAAAAAGGTACAAAAATAATTTGTATCATTTATATGGAAGGAGGGAAATGCTAGAATAGCATATGACATCTTATGTAGAAGTAATGGAGAGGGGGGGTAGGGCTCCCAGACATTGCACTGTACTATAGAGCAATGGTCCTGGTATGCATATTACACTGGTGTCATGATGTAGTAAACGAAGCATGGGTTCCACTAAAGGTAAATATAGCGGGAAGAAATCAAGCAGGAGCACCATGGATACCAGCCAGGGCCGGAGGATTGTCAAAATGGACATCCCCACTAACCCGGAACACACTGGCAGTGTGGGACAGAATAAATTAATCTGGCAAATATGCCCCTAGAACATCTCCACTGGCCTCATTGGGGGGCTATAAATGGTTCCCCCCAGGAGAAGAAAAGGGAGCACTAGACCCATGAGAATCAGATGGGTATACAATGTGCTTGAGGTATGCCCCACTGGGGGCTTTGATGCCCCAAGTGGATTTGGTATCATTGCAAGGAGATATGGCAATGGCAGAACGGAGATATGGCCAGATGCAAAGTTTTTTTAGCCGACTAGATCCCCAAGTAAGAACTCTTAATTCCCTAACTACATTTGCGAAAACATGTAGGAAGATATCAAAACCAGATCATCTACTGTCCCAAATATATAAATTAATACGTAGTGAACAAAGCACAACAACCCCTTATTTTATCAAAGAATGGGAAATAGAACTAGAATGTAGATTCCCCCCATCAAAAATAAAAAAATTAATGCAATTACGCACAACTCGTCCATAAGTTCGTCAACCCAGGAGATGGCATATAAGTTTATGGTCAGATGGTACCAGACCCCGATGTTGGATGGGATGTGGAGATAGGGGTACCTACCTCCACGTCTGGTGGTCATGTCCAGGGATGAGAGTATTTTGGGAGGAAGTGGCTCCATGGATCAGGAAAATGTCTAAGGAAACTATAAAGTTTACACCATTGCACTTCCTGTTCCATGGAACCACAGGATCCATAAAAGTTTATAAAAACAGTGTCATACCACATTTACTTAATGCTGTTAAAAGGTTAGTACCCAGGCACTGGAAACAGGTAGTATGCCCCACCCTTAAAGAATGGAAAAAGGAAGTGGAAATAATAATGGAGTCAGAAAAGTGGATACATGACATCAGAAACAAACAGGAGAAAATAAAAAAAAAATGGGAAATCTGGGAAAAACATGCCCAAGAAATAGATAGAGAATAAAAGGGATAGGAAGTTAAAGACCAAAATGCCTTGAGAACTATCATAGGGGACACTGGATGCCTAGAAAGATAGATGGAGAGCAAAATACTGTACAGCTTTGTTTGTTTGTTTTGGTTTATCAGATACAAGTAGATTCTGTAGCAAAAAATGTGTGGGAGTCCTCGGAATGCAAAAAAAGGGGAAGGGTACAAAAAATATAAATAAAAGGCTTTATTGAAATGTGGGGGGTAAATACATACTTCAAGTTTAAAATATATGCAGGAAAAACGGTGTAATCCTAACTAGCACAGTTCATCTCACTATACTTAACCAAAAAATATATAAAATCATGCTGCAGCAATAGCTAAAAGAAAAAGTAGATTAAGAGATGTTAGAATGATTTAGGAAGATGGCCAACGATTTGCCTCACCTACCTTCCTTCTCCTCCCCCTTTCCCCTCTTTTTTTCCTCCCCCTCCCCTTTTTCCTTTTTTTTTTTTTGAGGAAGAGTGATTAGGTTAGAGGGAGGTGAGACATGCTGGAAAGGGAAAGATAAGGGGGAAGATGTATATAAATACACATAGTTTAAAACAGTACACGTAAAGAAATGAAGACACACGCAAGTACACCGTTTTCATTTATTTTATTCATTTCACGTTTTAAAGTAAATATTAAACACAATTAGAAAGGATACACATAAGGGGAAGGGCAATGTAAAAAACACAAAAATAATATACGGTACTTAAATACCACAGGAAGACACTTATTTGTTACGCCCCCCCAGGCTCAAAATGCTGGAGAAAAAAAAAAAAAAACAATGATTCTTCATGGAGATGTTTTTTGAGCGATTTTCTGCTCAAATTATTTTTTTAAATAAAATAGTAATATATTAATAAATAAATGTAAAATTATTACACAAATAACTAAAAATCATCATAAATAAGTAAAATAAATGAATAATTATGTAATAATACATTCATAAATAATGATTAACCTCTAACCTTAAAAAATATTACATTTATTATTATTAGTATTATTATTAATAATACTAATAAAATAACAAATGCCCAAACTCAAACAAAAAAATACATTATTATGAATAATAATATTATTCATAATAATAATTTATTTTGTGTTGGGGTGTATGACACTATTACTATTGCACAGAGCGGCTCCGAACCTCCTTTTGTGTGGTCTGCCCACCAGCGCTTCTACTCTTTTGTGTCTCCCCCCATACTTGCTATGGGGGCAGATGTGCATGCTTGCTCCCGAGCCTGGCTGTGTGTGTCCATAGATGCACACAGCCCAGCTCGGCCATGCCCCTCAATCCCTGCTCACAGGATTTTGTTAACAGCTGCAGGAGCCAGTGGCTCCCGCTGCCTCAGCAAACCCTGTGAGAGTGGGGAGAGAACTGATATAGACAGGCAAAGTGCTGGATTGAGTAGGGGTGAGGAGGCAATACTGCTACTGGGACATTTTTTACCTTAACCACTTCCCGCCTGGTCAATAGTCAATTGACGTCCGGGAAGTGGTTGTGAAATCCTAACTGGGCGTCTATTAATCACGGCTGATCACATTGTAAACAGACGCGAGTAGACAGGGGGGGTTCGCGCTGATTGTTTATCAGCGCAGCCCCCCCTCGGATGCCAACACTGGACCACCAGGGAGTGCCCCCTGGTGCTCAATAGAGCAAAAATAGGATTTTTTTTTTAAAACAATCGATGCTAATCAGTGCCCACAAATGGGCACTGACTGGCAACATGGGCACTGACTGAAATGATACCCAGCAATGCCATCAGTGCCACCCAGTGTCCATCAGTGCCACCTTAGTGCCCATCTATGCCCAGTACCCATCAGTGCCACCCATAACTGCTGCCCATGAGTGCCCATCAGTGCCGCCAAAGAGTGCCCAGTGCCGCCTATGAGTGCCCATCAGTGCCGCCTATGAGTGCCCATCAGTGCAGCATACCAGCGCCGCCTATCAGTGCCCATCCCTGTCGCCTATCGTGCCCATCAGTGCCACCTCATCGGTGCCCATCAGTGCCCATAATTGAAGAAGAAAACATACTTTTTTACAAAAAAAATTAACAGAAAAAAATAAAAAATGTCGGTATTTTTTTAGTTGTTGCGCAAAAAATTAAAATCGCAGATGTGATCAAATACCACCAAAAGAAAGCTCTATTTGTGGGAACAAAATGATAAAAAATGTCATTTGGGTACAGTGTAGCATGACCGCGCAATTGTCATTCAAAGTGCGACAGTGCTAAAAGCTGAAAATTGTCTTGGGCAGGAAGGTGCCTAAGTGCCTGGTATGGAAGTGGTTAATACAGGGTTTTTTTTTTGTTTTTTTTGTGGTTTGGTATAATGAATTATTATACATACTGGGGGAGGGGGTGCACATTTTGTCCTGTTGTTTTGGCCACCTATTTTTTTTACATGTTATAATACATTTTCCGTATGAACATCAAGTGATTAATTTCTGTATAAGTGATTTAATAATCTAATCGAATAATGGCCTACAAATTAAAAAATTATGAATGTTAATACTAAAAATAATTTAACAAAAATATGATATACAGTAATTTACACATATAGCAAGCTGTTAAATAATCTAGGTATGTGTGACGTTAGATATGGTGTGAACATCAGATCTCTGAACTGCTACTTATGGCTATTTGTACAAATTATTTAAACCAGGAGAAGACCGAGAAATAATAACAATTAATCCAAGATCCGTGTTTGTATCTTCCAAAGGCCACGTTTTCCTTGCAGCAGGCAAGTCATTTTCATTTTTCTGCCACACTACATCCTTATTCTTTGTCAGTTTGATGTGAATTACATCTCATAATGAATTGTTTGGATAATCGGTTAGAGAAAATTGAGTACTGTCCATGACACTTTTTTTATTTCTATTTTTTTATTTGCACTAACATACAATTTTTAAGGATAATTGGTTAGAAAATGAACACTTGTGACCACCAGAGGGAGCCTGCAGTCTGTGTTTTGTCTATACACCTATTCAAGTGATTAGCTCTCTCTTGTGCGCCACTTAGACTGTATGGTCCATTTTTATGTTAAATTGTAGAAAAAGTTGGTATATTTTTATTTATTTTGCCTAATTTTTTTAATTGTATATAAATGAAAATTAAGAAAACAATGGCACTGAATAACTAATGATTAAAATGATAATAAACCCAAAACCACAAATGTAATATATTGCAGCTTAACAATCATTAGATGTGGTGGCTGCATTAGTTTTCTTTTTTAGGCTTTTTTTTCCACCTGGTCATCTGGCCAGTAACACCCCTTCTGTATTAGAGTGCCTACACTGTGGATGAAAATGCATAGGGCGCACAACAGACAGCAGCATTGTTAGTCGGGGGGGGGGGGGGGGTGTTGGATGTAGTAGGAGACTTAACCACTTCATTACTGGGCACTTAAACCCCCTTCGTGCCCAGACCAATTTTCAGCTTTCAGCGCTGACGCATTTTGAATGACAATTGCGCGGTCATACAACATTGTACCCAAATTAAATTTTTATAATTTTTTTCCCCCACAAATAGAGCTTTCTTTTGGTGGTATTTGATCATCTCTGCGATTTTTATTTTTTGTGCTATAAACAAAAAAAGACAGAAATATTTGAAAAAAAACACAACATTTTTTACTTTTTGTTATAATAATATCCCAATTTTTTTTTTATATATTTTTTTCCTCGGTTTAGGCCGATACGTATTCTTCTACATATTTTTGTTAAAAAAAAATCGCAATAAACGTATATTGATTGGTTTGCGTAAAAGTTATACCGCCTACAAAATAAGGGATAGATATGATTTATTTTTTATTTTTTACTAGTAATGGCGGCGATCTGCGATTTTTTTTATTTTTTTTTGTCAGGCCTGCGATATAGCGGACACTTTTGACACAATTTTGGGACCATTCACATTTATACAGCGATTAGTGCTATAAAAATGCACTAATTACTGTATAAATGTGACCGGCAGGGAAGGGGTTAACACTAGGGGGTGAGGAAAGGGTTAAATGTATTCCCTGGGTGTGTTCTAACTGTGTGTGGGAGGGGGACTGACTGGGGGAGGTGACCGATGCTGTGTCCCTATGTACAAGGGACACAGATCGGTCTCCTCTCTCCCTGACAGGACGTGGAGCTCTGTGTTTACACACAGAGCTCCACATCCCTGCTGTCACCGCCGATCGCGGGTACCTGGCGGACATTGCGGCCGCCAGGCACACGCATCGGCATCTGAGCGATGCGCCGGGCACAGTGTTTACCTGTTGCGCACCCCCAACGGCGCGCGCGGGTAATGCACATAAAAGGACGTCCAGGGACGTCCACCCGGCACTTGAGAGCCGCGCTGTGGACGTCTTTCGTCTATAGCGCGGCTCTCAAGTGGTTAAATACACTAACAAATTAAAGCGGAGCTACAGGAAACCATTTTTTTCCTTTTGGGATAAAGGTTTTACATAAAGCTATAGCTGAATGACGGCTACAGTGTGGTCGTCCATTTCTGGGAGGGTGTCAATAGAGGTCCTCCCAGAACCCTGCCCCCCGCACACCTCCTGTGAAGTGCATTGAGCTTGCTCTGTTACCATTGTGTCCTTAAGATGATTACAGATTAGGGTAAAGGGCCAATCACAGCGCCCCTTTACCTTTAGCATGTGTCCAATTACAGCTGATCACATGTAAACAGACTTGCAGGTTATCAGAATTACTTTCCTACCACGCTGTGTCTGTGGGAGGAAAGGAGAGCTGTTAACCGGCAAGGCTGTAAAGACATCAGGCCAATCAGTGCCTCCCCCTCAGTGCCCCATCAGTGCAACCTCACCAGTGCCCCACCAGTGTATACACACATTATTTTGTATAACACTTTACAGCGCAATAATTTCACTTGTTACACTTATCACTTTTGTCTATCGAGGTAGACCTTCCTTTATTTGCAGCAGTATCCTTTAGTCTGCCCTTGCCCCTTCACTTTCGACAGCGCAGGAGTTCACTTCACTTATAGTGCCCCACCAGTGCAGAGGACAAATTACTTATTTGCAAAATTCTATAACAGAAAGTAAGAAAAAAAAAATGTTTTTCAAAACTTTTGGTCCTATTTATTTTTTGCTAAACAAAAAAAAAACTCAGCAGTGATTAAATATCACCAAAGGAAACTCTATTTGTGTGAAAACAGTGATAAAATGTAGTTTAGGTACAGTGTTTCATGACCGCACAATTGTCATTCAAAATGCAACATCGCTGAAAGATGAAAATTGGCCTGGGCAGGAATGGGGTAAAAGTGCCCAGTAGGCAAGTGGTTGTAGTAGATATAAAGCCTAAACATTTTTTTACCTTACTGCCTTGCATTCATTGAATAAAGTAAAAAAAAATTTAGGTACATAGTTACCGGAGACCTCATTTGATCCAGCGCTGGGCATGCCTGCGGCTCTCCACCGCTTCCACTCCCTGGTCTCGCTGGCTTTTCTGAGGCAGCAGGAGCCATTGTCCCCTGCTGCTGTCAATCAAAGCCAGTGACGAGGGAGCGTGGGTGTGTAACAAACGCTTTACGTTTCAATGGTTTTCTACAACCAGCAGCTCCAGGTAGATTCAGACCAGATATCGGAGATCCTGGAAGACTCTCCAGTTAGCCAAATAGTGCAGGTGTTAATACTGGTGTTGACAACCAGTTAGTGTTTCATTTAGCACAGGACTCTGCTTTTCAGGTCAGGCCAGTATATTTGGGGATTCTGTGTAGAGGAACTGGGACACGTTTTGCAGAAGTTCACCTGTCCCTGTCTCTGAAGACTCGCTCGCTGTGAGGGACAAGGCAGACAGTTTGCGGTACTGAGAATGTTTTCCTATTTTTCTGAACATAGGGCTGTGGAGCACAGCAGTGGCTGTTCTTAAAAACCGCTAAATCCAGACGGATGAAAACCCTATTTTCTACCCATCAGGCGGATCGGATGAAAACGGACCGCCCCCCCCCCCCCCATAGAGGAAAGCAGAGATCTGACAGGTCTGTTTCTGCACAGTGTGCAGAGACAGACTTGTCATCCGCCGGCTCATCGGGGATCAATGGAGCGATCCACGCTGAGCAAGTGGATGTCTAAAAACAGATCCACCCGTGGGAAAGGGCCCTAAATCAAAAGTTTTATACATTGCAGCTGTCACAAACTACGGTGAACGGGAGTGAACCACAACTGCGGTTAGGAAAGG
The DNA here is from genome assembly GCF_905171775.1 of Rana temporaria. Lineage (NCBI taxonomy): Eukaryota > Metazoa > Chordata > Amphibia > Anura > Ranidae > Rana > Rana temporaria. The sequence continues at coordinate 619,736,507 of NC_053489.1, read as the reverse complement.
AATTCAACGCAGGTCTCTATGCAATGTGAATTTCAGTACTGGACCACAGGCGTCACTCCAGTCAGAAAAAAAGGAGTTTGGGAGTTCACTACATCATCTCTCTCACATATAGAATGCGTTGAGCTACTAAAGGTGGAGGTATTACCACATACCTTGAACCGTTAGCCTTAAAAGGTTTCGATATACCTGAGTGAGGCCCAACTGCATTAAAGATTCCAATGCACTTCTCTATGCTTGTGATTATCAGTACTGGACCGCAGGCGTCACTCCAATCAGAGAAAAGGAGTTTGGGGGTTCACTACATCATATCACTTAACATAAAGGAATGCATTAGGCTACTAAGGGAGCAGGTATAACATACCTTCTACCCTTAGTGTAAAAAAACTTAGAGCGAACATGTTCAATATTTTAGGGCGCAAGCCCATATACTATTAACAACAAATGTCAAGCACGTAGCATATGAGAATACTGTATGCAACTAGCATTTGCGTGAAGTATAGCTCAGATGGTTTTAGAGTGTATGTCCCTTTTAAGATATTGCAGAGCAGTCAACTGAAGACAGACTAAGTAATCCCAAGCAGAAGGATACTATTAATAATACCAGATTCAATTAGAGCACTATGTAAACAGTATATGTGAATTGAGTAATTCTAGAGCAGTAAGTGTACTTATCCATTTGCAGGGATGAGTGTTTTCCAGTAAGCAAATAGTAGCGTTGGGATTCTGTAGTGTAGGGTCTCCTGGTAAAAAGTATCTTAAGGTGTCACCATCAACTGTTATAGGAAAGGCAGCGTGGATATAGATAGTAGATCCGTTAGTCCAGGGTTTGACAAATTTGCTTGGAATCTAGGAGCCAGCTAAAAAAGTTAGGAGCCAGAAAACGCACCCCGTCCCGACGAGCTTGCGCGCAGAAGCGAACACATACGTGAGCAGCGCCCGCATATGTAAACAGTGTTCAAACCACACATGTGAGGTATCGCCGCGATTGGTAGAGCGAGAGCAATAATTCTAGCACTAGACCTCCTCTGTAACTCAAAACATGCAACCTGTAGATTTTTTTAAACGTCTGCTATGAAGATTTTAAAGGGTAAAAGTTTGTCGGCATTCCACGAGCGGACGCAATTTTGAAGCGTGACATGTTGGGTATGAATTTACTCGGCGTAACATTATCTTTCATAATATTAAAAAAAATGCGGATAACTTTACTGTTGTCTTATTTTTTAATAAAAAAAAGTGTATTTCTTTCCCCAAAAAAGTACGCTTGTAAGACCGCTGCGCAATTACGGCGTGACAGAAAGTATTGCAACGATCGCCATTTTATTCTCTAGGGTGTTAGGATAAAAAATATATATAATGTTTGGGGGTTCTAATTAGAGGGAAGAAGATGGCAGTGAAAATAGTGAAAATGACATTAGAATTGCTGTTTAACTTGTAATGCTTAACTTGTAATACCAACGGCCACCACCAGATGGTGCCAGCTCACACAAGGAAGAGCTGGGGACTTCACAAAAAAAAAATATATATATATATATTTTTTTGCACATCTTCCAAGCCAAGTCACCAGGATGCTATTTCTAGTCACCATGGCGACTGGGATTTGTCGAGCCCTGCGTTAGGCATAGCATAGATCCGGCCTGGTGTGTCGTCCAAGTTAAGGGGATAGTGCCTGTAATTTGTCTGTAGCGTGGTCCGGCTACGGCCGACAATAATAGAACGCTGTTGAATGTAGACTGGAACCATTTATAGGCAGCAGACAGGTGCATGTGGAAAGAGGGTGATTATACGGAGCACTTCCGCGTTCCACGCTGGAACGTGGACGGCGCGGGCGGATGATGTCAATACGCGGTCACCGTATGCGTTCCAGCATAGAACGCAATACGGCGAAAAGTGGCGCCGTTTACAGCAGCTTACCAATCATTAAATGTGGGGGCGGGTTCATTTTTGGCCAGTAACACATAGTTCATCCGCCCACCCAGTGCCCACATCTTATAATTCCTCTTTTTACATTAAAATACTGCCACTATATACCTTTTTGGACAATCTGTGTACCACAGCCACGTGACAAAGTGCAGGGTCTGCCTAAGTGGTGCTGGGTTTTCAGGTAGGAGGAGATTTCCACTACAGCCTGTGTCTTCATGCTGTTATGGAAACCAGTTCTTCCATCAATCAAGATGTGACATCCCACCTACTGTGTTCATTTTGAGTTGCTGGGCATAGAGGAGAAGGGAAGGACTGGGCTGTCCTTTAGGATCTGTATACACACCCACATATGTGATGTCAATATCACATGACCTGAAAAGCTCAGCTCAAACAGGAAATATCCTCTCCAGTAATAGAGACCAAACTGAGCATGTGCAGCAGTATTACCTTGACTGTGTCTTATCTGGCCTTGCCAAGAGAGACCCTGCAAGAGGGGGAGGATCTGTCCACACAGGATCAAACATCCTTTTTACACAATACAGAGGGATTAAGCCCTTAAGTTCCACAGTGAGTATAACAAGCATACTATTCTGCATATACAGGCTGATTTTACTGTTGTGGGTTTAATAACAATTCAAATGCACTAACAAATTGAAGCCAAACTCTAGCTGACACTTTATAAGCATTTACAGCAAACCAATTTTATTCCTTTTGGGATAAAGGTTTTACACAAATAAAGGCTGATCATTGTAAGGACCCCTTTCAGTGTTAAATGGTTTGTCTCATCCCTCTAACTGCTACATTCACGGGAGAGCTTGTTCTTTTGAAAAAACACAGACTTACTGGCCAGATCGCCAGGTTCACATTCTAAGAACAGGTAAGCTGCAATATAATAAACAGTTGCTTTTGTGTTTAATAGTTTGTTAATGCTGGCCTATTACTTATTTATACAGTATTTAATTTTTTCCCCCTTTTTTGCCATTTCATTTATCTGTAAGAATAAACCAATATTGAAATTTGGATTTAACGAAGAAAAAAAGTTTACATTAACCACTTGCCGACCAGCCGCCATCATTATACTGCGGCAGGTTGGCTCGTTCCCGCAAATCAGCCTAGGTGTACATCAGCTTCTTTAAGAGTTATAGCAGGCACGTGCACGCGCGCTGCATGGCGGGGGACCCGATGCACATGGCCGGCGGCCGTGATGTCTGCCGGTCACCTGCGATTGGAAAAAGAACCAGAACGGGGATCTGTCAATGTACACAGACGTATCCCTGTTCTGACAGAGGAGGAGAGAGATCTAATGTTCCTAGTGATTCTCCTCCTCCAGTCAGTCCTATCCCCCCACAGTTAGAAACACCTCCCAGGAAACCCATTTAACACCTTGATCACCCCCTAGTGTTAACCCCTTCGCTGCCAGTGACATGTATACAGTAATCAGTGCATTTTTAGATCGCTGTATAAATGTCAATGGTCCCAAAAAAGTGTCAAGTGTCCAATCTGTCCGCCGCAATGTCGCAGTACCAATAAGATCCCTGCCATTTCTAGTAATAAAAATAAATAAATAAATAAATAATAATAATAAAAATACCATAAATCTATCCCCTATTTTGTAAACAGTATAACTTTTGTGCAAACCAATCAATATATGCCTATTATGATTTTATTTTTTACAAAAAATATGTGAAAATACAAATTGGCCTAAACTGATGATTTATTTTTGGATATTTATTATAGCAAAAAGTAAAATATATATATATATATATATATATTTTTAATTGTCGCTCTTTTTTGTTTATAGCGCAATAAAGAAAAAAGACAGAGGTGATCAAATACCAGCGAAATAAAGCTCCATTTGTGGGGAAAAAAGGACATACATTTTATTTGGGTACAGCGTCGCAAGACCGTGCAATTGTCAGTTAAAGCGGCGCAGTGCCGTATCACAAAAAATGGCCTAGTCATTAAGGGGTAAAATCTTCCCCCTTGAGTGATGGAAAAGCATTCCACCGATTGCTAATCTCAATCAGAGTGTCGCCATGATTTGTTTGTTTTTTGGGGACTTTGTTGCAGGAAATAATATGGCTGTACCAGGGTTTACTTTCTGGCTTAATGCATATAAAGAAGAGCATGGTCACTCTGAGTTATAGATATGTTAGAGCATACAAAGGGAATCTTTATGTTTTATATTGATTTTGGCATTTTCATATGAATGCTATTCCTGCACTCTTGTAGGAAAATCTTTTTCTTCTAAGCCTCCAGCTTTACCTACCTGCCATGTTCTTTAAATATAATTTCAGAGAAAAATTGAAATCTAATACTTGTTGGGAAAATGTGTATTTATTACAAAGCCCGCGGCACTCTACTAAATAACATTGTGACTCCCTCCCCTGTAAGGAAACAAGACATCCTGTTTTCCTGGAAATGCCCATCTAAAAGTGTTTTACTTTTACTTTTTTTTTTACATTTTGAATGGAGTGGGGATCTGTGGCAAAAGGTAATACTTTTTTTCCCAGTCGTTTCTGAAATAGAAACCAATTGGATGATTCAGTCTACCACTTATGTTTTGGCTGATATGATTCTATAAATATTTAGATCTTTTAACTGCAGTCTTAGTTCTAGCTCTTCTGTATTTTTTCAGGTTCTGTAATTCGAATCAAAAATTAATTCAATGTAAAAACATTTTTCTGATCACTTTTTAGATTTTTCTCAGATAGAACTGCGTTTACTTGCTCACTTTTCTTCGGATCCTGAGCTTTTAAAACTCTTTCATGAAGCGGAGGAAACTGACATTTTTTCAAATTTGGCATCACAGTGGTAAGTAAAACTAGCTTAATTAATGATTTTCGAATATGTACATTGCTCATGCTTGTTTACGGCTGATTGGTCGCTGGCACTCGACAATTGGCTCCGGACATTCCCGAAGAGAGCCCTCTGTAGGTAAACAAATGACAAAAAGACAGCACATTGCTTAGTAAAAGCAGCACACACAGTACACAGTAAAACCTGCTGGTCACATATTTACCCCCTTGATTGCCCAAGATGTTAACCCTTCCCTACCAGTGTCATTAGTACAGGGACAGTGCATATTTTTAGCACTGATCACTGTATTGGTTGTCGCTGGTTCCCAAAAAAGTGTCAGGTATCCGATTTGGTCATTACTAGTAAAAAATTTAATAAAAACTCTATAAATATATCCCATAGATCGGGCATCACTAAATGGCGGACCGTGGGCCAAATGCGGCCCACGGCACTTTGCAATTCGGACCACCGCGGTACCGCCATGTAGCAGCCTTTCCTTCCTCCTGTCATCGCTCTGTAATCCTCACAGAGCCGACAGCAGGAGGCAGAAAAATTCTGGGTGGAGGACGGAGCTGCCTGAGGTTATCAAACAGGCGATTGGCTGCTAGGACTGTCCTTCATCCTAGCAGCCAATCACCTGTTTGTTACCTCGGCCCTCCATCCAGAGCTGTCCTGCCTCCCTCCCTGCAACTCCTTTCCTGCACCTAGCCAGACACGCTGTGCCTCCCTCCCTCCCTCCGATCTGTCTGTGTAAGGTAGGACAGTGAGGGGGTGAAGTTAAGAGCCAACAACTGAATGTGAGGGGAGGATGCCGAGCCTCAGGATTGCAGTGATGTGGGGGGAGGGGCTGAGAACATCAAAGAGGGGGGCTAAGGACTGAAGTGTGGGGGGACTGAGCACTGTCATGTGGGGGGACTGAACACTGTCATGTGCGGGGAGCTGAGCACTGTCATGTGCGGGGAGCTGAGCACTGTCACGTGGGGGGGACTGAGGACTGTCATGTGGGGGGACTGAGCACTGTCATGTGGGGGGGACTGAGCACTGTCATGTGGGGGGGACTGAGCACTGTCATGTGGGGGGGACTGAGCACTGTCATGTGGGGGGAGCTGAGCACTATCATGTGGGGAGACTGAGCACTATCATGTGGGGAGACTGAGCACTATCACGTGGGGAGACTAAGCACTGTCACGTGGGGTGACTGAACACTGTCACATAGGGGGAGCTGAGCACTGTCACGTGGGGGGAGCTGAGCACTGTCACGTGGGGGGACTGAGGACTGTCATGTGGGGGGACTGAGCACTGTCATGTGGGGGGGACTGAGCACTGTCATGTGGGGGGGACTGAGCACTGTCATGTGGGGGGACTGAGCACAGTCATGTGGGGGGGACTAAGCACTGTCGTGGGGGGGACTAAGCACTGTCGTGGGGGGGACTAAGCACTGTCGTGGGGGGGACTAAGCACTGTCGTGGGGGGACTGAGGACTGTAATGTGGGGTTATGATGTAAATAGAGGCAGAGGACAGTACTGTTAATGGGGGTTGATGTTAAGGAAGTGTAAGGACACTACTGTGGAAGTAGTGGAGGGGGATGCTGTAAAGGGGGAGCTGAGGACACTCATCAAGAGGGGATCTTGATGTGAAGGGGAGGGGACTGTGATGTGTACTGGGGATAAAGCACGCTGATATAAGAATGGGTTAAGATCTGTGCATGTGTATTAGGTGCACACGTCGTGGGCAGATCAGCGCATTTTAATGGGCTGCACTACCCACAAGAAACGTCCTTGACTTTTTTTTTTTTTTTAAATTGCGCCACACCAAGCCGCACTGTGCTGCAGCAACATGTAGTTTGGCAAATGCGTGACAGGGAACCGACATGATATTCGGACCTCTGCTAGAAGAAAATTTTACTGACCGGACCTCGGCGAACTGTAATTCAATACCCCTGCCATAGATTGTAGACGCTATAACTTTTGCCCAAACCAATCAATATAGGCTTATTGGGATTTTTCTTAACAAAAATTATTGGATGTGTTTTATAACAGAAAGTAAAATATACAGTATTTTTTTTTTTTTTCCAAATTGTGGGCAGTTTATAGCGCAAAAAATAAAAACCACGAGGTGAGCAAGTACCAGCAAAAGAAAGCTCTATTTGTGGGGAAAAAAAGAACATACATTTTATTTTTGGTACAGCGTTGCACTACCGCGCAATTGTCAGTTAAAGTAATGCAGTGCCATATCGCAAAAAATGGCCAGGTCATGAAGAGGGGTAAATCCTCCGGAGCTGAAGTGGTTAAACTAACAGGTTCACTGCATAGGTGGCACTGTAATCTTCCTATACTTGGCTTCCCCACACTCCACTAACAAGCAATACCCAGTATTTGCAGGTATGGGGCACATGTGAAACTCCCTCCTTCCCCCTCCTGAGGTACACATCACTAAGCCTGAGTGCTGTTGTGTAACACACCAGTATGGGGAGGGAGCTTGTATGGCCTTGTTTAACTTTCCAGTTTCAGAAATTCAAAACTCGCACACAAAACTTTTGGATGATGGAGTGGGAAAATGGTAAGTATGGGCTGCTTATGTAGAAACCCATTTTTTCCCCTAGTATGGGCAAAGAACAGATTTTTTAAATACTTCTGTGTAGTCTGACTTGAGGGAGAACTATTGTCTTCATTTTTACAATTTAGTTATGTTGTATACACTGTATGATGTAATGTTGTATGTGATGGCTATGATGCAGGTGGAACTAGACAAAACCATAGCAGTCACAGCATTTCTGCTTCTCTTGTTCCTATTTATATGGAGTTTTGCTGACAAATAACATCAGTCATTGGACATGAAATGCAGGTACATGCAGGTCTATAAATGTCTCAGGCCTCGTACACACGACAGAGTTTCTCGGCAGAATTCACCGAGAAACTCGGTCAAAACCCGGATTCTGCCGAGAAACTCTGTCGTCTGTACAGTTTTGGCTCGATGGAGCCGCCGAGGAACTCGACGAGAAAATAGAGAACATGTTCTCTATTTTCTCGTTGTTCTATGGGAGAAGGCGGCCCGCCGAGCTCCTCGGCGGCTTCATCCCAAAACTCGACAAGGAACTCGACGTGCCAAGCACGTCGAGTTCCTCTGACGTGTGTACGGGGCCTCACACTCAGTATAAAAACACTGTTTTCTGTTTGCTAATTTTTCAATAGTGTTTTCAAAGTGCTATCAATGTTAACATTAGATATTAAAGAGGTTGTAAAGGAAAACATTTTTTTTCATAATAAGCATCCTTTACCTGCAAGCATTCCTCTTTTCACTTCCTCATTGTTCGTTTTTGCTCAGAAGTTTCTCTATTTCTTCTCTATTTTGTTCACTTCCTGCTTGTCAGATTGTTACTCACCACCGTGAAGGGAGGCTTTACTGCGGTGGTCAGTGACGTGCTCGCCCCCTCCTGGGAACTACATCTGTGTGGCAGGACGCTCTCTACGTGTTAGAGACTTCAAGGAGGTGGGAATTACTGGGCGTGCCACAATGCATACTGGGAAATGTAGTTCTTACATGAACGAGCGCCGCAAACCATGAAGTGAATGAGAGAACAGAAACTAGAACGCCGGAGGTGATATAGATGAAGGAATTTAATAGGTATTTACTCGTTTTTTAACAGAATCATTACACTATTCTGTCTGTCTACCTTGCAGAAATTTTTTTTTGGCCCCCCCCCCCCCTCAAGGAGGTTGTGTCCTTTGTTAATTACACATTGTATTTTTGAAATGTTTTATAGCTATTCACCAGAAAAACACATAGACAAGTATTTAACTTAAATTAAATCTCCATTTATTCTGGACCAAAAAATTTAAGATGAAGGGCAACAATTGAGCAATCAGCCAAATATATGCAGACTTTGGATCCCAAAAGCCAGATTTCACCATGATAAACAACAAAATAAATAACATGTGGAGTCCCTCTAATTGGGATCACAATCTGCTCCCCAAATCACAGAAATCAGGAGCAGCAGCAGATGTCATACATGTCCCCAAGCTGTGGTACTCCAACAACAACCTCCGTTTTCTGGCAGTTCAGCTTGAAGCCAGGGAATCACTTTCTGGTCTTCCTTGAAGCCTTCCTTCCACGCTTCCCTGCAGCATTCCTTCCACGGCTCCCTCCACGGCCCCTTGCAGGCGCTGGTGGTGAGAATTTGGCAGCAGGAGGAGGAGGAGAAGGCTGGGCCAGGACATTGAGGTGTGTGGTCTCAGTCAGCAGGCCCCCTTTTCCCCTCTGAATCACAGTGGCAAAAAGATCTTCTGCCAGTGCCCACTGTCCCTCCTCCATTCTTTGCAGCTGGTCTGCGAGGTAGCAGCTGTAGCCCTCTACAGGGTTAAGAGGTGCTTTCATGATTGCAGCTGCCTCCCTAATGACCTGCAGAGACTCCTCCTCCAGCTGGGACATGTGTTTTGGTATTTTTTGTCACATCTGGAGGGGAGGCACCTGTGACTGCCACTTGGCCCAGCCTCCTCCTGGCTGCCACTCACCCCTTCCTCCTCCTGGCTGCCACATTCCGGAGCCTCCTCCTCTTGGCTGAGCTCTTCCTGTGTATAAAAAAGGGACATGGTTTTATTTTTTGCTTCATCAATCACACACATTTTAAAGCTCATGACTGTTGCAATAAGAATGTTTTTGTTTTTTTAATTGAATAGACTCTAATTCTGGCCCCTGCAGTTGGCATCCATCCCTGTCACACTAATTTCTGCCCACGACTTTTTTTTTGTTTTCAAGCTTTCATTTTGTTTCCAAAAACATCTCGTTAAACCAACAATAATTTGAGGCCAAGAAATATGTTGTAAACTACTATACCTGACTGAAGATGTTCAGATCTGGCTCTTCGAGCTCAGCCTGCTCCTCGGCAACCCCTGCAGGAGTGGGTGGAAGGAACGCTGGAGGGAACGGTGGAGGGAAGGGTGGAAGGAAGACTGGAAAGTGATTCTCTGGTCTCTATCTGATCGTCCAGAAAACGGAGGTGTTTGTAGTACCACAGCTTTGGCTCCTGTACTTTGTCTGCTGCTGCTCCTGACCTCCGAGAAGCACGGACCTCTTTAAATCGCTTCTTGTAAGCATTCCTGATGTTATTGATTTTGTTGTTTATCATGGTTGAATCTGCCTCTGGGATCCATGTCTGCATATAAATGGCCAATTGCTTAATTGTTGCCCTTCTAACATTGTTGTTATAATAATGTTTGTTTTTAATCTCCCACAGGTTTCTGAGTTCTCTGTATTTTTCGATGAACCTCATCATATTTTCTGGTTCACGCAATTTATCCATACTCAAAATTTCTAGAAGATAAAACCAAAAACATATAAACACTGGGTCAGCTTAAATTGTCCTAATCTTATCACAATCTAGACCTTTAAACACAGTGTCTACTGCTGCCACTAAATGCTGCCCAGCTCTGCCCCATTGTTGTGTAATGATGATTTAACTGCAGACCCTGTGTTTACATCTAAATAAATACGTCGCATTAATATGCAAAAGTAATGAGAGCATTCATCAAGGCACCATTCATGTGTATATATCATGCCCCTCGGCATTGATGAGATGATACACTGCTTAATTACCTCTGTCCAACAATCACAATCATTGCCTGATCTGATACACAGTAAAATAATCTGTTTTGGAGTCTTGCATATATATATTGTAGATGTCTCAGAGCAGATGGAGAGTAAAATTGCATGAGGGGGCCCCAAGATTAAATTGGTAAAGGGTCCAATCAACTTAAACCCCCCATCCCTGCCCTAATATCATGACTCAAGTATATATAGGCCTCTGCTGGCCCCATTTAATTTTTTACCTTCGTTTCAGTCGGTCGTCACTTGCGCTCGTCCTTACTCCGCGTAACCAACGTAGTCACGTCGTTCTCCTTTATATATCCAGCGCATGCGTGAAATGCCGCCCTCTTCGCCCGCCCATGACGGACCTTTTCCTCTATTCCACACCCCTTCTCAGTGTGAATCGACAATATGGCGGTGTCACATGTGCGTGGTATACCCTGTACCGACGAGGAAAGCCCGGAGGTGGGAACATCCCGATCCAGGCCCAGACGATACAAAGCCACGAATATATTACTTGAAGAGATGGTGGAGACGGTGGACATACTGCGGAGGAAAGATTACGATGACGATCATGGCCCATACCACACCCCTAATCGGAGGAAGGCCCAAATAATGGACAAAGTGGCGAGGAGTCTTTATGATAAATTTGGGGTCAGGAGGTCCAAGGAGCAGCTCTGTAAAATGTGGTCTGACCTGAAATTGCGGGAGCCAGAGCAGTATAGGAAGATCAAGAAAATTATTGACAAAAGTACGTATTTTTCATGTGTTTGTGGCAATTTTCTTTATTATATATTTGCATGTTTTTATTCATGTGCTTGTTTGGCCTAGTTGTATTTTAGAACATGGCAACTTTCAGGTTAGTGGCCAAACTGTAGTATTTTTACGTTCGTAGTAAACATCATTCCTCCAAAATCCGATGTTTTCCGCAGATTCAGGAAAACCACACGTGGTCATGCCTATTTGGCGTAAACCAAAGTTTATAAACATTGTTGTCAAGATGATGTGTTTGTTCGAACTTATTAGAATGTGAAATGCAAACCAGATTCATTCACAGTGTAAAGGAGAGGATAATAAGCAGCTGGTTACACATCTGGACTCAAGCACCTGTGTCTCCCCCAAAAAGAACCTTTTTATTAGGGTCTCACACAAAGGATACTTTGGGGTACCTCCATGTGTGTCACTTTGACAAAAAGCATCAGTATTCCAGCTTGGGGAAACTCAGAAAAAAAGGTGATGATTTTAGGAATGATCCCAAACAGATAATTGTACCCCACTTCCAAGCAATGTTTTCTATTTCTGCCCTACAATGCTGGTAATACCTTTTGTTTCATTTTATTAGGGGATAGAAGAATGGGAGGACACCATTCGGAGGAGGCAAGGAAGCACAGACATGCAAAACACCACCAACCTCAACATGTGGAGGAGGTAGATGTGGAAGAAGGAGAGGTTGAAGAAAGAGATGTGGAAGAAGGAGGTGTGGAAGGAGTTGGTGTGGAAGAAGGAGGTATGGAAGAAGGGGAGGTGGAAGAAGGGGAGGTGATTATCAGCACAACAGGTAAGTGTCTGTCACCACAGCTGCAGGTTAAAAGAGATGTAGGCCTGCATATTTCTAATAACCCCCCCTTTTTTTTTTAGGGGATGAACATGGTGGTGTCACAGCAACTACTAGTTCACCTTTCTCCAGTGCTAGTGCAAGCATTTTGATACAAGAAATAATGGAATGCAGCAGTGAAACGGACATTATGAGGAATAGGATGAATGTCATTGAACAAAAATATAAAAATATAAAAACATCATTGACAAGATGGGGCGAATAGTAGACTGACCCCACCCCCCCAAAAAAAAATCGATGTTGTGTTTTGAGCCAAATGTGGCATTGGAAAATCCACAAGCCGAAATTTGAAGAATTTTGGCTTATTTATTAGCAACCCCATCACATGTGTTGCTAATAAGGTTGAACTTTGTCAGTTGCACTGTTTTTAGATATTTTCTTGTTTTAAAAAAGCCTTTTATGCCCCAAAAAAATAATGTATTTTTCTACCTGAAAATAAAAAAAAAAACGCACAAAATTGTGTACAGAATTAAAGCCCCCCCAAAAAAAGGGAGTTTGCGACCTGAAAATGTTTAATATCGCACACGTTGTGCACAAAATAAAACCCCCAAAAAATAAATGTTTGTGTGGCTTCTTCTTTCTATGCTCAATACCAGTTTGTACATTTAAAGGTGAGTGATTACTGTGACAATTGTGGTTATTTACTAAAACAGAGAAATACATTTGGCACTACAAGTGCACTAGGAGAACCAGGGAGACAGATAAAAGAAACACAAGCAAGAATGACAAAACTGGATTTTCAAAGATCAAATTCGGTGTTTATTTTTTTAAATAAATATGCTCTGGCATAGCGATGGCTCCCCTACCCGTGAAGTACTGCACGTATCTTTCTCGGGCATCTCAAGCAGTTCGGGGGGTCAGGCCAGTGCCCAGGCCAGTTTTTCTGAATGTTTGGCCCAAGGTTAGTAAGGTAGGTCTCAGAATACATGCGCAAAAAATTGTGAAGTATGCAGCAGCAAAATATTATACTGTTCAGTTTGTATTCCGCCATGTGGATGGCTGTCAGGAACAGGCGGAACCGGCTGGCCATTATCCCGAAGGCATTCTCGACAACCCTCCGGGCTCTGGCCAGCCGGTAATTAAAAACCCTCCTCTCCGGGGTGAGGGTTCTCTGGGGAAACGGCCTCATGAGGTGTGGTCCAAGCCCGAAAGCTTCATCCGCGACAAACACAAAAGGGAGTGCCTCCACATTATCTTCATCACGTCTGGAGACGTTGGGCAAATTTCGTTTGCACGAATATTCCCCCATCAGACATCCGGCCTTTCTTCCCCACGTCCACATACAGAAACTCGTACTGTGCCGACACCACTGCCATCAACACTATACTATGAAAACCTTTATAGTTAAAATAGTATGACCCCGAATGGGGTGGCGGCACTATGTGGACGTATTTCCCATCAATTGCCCCTCCGCAGTTAGGGAAGTCCCACCGCTGGGCAAAACGGGATGCCAGAGTCTGCCATTCCTGTGGCGTGGAAGGAAACTGTGGAGTCAAACAAAAAGAAAAAATTAGTACTTGCAATCAGATTACAAAAACACATCCTTGTCCAACATCAGTATAAAATTTATTTGAGTGAGTATTTCAAGGCCAAAAAAGAATAGGCCCACTTATCAGACTCCTCATCCCTCTGATGGCCCATTAAACATTTTAAGGGTTCTAGCTGAGTTTGGGCCCAGAAAAAAAATCCCTCTAGCACTCTGCCAAAATGGAATGAGAAACAAGACATTGGGACACATTTTAAGGGGGGGGGGAGATCTACAATGGAGCAGACTAAAAACAAGTTTGAAAAAGACTAGGCTAGGTGTGTTTGGGCCTAGGATAGCATGCTGGAGAGGTTAGTGAAGGGAAATATGCATGTAGGCCAAAAAAGAAGCAATAAAAGCTTACAGCATGCAAGGGGACATTCACAGCATATTACAATCATGGTAATTAGGGAATGATGCAAGAAATACAAGACATTAGCATACATTAAAGACATAGATTGTGATGTTAAAGGAGAAAACTTACCTTAATATAGTCTTGTCACTTGTATGATGGCAGAACACGTCTCCGGGATGATGATCCCAAGCGCCTGGGGGGAGATGGCTGTTGAGAACTTGAGGTCCTGCAGGCTTCTCCCAGTCGCCAGGTACCTCAACGTGGCAATGAGCCTCTGCTCGGCCGTGATGGCTTGGCGCATCACAGTGTCCTGCCTCGTGATATAGGGGGACAGAATATCCAAAAGATGGTGAAAAACGGGGTCCGTCATATGGAGAAAGTTCCTGAAATCATCAGGGTTTTTCTCCTGTATTTCCCTAAGCAGAGGCATATGAGAAAATTGGTCATGCTGGCGCAACCAATTCTTGGCCCATGAACTCCTCCTCGCCCTGTTCACGGCCACAGATCGGGTAACATTATGAACTGCATAATGTCACCATCTTTTGGATATTCTGTCCCCCTATATCACGAGGCAGGACACTGTGATGCGCCAAGCCATCACGGCCGAGCAGAGGCTCATTGCCACGTTGAGGTACCTGGCGACTGGGAGAAGCCTGCAGGACCTCAAGTTCTCAACAGCCATCTCCCCCCAGGCGCTTGGGATCATCATCCCGGAGACGTGTTCTGCCATCATACAAGTGACAAGACTATATTAAGGTAAGTTTTCTCCTTTAACATCACAATCTATGTCTTTAATGTATGCTAATGTCTTGTATTTCTTGCAAACAGCCCATACGCAGCACGAACTCGAGAATGAGAACGCACTTCCAATATGGCTTCAAACCGGTCGGCTGGTCAGAACGCACTTAAAATAGAACGCACCCAGGAACAGCAAGGCCTATAAAGAACGACCTGAAAAACAGAAATTGAGCAGACAGGAACGCACTGCAAAACAGATACGACCTGACTGCAAGCACTGAAAGACAGATACGAACCCACAAGCACAAACTGAACACCAGAAAACGATCTGCAAAGTACGGAGACTGAAAAGCGCGAATCGGCTCTAACCAAACTTTTACTAACACGCAGTAACACGGAATCAGCAAAAGCAGCCCCAAGGGTGGCGCCATTGGATTTGAACTTCCCCTTTATAGTGCCGTCGTACGTGGTTTACGTGACCGCGTTCTGACATGATCGGTTTTTTAACCGATGGTGTGTAGGCACGACTGATCATCAGTCAGCTTCATCGGATAACTGATGAAAAAATCCATCAGTCCGTTTTCATCGGATGGACCGATCGTGTGTACAAGGCATAAGGGTTCAATGCTTGTTAAGCCGAGGGGTAGATGAATAGGGTGCAATACTTGCCTTACTTCTCAGGCTTCCTTCAACTGTGCAACAGTTCCCCACAAAGCCTCATCTCTACTCTTGCATGTATTCAGATCTGTGTGGCCACTCCTGCTCATATGTCAAACTTTGACATAAAATTGTGTCCAAGCTTTTGGTCGGATATTCTGACCGTGTGTAGGCTCCATCGGACATTTGTTGTCTGAATTTCCGACAACAAATGTTTGAGAGCTGGTTCTCAATTTTTCCAACAACAAAAGTTCTTGTCGGAAATTCCGATCGTCTGTATGCAATTCCGACGCACAAAAATCCTACGCATGCGCTGAATCAATTTGAGGCATGCTCGGAATCATTGAACTTGATTTTTCTCATCGTAGTGTTGTACGTGACCGCTTTCCTGACGTTCGGAATTTTCAACAACATTTTTGTGACCGTGTGTATGCAAGACAAGTTTGAGTCAACAATCTGTTGGAAAAAAATCCACGGTTTTGTTGTCGGAATGTCCGATTGTGTGTACGTGGCATAAGTGTGTGTTTGAAAATGCAGCTTTTTATATACCACAGTTTTCGGGCCCTTTAATATTGGGGGGGGGGGGGGTTGCTGGTCAAGTTTATCAGCTGAGTAGTTTCTCTATCAGGACAGTGGCATCAAGGGTGCCAAGTAACTCATATGCGTCTAAGAGAAACAGACATTATCGTGAAAAAAGCACATTTGGATTCAGTAATCACTTCACTGCGAATAATGTTAAATGGGATTACTGTGACTCTTGCCCAGACTGCCCTCATGTTCTTATCTGCAACTCCCTCTCTGGGAGGATTTGAGCAACTTTGACAATGGCCAAATTGTAATGGCTAGATGACAGGGTCAGAGTAATTCCAAAACGCTTGTGTTTTTTTTTCGGTCTGCAGTGGTCAGGACCAACCAAAAATGCTCCAAGGAAGAAAAGCTGGCAAAAGGATCATGGTTGGCCAAGGCTCATGGATGTACATAGGGAGCGAAGCCTGGCCCATGTAGTCTGATCCAGTAGAAAGACTACTGCAGGTCAAATTGCTAAAAAAAGTTAATGCTGTGCATCAAAGCCTGTTATGTATTGGGCTGCGTAGCTGCAGACTTATCAGGGTGTCCATGCTGGCCCCTGTCCAGAGCTAAAAGCGTCTACAATGGGCACGTGAACATCAGAACTGGATCAGAACTGGAATTGGAAACTGGTCTGGTCTTGATGAATCATGTTTTATTTTACATCATGTGGAAGGCCAGGTGTGTGTGCTCCGCTTAGCTGGGGAAGAGATGGCTCCAGGATGCAGTATAGGAAGAAGGCAAGCCAGCAGAGACAATGTGATGTTTTGGAAACCTTGGGTCCTGTCATTCATGTAGATATTACTTGACACATACCAGCTACCTAAACATTATTGCTGACCAAGTATACTCCTTCATGGAAACTGTATTCCCTGATAGCAGTGACCTCTTTCAGCAGGATAAAGAGTCCTGCCACACTGAAAAAATGGTACATGAATTGTTTGAGGCACACAACAGTGAGTTTGAGGTGTTGACTTGACCTTCAAATTCTCAAGATCTCAATCCAATCGAGCATCTGTGGGATGAAAAGCAGATTCATGGGGGCCTCACCTCACAACTTGCAGGACTTGAAGGATCTACTACTGATGGCTTGGTAGTAGATGCCACAGCATACCTTCAAAGGTCTAGTGGAGTCCATACCTCAACGGGTCAGGACTGTTGTAGCAGCAGAACAGGTACCTACTCAAGTTCTTTTTTTCTAAGTTACCTCTTTACCTTCATCCAACTGATAGCACAATAAGGGTGGTCATCACTGTGTTCTCTCTTGTAAGCATGTTCACAGTGTTAGTGTTGACATCACTGTTCAGCGTGCTAGAGCTCTTGGGGTCAAGTCCCATCTGTGATTATGTATTAAAAGCATGCTTATGGTACATGGTTTTGGATACATACAGTATTTGTATGTGCTTGCAAGCATTGATGTACACTTTAGACATAAACTAAAGTGCATTGTTAACATTTTCTGTGTGTTTTAGTGAAATGTTGCACTGTATTAATACATTTAAAAAATCTGTATCAAAAAGCATCAGGCTTCATTACAATATCTTCATAACCCCCTCTCATCCACTGTCTGTATATTACCATTCCTTAGCACAAGGCCCCATGCTGCACTAATAAACATCCTTCCTTGGAGATCTACCAGCCAATGCTTTGTATGGCTGTTGGCTCTAATTCCCAACTGCCTCTGATTCCCACTAAGTATGGGACATCAGTCAGAATGGTTCAGGTTGATGTGATCTTTATACCAGTTATAACATAATTCATATGCAGTCTGAAGGCATCAAAATAATCCTTTAGCTTACACATGGTAGTTCAGTTTGAAGGTGTCAATGTGTTACAGTTTAAAAAAAAGAAGAAGAAAAAAAAATACTTGTGCGGGTGTTTTGTCAGCAAAAAAATGAAAAAGTCCGGTTTTTATTGAAGGTGTTGTAAATTTTTGTTTTTTATTTTCTAAATGGGTTCCTTTAAAGCGGTAGTTCACCCCCCCCCGACACATTTTACCATCGAGACAGGCATTGTAGCGCGAGCTACAGTATGCCTGTCCCGATTTTTTTAACCCCGTACTCACCTTGTAGTCGTCCATCGTAGATTTCGGCTCCCGCGGGGAATGGGCGTGCCGATGGAGAGGGAGGATGATTGACGGCCGGCCCTGGCACGTCACTCTCCCCGAAGACAGCCGGAGTAGGTCTCGGCTCTTCACGGCGCCTGCGCACAGGCTATGCGCACGCGTCGTGAAGACCAAGCCTATTTCGGCTATTTCCGGAGAAGCGTGACGCGCCAGAGCCGGCCGTCAATCATCCTCCGTCTCCATAGGCACGCCCATTCCCCGGTATCTTCGATGGACGACTACAAGGTGAGTATGAGGCTAAAAAAAACGGGACAGGCATACTGTAGCTCGCGCTACAATGCCTGATTTTAAGGTAAAAGAAAAAAAAAAAATTTTTCCCGTCGATAGCGTGAACCCCCGCTTTAAGCTAGTGCATTGTTGTTTCACTTACTTTTTCCTTTGATTTCCCTTCTAAATGTTTTTTTTTCTTTGTCGGAATTTCTCGCTTCCTGTTCCTACTCAGTAAGCTTGCCCCCATCATCTGAGCCGTCTCCCTGCAGGGATGTAGTTCCAAGGGAGGGGGGCGAGCACGCTGACTAACCCCCAGGCAGAACGGTTTAGATGTTGGGGGAAAGCTTACTGAGGAGGAACAGGAAGTGAGAAATTCAGACAAAGAAAAAAAACATTTAGAAGGGAAATCGAAGGAAAAGGTAAGTGAACCAATAATGCACTAGCTTAACCACTACAGAGCCGCGCTATAGACGAAAGACGTCCACAGCGCGGCTCTCAACTGCCGGGTGGACGTCCCTGGACGTCCTTATGTGCATTCCCTGCGCACGCCACTGGGGGCGCGCAGCAGGGAAACACTGTGCCCGGCGCATCGCTGAGATGCCGATGCGCGTGCCTGGCGGCCGCGATGTCCGCCAGGTACCCGCGATCGGGGGTGACAGCAGGGACGCGGAGCTCTGTGTGTAAACACAGAGCTCCACGTCCTGTCAGGGAGAGAGGAGACCGATGCTGTGTCCCTTGTACATAGGGACACAGCATCAGTCACGTCCCCCTCCACACACAGTTAGAACACACCCAGGGAATACATTTAACCCCTTCCTCACCCCCTAGTGTTAACCCCTTCCCTGCCAGTCACATTTATACAGTAATTAGTGCATTTTTATAGCGCTGATCGCTGTATAAATGTGAATGGTCCCAAAATTGTGTCAAAAGTGTCCGATATCGCAAGCCTGACAAAAAAAATTGCAGATCGCGCCATTACTAAGTAAAAAAAAAAATCATAAATCTATCCCCTATTTTGTAGGCGCTATAACTTTTGCGCAAACCAATCAATATACGCTTATTGCGATTTTTTTTAACAAAAATATGTAGAAGAATACGTATCAAACTAAACCGAGGAAAAAAATATATATAAAAAAAAAAAATTGGGATATTATTATAACAAAAAGTAAAAAATATTATGTTATTATGTAATATATGTTTTTTTTCAAAATTTTCTGTCTTTTTTTGTTTATAGCGCAAAAAATAAAAATCGCAGAGATGATCAAATACCACCAAAAGAAAGCTCTATTTGTGGGAAAAAATGATAAAAATATAATTTGGGTACAGTGTTGTATAACCGCGCAATTGTCATTCAAAATGCGTCAGCGCTGAAAGCTGAAAATTGGTCTGGGCACGAAGGGGGTTTAAGTGCCCAGTAATGAAGTGGTTAAAGAAACCTACCGTATTTTCTGGCGTATAAGACGACCTTTTGCATGAAAAAAAATGCCTCAAAACTCAGCGTTCGTCTTATATGCTGGTACCTGTCTGTTGGACTGCGGGCATCCATTATTCAAAAGCCGCGCCTCCTCAGCCTGTTCCGTGATAGGCGGAACACTAATTTTCCAGCAGAGCCTCTGTTCAGTGTTCTGCCTATCACGGATGGCTTCTCATCCTCGGACGAGAGGACATCAGTGATAGGCGGAACACTGAACAGAGACTCTGCTTGGAAAATTAGTGTTCCGCCTTTCACGGAACAGCCTGAGGAGGAGGTGCGGCTTTTGAATAATGGACGCCCGCAGCCTGACAAACTGCGAACAGGAGAAGGTAGGGAGATCGTCGAGGCAGGCAATGGCACAGTGAGGCATATATAATGGCACAGTGAGGCGTGTATAATGGCGCAGTGAGGCATGTAATGGCACAGCGAGGCATGTAATGGCACAGCGAGGCATGTAATGGCACAGTGAGGCATGTAATGTAATGGCACAGTGAGGCATGTAATGTAATGTAATGGCACAGTGAGGCATGTAATGTAGTGGCACAGTGCGGCATGTAATGTAATGGCACAGTGAGATTTGAAAAAAGCCTGTTTCTGTCAGCGGTTGTTCTGGCTACCCCTCAGCTTCCAGACTAGTAGGAAGGGGGTCGTCTTATATGGCGAGTATATCCCAAAACCAACATTTTAGCTGGAAAATTAGGGGGTAGTCTTATACGCCCAGTCGTCTTATACGCCGGCAAATACGGTATTTAGAAAATAAAAAACAAACCTTTACAACCCCTTTAAAACAGTGTATCAAACAAAAAGGTATCTATATTACAAGAGTTTTTGTCAAGCTGACTGATGCTTATTTATTCTTTTAAATTTGGCGTTGGCATCAATGACCTCAGGTCACAAAATATTTGACCTTATTTATAAACCGCATGCATACAGGAGAATCTAAGTTAAAAATACATTTTTCCATTTTTTTTATCTTTTTCTATTAGCATTCACTGTGTCCTTTTCTGCTAGCTCTGTTAATTGCAGTTTCACATGAAATACTAGAACATGATTTGGGGTTTCAGAAAAGCACCTCTTAAGACTCAATTATCATTTTGTATGTCTCTGGAACATTTGTAACATTTTAGTTGCTAAGGGACTAATAGCCCAGTACTTTGTATTAGAAGGGCAGACGAATGAAAGAGTACAAAGGTGCTTCACTGGACAAATTGTGTGTTTTTTTTTTTTTTATGTTGTTGCTCAGATAAATAAACATTTTACATCAGGCTTTTCTCTTTGGTATCATTACTTACATGACCATGACTTCTGAGGGGGAAAAAAAATATTTTCCTTATTTAACCAGGTTTTTAGTGTGGGTATCAACTGAAAAACATGAACGCAAGTTGTTTTTCTAAACCAATGTGCTTCAAAATGGGCTGCACAAACTATGAGTGAGGGGTATTTAACCAGCTGCCGACCGCAAAACTTGGACATGAAGCCCCACTCACGCCCGTAATAGGAAATATAATTAAAGCGATAAAAAATAACTGTATAAGGAGGGTACAGGGGGGGGTAAGTGAACACAGTACAGGGTGCAGAAGGGCACAGGACAGGGGGAGGGTAAGTGGACACAAGACAGGGGGCAGGAGGGTACAGTACAGGGGGGAGCAGGAGGGGGTAGGATGGTACAGTACAGGGGGAGGGTAAGTGGACACAGTAAAGGGGGCAGGAGGGCACAGTACAGGGGGAGGGTAAGTGGACACAGTACGAGGGGCAGAAGGATACAGTATAAGGGCAGTAATGTATAATACATAGCTGCTCTCACAGATCCTAGCTTTTCTGGCAGGCTGTCACTAGGGAAATAAAGAAAGAAAAGGAAAAGAACATCCTTCATATAAGTGTGTACCACAATAAAATTCTATAGTTTCATAGATATCAAAAATAATGAATTAATTAATGTACATTCCAAAGTGCTAGTACAAGAGTCAGCATAAAACATACATGTCCCACAAAAAAAAATCAACAAAACTGCTGTGATAAACTTTTGATCCACTACAAACTATGGGCCAGATCCACAAAAGGGATACGCAGGCGTATCTGCTGATACGCCATCGTATCCCTGTTTCTATCTTTGCGGCTGATTCATAGAATCAGTTACGCATAGATATCCCTAAGATCCGACATGTGTAATGGACTTACACTGTCGGATCTTAGGATGCAGTACCGCGGCCGCCGCTGGGGGCATTTCTCGTCGAAATCCAGCGTCGGGTATGCAAATTAGCACTTACGGAGATCCACAAAGCTTTTTCCCTTCGTTATTTCTCCGTAAGTGTTAGTTTTCCGTCGCAAAATTAGGGCTGCTTTTACAAAGTGTAAACTTGGTACACCACGTAAAAGTATACCCTTCTTTCCCGCGTCGCTGTCAATTTTTTTTTTAAATATTTTTTTTTTCCCGCCGCATCTCTTTTTTACCCGTCGCGATTCACAAAACTTGGCGCAACGTAACGCAAAGCACGTCGGGAAAATAGTGTCGGGAGCATGCGCAGTACGTCCGGCGCGGGAGCGCGCCTAATTTAAATGGGACTCGCCCCATTAGATTGGGCACGCCTTGCGCCGGACAGATTTAAGTTACACCGCTGCAAATTTCTAGGTAAGTGCTTTGTGGATCGGGCACTTAGTTAGAAATTTTGCGGCGGTGTAACTTAAATCGGAACATTTAAGTTGCGCCCGCTGGTTGTGGATCTGGCCCTATTTGCTTAGACTTCAGTGTACCATCACCAAGACAAAGCACATACTATTTGCGTACCAAAAAATGTACTCCTTAAAAACTTATGAGGTCACATGCACTTGTCATCTGCTGGATATTTACAACCACTTCACTCAAAAAACAACACTGCAGGTATAGTAGCTTTTCTGGTGCCAACCACAGGGAACCCCGTAAATGCAAATGCCTAGTACACACGACCGTTTTTTCCATCGTATAATAAACCAACGGTTTTCCCGACAGAATTCCTCTCAGCCTGCCTTGCATTCACACGCTCAGACAAAAGTCCACCCGTCCAAAGCGCGGCGACGTACAACATATACGACGGCACTATAAAGGGGAAGTTCCATTCCAACAGCGCCACCCTTTGGGCTGCTTTTGCTGATCCTCGTAAAGTTTGGTGAGAGATGATTCGCGCTTTTCAGATCGTTTTCTGCTGTTCAGTAGGTGCTTGTGGGTTTGTATCTGTCTTTCAGGGCGTGTAGTCACTGCGTATCTGTTTTTTCAGTGCGTTCTTGTCCACTCGTTTATGATTTTCAGGTCATTCTTCATAGGCCTTGCTGTTGTTCAGTGTGTTCTGTTAGTTCGTTCTGACCAGAGAATTGGTTGCTCCAGTGTGACCTATTCTGTCACATGCCATTGCTGCTGGAGAATAATCCTGATGACTTCAGGAATTTTCTCCGGATGACGGACCCCGTTTTTCACCGTCTGTTGGCTTTGCTGTATATCATGAGGCAGGACACCATCACGCGGGAAGCCATCACTGCTGAGCAGAGGCTAGTTGCCACGTTGAGATACCTGGTAACTGGGAGAAGTCTGCAGGACCTCAAGTTCTCGACGGGCATCTCCCCCCAGGCTCTGGGGATCATTGTCCCAGAGACCTGTTCTGCCATCATCCAAGTCCTGCAGAAGGACTATATTAAGGTAAGTTTTCTCCTTTAACATCATATTCTATGTATTGAATGTTTGCTAATGTATTGTATTTCTTTCATCATCCCCTAGATATCATGATTGTAATATGCTGTGACTGTCCTCTTTGTCCCCATGCATGCTGTAAGCTTTTAATGCTCCTTTTTTTGGTCTACATGCATATTTCCCTTCATGCTATCCTGGGCCCATACACACCTAGCCTAGTGCTTTTCACTAAACATCCCCTAAACTGTGTACAAATGTTTTTAAATTCAGGCAGAGTGGCAGTGGCTTTTTTTTGGGGTACCAAACTCAGCTAAACCCCCCCCCCCTTAAACATTTTACAATGGGGTATCAGAGGGGGTGAGGAATCTGATAATTGTGCCTTATAATTTTGGCTTTAAATACTCCTTTAAATAAATGTTATACTGATGTTGGCCAAGAATGTTTTTGTATAATCTGCTTGCAATGTTATGTGAAAAAGTAATAGATTTTTTTTGTTTGACTCCAGTTTCCTTCTACACCAAAGGAATGGCAGACCATGGCCTCCCAGTTTTCCCAGCGCTGGGACTTTCCCAACTGCAGAAGGGCAATAGACAGGAAGCACGTCTGCATTATCCCACCACCCCATTCGTGGGTCTTACTACTATAACTACAAGGTTTCCATAGTATAGTGATAATGGCGGTAGTGTCGGCAACTAGGGGTGCAACGGATCAAAAAACTCACGGATCGGATCGATCCTCGGATCAGGAGTCACGGATCGGATCATTTTCGGATCAGCAAAAAAAACAAAAAAAACACAAATCTTGTTACACCCACCAGAGTTTTAGATTTCACAGTTATTCTCAACACAAAACGGAGCTTACATGCTTAAATACAGTGTTTGGAAATCCGACGGACTGTTTATTGCTAATGTGACAGAACACCTCTGATTTTCACATTAAATTTAACATTTAAACAGTCCGTCGGATTTACAAATACGGTTTCTTGTATAGAAAGGGGGGGGGGGGTTGGGTATATGCTCGTACAGATGACACATTGATCTCCTCTGCAGGGATGCTCCAGGATGTCAGGGTTGATGGACACACAGTTCCAGGTGATCTGCCTCCCCCCCCCCGTCACTCTGAGCTCCTTGGTTGGCGGGTGATCGCAGTGTCCCCTCTCTCAGGCTTATTCTCAGTAGAGAGACACTCGCAGCACACTGGGGAAGGTCACCATTGCCCATAGCAGATTGCTCACATCTCTGTAACTATATACACCGCCCGCCTCAATGATCCTCTCAGCCCCACCTTTCATGTAGCTGCCGGTGGATGATCCTGAGCTGTAGTCCGCACCATTTGCGCGCTGAGGCGGGGAGGCGTGTCACGCTGTGCTCTGGGCTCTGACAAGCACACGGGGGTGGAGCAAGATGGCCGCCGCTCCGGAGCTAGGCCGAAGCCGGGGACTTTCCTACGGCCGAGGCTCCGGAGCGCTCCGCGGATCGCGGGGTGTGCCGATCCGAACGGGGTGACCCGTTCGGATCACGGATCGGTGACGATCCGTTGCACCCCTATCGGCAACATATGATTTTTTATATGTGGACGTGGGGAAGAATGGCCGGATGTTTGATGGTGGAGTCTTCGCCCAGACCGAGTTCTCCTGACGTCTCCAGAGGGGTGGCCTGGCATTGCCACCTGATGAAGACAACGTGGAAGGACTCCCATTTGTGTTCATTGCTGATTAAGCATTTGGGCTTGGGAATCATCTCATGAGGCCATTTCCCTAGATGTATGTCTGTTTTATTTTTATATATATTGTGACAGGAAGTCAGGTAAATCTGTGGGTGTTGTCACAGACGGGACATACATTTCTGCCTTGTTTAGACAATACACCAATTGTTATTAGGCGTCGGCTGCAAATGTAGCCAGGAAAGGTTTGAGGGCGTAGACTTCAGCTGTTCAGAATGAGGCAATTAAGGCCTCTATAAGTAATCCAGAGGATTACCACTGAATTGCTGGATCCTGAGGCTTTCTGAGTGAAAGAGAGCAGTAGCTGAAAGTCTTCTGAGGAGGTGAGGAGGAAATTGATTTTTCTGTGTGATAAAAATCAAAAAACTATTGTTTTTCTGCTGTATGACCAGCAGTGTCTGCCCAGCACTAGGCTGTACCAGACTCCATAGATAGGTTCCTGTGTGGTGAAGATAGATGCCCCAAGTGGCCAGGGTTTATTTTATGTTTGATTTTGTTTATGCTGTTTGGATGCTTGCACTTGTTTCCAGCAGGATGGAAGAATAAACCAAAATCTTTGTTTTCAACCGTCTTCGACTGCCTGTCTGTATAAATTCAGTGTGTAGTGAACCCATCCAGGGGGTCACACACCCTGCTACCGAGCTAACCCCTTACAATATATATATATATATATATAATCTCTACATTATTCTTGACATCTATCACATTGCACTTTAGACACTTTCACATGAAGGGTCCAATTGGGACCACCTGTCAGTTTTTCAGGCAGACCTGATTGGACCATTCTCCTCTATGGAGCAGCGGATATAAGTGTCCTTTTTTATCTGCCTACCTCCAATCCGATCCAACAAAAGCAAACTGAAGGGGGATCCTTTACCCTCTGTCTGGGCTAATCAGGACCGATGCCATTCAGGAAAAAACAGACAGGCGGTATATTTATAATAGACGTGCACGGCCGAAAAATTTGTTGTTTTCGTTTCATTAGTTTTTTTGTAAACTCGGAAATTCTGGAAATTCAAAAATTCACAATCCGGAAATTCAAAAAATTCGGAAATTCAAGAAATTCGAAAATCCAATTTTCCAAATTTACCATTTTCGAATTTTGAATTTTAAGAAAATCAGTAAAATTCGAAATAATAACTAACTAATAATAACTATTAAATTACAGGTATCAGAATTTTACTTTCAAATTTGGCTGTTGGTGAATATAACCACTACAAATTTATCTGAAGTTACGAATTCTCTTAAATAAGAAATGGAACATCTAAACCAATGGAATGGAACAAATTATTAATAATAATAATAATAATAATAATACATTTTTTTCAATATTATTATTATTATTTATTATTATTAGATCGTTGCGTTCCATTCATTATTTTGGATAAATCGTAACTTCGGAAGAATTTGTATTTGTTTAGTTCACTCGCAGCCAAATATGAAAGGACATTTCAATACCTGATATCCAAATTTCCAAAATATAGAATTTAGAATTTCCTAATTTTAAAATTTCGGTATTTTGACTTGTTCATTCCCCGACTTAGTTCGGTTAGGTGGTAAACTTTGGTGGGGTGGGTCAGCCATGCCTTGTGGCCACTGACCTCTGGGAACTTGCATTCTGACATTTGACCTCTGGGTGAGGTCCCTATTCCAATTCCTAAGTCCTTGCTTTATTCTTCAAGGGGAGACCATGACCCTGACCCCTAACACTAGCCCTAACCCCCAACCCTAACTCCTAATCCCAACCCCCTAAACCTAACCCTAACTCCTAATCTCAACCCTCTAACCCTAAACCTAACACATTAAACCTAACACCCTAACCCTAACTGCTATCCCTAGCCCTAACTCTAAACCCTAGTCATAACCCTAACTGCTAACCCTAAGCCCTAACACTACCCCTAACCCCAACTCCTAACCCTAGCCGTAGCCCCAACCACTAACCCTATAACCCTAAACCTAAAACCCTAACTCTAAGAATTTCCTAATTTTGAATTTTCGAATTTCGATTTTTAAAATTTCCAAATTTTGAATTTCTGAATTTTGCATTTTGCATTTTGAATTTTGCATTTTCGAATCTTCAAAATTTTCAATTTTCAAATTACTGAAATTCCGAATTTCCTCTGGGAACCTGCATTCTGACATTTGACCTCTGGGGGAGGTCCCTATTCCAATTCCTGAGTCCTAGCCTTATTCTTCAAGGGGACCCCTAACTGCTAGCCCCAACCCGAAACCTAACCCTAACATCCTAACCCTAAAAAGGGTTAACCCTAACTCTAACCCTGAAGAGGGTTAACCATAACCCTAACCCCTAACTGCTAGCCTTAATCCCAACCTTAACCCTAGCATTAACCCCAACCCTACCCATAACCCTAACCCTCTTACCCTAACTAACCCTAGCCGCTAAGCCTAGCCCTAACTGCTAACCCTAACCCCAACTCCTACCCCTAGCCCTAACTACTAACCCCCAACCCTAACTCTAACCCTAAACCTTAACCCTCTAACCCTAACACCTAACCCTAACCCCAAAAAATCCCAAATGATCCCAAATTGGCATGGCTTGCAGACTCAACGTCATTACGCTTTTAGACGAGGAAGCCCGGAGCCCACACCAACAGGAGAGATGGGAGAAGCCGCCGTGCCTCCATTGTATTTTTTATCGCATTCAACTTTCTACGATCTCGTAAGTGCATAGCTACTTGGCCTAATAAATTCAAATTTTTATGGTCTTATGCTATGGTCTTTTTTTCTTTTGTCTGATCGTTCGAGACAACAGATACCACTTCACATATCCCACAGGGTCCGGAGGGAGACCTAAAATCCCCAGGCTTGTTGAGATCACTGTAATGGTGGTCACTTTGACAGGATGTCTTTCTGGTGGATGAAGTTTTTTTCCGTTCTGCAATTTCTTTCTTTGGGTGTTTATTTGGATTTAACCCCTGAGGACTGATTCATTCTGCAAACATTGATTTTTTTCATGTCCCTTTTTTTATTTAATTTAGTGGGACTTTTTTCTTCACATATTTTTTTGTGTCACTTTCACTGGTTTCTTCACATGAATTGTTTTTATGAACTGCCACTGTGAGATGATTTTCTTTTTATCATTGTTATATATAGGATTAATCCAATGTACCTATTTCACTAAATATTTTAAGCGCTGTACTGTATTTTTCACACCTAACCCTAACCCCCTAACAACCTAACTCTAAGAATTTCCTTATTTATAATTTTTGAATTTCGCTTTTTCACATTTCCGAATTTGGAATTTCTGAAATTGGAATTTTCCAATTTCCATTTTCGAATTAAAAAATTTTGAAATTCCGAATTTACTAAAATTCCGAAAATTCAAAATTTCGAAAATCTGAAAATACGGGAATTGAAAAATTCGGAAATCCAGAAATTTTGGAATGAAACAATTTGTCAAAATTCGTTAAACTAAATCGGAACTAAAAGAATTGCACATGTCTAGTTTATAATATCCGACTGCCCATAAAGCAGTGTGGGCTGTGTCTGGGTCTGCTTGGCATAAGTGGAGCAGACGCAGACCTGTTAATCTCTTGCTCTGCTCAGCGGGTGGTCAGTAGACAGATGCCCTCATGAGCAAAGCAGATTCTGTCCCATGTGTAAGGGGCCTCATTGTTTTGTCCCCATCACCTTTGCTCTGTCTGCCCTTATGTATTCTCTAACTGCCCCCATCTCTCTCTTTTTCTCTTGCTCTGTCCTTATGTCCCCTTCTCTGCCCCATCTATCCCTCCTCTATCTCTAGATGGTCCCTATTATATACATGCAGCAGGCTGTGTAATAGGTGTCAGACATGATACAGAACCTTACCCTCTACCTTTCTCTGAGGATCCATGACATTCCTGCTACTATGCCTGCTGGCCCTTCCCCCTGGTCTCACTCAGCCCCTCCCCCTCTTCTCACTTCCCTCCATTTCACCAACGAGTATGCTGGAATGAAGGTGGTTCTGGTACCACCCAGGTGGGAGGGGATTCTCTTGGAGAGAAGCAGAAACTGACAGATGTGCTGAAATGAAAGGCCATCGTCTGCTTTTCTTCTATGAGAGGAGGAGGGGCCTGCGGAAGCTGGGGAAAGTTAGTGTGGAGACAGCAGCTGAAGCACACAGTGCCCAGCGCTGCGCTGATGTCTGCTGTGCCGAGCAGGTGTGAGCAGGGCGGAGCCAGCATAAGCACTTGAAGGACCGTCTGCTTCAGTGCATCCCCCCTGGGTGGCTGCCTTATGCTGGCGCCGACCCTGCTGCGTGGCTCTATCTGTGATCTGCTGCGGTTAGCTCCTGCTCCCCCGGTGTGCTGGTCCAGGATGCAGCTCTGTGATCCCTCCCTTGAGTGGATTGTAGGGCTTACAGACCAGTTGGGATTCGGCACTTTGCTGATGGCAGGAAGATCCTTGCTGCCAGCCTCAGAGGCAGCTCTATAACTAGGCAGATTAGGTAGCTGCAAAGTCCCTGTCAGTGCAAGGCCTAAGGTGACCGCCTAATATGCCTAAATGAAGAGCCACCTCTGAGCAGGTGGCAGGTACAGGCACAATCTTGTACATGACCAGTCTTCTTCTGGGTTTGGGGTGGACAGGCACAAGCCCCCTGTTGACCCGTGCTGTGATTGGACACAGTCAGACTGTGTCCAATCACAGACTTCTGTGTTTAGTGTTTATTAACCACTTAAGGACAGAGCCTCGTATTGAGATTTGGTGTTTACTGGTTTAAAACAGATTTTTTTGCTCGAAAATTACTTTGAACCCCCAAACATTATATATTATATTATATATATATATTTTTTCTAACGCCCTAGAGAATAAAATGGCGGTCGTTGCAATACTTTATGTCACACTGTATTTGTGCAGCGGTTTTACAAGCACACTTTTTTGGGGAAAAATACACTTTTTTAAATAACAAAATAAGACAACAGTTAAGTATTTTTTTTTTTATTGTGAAAGATGATGTTACACTGAGTAAATTGATACCCAACATGTCACGCTTCAAAATTGTGCCCACTCGTGGAATGGCGACAAACTTTTACCCTTTAAAAAATTCTACAGGTTGCATGTTTTGAGTTACAGAAGAGGTCTAGGGATATAATTATTGCTCTCGCTCTAACGATCAAGACGATACCTGGTTTGAACACCGTTTACATATGCGTTTGCATTTTATCTTTTATTTTCACTGTTCTTTAAGAAAAAAGAAAAAATTGTGTCACTTTTATTACACATGTAAACATCACTTGTAATAGAAAAAAAGCATGACAGGATCTCTTAAATGTGGGATCTGGGGTCAAAAATACCTCAGATCTCATATTTACACTAAAATGCAAAAAAATAAAGTAATTTAAAAATTGTCCCTGGCGGAACTGACATTTTGACTTTGCTTCCGCCCTGCAATGGTATGGAGCTGGGTGGGGGCTCATCTCGTCGGTGAGCTCCCCAACAGATTCAGATTTAGAATAATTTATTAATCCCAAAGGGAAATTTTCTCTTCCCCTCTCACTTATGTTTGTTTAGATGTTAGGTGCAGTCGGGGGTGGAGCCGGCAAGCGAGGCAGATGGCCGCATAGAGACACAGCTCCCGGCCATATGAGTATTCCGGAGCCTATATCGCGGACGGAGGGCACCAAACGGCAGCAATTTTTAGCCTCACAGCTTCGGGGAGACTAACAGAGCATGCCGCAGAAAAGAAAAGACAGGAGATCCCAGATAAGATGACGGACTTTTATTCTCTGGCCGACCGCTGCAACAGCCAAGATGAAGCCGGCGGCGGCCAGAGTCTCCCTGCATCACTTAGTCTGAAGGCCCGATCGGGCTGGACACCAGGCATTTCTCCCCCAAATCAGTCTGGGTGGAGGCAGGCAAGCTCTCAGTTCTCCTCCACTGTTAATTGCCCTGCCAAATCCAAACAACTGCTATCTCAGCATTCTTTACCTACTGCTGAAGGAGGGGAAATGTGTTTAGGGCTGGATGACACGCTGGAATTTCAGGACGCCATTGCGGCCTTCCCCACAAATAACCAACCAGTCATGGATTCTACACTCAAAGAAATGTTAGTGTCACTCAGAGGCGCCATTCGTACAGACATGCTACAGCTCATGAAACACTGTAAAGCAGAGGTGCAGGAAGTTAGGGACAGGGTGACCCATATTGAACATAAAATGGGGGAATTCTCTGAGACATTTAATTCCATGGTGGACGCACACAATGACCATGAGGAGGACATTGTGTGGCTCAAATCAAAAGTTGAAGATCATTCAAGAAGAAACATTAAGATTAGGGGGAATCCTGGAACGGTTGAACCATCGGATCTAGCAGCTTTTCTGACTAATGTATTGAAAGAAGCCCTCCCTGACTCACCACTGGAAGATTTAGAGATAGACCGCATACATAGACTGCTCAAACCTAAGCACATCCCTGAGCAATTACCTAGAGACACCATTGGTAGGATCCACTACTTCAGGGTTAAAGAGATGTCTGTCGCAAGGAAGGCGGATAATCTCCCCGAGTGTATGCAGGGTCTTTCTTTTTTTGCTGATTTGTCTGCCCATACAATGCAAAGGAGGCGCAGCCTTATGACCATAACAAAGCCACTCAGGAATCATAAAATTCCCTATCGTTGGAACTATCCTGCTACTTTGGTAATCACTAAAGGGGATCGTGAATTCTTGGTTTCTAAGTTGGAGGTTGGTATTCGCTTATTGGAAAAATGAAAAATCCTTCCAAATGAGGAGGAGATCCAACCCCTGCATGAGTTGCCTCTAGTAACCATTGACTAGTTTTGTGGTCAAGCTTTTTGCAATGCCCTTTTATGAATACTTGTTACTTTTTCCCTGGATGCTCTACACCGGCACAAAAGTTTTGTTTTTGTTGTTCCCAGAATTAGCAGGCTGCATCCCTGCTCAGATTTCAGAAGGAATCACATATTTTTATTGTGCGCTCAACCACGCGCACATTTTTGTTCTACATTTCTGATCTGTTTCTTTATTAGCGGTATTGTTTCTGGTTATTTTGTTTGCACTTCGGTTCCAGAAGATTGTTCTTACCCAGCAGATACAAGGTCCAACGCTCTGTATCGGAAGGCTCGTAACTTTAGCGAGTTTACTAGTGGCGGACGGGAGGGAGACACCGCTACATTCAAGGCCTAGCGTCAATACCAGATTTTTCAGCGAGGCTAAGGATCACTGGCAGTCAGGCCTGATGCTACTAGCGAAATCCTCGACAAAGTAAGACTTTGATTTTCTTTTAAACACAAAGCGTTTCCATATTTGCGAGACACCTATCTCCTAAAATGGCATTTAAGCTCACTTCCCTGAATGTTAATGGGCTAAAAAGCCCACAACAAAGGCATATGTTGTGGAAGGAGGCTCGTTCTCAGAATTGTGATGTGTTCTGTATCCAGGAGACTTATCTCAAGGCGCAGGGTCATCCGAACCTGACGCATAACTTATACCCTCATACCTATTTGGCATGTGCGCAGTTGCATTCAAGCACATTTCCAGGCAATGCGATAAGGATGGCAGGCATATCATTCTCTCCTGTGAAATAAATAACACAGCTTACACCATTATAAATGTTTATGCGCCAAACGCAAGGCAAGTAGGCTTCTTGTCCAAACTCTGGAAGAAGGTTAAAAAACATGGCACTGGTCACGTGATTCTTTGTGGCGACTTGAATGCCATTTGGAGATGTCAACACTGCTCTGAGAGGGACTACACATTTTTTTCTTGAGTCCACCTGTCTTACTCAAGGATAGACATGTTTTTGTTGGACAAATTCTTACTTCAAAAAATATCAGTTTCAGAAAATTGGTAACATCACATGGACTTACCATGCTCCGGTATCTATTACTGTGGGGAACCATGGGTTTATGTAACAGGCGCTCCTCACGCCCTCGCTTTCCTGTAGTGCGTTCCACGCTGGAACGCATTATGGCGACCGCGCAATGACGTCATCGCCCGGCGCTGCGTGCGTTCCACCGTGGAACGCGGAAGTGCGCCCCAACATACAGCGCTTCTCTTTGAATCAGTGCTAATGCACTGCACCTGCCCCTATCCTTTAAACAGAGTGGTGTGCTGACTGCACACCATTCTATTGTCAGCCGTAGGTCGGCCATGCTACAACCTATGGTGCCATTGATCCCCATGCTGAAACTTTGACCAGCCTGCAACTCCTGCATCAATGCTACTACATTTGCTGCAACAGACTGTCGTTGGCGGTGACAACCTTTGAGACCTTCCTTGCTGACACCCCTACACTGCGGAATCCCTTGTTGCTACACTGGAGCCCTGCAAACGGATAAGTAGCAATTGTGTCACTTGTAGTTCTATAGAAACATCTGCTGCATACTTTCCACCTAAAACAATTGTTGATATTTATTATGGCTTGTGGCTATTAACATACTACTTGGGATAGACTGTTGTGCTTATGACTGCTTGCTAAGGAATATCTTAAAGGGACATCTACTCTCAAATTACCGGAGCTATATTTGCCTCTCATATGCAACTATTATTACCTGAGAAATATTTTCCTCTCATATGCAACTATTAGTTGTCTCTACAACTCCTGTTTACTATGTGCTTGACATAGGTGCTATTTGTTTATGGGCCTTGCCCTAACTTGTTGAACATGTTCGCTCTAACTTTTCTATGCTAAGGGTTGATGGTATTCATACCAACTCCCTTAGTGGCCTAATACATCTCTATATGTTTAAGTGATATGATGTAGAGAACCCCCAAACTCCTGTTTGCGTGGAGTGACGCCTGGGGTCCCATACTGAAAATCACTTGCATATAGAGGTGCATTGGAATCTTTAAAGTGTATATTATAATTTTAAGCGCTAAGCTCTGGTTGCATGTTGTAATGCATCCATCCTTCGTAGATCAACGCCTTTCTTTATGTGAGAGAGAGATGATGTAGAGAACCCCCAAACTCCTGTTTGTGTGGAGTGACGCCTGGGGTCCAATACTGAATTCTCACATAAAGAAGTGCATTGAAATCCTTGCCAACCTGCAGTTGTGGTTCACTCCGTTCACCAGAGCTGTTGCAGTTTATGACCCGAGCCAATAGGTGGAAGAATGATGTTCATTTATTTTCAGACCCTGATATTTCGCTAGACATTGAGAAGTCAGTTTTTTTGACAATAATGATTGTGAGGGGGTGAACCCATTCACCTTGTGGAATACCCACAAGGCATTCATTAGAGGGATTCTAATGAAACACAGTGCTATGTTGAGGAGAAAGAGGAGGCAGCACATGGAGTCTGTTCTGGGGGACATCGCGAGCCTGGAAGCTCAAAACAAAAAGGCTCCATCTGTTAACATTAGCAACAAGCTTTCAGGGGCTCGTGATGAACTTCAGAACTTACTTCTTTCCCAGCATATTCGTAATACCCATAGATTCAAAGCAAATTTTTATACTCATGGTAATAAGGCAGGTAAATTATTAGCGAACCAAATTAAGGATAAAGTAATAAAACTAAAAATTCCTTACCTGTTTCATCCTGAAAGTGGGTCTAAACTAACCAATCCCAAAGATATAGCTGATGCTTTCAGCAGTTATTATAGAAGCTTATACAATTTGAAAGAAGACCCAGGTTCATTCCAACCAACCCCAGAAATCATAGAGGGTTTCCTTTCTGACATCTCTCTCCCTAAACTGTCCCAATCTGACAATTTAAACTCGACAATCTCCTCTTTAGAAATTAGTGAAACAATTTCTAAGCTCCCTAACAACTAATCTCCGGGTCCCGATGGGTACTCCTCGGAGTACTATCAAAGGTTTGCTGGTATATTATCACCGATATTAAAATGAGTGTTCCATGCTGCCGCTGCTTTCTCTTTATTCCCTTCAGAAATATTACAGACTACAGTCATTACCTTACCCAAACCGATGGAGCCGGATAGAGCACAGAATTTCAGACCAATATCACTTTTGAACGTCGATCTAAAGATGTATGCCAAAACATTAGCCAGTCTGCTCCCCACACTGATTAAAATCGGACCTGGTGGGATTTGTGGCAGGCAGACAGACCACAGACGCCACAAGGCATATACTCAACCTCATGTATTTTGCAACTGAAAAGAAAAGGCCCTCAGTCCTCCTATTACTGGACGCTGAGAAGGCCTTTGACAGGGTCCACTGGGGCTACCTCTCTCAGGTACTTTCTAAGTTTGGAATTATAGGCCAATTGGGCTCAACTATATCAGCTTTATATTCCAACCCATCAGCTATGGTGTTCACTGATGGCATATTTTCTGAACAATTCCCAATCACTAACGGCACAAGGCAGGGGTTTCCTTTGTCACCCCTGATCTTTGCCCTAGTGATGGAGCCCTTGGCCGAAAAAAATCAGAACTCATCCTCAAATTAATGGAATTTGTGTAGGTACGGAAGAACACACCATTATGCTATTTGCAGATGACGTCATTCTGTCACTCTCTAACCCGGCTCAGTCCCTGAAAAAAGTTAATGAAACATTGGAAATGTTTAATGCTATGTCATATAACAAGGTTAATGTGTCTAAATCAAGCATATTAAGTCTAGGAGTGAACAATCAAACAAAATCCCAGATTCAAAAGCTACTACCGTTCCCCTGGGCAAGTAACGCGATTCAATATTTCACAACTCTATATTTCTAACTTTGAACCCCTATTAAATAATTTTACTCAGGAAATGCACAGATTTAAAAGGTTTTACCTTTCCTGGTCAGGCAGACTGGCGGCATACAAAATTATTTTGCTTCCCAAGTTGCTGTATTACTTCAGAGCACTCCCGATTCCCTTACCATCTGTATTCTACTTAAAGATGCAGCGTTCGCTATCCCAATTTATTTGGGAAGGGAAAAGGACCAGGTGTTCCTCCCAATATCTTAATGAAGCACAGGAAAATAGGGGGCATGGGAGTTCCTAACATCAAAGATTATCACATGGCGGCAATCCTAGACCAGGCCAAGTCATGGTTTAACACCTCAGAACCTATACATTGGATCAGGGCAGAACAATCCCAGGTAGGGAGGGGGGGAATTTAAAATCTACTGTTGTCCCCATTCCTAGGTAAACATTCACCCGTTAGGATGATCCCGACCATTGCAGCCACTTTGGAGGCATAGGAATACTTTAAAGCCTCATACAGCTCATAAGAAGTTACCTGTCCCAATAACATCTCTTTCATTCCCTGAACCTTCTTTTACGGCACTGGGGGGAATCTGGTATCAAACACTTATCGGATCTTTTTACTCAGGACCTTATCAAACCGTTTTCAGATTTGCAGTCTGCCTATTCTCTCCCTGCAGAGGAATTTATGACTTATGCAAGGGTCGCTAGCATCCTTTCCACCGTTAAGGAACAGTTTGTAAAAATACGAGAATCTATTTACAACCTATGGTTATCCTCCCCTAAGCCGAAAGGTTAGAGTAATTGTCTGCAAATTTTGGTAATGTATAGGGGGTTCTGTACTATCTCAAATGAATCTTCTGGGCTGACTCCCTAAAGTTAGAGCATTTGGTATGTATATAATTAGTTTTGATAGCGCAACCCCCACTGCCTCTGAGAGAATGTTATTTTTAAATCTGACTCCCACTTCAAGAGTTGTTTTGGTGTCTCAAAGTGTAGTTTACTGTGTAGTAAATTATAAATCTCTGTTATTCATTTTTTCAGCTTAGGGGAGGATAACCATAGGTTGTAAATAGATTCTGGTAATTCTACAAACTGTTCCTTAACGGTGGAAAGGATGCTAGCGACCCTTGCATAAGTCATAAATTCCTTTGCAGGGAGAGAATAGGCAGACTGCAAATCTGAAAACGGTTTGATAAGGTCCTGAGTAAAAAGATCCTAGACCAGGGCAAGTCATGGTTTAACACCTCAGAACCTATACATTGGATCAGGGCAGAACAATCCAAGGTAGGGAGGGGGGGAAATTAAAAATCTACTGTTGATTGCAAGTGTTATCCTGACTTTGTTGGGAATAAAGATGTTAATGGGTTTTGAGGTCTTTTTGTTGATAGCATGTATTAATGCAGATCTGTTATACTCTATTCGAACATTTATGTGGACAGTCAAATGGAACCTGAATATTATTTTGTTAATGTTATTTTGGAGAATATGTTCTCCGAGTATGTACGTGTTATATTCTCTAATTCAATAAAAACTATTTTTTTAAGATGTTAGTTGCAGTCATATACACTGCTCTGTGCATACTACAAATCTCGTAGTACATACACTATATTACCAAAAGTATTGGGAAACCTGCCTTTCCGCCCATGAACTTTAACGGCATCCCAGTCTTCGTCCGTAGGGTTCAATACTGAGTTGGCTCACCCTTTACAGCTATAACAGCTTAAATTCTTATGGAAAGGCTGTCCACAAGGTTTAGGAGTGTCTACATGGGAATGTTTGACCATTCTTCCAGAAGTCCATTTGTGAGGTCAGGTACTGATGTGGACGAGAAGGCCTGGCTCGCTCCACTCTAATTCATCCCAAAGGTGTTCTGTCGGGTTGAGGTCAGGACTCTGTGCAAGCAAGTCCAGTTCCTCCACCCCAAACTCGCTCATCATTGTCTTTATGGACCTTGCTTTATGCACTGATCCAAATCATTTGGTGGAGGGGAGATTAGAGTGTGGGGTTGTTTTCCAGTGGTTGGGCTTGGCCCCTTAGTTCCATTGAAGGTATCGGCATAGACATTTTGGACAAATTCATGCTCCCAACTTTGAAGGGAACAGTTTGGGGATGGCCCTTTTCTGTTCCAACATGACTGCACATCAGTGCACAAAGCAAGGTCCATAAAGACATAGATGATCGAGTTTGGGGTGAAGGAACTTGACTGGCCTGCACATCGTCCTGACCTCAACCTGTTAAAACACCTTTGGTATGACTTCGAGCCAGGCATTCTCATCCAGCATCAGTGCCTGACCTCACAAATGTGCTTCTGGAAGAATGGTCAAACATTCCCATAGACACACTCCTAAACCTTGTAGACAGCCTTCCCAGAAGAGTTGAAGTTGCTATAGCTGCAAAGGGTGGGCCAACGGACTAAGACTGGGGTGCCATTAAACTTCTTGTGTGTGTAAAGGCAGGTGTTCCAATACTTTTGGTAATATAGTGTATATGACAGGGATATGCAATTAGCGGACCTCCAGATGTTGCAAAACTACAAATCCCATCATGCCTCTGCCTCTGGGTGTCATGCTCGTGGCTGTCAGAGCCTTGCTATGCCTCATGGGATTTGTAGTTCTGCAACAGCTGGAGGTCCGCAAAATTGCATATCCCCGGTATATGAGTAATGGAAAAAGGAAAGCTTAGATCATGGGTCTTCAAACTACGGCCCTCCAGTTGTTCAGGAACTACAATTCCCATCATGCCTAGTCATGTCTGTGAATGTCAGAGTTTTACAATGCCTCATGGGATGTGTAGTACTGCAACAGCTGGAGGGCCGAAGTTTGAGGATCCCTGGCTTAGATCCTCCAGGAGATTTATACTGTTGTCTATGACCCTCTTGGGATATTTCTCCTTACTTTTTGTCCCAGTATCACAAGGGCAAGTAAAACAAAACCTGTGTAATGTGAGAGATAATTTGATATCATTTATGACAGTTGTCACTAGGACAAATGTCTCCATTAGGTGAATCCCTATCGCTTCCTGTACTAGTGACAATGGAGAGACTTGGTGACCGTTGTTATCAGCATTAACAAATTAAAGCTACTCATACAAAAGTAAGCACGTACAGATACCAGAAATGCACAAGGTAAGTTTAGAAGAGCGCCTAGCACAGAGTGGGGAGTGGGTTTGTTTTTTTTACATTTGTTAGTTACGTTTAGAAAAATGTGCGTGTGTGCTGTCCATGGTCCTGATCAATAAGGAATAGTTGCTGGTGATGTACACACTTTCAAAGTGTTTTTCAAGTGTCTGGCAGACATTACCAATAATCAAGTAAACTATATAAAGTCTGTACATTGGTATGTGTAAGTAAATATTTAACTCTATTGGAGTAAGTATTTCAGTATTTTAGGGATTTAACTCTATTGGAGTCAGTATTTCAGTATTTTAGGGATTTTAACCTCCTGACGGTATGATTATGTCAGATTTTTGTATCTCAAATTGGTACAAGGTTTCACATGGAAATTTTGGGCTGGATTCCCGTAGATCCATGCATTTTTACAGTGGCGTAGCGTACCGTATTTACGCTACGCCGCCTTAAGTCAGAGAGGCAAGTGCTGTATTCACAAAGCACTTGCCTCCTAAGTTACGGCAGCGTAGCGTAAATGGGGCCGGCGTAAGCGCGCCTAATTCAAATGAGGATGATTTATGTAAATGATTGGTGACCCGACGTGACTGACGTTTTTTACGAACGGCGCATGCGCCGTCCATGTACATATCTCAGTGTGCATTGCTCCAAAGTACGCCACAAGGACGTATTGGTTTCGACGTGAACGTAAATGACGTCCAGCCCCATTCACGGACGACTTACGCAAACAACGTAAAATTTTCAAATTTTGACGCGGGAACGACGGCCATACTTAACATTGGCTACGCCACCTAGGGGTCAGCTTTATCTTTACGCGGCATATATCTCTTACGGAAACGGCGTATCTTTACTGCGACGGGCAAGCGTACGTTCGTGAAACGGCGTATCTAGTAATTTACATATTCTACGCCGAAATCAACGGAAGCGCCACCTAGCGGCCAGCGGAAAAAATGCACCCTAAGATATGACGGTGCAGGCTGTTGTATCTTAGCTAGGTTTAAGTGTATCTCAGTTTGAGCATACACTTAAACTTACGACGGGCTTAGATTCCGAGTTATGTTGGCGTATCTACTGATACGCCGGCGTAACTCTTTGTGAATCCAGCCCTTTGTGTTTTGTATTGTAGGCCTGTAATTCTTAGGAATAACTCACTTAAATCTGTTCCAAACAAAAGTCTAGACATCCCGGGTATGATAAAGTTTGAGACAGGAAGTCATAAATTATAATAAAATAAATAACATTGAAATTTGCTCAGTTGCAGAATTGTCGCTGTAGTTACTTTCAGTGTTTGATGACAAATTTCTCCACAAATCACTATCGCTCAATTCTGCAAGTGTTCTAATTTACTATCGCTGGTTTCTGGCTGGTTTAAAAACACTTTAGGCTTGCAGCTCATGAAAACCCTAAATCCACAATCTCAGAAAAACTGAATATTACATGCAATCAATAAAATAAGGATTGTACATAGAACAATATCAGACCTCTGAAAAGTATAAGTGTAGCGCTCACCCCCCAAGGAGCCGCTGATTAGTTTGGGACCGGCTTTCCAAGTTACCTTCTTGACTTGATCTAGGGGTGACTTCTGTGAGTGTGAATAAAGAGCAAGTGTCCAGACACCAATTCAGTTTTTCAGTGCTTTATTCCAAGGCCCAAACTGGCCAACATCAACATGGCACATGACAGAGAAAGGTTGATGAGCGTAGAGGAACTTTAGTATCAGGCCTTGGATATTAGGAGAGAGCAAGCCTGCTCTCAGCAATAGTGGAGCTAAATTCTTCGCCACCCCCAATCAAGGTGGGTAAAGTGCCCCCGGACAGGCAGTTATCTCAGGCCTGGCAGCCGGAGCGTCACTTGCAGATCACTGGGAGGAAACAGACCTCTGCCACAGGCCTGACTCAGGGCCTCTGCCACAGGCTGGACAATTTAGGATTTGTGAAAAAAATTGTTGGAGCAAATCCTCCCAGTTAGTTCAATCAATGTCACCCACTGACAGCTTGAGCATACCTGTCATACGTGGGGTGAATGGATCCCTGATGGTTCGTCTAGGCCTCCTGGACAACCTCTAGTTCTAGGTTCTCCCGGGCCAATCCCCCATCGCACAGCTCCCAGCTTAGGATCCTCTCAGAAGAAGGCAGGGACCCAGCAAGTCGCTGGAGCCCCTTTCAATAGTAGGAGAAGGCTCCGCATGGTACACAGCCTCAGCATGGCAGGACGCGGTGGCGGGGCCCATGGATGCGCATACCCTGAAGGTGGGTACTGCACCTGGAACTCGGGCCCCGCAAGAACAACCCGCCAAAAGCGGCTGCCACAGATATATCCCCTCCCAGCATGCCCAACAAGGGAAAAACTCCTCTGATTGGCCGCTGGGAGAAGGTGGGTCCACCAGAATCCCTCTAGCGCCAACTGCCGCCTAGGGGGAATAACGCATCCCCTGGAGCGCAGACTGACATACAGGACAGATTCTGGAATTGTCAGAAGCCTAAATTTCCATCAATTGTAAATGG
The DNA here is from genome assembly GCF_905171775.1 of Rana temporaria. Lineage (NCBI taxonomy): Eukaryota > Metazoa > Chordata > Amphibia > Anura > Ranidae > Rana > Rana temporaria. The sequence goes on along the minus strand of NC_053489.1, from coordinate 619,695,320 downwards.
GAGTAAATTAAGCCTCCCATTCCCCATTAACTTTAGGGTAGCGCCCGTACTGAAAGTAGGGGGCGCTACATAAGCATGCATATATACTCAGTACTTGGTTTGGGCCCCTTTTGCAGCAATTACATCCTCAATGCGGCGTGGCATGGAAGCTATCAGCCTGTGGCACTGCTGAGGTGTTATGGAAAACCAGGATGCTTCAATAGCGGCCTTCAACTCTTCTGCAATGTTCAGTCTCATGTCTCTCATCTTTCTCTTGGCAATGCCCTATGGATTCTCTATGGGGTTCAGGTCAGGCGAGTTTGCTGGCCAATCAAGTACAGTAATCCCATGGTCATTAAACCAGGTTTTGGTGCTTTTGGCAGTGTGGGCAGGTGCCAAGTCTTGCTGGAAAATGAAGTCAGCATCCCCATAGAGCTTGTCTGCGGAAGGAAGCATGAAGTGCTCCCAAATCTCCTGGTAGAAGGCTGCGTTGACCCTGCACTTAATAAAGCACAGTGGACCAACACCAGCAGATGACATGACTCCCCAAATCAACACAGACTGGGGAAACTTTACACTGGACTTCAAGCATCTTGCAATGTGTGCCTCTCTATTCTTTCTCCATACTCTGGGTCCTTAGTTTCCAAATGAAATGCAAAATTTGCTCTCATCAGAAAAGAGGACTTTGGACCACTGAGCAACAGACCAGGTCTGTTTTTCTTTAGCCCAGGTAAGATGCTTCTGACAATGTTTGTTGCTCAGGAGTGGGTTGATAAGAGGAAAACGACATTTGAAGCCCATGTCCAGGATCTGTGTGTGATGGCTCTTGATGCACTGACTCCAGCCTCAGTCCACTCCTTGTAAAAGTCCCCAACACTTTTGAATGGCAATTCATTTCCTGTCAATCCTCTCCAGGCTGCGGTCATCCCTGCTGCTTGTGCACCTTTTTCTTACACACTTTTTCCTTCCACATAATTTTGTATTAATAATGTGCTTTGGAACAGCACTTTGGGATTTCATGAACTTTGACAAATCACTGCTTGAACTATCATGCTTTGCATGTAATGAGTCTATCTCATTCATATATTAGTTTCACCTTTTAAGTTGCATTTGTGAAATAAATGAACTTTTGCACGATATTCCAATTTTTTGAGTTTCACCTGTATTGCCAAGTCAAGATGTGCCATGCTGATAGACTCATATCCAAAAAGACTGATTGCTGTAATAAAATCAAAAAGTGCTTCAATTAAGCACTCATTTAAGGGTGTGCACACTTATGCAGCTATATTTAAGTTTTTTATTTTTACTTCCCTCCACCTAAAAGATTTTAGTTTGTTGTTCAACAGAGTTGTACAGTTTATAGGTCACAATAAAAGCTTGAAAAAGTTCTGACATTTTTTATCTTTGTCACGTTTTTTTACATTACAGAAACCTGACATATTAACAGACTTTTTATATTCACTGTATGTACAGAGCAGCCCTTATTCACCCCTTCTGGGGTCCCCCAACAGTGCTTCTGGTTCTAAGTGCCCGCTATAGCAAGCCACTAACAATGGAAGCACTAACCTAGTCTCACTCTTAAGCCTGCTCTGTGTGTCTATATAAACACAGAGCATGGCTTGACCACCCCTTCTTGCTCCCTCCTTAATAGCCAATGGCTCCTGCTGCTGTCTATGAGACTATGAGGGGGGAGAGAGCCAAGAGCCCCTGCTCTCATGAACCGTGCTGGATCGAGAGTGGGCTCAGGTAAGTAAGGGGGCGTCTAGGGGGAGCTGCACTCAGAAGGTTTTTTACTTTAATGCAGAGAATGCTTTTGGCCTTTAGAACCACTTTAAATATACCCATAAGTGAAGCACAGTTTTGCAGTTCATATCTAGGGAAAGGCAAGTTGATTGCTCCTACTGAAACGTGTTTACTGTCACCTCATTGCAAAGTTTACTCCTTTTTTTTTAAGTTTGTCCAGTTATTTTACTTCTTATGGTTTCCCTTAAAGTAAGTGATCAAGGAAATAACTCTCAACCTGAAAATATATAATAACATGACAGCTGTACAAGAGCAGAAAAAACAGATGGCATTTCTCAGCAAAGAGCCTGTCTCATGTGGTGTCCCATCCAAAAACAATATGCAAGTTTACAAACAAGGAAATAGCATAAGGACCCCTGGGCTTTATTTGGATGATAGCTCAAAGTATATCATAGGTTTCCTGCCCTTATTTAGGGAGTGGGGGAAGATCACTGCCTTTGCATCACTCAACTGCAGCTCAGCAATGCAGCACAGATCAAAGAATCTTCTCTAATCTTGTGGTTCCTTTTAAAAGCAGTCTGATATGTCAAGCAGGAAATTGTTGATAACTGGACAAGGAATAAGCCTGAGAAAACGGGCAGAGAAATGTCATACTGTGAAATATAATGAAATCATCTATGGCGGTGTTTGATTCCTAAAGCGTGTTGAATTGTAGCCTTTCTGATCATTGTACTGTAGGATAGTAATGTAGCGCCTGTGTACTTTCGTACGGGTGCTATGTTTAAATTTAGTGGGAGAATGAGAGAGTTATGTTGCTCTCATTCTTTGATTTTACAAATTTGTCTGTCGCCAAATCTGGATTGTCCTGTGGGTCAGTCTGTGCCCCAGAGATGCTGTATCATCTCTGGGCGGCAGGTGGCGCCAGAGGGGTCCAGGCGGAGCCGCTTCTTCCCAGCAGCCAATTGGAGGAGTTTTCCCTCACGGGGCATGCTGGGAGGGGAATTGCTGTGGCGGAGGCCGTCGTTCGGGGTTCTTCGTTCCAGGTGCTGCACCCACCTTTAGGGTGTGGGCACATCACGGGCCCCACCACTATGCCTACCTGGCCGGGGTCGCATGCTACGCGGAGTTCCTGACTCTGGGCTCTCATAGCCCGGAGCAACTAATACTACAGCGGGGCCCCAGTGACTTACTGGGTCCCCATTTCTATTGAGAAGATCCCAAGCTGGGTGCTGTTTGGTGGGGGATCGATCTGAGGAGAACCCCGGAGGCAGGTGATCCAACAGGGCTTGAACGAACCATCAGGGATATGGGTGACCAGACACTGACAGGTCACATTCAACCTGTCAGTCGGTGACCCCAAAAGACATACTGGGAGGATTCGCTCTATCGTTCACAACTTCAGCACTAGGCCTGTGGCAGAGGCCTCATCTAACATCTCAATTAAATTAGAGTCAAGTCGGTGGCAGAGACTTGTTCCTCCTAGAAACTCTAAGTGGCGCTCTGGCTGCCAGGCCTGTGAGAGGGGTCTGTCCAGAGGCACTTCACCCACTCTGGCTGGAGTGGCGACGCATACAGATACCATTGCTAAAGGGCAGGACTGCCTTTACTATCCATGGCCTGATACTGTGAAGTTGCTCTTCCTTCATCAACCTATCCTGTCTACCTCAAGTTACAAGTTGGTCGTGTTTGACTGGGAAAATAAAGCATTTGAAAAAGTCAACCAACGGTCCTGGACATTCTGTTATTGCTCTCAGCACTTCCATCACCCCTAGACACAGTATAGAGGTAACTTAAACACGCCGATCCCAAATCTAATCAGTGGCTCCTCCGGGGGTAGCGCTACAGTAAGAGAAGGGATTTAAAATACACCTAAATGGGGGCGTGGTCTGACCTCGCTTGAAGATGGCCGCTTAGTCTCTCAGCTCCCGTCTCATATACCGGAAAGCGCATTGGCTCACTTATGCCATAAAAAGTGTCATGAGTTTTGGCGACGATAAAAATAATATATTTAATATTATTCCGACAAAAATATGAAAATGCCATTAGGCCTCAAATTTGATCGTAACGATTATATATGAAAGTCATTCAGTCCGTGAAGAAGGAACATTTGGCTCAGATGACCAAGTTCCCAATACATTAGCTATCTCTAACTTTTACAAGCTTGGGTGAGAGTCTGATCAATGGAAGCTCTCCTCACAGAACAATGAAATGGCTTTCTCACCAAACAAAATGTTTAAACTAATTTCAAGTGAGAAGATATCTCCATTGTGGAGTAGCTTTTCATGGACAATAACGTCGACTTTAGCCATCCTAACACAATGGACCATGTTGACCAGCGAATAGTCTCTAAGGAGAGGATATTTACACAGCTGAGCTACTAAACTGTCTTCATTAAGTCCAAGCTTCACCAACATATGATACAAGTCAGAGATATTTTAAGATACACATGGTATTAAAAGAATATGTTGATATGAAATAAATGAGAGGTAATGTGTAGATTCTCAATGACATCTTAGGACAAAGGGAGAAATTCCGTTAATGTAGAACTTTGTTCGAAGAAAGAATTATATGAGAAGTTTGTTTTATAAATAGAAGTGCTTTAAATAAGCTAATCAACATTATGAAAGATATCACATTGTGATTATAAAAATGTGAACTAACATGTAACACATATCCATTAAACACATATCAAAATAATTAATGTATCCACATTAATAATTATTTTGCATTTGATTGAGAGATGTAACCTATGCATTGATTGAAAGGACTGTTTTGGGAAAAAAACGTTTATAAAGGAATATAGGAACATATTATATCGAAATCAACAGTATACTAATTGTATTTTATATAATATAAAGCTACCAGAGTCATACATAGATGTATATAGATATATGTCGATAGTTTACCCAAAAATATAAATATCCAACGTATGGATGATCTCACAATAAAGGTGAGACACCTAGTGGCTGGAAGTAATATTATTCGAGGTTCTCCAAGCCCAGAGAACAAGTCAATTATTAAGCTGTCAGCCAATAGAAACCAAACACGTCTTGACAGGAACGCCCATATGTGCCACAGGCCTATGAGTTAAGGACAGTTGTCAGATGGGCAGAACTGAGTATAATCTTTATAGTCCTATTGTTCTAATCAATATAAAAAGGGAAACCCATTAGATAGAGAAGGAGAAAAAGCTCAATGGGAGGATGAGAGAAGACCCCAAGGAAGACCCCATCAATAGGAGCGCCCCATGAGAGCAGGAATGAAGCAATGACTGAAGTATGATACAGGGAGGACTGACTCCGATGGGGAGGGGGCACGCTTGCACTATGCATGAAGACTGCAACGATTTTAGCTCTGGTCACTTGCCAAAAGGAAATAGCCACCTTGGGAATTGGTAACTATGTCATTTTTGATTTTATCTCAAATATATTGTTGTTCCCTAGAAATGTTGAAATATTGTTAGGATTACTCCTTACTACTGTTATGGACATGGAAATGCAGGACGGGGGAAACCTTGTTCCTTTAACCTTTTTCCGCCAAATTTTCTACTTTTGACTGTCCTACATAAGTATTTGTCATTTATATGCAATGCTATATCCTGTAACTGTGTATATGGCTAATAATAAAAACCTTTTAAAAAAAAAAAAAGAAATGTTGAAATATTGAAGTACTGAATATCCTGTAGTTATGGTTTGTTCTCATTATTAATAACTGGTAATTTTTCCTTAAAGAGTACAATTTTTATTATATTTTTATTTTTACATAGTTCCAATTTTATTGACAAAACAAACGTCCAATATATTTCACATTGTTAATCATTTACTTACCTGCAGTATAGTAACGATTGGGCATGTGAAATAGATGCTTTTGTTTCATTGTCATTTACATAAAGTTATCTTGAGAACTTACCATGACACAAATCAAAGGTATTGCATGCCCATTTTGGGGGTATTTTATTGATTTTCATGTCATTAATGTAACGCAACTGGTATTTTAATTTCATGTAAATATTCATAATTTGTCTACCAATAAATTAGCTATTTTTGTATGATCATATGTCTCCGTGAATAAGTTTCATATTATAGACTGATATATAGATTGTCTTGTATTTAAAAGCATCTTCGTTATAAAAGAATTCAAAGTAAATTACTGTGCGGGTAAATATGACCTTAAAAAAAGCACAACAAAAGTTTACCGATTGATCTGTGGACCCCTTCCGCTTCTTATTCCACTTACCTCGGAGGTCTAACGCTAATTTTGGAGTGAATATCGTTGCGTACACTCCTGCCCCATTGACGGTAATTGGAAAGATTCATACCAGAGTTCGTATCTGGATCACAATTCCACCGGTTCCGTAATGACGGCTGTTAGCTCTGAAAGCCATTCGATCGTTGACATACAACATCCCAGCTTGTTGGATCTCAAATCGGTTGCAGCAGACATTATCCGCCGCAATAGCTGACTTGCGTATTGACATACGCGACATTGCTAATCGCGTGCAGGATGTTGAATTCTCTACTGCGCAACATGACACTATCCTGCGTCGTATGGCTTGCAAAATGGACGCCCAAATGTTACAACTGAGAGACCTCCATCGCCACACTGAGGATTTAGAGAACATGGGACGGAGGCATAATCTCTGCATTAGAGGATTACCAGAGGAAGTTGAAGCAGACCATCTTTTGGGCTCCATCACCAAACTATTTAATGGTCTCCTGGATAGACACATACAGACTGTCATAGGTATGGAACGCATACATAGGGCGCTCAGGCCTCGGGGAAAACCTTCAGACCCCCCAAGGGATGTAATATGTTGTCTAATTGACTATAAGCTGAAAGAAGAAATCCTCAAAAGTGCCAGAAACAAAGCCAAACTTTCATATAGAGGTGTTCACATCCAAATTTTTCAGGACCTTTCTAGTATTACTTTGAAAAATAGAAAGCATCTAAAACCTTTACTGGATGCTCTACGTAGCAAGAATATTATCTATAGGTGGAAATTTCCATTTGGTTTGTCTGCCACCTTTCAAGGACATACTGCTCTATTAAGAGTACAAAAGGAGCTAAAATCGTTCTGTGACGCAATGAACCTGCCATTAATTGACGTTCCGGACTGGTACGCAAAGTTTCGTCACACGGTCAGAAAGAAAGACCAAGGACCACCTGACCTGATGGAAACACATAGCTGGATTCAGGATGGCGGGCACATAGTTGCGGCGGCCTAGCGTATGACATTTACACTACGCCGCCGTAAGTTTGCAAGGCAAATACTGTATTCACAAAGTACTTGCCTGCAATGTTACGGCGGCGTAGCGTAATTGGGGCTGGCGTAAGCGCGCCTAATTCAAATGAGGATGTGGGGGGCGTGTTTTATGTATATGAAGTGTGACCTGACGTGATTGACGTTTTTTAAGAACGGCGCATGCGCCGTCCCTGTACATATCCCAGTGTGCATTGCGGCTAAGTACGCCGCACGGACGTATTGGTTTCGACGTGGACGTAAATTACGTCCAGCCCTATTCACGGACGACTTACGCAAACAACGTAAAATTTTCAAATTTCGATGCGGAAACAACGGCCATACTTAACATTGGCTACGCCACCTAGGGGGCATGTTTATCTTTAGGCGGCCTATATCTTACGGAAACGGCGTATCTTTACTGCGACGGGCGGACGTACGTTCGTGAATAGGCGTATCTAGTGATTTACATATTCTAGGCCGAACGCAATGGGAGCGCCACCTAGCGGCCAGCCTAAATATTGCACCCTAAGATAGGACGGCGCAAGCCGTCCTATCTTAGATTGGTTTAAGTGTGTCTCTGTTTGACAGCGCAAATTCCGAGTTAGGTCGGCGTATCTACTGATACGCAGGCCTAACTCTTACTGAATCCAGCTAACAGTCTACAAGACATCGAAGGAGGCACTCACCGTCTACAGAAGGTCCTAAATCTACACCACACAGTTCTCGCTCCAACCCGACTGACTCTCCGCGTTCAAGAAGGACCCGTTGTGATTACTAAGGACTGTGGTTATTTAGTTTTTATTTATGGACATTTACTCCTTGTCCTTTACTTGCTCCTGAGGTAATATTTAGTTCTATGATAGCTATTTCTATTTGATCTGTCATTACCTCTTTATCAACTTATATACTGGTACTCACATACTTTCATTGTAACCTGAATGTTTCTTTGTTTCTATTCACATATTTTACTTGATTCGGCTACTAAACTATTTATTAATTTATGAAATTAATATTCATTCTATTATGGGTCATATGTTATTAGTGGGAATGCTTTAATAAGCATTCCCAGTATTGATATCCGTAAAATTTATTATTCTTATTTTTATCCTTTATTATTATTATTCCGTACGTTTTTTGACTCTGCGTAACTTCTGCATACTTTCAGCTATTGAGACCATTGGACTTCTTCAAGTTTTTTTGTACTATTTATACTTTTTAAAATATTAAGCTTTTAGACACTTTATTTTAACATTGAAGTCAATGAGAACATCCTTTTTACTGCTTCAAATCTCACGTGCTGCCAAAAGTTTCAGCTCCTTCATACTTTCACTTACAGACACCAAACAAACTTTAAAACGGTCACAAAATATTCAGCTATCCGGCTATGACTTTTCAGATTGATATCTTTTATAGTTTTTGTGAAAAAGCAATTTACGTTTAGTGATTTTTTCAGAAAATGTTATCGATTATAATGTGTTCCTATGGAGCTGCTTTAGAGTGGGTCATGTGATCATTACAGTGCAGATCATTGAAAAATAAAATTATCTATAAAAAAAGGGGGAACAAATTGCTCTCACGACCTCAAGATCTACTTGTCATACACAATTTATATATCAAAACGTAGGTATTTTTGTCTGGTTTCAGGCAATGTGGTCAATTTTGTGATAGGCATTTTACTTTTAGTTCCTGGAACTTCTAAAGGACAAAAAATTCTCTCATTGACTGTCATGTTAAAAAGTCCAAAACATTTCCCAGCAAAATGCACAAAGACACTCTTTTCTAAATCGCTGACATGGCCACATTTTTAAGTTTATCAACATAAATTTCATATCGGTGCGTTTACAAGGGCCGTGTCTTTCAAACGGTGAAGTTGCTGTATCGATCGCATGTACGGTTGTGGATTTATTAAGGTTTGTTTGAAGGCTTATTTCATGTATTTGGTGTGTGAATTAAAGGCATTTGTAATGGTATTTCTTTCCCTAAATAGCTTCCTTTACCTCAGTGAAGTCCTCCTCACTGACCTGGGGGGGGGGAGAAAACCTCTTGAGGGGGGAGGGGCGACCAGGAAGTCAGGACACTCTCTACTTTGCAGATAGAGAAAGGAGCTGTGTGTCCTAAAGATAGCGTAGTGGTTATGGTGAATGGCTTTGGTGCGGGCTCAGCAATTCAGCATTCCCACGCATTTTCTAGTTTTTATTAGATGCTCATTTTAATACTAAATAATTTGATCACCTCCTCTTCCATTAATTACTCCTACTCTTTCCCTTACTCCTGTCAATGTCATTGAAAATAGTGGGTAGCAAAAGACAGTTTGGCCTTCCACTTTTAATCACTTTTACATCATATTCCTTTTCTTTGCCTATTTATTTACTAGAAACCTCTCTCCATTACTGTGCTTTTTTGTTGTCTCCCTTTTTTCTTTTGATTTTATGCTGTAGCAGCGTTACATTGTTGTTACTTTATTTCTTTTGGGCCGTTTTTTCCGACCCCCACACGGCGATAAAGTATTGGGCATTGTTCTCTCTGAGTGCATGCCCACTGCTTTGTTCTGTTCCGTACCTCTATTGATAATTACGGTTGCGAAAACAATTCCGTTTTCTCCATGGTATTTTGTTTGTAGTTAGGTTTCCCTCCGCATTTACCTCTCCCCCTTTTTTATTTTTATTTTACACTCTTATTTTTTGAGGTACAATGTCTCACTCTAATAATAACTTACGATCCCCTCAAATGATAAATGTGTACTCCTTGAATGTTAAGGGTTTGAATGTCCCTGAGAAGAGATCTAAGTTATTTTTACTATTGCGTAAAGCAAAAGCTGATATTGTGTTTTTGCAAGAAACCCATTTTTAATCGGATAACATCCCAAAACTCCACAGCAGGTTATACCCCACTTCATACCATGCCACCAACCCTGATTCGAAATCGAAGGGAGTTTCCATTTTTATCTCCAAAACTGCCCCCTTCAAGTCCAGGATACCTTAGTAGACTCTAATGGACGCTTTATCTTTCTGAAAGGTTCTCTCTATAACAGAAGCATCACTTTAGCCAACCTTTATGTTCCAAACAAAGGACAAATTCCATTTCTCAGGGACACTATTGACAATCTTCACTCTTTCCAAACGGGTTTACTGATATTAGGGGGTGATTTTAATGTAGCTCTTGACCCCCTTATTGACACATCTGCAGGCTCCTCTACTTTACCCTACTCTGCCCTTCGATCGGTTAAGAATCTACTTAAAGGTCTAACTTTACACGACACCTGGCGCACTTCACATCCAACAACTAAAGATAATAATTATTCCAGAATAGATTATCTCTTTTTAGACCAAGCAAATCTTGACTCGTTTTTTCAGTAACAATTGAGCCTATGATCCTTTCTGACCACCACCCAATCTCGATTTCTCTTACATTCTCTACAAAGCCCAATAACCCATTCATCTGGAGATTGGACAACTCTCTTCTCAATGACCCATTGAATATTAATTCTGTCAACTCGTGCCTAATTCAATTTTTTAAGGAAAACGAATCCTCTGACATGCACCCTTTAACTCTCTGGATGGCTCACAAATGTGTCATTAGAGGTGAACTCATCTCTATTGCTTCAAAGCGTAAATAAACTAGACAAGCTCTTATACTCGGTCGGACCGAATCCATATACTTGAGAGTAAACATAAAAGATCGTTAGCAGTAGAAACATACACAAAACTTTTGCAGGCCAGGGGACTTTTACTTGATGAATTGGATAAAATTAATAAAGGAAAATTTATTCTACAACGTAAATTTTTCTACGAATTTGGTAACAAGTCTGGGAAATTACTTGCTAGCCCTAAGAGCGAAAAAAGCTGATTCGACCATTCATTCTATATCTGATCCTTCAGGCAAAAAATGTTTTTCCTCTTCGGATATTGCCACACAATTCAAAAACTCCTACTCTAAACTTTATAACATTTCTGCTAATCCATCATCGGACCAAGCCGCTCATAGGAAACATTTAATTACTGAATTTTTATCACTCTATAGTCCTAAACCTCTAAACTAGAGGCTGAATATTTAGAATGTCCAATTGACTGGGATGAATCTAAATTAGCCCTTAAACAACTCAAAACCGGTAAATGTCCCGGCCCGGATGGCCTAACAGTCGGCTACTATAAATCTTTCACTGACACTATTCTCCGACATTTTTTAAATGCTTATAACTCAATCCCTGACCGTTCCCTCCCTGACAGCAGAGACCTTCTGGAAGCACATATCACAATGATTCCAAAACCTGATAAAGACAGACTATTAGGGCCAGATTCACAGAAAAAGTACGCCGGAGTATCTGCTGATACTCCGGCGTACTTTCAAATTTGCCGCGTCGTATCTTTATTTGTAATTCACAAACAAAGATACGACGGCATTTGGCTAAGATCCGACAGGCGTACGGCTTTGTACGCCTTCGGATCTTAGGATGCAATACTTTGGCGCCCGCTGGGTGGAGTTTGCGTCATTTTCCACGTTGGGTATGCTAATTAGCTGTTTACGGCGATCCACAAAGGTACGCGCGTTCGTCGCATTCTCTTACGTCGTCGCTAGTCGGCTTTTCCCGTCGTAAAGTTGCGATTGCTATTTAGGTGGTGTAAAATTAGACAGCCCATGTTAAAGTATGGCCGTCGTTCCCTCGTCGAATTTCGAATTTTTTTTTCCGCGTAAGTCGTCCGGGAATACGAAAGTACGTAACGCACGTCGCCGTTCAAAACATTACGTCGGGTGACGTCATTTCGCGCAAAGCACGGCGGGAAATTTAAAAACGGAGCATGCGCAGTACGTTCGGCGCGGGAACGCGCCTAATTTAAATGGTACACGCCCCATTTGAATTAGGTGGGCTTGCGCCGGACGGCTTTACGCTACGCCGTTTACAGGTAAGTGCTTTCTGAATCAAGCACTTACACTGAAAACGTTACGCCGCCGTAATTCTACATGAATCTGGCCCATAGTGTCCAATTATAGACCTATTTCCCTCCTTACTGTTGATTTAAAACTATACGCCAAAATTGTTTTGAATCGTTTATTGCCTTTGATCCCTAATTTAATTTTCTTTAGACCAAGTTGGCTTTGTCTCTGGACGGGAATCCAGAGACAATACCCAAAAAGCTATTAACATTCATCATTGGTTGACAAGAACTTCTAGACCTGTTTTTTTACTCTCCCTCGACGCGGAGAAGGCGTTCGACAGGGTGGCTTGGGACTATATGTCTAGAGACTTTAACCTCTTGACCACTGGGCACTTAAACCCCCTTCCTAACCAGACCAATTTTCAGCTTTCGGTGCTCTCACAATTTGAATGACAATTACTCAGTCATACAACATTGTGCCCATCTGAAATTTTTGTCCTTTTTTCCCCACAAATAGAGCTTTCTTTTGGTGGTATTTGATCACCTCTGGGTTTTTTTTTGTGCTATAAAAGAAAAAACACTGACAATTCTGTAAAAAAAAAAAAAAAAAAATCTTGTTTCTGTCATATTAGCAGGTATTGCAGAGTATTGGGGGTATTGCGGAGTATTGGGGTTATTGCAGAGTATGGGGGGGGTTATTGCAGAGTATGGGGGGGTTATTGCAGCGTATGGGGGAGTTATTGCAGCGTATGGGGGGGTTATTGCAGCGTATGGGGGGGTTATTGCAGAGTATGGGGGGGTTATTGCAGCGTATGGGGGGGTTATTGCAGAGTATGGGGGGTTATTGCAGAGTATGGGGGGTATGGGGGTATTGCAGAGTATGGGGGGTTATTGCAGAGTATTGATTTTATTGCAGAGTATTGCGCAGGGAAGGATGGCTGGATCTGTGACTGCATTTCTCACAGATCCAGCCACAGCAGCTGCTGCTGCCTCCGCTCTCCCCCCTCTCCTCTCACACTGTACCGATCGGTACAGAGAGGAGAGGGAGGAACCGGCGTCATGACATGACGCCGGTTTGTTTACAAGTGATCGCTCCGTCATTTGACGGAGCGATCACGTGGTAAACCGCCGATATCAGCGGCGATTTACCGCGATTTACCGCGATGATTCCGGGAGCGCGCCCCAGGGGGCGCGCGAGTGAAGGATTCTGGGAGGACGCAATGGGAGCGCCAGCTAGCGGCCAGCCTAAATATTGCACCCTAAGATAGGACGGCGCAAGCCGTCATATCTTAGATTGGTTTAAGTGTGTCTCTGTTTGACAGCGCAAATTCCGAGTTAGGTCGGCGTATCTACTGATACGCAGGCCTAACTCTTACTGAATCCAGCTAACAGTCTACAAGACATCGAAGGAGGCGCTCACCGTCTACAGAAGGTCCTAAATCTACACCACACAGTTCTCGCTCCAACCCGACTGACTCTCCACGTTCAAGAAGGACCCGTTGTGATTACTAAGGACTGTGGTTATTTAGTTTTTATTTATGGACATTTACTCCTTGTCCTTTACTTGCTCCTGAGGTAATATTTAGTTCTATGATAGCTATTTCTATTTGATCTGTCATTACCTCTTTATCAACTTATATACTGGTACTCACATACTTTCATTGTAACCTGAATGTTTCTTTGTTTCTATTCACATATTTTACTTGATTCGGCTACTAAATTATTTATTAATTTATGAAATTAATATTCATTCTATTATGGGTCATATGTTATTAGTGGGAATGCTTTAATAAGCATTCCCAGTATTGATATCCGTAAAATTTATTATTCTTATTTTTATCCTTTATTATTATTATTCCGTACGTTTTTTGACTCTGCGTAACTTCTGCATACTTTCAGCTATTGAGACCATTGGACTTCTTCAAGTTTTTTTGTACTATTTATACTTTTTAAAATATTAAGCTTTTAGACACTTTATTTTAACATTGAAGTCAATGGTAACATCCTTTTTACTGCTTCAAATCTCACGTGCTGCCAAAAGTTTCAGCTCCTTCATACTTTCACTTACAGACACCAAACAAACTTTAAAACGTCCTCCCAGAATAACTCCACCGCGCTGTAGACGTCTTTTGTCTATGGCACGGTGGTAAAGAGGTTAAAAGCACTTGGTTTTGGTGAGCGCATGTTGAGTTTCATACTTGCACTCTACTTTTCGCTCACAGCGAGAATAAAGGTCAATGGCTGCTTGTCGGATGCTTTCTCCATGTCGGATGGGACGCGCCAAGGCTGTCCCCTATCCCCCATCATATTCATATTGACCTTGGAGCCCATTCTCAGAAAAATTTGATCCAATCTGGACATTACAGGTGTTGAAATTAATAACAAAATTTACAAGGTAGCAGCATATGCCGATGAAATTTTACTCTTTTTAATGGAACCCATCATTACAATACCTAACCTATTGAAAGATTTTTCATTCTTCTCCTTTAATTTCTAATTTTCAAATTAATTTGAATAAATCCAGGGCCTTAAATATCACTTTACAAAGCAATATAGTTTCCCTCTGTAAACAAAATTTTCCATTCAAATGGGAAGAACAAACCCTCAGGCCTCTTACACACGACCGGACATGTCCGCTGAAACTGGTCCGTGGACCAGTTTCAGAGGACAGATGCGATCGTGTGTACAGGCTAGCGGACAGATTTCCAGCGGACAAACGTTTCTTAGCATGCTAAGAAACTTGTCCGCTGGAGAGCTGTCCGTCAGACATGTCCGCTGGTTAGTACGTCTAACCAGCGGACCAAAATCCCGCTCATGCGTCGAATTGATTCGACGCATGCGTGGAAGCATTGAACTCGCGTGATAGAGAACGTCGGTGTCATCTACGTCACCGCGTTCTCTGTCCGCGGGGATTTTGGTTTGATGGTGTGTACAGCCATCAGACCGAAATCTCCGATCGGACATGTCCTGTGGTGTGTACGAGGCCTTACTTATCTTGGCATACGAATTCCCCTTAATTTAAAAGACTTGTTTTCTGTTAATTTTCTACCAATCCTTAAATCCATCCAGGATGACTTCTTAAATTGGGGCAAAAATATATTTTCTTGGTTTGGAAGAATAGCTATTCTCAAAATGAATGTACTATCCAGAATCCTTTATAGCTTACAAACCATTCCAATCAAATTACCTAGTTCTTTCTTTAATTCGTACAAGAAATTGTGCCTGAAATTCGTTTGGATTTCTAAACAACCTAGAATTAAATAGTGCAAACTAGTCAATCCTAAATTACTGGGGGGTGTAGGTCTACCAGACATACAAAAATATTACTGGTCCTGTCACTTGTCCCGTATAGTTGACTGGCACGTTCATAAAAAACTAAAGACTGGATTGGTCTTGAAAACTTGTCCTCTAAACTCCCGCTACACCATCTTCCTTGGACTATCGCTGGTAAAATACCTCGCAAACACAACTCACATCCCCTCACAGGCCCCACTCTTCAAATATTTCGATCTATGTGTTCCAAATTTGACATTTCTTCTTCTCCAGGTCCCATGTCATCAGTTTCTATACACCCGAATATCTTTCCGAATACTTTGGATTTGGTCCCTCCTGTTTCTACCCCAATTCCCTCATTGAGAGCGAGTTATTTTTTGATGGTAATTTTATACCCTATTCCACCTTTTGTCTTAAATACCCTGACTTGCGAATTTCTGAGATGGATTATGAAGTCATCAAAAATTCGTTGCTCAATTCTGGATCACCCTTAACTTGGCATAGGCATAAAACCCCCTTTGAGAAATTGTGTGTTCTTACTGACCCTCAAAGACATTTAATATCAAAAACACATTCTTTATTGTTTTCTGACGTGAATCCTGAAGAGGACAATACGGCCAAACACTGGATGAGAGAACTTGATTTGAATCTCTCTCTCGATGACTGGACTCGTATTTTTAAATACATCCATAAAGGATCAATGAATGTTCTAGCTCAGGAAAATTACTATAAAATTTATTCAAGGTGGTATAAAACTCCTTATGTAATTCACAAATTCAACCCTGCCACTTCTCCTACCTGCTGGCGTTGCAAAAGTTCGATAGGTACCCTCTGTGACAGGAAGTCAGGTAAATTTGTGGGTGTTGTCACAGACGGGACATACATTTCTGCCTTGTTTAGACAATACACCAATTGTTATTAGGCGTCGGCTGCAGAAATAGTCAGAGAAAGGTTTAGGGCGTTGGAAGACTTCAGCTGTTCAGAATGAGGCAATGAAGGCCTCTATAAGTAGTCCAGAGGATTACCACTAATTTGCTGCATGCTGAGGCTTTCTGAGTGAAAAAGAGCAGTACTGAAAGTCTTCTGAGGAGGTGAGGAGAGGATTGATTTTTCTGTGTGATAAAAATCAAAAGACTATTGTTTTTCTGCTGTATGACCAGCACTGTCTACTCAGCAGTAGGCTGTGCTAGACTCCATAGATAGGTTCCTGTGTGGAAGGTAGACGCCCAAAGTGGCTAGGGTTTATTTTATGTTTGATTTTGTTTATGCTGTTTGGATGCTTGCACTTGTTTCCAGCAAGATCGAAGAATAAACCCAAATCTTTGTTTTCAACCGTCTTCGACTGCCTGTCTGTATAAATTCAGTGTGTGGTGAACCCATCCAAGGGGTCACACACCCCGCTACCGAGCTAACCCCTTACACCTCTTACACATTTGGTGGGAATGTCCCCTTATACAAGCATTTTGGGAGGAAGTACACTGCATTATTACGTCTATCGCCACTTTTTCCCCAAATTTTACTGCAGCTCAATACCTACTTCATCACACCTCATTCTATCTACAAAAACACTATACTGATCAGTGGCGGCCCGTCCATAGGGGGCGCCTGGGCGCCGCCCCCCCTACCCCAAAGCCACTAACAAAAGAAAAAGAAAAAAAAATGAAAAAAAAAATTTTTCTTTTGCCCTTTAACCACTTGCCATCGCCGCACCGTCATAATACGTCCACAAGGTGGCTCTCCTAGGCGAGATCACGTATTATGACGTCCTACCTTTTAGCCGCCACTTGCCCCCTGCTCGCCCCGACTCCCGTGCGTGTGCCCGGCGGGCGCGATCGCCGCCGGGCACACGCGATCGCTCGGTACAGAGCGGGGAACGGGAGCTGTGTGTGTAAACACACAGCTCTCGTTCCTGTCAGCAGGGGAAATGCTTTTCTTCGGTTCATACAATGTATGAACCGAGGATCAGTGTTTCCCCTAGTGAGGCCACCCCCCCCCCCACAGTAAGAACACACCCAGGCATACTTAACCCCTTCCCCGCCCCCTAGTGTTAACCCCTTCACTGCCAGTGGCATTTTTATAGTAATCTAATGCATTTTTATAGCACTGATCGCTATAAAAATGCCAATGGTCCCAAAAATGTGTCAAAAATGTCCGAAGTGTCCGCCATAATGTCGCAATACCGAAAAAAAAATCGCTGATCGCCGCCATTACTAGTAAAAAAAATATTAATAAAAATGCCATAAAAATACCCCCTATTTTGTAAACGCTATAACTTTTGCGCAAACCAATCAATAAACGCTTATTGCGATTTTTTTTTTACGAAAAATATGTAGAAGAATACGTATCGGCCTAAACTGAGGAAAAAAAATGTTTTTTTATATATTTTTGGGGGATATTTATTACAGCAAAAAGTAAAAAATATTCATTTTTTTCAAAATTGTCGTTCTATTTTTGTTTATAGCGCAAAAAATAAAAAACGCAGAGGTGATCAAATACCACCAAAAGAAAGCTCTATTTGTGGGAAAAAAAGGACGCCAATTTTGTTTGGGAGCCACGTCGCACGACCGCGCAATTGTCTGTTAAAGCGACGCAGTCCCGAATCGCAAAAAGTACTCTGGTCTTTGGGCAGCAATATGGTCCGGGGGGTAAGTGGTTAAGAAAAAAAAAAGGTCCTTTAAGTGTTCGGGGCGGGCTCTGGGCGCCGGGAACAGTGCTATATTAAGGCATAGGCATCATTGAAACGTCCTGCCAATGCTGCAGCAAGACGTTTTGATTTGCAAGTTTTTTTTAAGCTCTGTGGCGCTGTGCTGGACGCCACTCCAGCCAATCACATTGGTCCTGTGTCTCTCCAGCCCCTCACATTGGTTCCTTCTGCACTGCTAGGAAATGAGCAGTGCTTTTCCCGGGCGGGCGGCTGTGTCACTTTCAGTTTCAGTTCTCTGGCTCCAGGACATGGAGGTAAGTAAAATATTCTTTATTCTTTTAACCCAGTGTCCACTCCATCCACATACAGAAGCACCTTGTGCTGGATGTATTGTCAGCCTGTGATCGAGAGTGGGGGGGGGGCATGCTTCACCCGATCTGTGCTGGAGCCTTCATTACACACATCTCCTGTGTGTGAGGGAGGGCTCCCTGCTCTGCGACCTACAGCCATGCTTTACAAGTCTCTTATATCTGTCTCTCTCTCTGTCCCTCAGTCTCTCTCTCTCTGTCTGTCTCTCTCTCTGTCTGTCTCTCTCTCTGTCTCTCTCTCTCTCTGTCCCTCTGTCTCTGTCTCTCTCTCTCTCTCTCTATCTAATTATCTGTCTGACTATCTATCTATCTATCTATCTATCTATCTATCTAAGTATCTGTCTATCTATCTATCTATCTATCTGTCTGTCTGTCTGTATATCTATCTATCTATCTATCTATCTATCTAATTATCTATCTATCTAATTATCTATCTATCTATCTATCTATCTAAGTATCTGTCTATCTATCTATCTATCTATCTATCTATCTATCTATCTATCTATCTATCTATCTGTCTGTCTGTATATCTATCTATCTATCTATCTATCTATCTAATTATCTATCTATCTAATTATCTATCTATCTATCTATCTATCTAAGTATCTGTCTATCTATCTATCTATCTGTCTGTCTGTCTGTCTGTCTGTCTATCTATCTTGTCTATCTATCTATCTATCTATCTATCTATCTATTTATATATCTGATTATCTATCTAATTATCTATCTATCTATCTATCTATCTATCTATCTATCTATCTATCTATCTAATTATATATCTGATTATCTGTCTGACTATCTATCTATCTATCTATCTATCTATCTATCTATCTATATATCTATCTATCTATCTATCTATCTAATTATCTGTCTATCTATCTATCTATCTATCTATCTATCTATCTATCTATCTATCTCTATCTATCTAATTATCTATCTGATTATCTGTCTGATTATCTATCTATCTAATTATCTATCTATCTATCTATCTAATTATCTATCTATCTATCTATCTATCTAATTATCTATCTATCTATCTATCTATCTATCTATCTATCTATCTAATTATCTGTCTGATTATCTATCTATCTAATTATCTATCTATCTAATTATCTATCTATCTAATTATCTATCTATCTATCTTTCTGTCTATCTGTCTGATTATCTATCTATCTATCTATCTATCTATCTATCTATCTATCTATCTATCTATCTATCTGATTATCTGTCTGACTATCTATCTAATTATCTATCTGATTATCTGTCTGATTATCTATCTATCTAATTATCTATCTAATTATCTGTCAATTATCTAGACAGATAGATAATCAGACAGATAATTAGATAGATAGATAGATAATCAGATATATAGATAGATAGATAACAGATAGATAGATAATCAATCTATCTATCTATCTGATTATCTATCTATCTATCTGACAGATAATTAGATAGATAGACAGACAGACAGATAATTAGATGGATAGATAGATAGATAGTCAGACAGATAATTAGATAGACAGACAGACAGATAATTAGATGGATAGATAGATAGATAATCAGACAGATAGATAGATAGATAGATAGATAGATAGACAGATAATCAGATAGATAGATAGATAATCAGACAGATAGATAGATAGATGGATAATCAGATAGATAGATTGAATATCTATCTATCTAATTATCTGTCTGTCTGACTATCTATCTATCTATCTGACAGATAATTAGATAGATAGATAGTCAGATAGATAGATAGATAGATAATTATATAGATAAATAGATAGATAAATAGATAAATATATAGATAATCAGACAGATAGATAGATAATCAGATTGATAGATAATCTATCTATCTATCTATATCTATCTATCTATCTATCTATATCTATCTATATCTATCTATCTAATTATCTATCTGATTATCTGTCTGATTATCTATCTATCTACTATCTATCTATCTATCTATCTATCTATCTATCTATCTTTCTGTCTATCTGTCTGATTATCTATCTATCTATCTATCTGATTATCTGTCTGACTATCTATCTATCTATCTATCTATCTATCTATCTATCTATCTATCTAATTATCTATCTGATTATCTGTCTGATTATCTATCTATCTAATTATCTATCTATCTAATTATCTATCTATCTATCTATCTATCTATCTAATTATCTGTCTATCTATCTATCTATCTATCTATCTATCTATCTAATTATCTGTCAGATAGATAATCAGACAGATAATTAGATAGATAGATAGATTGATTATCTATCTATCTATATATCTGATTATCTATCTATCTATCTGATTATCTATCTATCTGACAGATAATTAGATAGACAGACAGACAGATAATTAGATGGATAGATAGATAGTCAGACAGATAATTAGATAGATAGACAGACAGATAATTAGATGGATAGATAGATAGATAATCAGACAGATAGATAGATAGATATACAGATAATTAGATAGATAGATAGATAGATAGACAGATAATCAGATAGATAGATAGATAATCAGACAGATAGATGGATAGATGGATAATCAGATAGATAGATTGAATATCTATCTATCTAATTATCTGTCTGTCTGACTATCTATCTATCTATCTATCTGACAGATAATTAGATAGATAGTCAGATAGATAGATAATTATATAGATAAATAGATAGATATATAGATAATCAGACAGATAGATAGATAGATAATCTATCGATCTGATTATCTATCTATCTATCTATCTATCTATCTATCTATCTATCTATCTATCTATCTATCTATCTATCTATCTATCTATCTCTTTATCTGTCCTATCCAATCTATCCCTCTGTCTAAATGCAGGTCACATTGTCTATGAGTGGCATTGGGGGGGGGGGGGGGTTGGTTGGGATTTTGTTTGCGCCCCCCCCCAAAAAAATGGAGCACCAGCCGCCACTGATACTGATACATTTAATTAATGCAGTCAAGCTTTGTATCCCTACCCATTGGAAAGATGCTTCTCCTCCTAGCCTGTCTGAATGGTTCCGACGGGTTAATAGAATTGCTGAAATTGAAGACCTGATTCTACAAGCTCAGGACTCTCCCACAAAATGTCATAAAAAATGGGCATGCTGGTCACTCTTTACTAAATCGGTTGAATTCCAAACTTTATCTCTTCAGCCTACTTCTACCTAAACTTAGTATGAATATTATATTTATCAATAATATATTCTGTTGTAGTGTTTCCCCCTTCATTCCTTACATTTCTCCCCACGAAGTTCAGATACTGTTTTGAATCAAACTTGTATTTACTTTAATTTTATACAATACGTATTACCGTTGTTACTATTCCTATTGTAGTACTTATGATATTACGACTCTTAGTCCAATATTACTTTATTGTATCTTCATTTGACTACATGTACAATATATTTTCTTTGATATACCAATAAAATCTTTAAACAAAAAATACACCTAAATGTTAACATTAAGAACTTTTCACTTACATATAGACCATGGTCGTCGATGAGTAACAGTTAATACATTCTATGTAAAATTGGCTATACATACACACCCCATGTCGGTCTTCCCCCAGCTCCTAGTTCCAGGCATTTCTTTCTTCTGCTTTCAGAAAATATATACATTTTGGTGGGTCTACAGTAGTTTCTGGTAAACAATAAATATTTTAACAAGTGCAAAAAAGTAGAAAATTGCCCCAGTAGACACGTAGTTAAGGTATATTTTGAATTGAAGAAATGTTTTGACTTCAGTCCTAAATCTTTTAAATTTGAATTTTAAAGCCTCGTACACACGATCGGATTTACATCGGACAAAGCGTAGTACTTTTGTCCAAAGGGCGTTTGCGTATTGCATACAAACGGCAAATAATTGTTGGACAACAAACACGAAACTACGTGTTTTTTCAGCTCTTTAGTGCCACCCTTTGGGCAACTTCTGCTAATGTTGTGTTATAGTTAGCATTGCTTCTGAGCATGCGTGCTTGTACTTTGGATTTTTTTCCCGACAGACTTGTGTACACACGATTGAATAATCTGACATCCCACATTTGTTGTCGGAAAATTTTAAAGCATTTTATCCCACATTTGTTGTTGGAAATTCTGACAACAATTGTCTGATGGAGCGTACAAACGGTCGGATTATCCGATCACATCCTGCCATCACACAATTACTGTTCGAAAATCCAATTGTTTGTACGAGGCTTAAAGGAATAATTCAGATAAGTAGAAATTGTCATAGAGAAAGTATGTGGTAACAGAAGAGGTAGAGGGAAAGATGGGGATGGGAATGATACCAGGGGCCTCAAGGCTAGAAATATCTAAACGGAGGAATGCTTTAATGAAGATCATATAGTAGTCAAGGTTCTAGTAAAGTGGTATGCAAAAGAGGAAAAATATGGACAGCCGCACTCCAATTTCTTAAAAAGACATGCCCTTTATTGGGTAAAGGAAAAATGCACTACAGGTATCAGCACACAGTGGGAAAACCACTGACGCGTTTCGCATTGGATATCAATGCTTAGTCATGACGCGTCAGGTGTTTTTCCCACTGTGTGCTGATACCTGTAGTGCATTTTTCCTTTACCCAATAAAGGGCACGTCTTTTTAAGAAATTGGAGTGTGGCTGTCCATATCTTTCCTCTTTTGCATATCCCGTGCATTGCCTGCACCCATTGGTTTCTGAGTGGACATTGATTGTTCTAGTGTGCTCACCTGGAGCGGCAGCCTTCCTACCTGTTTCTAGTAAAGTGGCATCAAAGTTTGGAGGGAGAAAGTGGTCCAACCAAGGTTTCCAAGTTTTCATATACAGGTATTTTAGAATTTTATCCTGTAGAGTGTCTTTTACCTTGGTGAGTATTATAGCTCGAGTTATCATATTTCTTTTCACAAGGATACCGAGGTGAGCGTTTTGCAAGCATTAGTAATTGTTTGCTTAGACACAGTGGTGACCTGCAGTAGGAGCTTGAATCAGTCTGATGTGAGATCTGGTGGGCATTTGTTTAGTAAAGCTATTACAATGTCTGGAAGTTTTGTAGTCTGGAATAGGGTGGACAAGATTAAAAACATTTCTGACCAGTACCTGCTGACAACAGGGGGAGACCATCAGGTAAACAGATGAGTACCTAGGCCCCTACATCCAGGGAAACCAGCAGAAGGGTAAGTTGTCATGTCTTTGGTGATTCTAGCTAGGACCAGGTACCATTGGGATGATACTTTATAGTCTTTAATGCCAGTATATTTTGCACTGAGAATTTAGTCGCTAGACAAAATAGTTTCAATGTTCTACTTTTAGAGCAGGGGTATCAAACTCAATTTCATTGCGAGCACATCAGCATTATGGCTGCCCTAAAAGGGCCAGATTTACATGCAAGATTAGATGTCTAGAGCACCCACCCTTACATCAAAAGTCCAGAGCCCCCCACCCTCCCGTGCATCTCAGTGCAATCCCCCTACCTTGTACTGCTGTCAGGAAGAACTGTGAACTGTGACAGTAACAACCTGGAAGCCATTTAATTTAATAAGTCAACTCCGCCCAGGGGTCAAGTCCTGGGAAAAAAATTGTGGGAACTCCCACCCAAGATCCACTCCCCCACCAAAAAAAAAAAAAAAAAGATAGGCTCATATGCATAATTACTAAACCGCATGTTTTTTTTGTTTTTTTTAAGTAATCCTTTGTGTTACTGGCCGCAAGTTCTCTCTAAATCCTGTGAAAACTCGCGGCAGACCTCCGCAATGTCTCCTGGGAACAATGACAAAAGCTCCCAGGAGACATTGCGGCATTGAGGAAGTGACGGAATGCCCGCACACTACCCGATGAATCCATATACAGGAAGCGGCCAGTAACATAAATGATTACTAAGGTTTGCCTGCCCCTGACAGTGACTCGAGCTGGGCATCGCCGCTTAGTGAAGGATTGGCTCGGCTGCTCTCGGCTGTTTTAGTCCTGCAATGGGAACTGAGTTTCTGCTGTTAAAAAAGTGCAGGAACTCCGTTCCCACGCGTTCCCGCAGGACTTGAGCCCTGCCTCCGCCTATTAAGTGTATCCTATGTTTGGCCGCTATTGTCCGCTTTTTTAACCACTTAAGGACCCATTCACGCCGATATAAGTCGGCAGAATGGCACGGCTGGGCACATCCATGTACATGTACGTGGCTCTTTAAAGCGGAGGTTCACCCTAAAACAATTATATACCGTTACATCCAGCATACTGCTGACATCTACAGTATGCTGGTATTTTTTTTTTCCCGCTGTACATACCTTCTTATAGTTCTTTTCACCCGGCGTCCGGGTTCCCACTGCCCCGGGAGTAGGCGTTCCTATGAAGATGCGTAGATTGACGTGCAGGTAAGGCGCGTCACGCGTTCCAGAAAATAGACAAACTAGGACTCGGTTTTATACGGCGCCTGCCCAGTCAGCTCTACACGGCAGGCGCCGTATAGCGCCGTATAGAACTGAGTCCTAGTTCGTCTATTTTGGGAACGCGTGACGCGCCTTACCCGCACGCCAATCAACTACGCCTCTTCATAGGAACGCCTACTCCCCGCGGGAGTGAGAACTCGGAGCCGGGTGAAAAGAACTATAAGCAATGCCAAGCTGCGGTTTCCAAAGCGAGCAAAGTCCTTTCTTGTATTAAGAGAGGTATGGACTCCAGAGACAGAGATATAATTTTGCCCCTGTACAAATCATTAGTAAGACCTCATCTGGAATATGCAGTTCAGTTTTGGGCACCAGTTCTCAAAAAGGATATAGGAGAACTGGAGAAAGTGCAGAGAAGAGCAACCAAACTGATAAGAGGCATGGAGGAGCTCAGCTATGAGGAAAGATTAGAGGAACTAAATTTATTCACTCTTGAGAAGAGGAGAATAAGGGGGGATATGATCAACATGTACAAATATATAAGAGGTCCATACAGTGAACTTGGTGTTGAGTTATTCACTTTACGGTCATCACTGAGGACAAGGGGGCACTCTTTACGTCTAGAGGAAAAGAGATTTCACCTCCAAATACGGAAAGGTTTTTTCACAGTAAGAGCTGTGAAAATGTGGAACAGACTCCCTCCAGAGGTGGTTCTGGCCAGCTCAGTAGATTGCTTTAAGAAAGGTCTGGATTCTTTCCTAAATGTACAGAATATAACTGAGTACTAAGATTTGTAGGTATAGTTGATCCAGGGTAAATCTGATTGCCTCTCGGGGGATCAGGAAGGAATTTTTTCCCCTGCTGTAGCAAATTGGATCATGCTCCGCTGGGGTTTTTTGCCTTCCTCTGGCTCAACTGTGGGTATGGAGTTGGGTGTATAGGATTTTACTGTGTTTTTTTATTTTGTTTTTTGTGGTTGAACTGGATGGACTTGTGTCTTTTTTCTTTTTTTTTTTTTTTTTTTTTTTTCATTTTCAAAGCAGTTTATTGAAAGGCAGTACAATACATAGCATGAGCCTCCAGCACAACCTGGGGCTAAAAAGTATACATACGGTTCAGAGACTAAAGTAACAATATTGTCAAAAGGAGTTTTAGAGCAAGGACATCACTTATACATGTAATAGGATATTTTTCCCCACCTTGAGACTAAAGCCTTCAAAAGGGGGAAAACGAGAACATGAATGCGATCAAAAAGGAATAAAATGGCACCTGTTACTGACTGTATTCCCGGCACCCCCAATGGGTTCATACTGTGCCTAAGAACCAGAGAGTACGTTCAGCTCGCAATGTGTGCCTAACTAGGATGAGATTGGACCCCCATTCCCGGAATAACTGATATTTCCGAGATCATGGGCCCATCCCAACGTAGGGATTAACCTAGCCTATTTCCGTATTTTAGTGAAAGCATGAGACTCCTGACGCGAGCTTAATTAACAAGCAGTAATCTCCAGTGCTCACTATAACACATAAACTTAAACAAAGAAGAGAGAAGATAAAGTTCTCTACTGTAATCTTTTCAAGATGCAACTGCCTATCATACCTTAATATATTTATGGAGATATGTAAAGGAAAAGGAAGAGAAAAAGGGAAAGAAAAGAAACAGAGAGACAGAGGAAGACAAGAAAGAAAGAGAACATAGATTAGTGTCGCCAGCTACGGACTATATGATTCGCTCTATACGTCCCAAAAACAAAAGTAACAGCAATACAAAAAGGATGGATAATTCCCCACCTTCCCTTATCCTTAAGACAAAGAGATGCCTATATATCTAGCCCAGGGTTCCCATACAGCCTCGAAAGATTTGGAAGAATTGAGTATTGTACTGACCATTTTCTCCTGGTGCATGATCCAAGAGATTTTCCTTTTGGTCTTCTGAAAAGATACAGAAGGTTGTTTCCACGCCCCTGCCAGTGTGATCCTAGCACCAGTGAGCAAGAAGGCTATCAATTTTTGAGTGTATTTGGTAGCCTGGGGGACATCAACCCCCAATAACGCTATTTGTGGAGATTTATCCACCGGTATCCCGGTCACCTTCCTAATGAGAGAGAACACTTTGTTCCAAAATCCCCTGATTTTAGGGCATTCCCACCAGGTATGCAACATAGAACCTAGGGCTAGGCAATTTCGGAAACACAATGGAGATGTGGTTGGGAACATTGCAGCTAGCTTGCAGGGAACCAAATACCACCGCATAAATACTTTGAGGTTAGCTTCTATTAGAGAGATGTTGATGAGGCCCCTAGAAGCCCTCAACCCTACCTCATGCCACTTCTCCATGGTCCATGACATCTGTAGATCCCTCTCCCACGCCTCCATGTAGGAAGATTTGGATGTAGGTTCTGATAATGATTTGTAGACAATGGAAATGCCACCTCTTTGTTCTGTAAAATTGATGCACCATTTCTCATAAGGAGTAAAGACAGGGGGATTTGGCTTATTTTTCCAGATTGAGTTAATATATTGAGATATTCGGGAGTATTTATCTTTTTCTGTATCCGGCATTCCCAAGGTCCCCACACAATGTGCTAACGAGATCAGTCCCGATGGGGAAAGAAAGTGTCCAATCCTATAAAGTCCCTTGTCCGTCCACCAGCGAAAAATTGTAGACTCCCCCCTCGGATTAAAATAGGGATTTTGAAATAGATTAGCCAAAGGTTGTATGGTGGAGGTTATAGCTGGAGACTTCCGCAAGTCATCCCAAAGCCTGAAGGCTTGGGAGAGTGTAGGGGCCATAATGGCCGGTCTCAGTCTTTGGGGACACCAAAGCAGGTCATCTAAAGACTTGTGAGGAACTGCCTGTCCCTCCATCTCCATCCAATCCGGTTTCTCTCGACCGGAGTAGATAGAAGACAACTGCGCCAGCCGGGCTGCTTGATAGTAGCGAAAGAGATGTGGTAGTCCTAGACCCCCTTTAGTCATGGACCCATATAAAACATTTTGGGGCAACCTGTATCCTCTACCACCCCACACAAACTTAAGCACCTGTCCCTGGAATTTTTTAAGTTGATCTTTCTTTATTGCAATGGGGAGAGATCTGAATAAATATAGCAGTCTGGGTAGGAGCGTCATTTTAACTGAATTAATTCTCCCCAGCCAGGATATTTTGTGAGTGGCCCATGTTTTTAGGTCCATTTCGAGTTTGCGGTACATAGGAGGAAAGTTAGCCTGATAAAGATTTTCAAATCTATTAGTTAGATTTATCCCAAGGTAGCGAATGGAAGAAACAGCCCACTGGAATTTGAAAGAGGCCTTCAGATCCTCTACCATTGTGGATTGCAAATTTATATTTAAAGCATGTGATTTGTTCATATTCACTCGCAGTCCCGATACATGTCCGAAATATTCAAGTACTTTGCAAATGGCCGTCAAGGATGTATTTGGGGAGGTGACAAAAAGGAGACAGTCGTCAGCAAACAAAGCGCACTTATGAGTGCGTTGTCCGCAACGAACACCAGTAATGTCTTGATTAGATCTAATGGCAATGGCCAAGGTTTCTATTGCCAATGCAAAAATCACCGGAGACAGGGGGCAACCCTGTCTGGTCCCTCTTCTAATCTGTATCGGGTCTGAGAAGTATCCCTGTATTTTGACCTTCGCCTGTGGTCCCGAATATAAGGAACGCAGTATACCCATAAAATTCTCTCCAAATCCCCACCTCCTTAAGACCTCAAATAAGTATGGCCACGATATAGAATCGAAGGCCTTCTGAAGGTCCAGTGAAAGGAGCATACCCTCCTGGGGATGACCTCCATCCCACCCAGACTGCAATATTGAGACCACATCAATCGCCCGTCTGATCTGGTCCGGACCCTGTCTCCCCGGTATGAAGCCTACTTGATCTCTATGTATATAATGGGAAATGAACGAATTTATTCTGTTAGCCAAAATTTTCGTAAGAATTTTCATGTCGTTATTGATCAGCGAGATGGGTCTATAATTTTCAACTAATTCCGGGTCCTTATCAGGCTTGGGGATAACAGATATGAACGCCTCGTTCAGATGAGGGTGCAGATCCTCCCCCGTTCTTTTGGAGTTGAAAAACCTTGTAAGGTGAGGGGCCAGGGTATCAGCAAAGCTTTTATAATAAGGGTTTGAGAAGCCATCCGGCCCTGGGGCCGAACCGCCCTTCAAGTTCTTGATCACCTCCAATGTTTCCCTCACGGAGATGGGAGCCTCCATGAGTTCCACATGCTCGCTGTGAAGCCTAGGAATAGGTAGCTTGGCAATATAGGACTGAATCTCAGGAATCCCAGCTGAGTCATCGGACTGGTAAAGTGTAGAGTAGAAACCTTGGAAGGTTTTAAGTATGCTTTCAGGGTTAAGGGTTGTAGTCCCATCCCGAATTTTAATTTTTGGGAGGGAGAATGTGCGATAAGTCGGTGATAATTTGGTGGCCAACATAGTGCCCATTCGATCCTTATGCTGGTAAAATTTTGCTCCGCTCCAACCAAGGGACCCTTCAGCCCTTACGGTAAGCGCTAGATTAAGATTAAGTCTAGCTGCTTCCAGCTGAGAAGTCGTAGTTGTTGTTTGTTTTTTTTTGTGCTGTTTGCATAGTTCTGAAAATTCCCTGTCTAATTTTTCTATTTCCAAAGCTTTGGCCTTTTTTAGTTTAGCAGCAATTTGTATCATCTTACCTCGGATCGAGGCTTTATGCGCGGCCCACAAAGTCTCAGCTGAGATCCCCTCCACATTATTTAAGCTAAAGTATTCCAATAATGCTTTCTCAATGTCCATGATAACATTTGGGTTTTTAAGGAGGGTTTCATTAAGGCGCCAATGAAATCGACGATAGTCGCTTGTTCGACCTCGCAGGGAACAGATCACCATTGAGTGGTCGGAGAGAGACGTATCCCTTATAAGTGCTTTAGTGATCAGGGGGACATGCCTCGAGGTAACAAGAATGTGGTCTATCCTTGAGTAGGAGCGATGAGGGTTGGAGAAATGAGTATAATCCCTTTTAGAGGGATTAAATTCCCTCCAGACATCCACAAGACCTCGCTGGTAGACCAGCTTTGCTAAGTGTGAACTAATCCTAGCAGGACGGGTTAATTGTGATGATAAAGGTCTGGATTTATCAAGACTTTGATCGAAAGCCACATTGGAGTCTCCTCCAAATATGACTATCCCCTCCAGTAGTGAATCTAAAGTGTTAAACATATCTTGAAAAAATTTAAGTTGACCTCTATTAGGAGTGTAGTAAGATACAAAAGAAAAGAGTTGCTCATCTAACCACCCCTTCACTAGAATAAACCTGCCGTCTGGGTCCCTGTGTATCAACTGCGATTTAAATTTGCAGGAATTAGCGAAAAGAACTGCGACCCCTCTGGTCTTATCCTCAGCATTTGCTAGGAAGAACTGCGGGTAATGAGTGTGGATGAACGAGGGGGAGTAACTTGCAGGAAAATGGGTTTCTTGTAGAAGAAGTACTCCCAATTTTTGTGAACGATAGGATTGGAACACTTTCTTGCGTTTGACCGGGGAATTCAGGCCCTGGACGTTGTGGGACACCACTCTAAGGAGTGGAGATGGAATGGTATTACGTGGCATAACCATTGGAATACAAAATCATATCATAGCTATGAGAACTTACCCCGGATGGTAGGAGGCGTGGGATCCGAGGGCAGACGGTACCAGTGGAACTAGACCCTAGAGAAGGACATGGCAGGTGCTGCGTCCGCAGACTGGCGACAATAGAAGACAGACTAGAAGAACAGGAAAGAAGAAGGAAAATGCATGTAATAAAGCATATTAAATGATACCGACGAGAGTGGTGGGGGAAAATCCCCATCCTCCTCCCGCCAAACAAAACATTCACATAGCCCAAGTTAAGGGCTACCAGTCCAACTCCCGACTGCGAAGTATCCACAGTCGAAGGTCGGACGTGGGCACAGGGCATCTGCCCCGGCCATAGCCATCCCTGAGGGGAATAAGGCTCATAAAATTATCATAGTTATGTAAATCCAGAAAAACTATAACATATTAGAACTTGTAGAACGAGGGCAGCCGGAGCCCTTGGATCAGGAATAGATTTAAATCAAACATGACAATATGTAATTCTAGAACAATAGCATATTGCTAAATTTTGCATCTATGTTCAATGACCACGAGTCAATGATAACTAAAGTAAGGTTCTGAGAGGGCCAATAATAAATGTAGATGTTATCAAAAAAAAAAAAAATACCAACGGAGTATTTATCTCAGATATTCTCACCAAACTGTAACAATCATGAACTTATATAAGTAGCATGTTAGCACTGAAAAGTAAAAAAAAAA
This sequence comes from Rana temporaria, assembly GCF_905171775.1. Classification (NCBI taxonomy): domain Eukaryota; kingdom Metazoa; phylum Chordata; class Amphibia; order Anura; family Ranidae; genus Rana; species Rana temporaria. The sequence goes on along the minus strand of NC_053489.1, from coordinate 619,664,496 downwards.
AAAAAAAAACAGGTAATGGTAAGACTTGCAAAAGTCAATCCTGAGGAGGAACAGAGTAGACGGAATTGAATGAACATGTTTAGGTCCAAATAGACCAGAGATTCCCCAATGATGGTGGGAACTCTCGACAGAGGCGCCCCCATAAGGGACACCTCAGGAAACCTTGAGAAGGAAAGCAGGTGTGTTGACATGAAAAAGTCAAGTCGCGGCTGATTCTTTAATGCGTCTGCTCTTGTTAGACTTCCATGGCGGCGAAATAGGGCTAGTGGGAGTAGGCCTTTTAGACGATCCTGACTGTGGGGAAGAAGTGTCCATTGCTGGATCCAACGAAATGAGCTTCAGAGACAGTAGGATCTTTTCTCCCTCAGCTAGGGATGTGAAGGAATAATTTTTTCCATTAATTGAAAACTTTAGGGCAAATGGAAAGGCCCACCAGTACCGAATTTCCTTTTGAGACAGAACAGATAGCAGGGGTTTCAGGGACCTGCGCCTCTGGATGGTTAGAGGGGATATGTCTGCGAAAATTTGAATGTTGAATCCTTGAAACAAAATGGAAGGATGTTGACGTGAGGCTTTCATTACTTCCTCTTTCACTGAGTAGTAATGTGGTTTTACTACAATGTCTCTGGGTGAGCCGTCCTTCCTGAGAGGGCCTAAGGATCTGTGTGCCCTGTCCAGTTCTAATTTATGACCATTAATTGACGGCAAAAGGTGCTTTAAGAGGTCTTGAACTGCTGTGGGAACATCCAAAATGGATTCAGGGAGCCCCCTGACCCTAAAATTCTCTCTCCTCGAACGATTTTCGAGGTCGTCAATTCTATTCAAAGCAGTGTCAAGTTGTTCTTGTAAAGACTGTATATGGTCAGTGTTCTGGTTAGCCCTGGAAACTGTGATATCCAATTTTTGCTCTATCACCTCCATTCTGGAACCAAGGTTTTGAAAATCGGATCTAATATCATTAGTTATCTTATTAGCAGTAGTGGCTAAGCCCCTTTCCAGCAATTCAGATAGTTTTAAGAAAAGTTCCCCTGCATTTTGAGGCATAATGGGTTCCTGGCTGCCTGAGGAGAAAATGGCGCCTGAGGGGGACAGAGCGGCTCCCATATGGGTATTATGAGGGACAGAGTGCTGCTGTGATGGGTTCCCTTTATGAGGTTCTGAGGCAGCAGGTGAGAGGGACAGGAGGAGAGGAGCTCCATGTGCAGCCATTTCAGCATAGGAGACCGGGTTCTGGGATGCAGCCTGTCTGCCCTCCTGCTTTCCCCCAGCGTTAGCGTCTATTACCTGAGGTGCGGTCGCCATTTTGGATTCGACCGCGACCTCCGTCAGTGTGTAGCTTGTCCTCCGGTCCCGCCGGACCGAGTTGTTGTGCATGGGCTAGTAGCCCTGAGTTTCCCCGAGGTGTACAACCAAAAATTTCGGCTGCCGGCTGCCCTCGTCCAAGGCTAGGGCGGCGGAATGGCCGGGGCAGTGCGGAGCTCCGAGCTTAAGCCGCCATCACGGGAGCCTCCGCGCATGCGCCTCTCTTGTGTCTTTTTTCAACCTGACTAACTATGTAACTATGTAACTATGTAAGACGGTAAGTACAGCGAAAAAAATAAATAAATACCAGCATACTGTAGATGTCAGCAGTATGCTGGATGTAACGGTATATAGATGATTTTTAGGGTGAACCTCCGCTTTAAGCCCAGCCGTGGGGTCGAGTCGGTCCCCGGAGCTGAAGAACGGGGAGAGCTGTTTGTAAACACAGCTTCCCCATTCTTCACTGTGGCGCTGTCATCGATCGTGTGTTCCCTTTTATAGGTCTGGACCCCTGGCAATGTCTGTTCCATGCGATAGCTATCCCTAGGAAGAAATACAAAACAGCAATTATCCCAATCCTATTAAATGCAGCGAAGACAGTGATCCCGAAAAGGTGGAAGGACAAGCAAGCCCCGTTGTTACATGAATGGTTGAGGGAGGTAGAAAGGACAAGAAATATGGAGGAGAAAATATCCCAATATAGGGAACCTAATCAGGAAGAGGTCGGGACTTGGAGGGGTTGGGCGGAGTTTAAACAATCCCTGGTGTATGTGTGTGGGGTGGAGGGGGGAGGGGGTTCAGAGGGGTAGGGGGGGTTTGTTTTTTGTTTTTTTTCACGAGGAGACTTTGAGGCAAACAGGGGATATTTTACGCCCCCCTAAAATTAAGAAACAATTAAATTATTAGACATTAGAAAATGTGCACTTTTTTAAAACACTTTAAATAATATAGTGAGGGAGGGAGGGCTTAGTTCGTTTGGTGGGGTGTGTTTTTTTTTTCTTCTCTTCCTCTTCTCACGAGGAGATTTTGAGGTAAAAGGGGATATTTCTCTGTCCCCCTAAAATAGTAACACTTAGAAGTCACAGGGAATATTTAAAAGATAAGACATGGGGTAAACATCCACGGAGCACTTTAATAATATAGTAGGGGAGGGTGGAGGGTTTAGTTCCCTCCCCCCTCCTTTTTTTTTCCTCTCTCTTCTCCCTCTCGCTTTCTCTCTCTCTCCGGGGGGGAGGGTGGGGGTCAGAGGACAAAGCAAGGGAGGGGTAACCACATGAGATAAAGGGAAAGGAAAAAGAGATGAAAGATCAGGAGGTATAGGATAGACCCAGGTTGTTAATGTTGTTATTGTAATTATTCTTGTTATTTATGTATATGTAATGTCGTTTGTATTTTAAATGTGTCTCTTTTTTGTGTATGTTTTTTTTTGGAAATGTATGTAAAGTATATCTGTGTTTCTTAAAAAACTTTGAATAAAAACAAATGGAAAACGTTATAGGGAACCACAATCGATGATGTCACACCTACAGCCACACCCCCCTACAGTTAGAAACACAAATAAGGTCACACATAACCCCTTCAGCGCCCCCTTGTGGTTAACTCCCAAACTGCAACTGTCATTTTCACAGTAAACAATGCTGATCGCCGCCATTAGTAGTAAAACAAAAATAATTAATAAAAATGCAATAAAACTATCCCCTTTTTTGTAAACGCTATAAATTTTGCGCAAACCAATCGATAAAGGCTTATTGCGATTTTTTTCTACCAAAAATAGGTAGAAGAATACGTATCGGCCTAAACTGAGGGAAAAAAATATTGTTTTATATATTTTTGGGGGATATTTATTATAGAAAAAAGTAAAAAATATTGAATTTTTTTCAAAATTGTCGCTTTATTTTTGTTTATAGCTCAAAAAATAAAAACCGCAGAGGTGATTAAATACCACCAAAAGAAAGCTCTATTTGTGGGGAAAAAAAGACGCCAATTTTGTTTGGGAGCCACGTTGCACGACCGCGCAATTGTCAGTTAAAGCGACGCAGTGCCGAATCGCAAAAACTGTCTGGGTCCTTTAGCTGCCTAAAGGTCCGGGTCTTACGTGGTTAAGGTACCAGAGTCTCCTCTCTGGTTCACACCTTATCTTTTTCTCCTAATAAGTCAGCACATCACTGTATGGTCTGAGAGGGTGCAGATTGACAATGCTGCCCTGATGTCAATATCAATAGTATTGCATTGTAATTCTATCAGAGTATTTAGGGAAATAACAGTTTTTCTTGCAAGATCAACAGGTTATTAGTGAACTATGGGCAAACAAGTGAAACTATGGACATTAATAAAGGGTTGCAGACTTAATAACATAATTATTTTTGGATAATAAAGGATATGTAAACGCAGACAATACATTTCCCTTATTTAGTTCGTGAAATGTACCATTCAAAGCATTTTGTTATATCTGCAAAAAAAATGTAATTAATCCTGCCAGAAATCCACTGCTGTCTTGTGCTATCTAAAGTGTTATCTCAAGTATTGTAATTAGGTTAGAATGACCCCTATATTATGCTGTATTATAGACACAATACGGTGAGTGAGCGTCACCCCAAGACAGGAAATATGTTACTGGCAGGATTACCAAGTAGAAATAAAGGGAAAAAAAACTTTAAAAGGAAATCCAATGCTGCCATAACACCTGAGACATTGTATACTGTTTTACCATGATTATTGTTTGTTAAGCATGTTATGTACCAGTTTTTGCATATTCAAGGAATGGTGCCTTCTGATAGGTGCGTTTTTGTACATGTAATTAATGCTTCCATCCATGTTCTGTACGCAATATCAATAAATATGTATAATCCCACCATCTACATGTCTTTGTCATCATGACCTTCATTTAAAGTCCCACCCATTCTTCTATTTGCATCACTGTGGCTTACCGCCACATTGTAGCATTTTTATTTCAAACGATAGGGATGGAGGTGCATGACTCTACCCAGCCATGACCTCATTTAAAGTCCCAAATTCCCCCTTCCCCCCTTGTTTCTGCAATATACTAAGTTAATGTTATCATGTTTAGATACCCTTTAATGTTATAAAACACTGTTTCTATGAACAGTTTGTAATTATATTCAAATGTGAGAGCATAGATGTTTGCATGTTGTACTTCTTGCTTAGTAGTGTAGCAGTGATTCTGCTTTACTGGTAATCTTTATGAAAGTTTATGGGTCAGCTTAACTCTATGAGGCTGGGTTCACACTATAGATCGCAGTGACTCGCAACAGTCCGGTGCTTCTCCAGTCACCCTTTCAGGTCTGATCCCCCCCCCCCTGAGTTTTGGAGTTAATTCCGGACCAGAAATGGACCAAAAGATGCACAGGCCCCCGTGTTTAATTTGCACCGGAGCCTCTGCGGAGATGTGTGAACCGGCTCCTTAGAGAGCCAGTCACAATCTCCTGCTATGCGAATTGGATGTGGAAAACTGCATCCAATTCGCAATAGTGTAAACCCTGCCTAAAGATTTCTTGCACACAAAGCAATGTCTAGGTGACGTATCCTGCATTTGAGGGTTTTGTTGCAAGTAATTGAACAAGGTGGCTGATTGTGCTATCTGACGCATCAAAGTTTCTTTCAAACTTGGCAATCAAACAACTTGCTGAATAAACACTATAAGACATGGAGTGAACCAATAAGGATAGATATGTGGGAGCTGCCTTTGCTGACTTATTTTTAAAAGGGCTGCAATTCAGATCATTTATTTTCTTCTTCATAAGTCACTGACCTATATATAACATTATATGTTATGATGATTGTCAAATAAACTGCTTTCATAATGATTTTGTAGCTGGAATATTTCGTGTCCTTTGTTAATTTTTGGTTTTCCTTTCTGAAAACAGGAAAGAAATAGAATATAAAAATGTAACCCAAGTGGATAGAGAACAAGCAAAACGTATAGTCTATTCAGTCATCTATGGTGTAGGTAAGACTGTATAACCTTTTCTCTATTTCTATGAGATCGTGGGACTGATTGTAAAGGCTGAAGCAATATTAAAGCAGTTACCAACAGTCATGTATCTGTCATCAAAATCTGTTAGTGATGCTGATTTTCTCTTTAATTATATATAAAAAATATATATTATTACAACTGCATCTTCAAACATTAAAAAGCATGTATGAGGGATGGGCTTTCTTCATGTACTTTTCAATAAATTTAGCTCAAATTAAAAAGAAAATGATTAGTCAGGGTAGAAATTTTTTCACTGATATTCAGTTTAATGAGGATTAAAGTGATAATGACTTTTATTGAAAATGTAGTTTTTCTTTAAAGCGTAACTCCACTTTTTATAAAAGATTCAAAAGATTATAAAATTGAAAAAATTGATGCAATAAAGGTGTAAAAAGATGAAAAAACACAACAAAAACTAAAACAAAAAAATGTCCAAATAAACGTGAATAATAGTCCAAAGAAATTGTGTGACAAACAAATTCCAAAATCCACATGAGATTCACCGGTGACGTGAGATCAAACAATAAGTGATCCCTCCACCACTACAGGATTGGCCACTCTCACCTTAGGGCATGGACTCCTGTGTTACCAGCAGATATCATATATGCAGATGCACCCGATGGCAAAATGTCATGTCAGGTCCCTCAGCAGTCCGCAGCAAGGTAATGCACCATATATGGAAGAAAAACAGATCTAAGTGCTCTCCGTTTCAAAATACTAAAATGTATTGGGTAAGCATAAAAACTATTCACAAAGATCCGAACGATCGGCAGCATGTAAAACAAACAAACGACAGGTTTGTTTCCAAAAAGGACGACAGCGAGCAATGTCTGTGTGCTCCTCCCCCCGGGGGAAACAAACCTGTCTTTTGTTTTACATGCTGCCGATCGTTCGGATCTTCGGCTCAATATTGAACCCTACGGACTAAGACTGAGATGCCATTAAAGGTCATGTGTCCCAATACTTTTGGTAATATAGTGCATTTGTAAAACAATTTGAAAACCATTTATCATCTTCCTTACACTTCATAATTATGTGCCACTTTGTGTTGATCTATCACAATAAAATACATTTACGTTACGTTTTCTGGTTGTAACATGCCAAAATGTGGACCATTTCATGGTATGAATACCTTTTTAATCTCATTTCATAAAATTTTTTTAAATATCACATTTTCAAAACAAGGACAAAAAAAGGTTGGCATAAGAGTGAATAATTCAGTTCATAATACATACAACCAAAAAGAGTACATTGCATCAAAATAATTAATAACAAAAAATGCTGTGCAAATCAAAAAAAGGTGCTTCATATCAATACATTATTACAAATACATTGAAATTTTTTTTTATTGTGCAAAATCAATTCAGTATATAATAAACTAAGTCCATTAAACCATGTAAACAAACATATTACACAATGTGATAGCATGTCTTCAATGTGGTAAAGAGCCTGTGCTTCACACATGTCAGAATGCACACAAGGGGCTAGATTCACAGAGAGATACGACGGTGTATCTCCTGATACGCGGTCGTATCTCTGACTTAGGCTGGTCGTATCTATGCGCCTGATTCATAGAATCAGTTACGCATAGATATGCCTAAGATCCGACAGGTGTAACTGTGTTACACCGTCGGATCTTAACTGCAATTTAAAAATGGCCGCGAGGGGCGTTCTCGCTGATTTACACTGAGAAATATGTAAATCAGCGAGATACGGCAATTCACGAACGTACGCGGACCCGATGCAGTGTTGTTACGACGTTTCCGTAGCGGTTTTCCCGGCGTATACTTACCCCTGCTTCTATGAGGCGCAGCCAATGTTAAGTATAGTGGTCGTTCCCGCGTCGTTTTTTTTTTTTTTTTACGTCGTTTGCGTACGCCGATTCAGAAACCCACGCGCCGCAAGTTACGCTCACGCCGAAACCACTGACGTCCTAGCGACGTCAGTGGGAGCAATGCACGCCGGGAAATTTCGCGGACGGCGCATGCTCATTTAAATCGCGCGGGGACGCGCCTGATTTAAAAAGGAAAACTCCCCCTAGCCGCGGAATTTGAATTCCGCCGGGTGATTTACGATCCGCCGCCGCAAGTTTGGAGGTAAGTGTTTAGTGAATTAGCCACTTGCCTCTCAAACTTGCGGCAGCGGATCTTAAATCACATAGATCACGCGGATCTAAAGATCCGCTGATCTATGTGAATCTAGCCCAAGTTGTATAACTCACTTGCCATATTCGATTGACCACTTGTTACAAAATGGTCAAATTGTGCTGGGTACGTAAAGGCCCAAACCTTGGTTCATACAATCTTTATACCACTTATAAAAAAAAAAGGTCTCATTCCAAAAAATATAAAAGGAGAAAAAGCTCATAGCGTAAATCAAGCCGAACACTAAGGCCCCATACACACGAGAGAATTTATCCGCGGATACGGTCCAGCGGACCGTTTCCACGGATAAATCCTCTCAAAGATTTCCGCAGATTTCGATGCGATGGAGTGTACACACCATCGCATTGAAATCCGCGCGGAAATCCTCTGGCGATGACGTGTCGCGCCGTCGCCGCGATTATGACGCGGCGACGGCGCGACGCTGTCATATAAGGAATTCCACGCATGCGTCAAATCATTGCGACGCGTGCGGGGAATCCCTTTGGACGGATGGATCCGGTAAGTCTGTACAGACGAGCGGATCCATCCGTTGGAATGGATTCCAGCAGATGGATTTGTTGTGCATGTCAGCAAATATCCGATCTGCTGGAATCCATCCCAGAGGAGATTTCTCCGCGGAAACAGATCCGCTGGCGTGTACACACCATAGAATCTATCCGCAGAAACCCATTTGCTGGGATTTATCTGCGGATGGATTCTATCGTGTGTATGGGCCTTTGGATTTGATAGAAAATCGAGCACCACAACAGTGCATGTCCTGTGTGAACGGCCTTCTGTCAGTGTGCTGACATTGCAGTATTCAAGCCCAGCCCAACATGTTTAAAGGGGTTGTAAAGGTAAATGTTTTTTCACCTTAATATAACCAATGCATTAAGGTGAAAAAACATCCGACAGTACCGGCCACCCCCGAACCCCTGTTTTACTTATTTGACCCCTCAAATGTCCCGCGCACGTCCACGTGATCCTCTTCGGTTCCCAGCCTGGCTGTTGATTGGCTAGGCTGGACGGATTGATAGCAGTGCAGCCATTGGCTGGCACTGCTGTCAATCACAGCGGATGACGTGGCGCGTGGGGGGGTGGGGCCGAGTGATAAAGTCGGCGGCTATGCCTGCTGCTGTATCACGGGAGCGCGCTTGCAAAAGCTTTCCACCATGCGAGCTTGCTCGCATGAAGGTGGAAAGCTTTTGTGAGGAGGAGCCGAGACAGCCGCCGAGGGACCCCAGAAGACAGGGTTAAGGGACACTCTGTGCAAAACGAGCTGCACAGTGGAGGTAAGCATAACATGTTTGTTATTTAAAATTTTTTTTGCCTTTAGTGTTCCTTTAAGCTATTGTAAGATTGGGGGATCAGACTCCAAGGGTAGATGCGTTTTTTCAGTGAGACGCCAATCCAATACTGGGTTTTTAAGGGCTGGTAGCCCACTTTTATTTAAAAGTAAAGTTCAAAGAAAACGAAAGTAGCCCTCACAGGGGGTTTTCATCATTCCTGTATCTTGGAAATACATCAATAATTCAGCCTCCCGGCTTTCACATTTGCCATCCGGCTGTTCAGGCCTTTAGCTTAGGCCCCACGTTCTGCTCCTCAGAACGACCAGCTTCTTAGCCATAAGCACACGTCTAGCTTACATCTTGCTGCAGCTAAGCACACACCTAACTTACGTCCTGCTGCTCCAACAGTCATCACCTCTGCCTCCTGTAGAGATGCATCCACTCTGTCTTCTCTCACAGATCTTTTGGGAGTCACCTGACTCCTTAGCACAGACCTCCTGTCTGTGGGGTGGGGCCCTGAATGCTGTTTAGATCAGCCTTAAAAAGCCCAAACCACAGCTGACCAATTAACTTGTGTTTGTCTCTCCCAAAATATGGCGAAAACCCGCCATCATTCAGGTAAGACAGACCCAAACCACCACACTATACAGAGATTTACTCAGAGTAATGAATCACAAGCCTCTCCCTTCCTCCTCCTTTTCCATGACTTTTCAAAATGACTAGCTGGGCGGATTCAACAGGGATTGAAAGATGGGGGCATCATCTCCCTGTTAGTCCCCCCAGCATACGTCATCAAATGCTAGCAGCTCTGCCTACAGATCTCTGTTATATTCATAAAATACGGCATTTAGATGCTTTAACAACTTTGCGCAAATTAACGTACCTGTACGTTGGTACATTGATGTTAAATACCGGGGTTATGGCAGCTAGCTAGCAAGCTGCCATAACCCTAGTATTTTCAGGAACGGCTATCTTTAAAGGGGTTGTAAAGGTACAACTTTTTTTTTCCTAAATGGCTTTCTATACCTTAGTGCAGACCTCCCGGGATAACAGATCCCCTTTTTGGACGTCATTTGACGGCGTGCGGGTTTAAAGTGGTTAAAAGCAAAATCGAAGGATGAGGTAAGTGAAGGAGGACTGCACTAAGGTAAAGGAAGCTATTTGGGGAAAAATATTGTACCTTTACAACCCCTTTAAGATAAAAGTGGTCTGGATTCGCCCCAAGATTACTTTTATCGGGGGTGGGATAAGGCCACGTCCTGGTCATTTCCGCCGCTTAGCGGCAGAGACGATTGCGTCCACTCCCCTCACTGCCTGGATGCTGAATGAGGGAAAGATGGACCCCAATCGGCTCCATAGTATTGGAGGGCAGAAGCAAAGTCAAACGTCACTTCTGCCCAATGCTCTTAAAGGGGAGATTTTTTTATTTAATTTTATTTAAATTACATAAAAAAAAGTTTTCATTGCATTTTTGTGTAAATATGAGATCTGAGGTCTGTTTGACCCCATATCTCACATTTAAGAGGTCCGGTCGTGCTTTTTTCTTATTATAAGGGATGTAATAGGAATAAAAGTGACCCAAAATTTTGAGGACATTGTAAAAAATAAAAATAAAAGGCAAAATAAATACTTTTTTCTCTTCCGTTCATGGTGTCACAAACTACGGTGAATGAGAGTGAACCACAACTGCGGTTAGGGAAAAGATTTCAATGCACTACTCTATTGAATGTGATTTTCAGTACTGGACCCCAGGCGTCACTCTAATCAGAGAAAAAGAGTTTGGGGGTTCACTACATCATATCTCTCACATATAGGAATGCATTGAGCTACTAAGGGAGAAGGTATTACAACATAGCTTCAACCCCTAGCGTTAAAAAGGTATAGCGAACATTTTCGGTATTTACTGCCAGGAGGGCGTATACTTTTAAAGAACAAATGTCAAGCACATGAAAATACTGTATGCAGATAGCTTATACTTCAGAGAGACAACTGTAGCTTAAATGGTTTAAGAGTGTATGTCCCTTTAAGATATTCCACAACTGTTACATGAAGGCACAATAAGTAATGCCAAGCAGCATGGTAGTATAAACTAGAGCCAGATTCAAATGCAGTACTTAGTAAAGCTATATGTGAACCGGGTATTTGTAGAGCAATAAATGTAACGTAGTAATGGTACTTATCCAATTACAGAGGATGAGAGTTCTTCAGTAAGCAGAGTATTGTAGCAGCAATGGGATTATGTCTTGGAGGGTCTCCTGGTGAAGGATATCTTAGGGTGTCCCCAGCAACTGCAGTAAGGATCGCAGCGTGGATGCAGGTAGTAGATAGCTTAGAGGTGGCATGGATCCGGGTTGCGCTGATAGTCAGTTGAGGGGATTGCCAGTAGTTTGTATGTAGCGTGGTCCGGCTACAGCCGACAATAATAGAACAGCGTGTAATAGACACGCTGTTCTGTTTATAGGCGAGAGGCATGTGTCCCGAATAGAGTGTTGATTGTGCTCGGCACTTCCGCGTTTCAAGCTGGAAAGCACGCGGCGCCGGGCGATGATGTCAGTGCATCAACTGCCGACTGGGTGACAGGCTGGACATCAGATCCTTGTAGTCCCCCCAGTTTCGGCCATCGAGCATGTGCAGACCTTTAGCTACGTGCTGGGTTGGCCACTACATGCCCCGTTGCTCCAGGGGTGGCCGGTGAGCTACATGCTCCGGGGCACACATGTGACTGGGCTATATGTCTGTGCCGCAGTGTGCCAGGGACGACAGCCACACCATAACCGCGCGGGCGATGGGTCTGTCAGGGATGCTTCCAGTGAGTCCATGCAGGATGGGTAAGTAGCAGTCCTCTTTCTCCAGCAGGATGGCGTGGCTGGGAATTCCCAGGGAGGTTGATTAGGGGGTTTCCACCCTTCCTTTCCTCTCTCCCTTCCTTCCCTCCACCCTATGCTCTGGGAGCTAGGCTGGCTGCGTCTGACCGGGGGTTCGCTTGGGGGGGCTCCATCCGCTAGCGGGGGGCTGCGCTGTGGGTCCACTCTCCTGGGGGTGCTATCTGACTGCCATGTGCGGGGGGGTCCTCTGTGCGGGGGCCCCGGGTGTTCGCTGCCTGCTATGCGTGATTAGCTTCTCCTCATGCGGCTGGCGGTCATTTTGGCGGTGCCGGCACTGTTTTGTTTTTTATCTCTCACTCGGTTTCTTGTAGCCGCGCGTCCTTTTTACAGGGAAGCCGTTCGGCGGTAAAAAGTCTCTTGCGCTACTAGTGAGTAGATATGAATGTGGGGAAGTCTAAGAGACAGAAGCTGCTAGATCTGATGGTGTTCACTGTACACGTAAATAAATATGTCTAAAAGTGATCTTGCGCTAAAAGTGTAAAGTCAATACATACAAACTCCAAACCGGTGCAAATATGTGATAAGGTGCTATCTATGTAATACCAAATGGTTCATATAAAATGAAAAATAGAAATTATGTAATAGATAATAAATAATAAATAAATAAACAATGCGCCTAAATATGTTGACCCACAAACAGATACTGATACAATATTCAAGAGTGATCAAATGTAGCGCTACCCCCGCAGGAGCCGCTGGTTGTTTTGGGATCGGCGTATTAAGCTACCTCTCACTGTTGTCTAGGGGTGAAATTGATGAGTAGATGAGTAAGCGAATGTCCAGTCATCAAGTAAAGGTTTTCTGAATGCTTTATTTTCGGCCCAACACGACCAACATCAACATCAAATAGGGAGAAAAGGTTGATGAAGCAAGAGAGAACTTCGCAGTATCAGGCCTGGATATGAGAAAGAGCAATCCTGCTCTCAGTAGTACAGTAGTAGTAGATACAGTTCGTCGCCACTCTAGCCAGAGTGGGTGAAGTGGCCCCTGGCAGCCAAAGTGTCACTTTAGGTTGCTGGGAGGAACAGGCCTCTGCCACAGGCGTAATACTTTTGGATGAGCTAAATTGGATTGAGCGAATCCTCCCAGTAGATTAAGTTGAGGTCACCGGGTGACAGTCGAAGTGCACCTGTGAGTATCCCGGTCACCAGATCCCCGATGGTTCGTTGAAGCCCTCTTGGATAACCTGCCTCCGGGTTCTCCTCAAGCCTATCCCCCACCGAACGGCATACAGCCTGGGATCTTCTCAGTAAGCGGGGACCCAGTAAATCACTGGGCCCCCTAAACCACAGTATGGAGCTCTGCGTAGCATGCGACCCCGGCTTGGTAGGCCATAGTGCCTGGGGTCCGTAGGATGCGCACACCCTAGAGGTGGGTGCCGCACCTGGAACCCGCGAAGGATCAAAAAAGATGGCGTCTGCCACAGATATACTCTCCCCCAGCATGCCTCCCCCAATTGGCTGCTGGGGAAAAGCGGCTCCTCCAGAACCCCTCTAGCGCCAACTGTCGCCCAGGGATGGGATCACATGCCTGGAGCGCAGACTGACCCACAGGACAGTTCAGGAATGACAGCAGCCCATTATTTAACAAATTATGAATGGGAGCAAAATAACTCTCCCATTCCCCACTAACTTTAGCGTAGTGCCCATACTGAAAGTAAGGGGCGCTACACAAATATATATATATATATACAGTGAGGAAAATAAGTATTTGAACACCCTGCTATTTTGCAAGTTCTCCCACTTGGAAATCATGGAGGGGTCTGAAATTGTCATCGTAGGTGCATGTCCACTGTGAGAGACATAATCAAAAAAAAAAATCCAGAAATCACAATTTATGATTTTTTAACTATTTATTTGTATGATACAGCTGCAAATAAGTATTTGAACACCTGTCTATCAGCTAGAATTCTGACCCTCAAAGACCTGTTAGTCTGCCTTTAAAATGTCCACCTCCACTCCATTTATTATTCTAAATTAGATGCACCTGTTTGAGGTCATTAGCTGCATAAAGACACCTGTCCACCCCATACAATCAGTAAGAATCCAACTACTAACATGGCCAAGACCAAAGAGCTGTCCAAAGACACTAGAGACAAAATTGTACACCTCCACAAGGCTGGAAAGGGCTACGGGGAAATTGCCAAGCAGCTTGGTGAAAAAAGGTCCACTGTTGGAGGAATCATTAGAAAATGGAAGAAGCTAAACATGATTGTCAATCTCCCTCGGACTGGGGCTCCATGCAAAATCTCACCTCGTGGGGTCTCAATGATCCTAAGAAAGGTGAGAAATCAGCACAGGACTACACGGGAGGAGCTGGTCAATGACCTGAAAAGAGCTGGGACCACCGTTTCCAAGGTTACTGTTGGTAATACACTTAGGCCCGGTACACACGAGCAAACATGTACGGTGAAACCGGTCCGTCGGACCGTTTTCACCGTACATGCCTGCCAGAGGGCTTCTGTACGATGGTTGTACTAACCATCGTACAGAAGTCCGCGCGTAAACAATACGCGGGGCGTGTTCGCGTCGTCGACGCGGCGATGATGCGGAGACGTGGGCGGGCCTGCCATTTAAAGGCTTCCACGCATGCGTCGAAGTCATTCGACGCATGCGAGGGACGGCGGGCGCTCGGACATGTACGGTAGGTCTGTACTGACGACCATACATGTCCGAGCGGGCAGGATTCCAGCGGACGGTTTTAAAACACGTCCAGGAATATTTGCCCGCTGGGAAAAGGCCCGGCGGGCAAATGTTTGCTGGAATTCGGCCCGCTCGCGCCTACACACGACCGAACATGTATGCTGAAACTGGCCCGCGGGCCAGTTTCAGCATACATGTTCGGTCGTGTGTACGGGGCCTAAGACGTCATGGTTTGAAATCATGCATGGCACGGAAGGTTCCCCTGCTTAAACCAGCACATGTCAAGGCCCGTCTTAAGTTTGCCAATGACCATTTGGATGATCCAGAGGAGTCATGGGAGAAAGTCATGTGGTCAGATGAGACCAAAATAGAACTTTTTGGTCATAATTCCACTAACCATGTTTGGAGGAAGAAGAATGATGAGTACCATCCCAAGAACACCATCCCTACTGTGAAGCATGGGGGTGGTAGCATCATGCTTTGGGGGTGTTTTTCTGCACATGGGACAGGGCGACTGCACTGTATTAAGGAGAGGATGACCGGGGCCATGTATTGCGAGATTTTGAGCAACAACCTCCTTCCCTCAGTTAGAGGTTTGAAGATGGGTCGAGGCTGGGTCTTCCAACATGACAATGACCCGAAGCACACAGCCAGGATAACCAAGGAGTGGCTCTGTAAGAAGCATATCAAGGTTCTGGCGTGGCCTAGCCAGTCTCCAGACCTAAACCCAATAGAGAATCTTTGGAGGGAGCTCAAACTCCGTGTTTCTCAGCGACAGCCCAGAAACCTGACTGATCTAGAGAAGATCTGTGTGGAGGAGTGGGCCAAAATCCCTCCTCCAGTGTGTGCAAACCTGGTGAAAAACTACAAGAAACGATTGACCTCTGTAATTGCAAACAAAGGCTACTGTACCAAATATTAACATTGTTTTTCTCAGGTGTTCAAATACTTATTTGCAGCTGTATCATACAAATAAATAGTTAAAAAAATCATACATTGTGATTTCTGGATTTTTTTTTTTTGATTATGTCTCTCACAGTGGACATGCACCTACGATAACAATTTCAGACCCCTCCATGATTTCCAAGTGGGAGAACTTGCAAAATAGCAGGGTGTTCAAATACTTATTTTCATCACTGTATATATATATATATATATATATATATATATATATATATATATATATATATATATATATATATATATATATATATATATATATATGTATATATATATATATATATATGTATATATATATATATAGTGTCACTGTGCAGATCAGACAAAGGTGCAAAAAGTGCAAAGCTGCAAAAAAAGCAAAAGGTGCAAAATTGCAAAAAGTGCTAAACATGCAGGAGTGTACCAATGTACACAATATGAATGGTTCAATAATGCAATGTGCAAAAAGATGTGAATGACAGTCAAGTTAATAAACGTCCCAAATAATCAATAATGGGACGAATCCTCCAATGTCTCCAAATTCTTGATGAGAGTGTTTCCTTAATTGTGTTATTGAACCATGGTGTCTCTCCTTCACCAGTCTCTCAGAACTTTCACCTTACAGATATAAAAAACAGGCACATCAATTGTTTCTCTTCCACTCCTTTCTGATGTTAAGATGCCAGGATTAATATATCACTACTTCTCTCCTTTGTCCCCTGCGATCTCTCCGTCCTGCAGAAAATCACTTGAAGAGGGGAGGGGGAGAGAACTCCAACCCCTGTCCAGGGACAAGCAAGGAGGAGAGAAGACTCCGATGGTGTAGTAATTTTGAATAAAAAAATTTAATTAACACACATAAATATAGACTCTTACAATGAATAAAACAATAGCAAGCCTGCAAGGGTAAACTGCAGCGTTGTGTGCTGTCTTACTGTTCCCTCTGCTCCTTCCGGTATGCGCTGGCCTCAATCTCCCGACGGCGTTACGTCACGCACCTCGTGACTTCAGAAGTCTTACTGCCTTACTTTGATAGAAAACTGGATGACGAAGAGTTACCTTAAACTCAATGGCTCAAAAACAGAACTTCTTCTGCTCCACGCCAACCAAAAGAGACTCCCCGCAACAACACAGACACCCTCGCCCATTCTGGGACAAACCATCACCCCTAGAACCAAAGTCAAAAGTCTCGGAGTCACTTTTGACACCCACATGACAATGGATGCACTAATAAGTTCAGTAGTCAGCGGATCCCACCATCTGCTGCGCCTGCTACATAGACTCATTGGGCCGGATTCAGATACATCGGCGCATCTTTCTGCCGGCGTAGCGCATCTCATATGCGCTACGCCAACGTAACACAGAGAGGCAAGCAGAGTATTCACAAAGCACTTGCTCCCTACGTTGCGCCAGCGTAACGTAAATTATTCGGCGTAAACCCGCCTAATTCAAAGTAGGTGGAAGTGGGCGTGATACATTTAAATGAACCGTGACCCCATGCAAATGATGGGCTGAACGAACGGCGCTTCCCAGTGCGCATGCTCAGAATCACGTCGGAACGAACGCCTAAGATACGTCGAATCACTGAACGTAACCTACGCCCAGCCTTATTCACGTAGTACTACGTAAACGACGTAAAATACGACGGCTGTTCCGTGGTCCATACCTTTGCCTGGGATGCGCCTCCTTTATGTGGAATAACTTTACGCCGGACGTACGCCTTACGTAAACGGTGTATATTTCTGCGACAGGCGCAAGTACGTTCGTGAATCGGCATATCTCCCTCATTTGCATTTGCAATGAGGCGGCCATCGTAAATATGCACCCAGGATACGCCGGCGTAGGAAAGTTACGTCGGTTGGAGGAAGCCTATTTTCAGGTGTATCTAGTTCTATGGGCACGGCGCATAGATACGATGGCGCACATTTACACTTACGCTGCGTATCTGTAGATACGTCGGCGTAAGTGTTTTGTGAATCCAGGCCATTCCCTTTATCCCAAAAGAACACACTGCTGTCGTGGTGGGAACAATAATTAACTCCAGACTCGACTATGCAAACGCCCTTTACATCGGACTCCCAAAGTACCAAATCGCTTGTCTACAAGTCGTTCAAAATACGGCGGCACGACTTGTGACTGGGAAAAAACCCTGGGAATCAATCTCGCCCTCCCTGAGATCCCTTCACTGGTTGCCAGTAAAAGATAGAATTACATTTAAGGCACTTTGTTTGACGCATAAATGTGTTCAAGGAAGTGCCCCCAGATATCTATGTGAAAAATTAAAATGCCACAATCCCCATTGCGTTCTCCGATCCACCAACCAAAAACTACTCCAGATACCCAAGGCCAGATACAAGTCCAAAAGAGAACGAAGATTTGTAGTCCAAGGACCTAGACTGTGGAACGCACTACCAACCAGCATCCGAATGGAGGTGAATCACCAGGCCTTCAGGAATAAACTCAAAACCATCTATTCTGAAGGCAAAAATACAGTAGGGAATGGATACTAAGCACCCTGAGGCGATTCAATTTGCATGTGTTGCACTATATAAGTTTCTCACTAACTCACTCAGTCTCAGTTTTTTTCAGACTCATGCGACGTACACACGATCGGAATTTCCGACAACAAATGTTCGATGTGAGCTTTTGGTTGGATATTCCGACTGTGTGTATGCTCCATCGGAAATTTGTTGTCGGAATTTCTGACAACAAATGTTTGAGAGCTGGTTCTCTATTTTTCCAACGGTAAAAGTTCCTGTCGGAAATTCCGATTGTCTGTATGCAATTCTGACGCACAAAAATCCTACGCATGCTCTGAATCATTGAACTTCATTTTCTTGGCTCGACGCAGTGTTGTATGTGACAGGCGATGGGAATTTCCGACAACATTTGTGTGACCGTGTGTATGCAGGACAAGTTTGAGCCAACATTCCGTCGGAAAAAAAATTGCCCTGAATTTGTTTCCATCCAACTTTCCATCAATTCTGACCAGCTTCCCCGTCCCTGCTGAAGAAAAGTATCCCCACAAAATTATGCTGCCACCGTCATGTTTTACCGTTGGGATGGTGTGTTCAGAGTGATGTGCAGTGTTAGTTTTCTGGCACACATAGTATTTTGCTTTTAGTCCAAAAAGAGCACCTTCTTCCACATGTTTACTGTGTCCCCCCACGTGGCTTCTCGCAAACTGCAAACGGGACCTCTTATGGCTTTCTTTCAACAATGGCTTTGTTCTTGCCACTTCCATAAAGGCCAGATTTGTGGAGTGCATGACTAATAGTTGTTCTGTGGACAGATTCTTCCACCTGAACTGTGGATCACTGAAGCTCCTCCAGAGTTACCATGAGACCAGGGGCGTACCTAGAGCATTTAACACCCGGGGTGGATCCTATTTCTGGCACCCCCCCAACTTTAAAATGTAAAAACACCCCACTGTGCCGCCTGCATACCTCTGCATACCCCATAATCTCTTTGTCACTACTTTGTACCCCTCTCCACAACTGGACTCCTTTACATTACAAGCCCCCAGCAGCTCTGGACCCCTGCACATTACACAGCCTCCCTGAAGCTCTGGACTCTTTCAATAGCACCCTGCACCTCTAGATCCCTTTATATTGCACAACCCCCTGCACCTCTGGACCCCTTTACATTACACAGAACTCTGCACCTCTGGACCCCTTTACATTACACAACCCCCTGCACCGCTGGACCTCTTAACATTACACAGCCAAACACCCTGCAGCTCTGGACCCCTGCACATTACATAGACCCCCACAGCTCTGGACTCCCTGCACATTACACAGACCCACCTTTTTTTAGAACCTAATCCTGCTTTAAACTTTATTACTGACCTGTCTGGTGTGTTTCTTGGCTTTTATGATGCTGTTTGTTCGCTAAGGTTCTCTAACACACCTCCGAGGGCTTCACAGAACAGCTGTATTGATACTGAGATTAAATTACACACAGGTGGACTCTATTTACTAATTAGGAGACTGCTGAAGGCAATTGGTGCCACTAGATTTTAGTTAGGGGTATCAGAGTAAAGGGGGCTGAATACAAAGGCACGACACACTTTTCTGATTTTGTTTTTTAAATGTTGAAAAACATTTATCATTTTCCTTCCACACATAAAATCCCAATAAAATACATTTACGTTTTTGATTGTAACATGACAAAATTTGGAAAATTTCAAGGGGTATGAATACTTTTTCAAGGCACTGTAACTGAACCAGAAGTTGCAGAATGTTTGCAAAGAAAGTTGATCTGGAGTCATACAATGTTGACTTGCTGCAACTGTCTAACAAACCTGTAATAGCCTGGAAAGTCTAGCAATAGCTTAGTGAGTAATTTTCAAACTTGCAGCTCAATTGCTTGCTATCTGGGTGATTATTCATTCACGCAGATAGAAACATGTAAGTCCAACCTGTAAAGTGCATGTGTGGATCATTACCACCATATTTGATGATATTGTGTAAATTACTGTGCATTGGCATTAGTGAAAGTCAATTGCGAAATATGGTGAAGATTCACACAAGTTTGTTAGTGATGTGAATCATGCATGTGCAAGTATTTGATGCCATAATTTTCATTACATAGTGGCTGACACACAATACCCCACTCATCACCACTGCAGCAACGCCCAATCACTGTCACTGCACCAGTGCACAGCGTCTGTGAGTGAGTGAGTGAGTGAGTAACTTGTATAGCGCTACAAATGTGAACTAAATCGCCTCAAGTCGCTTTTCCATTCAGCATTGTACTGATCCTTCAGAAGAGGTGGGTCTTAAGTTTTTTCCTGAAGGCGCGGTGGTTTTCTTCCATGCGGATGTTTGTGGGTGGAGCGTTCCATAGCCGTGGTGCTTGAACTGCAAATCTTCGTTCTCCCTTTGATTTGTAGCGTGACTTGGGGATGTGGAGGAGGTTTTGGTTAGTTGATCGGAGAATACGATTAGGAGAGTAGTGTTTTTTTTCTCGCATAAATATTGAGGAGCGTTTCCTTGTGTGCATTTGTGGGTGAGGCAGAGGGTCTTGAAAGTGATCCTTTACGGTTAGCCAATGAAGGGTCTTCAGGGATGGGCGATGGATTCCCAGGGTTTTTCCCCGTTACCAGTCTGGCTGCCGTGTTCTGGATGGCTAGTAGGCACAAAATCTGGTATTTAGGTAGTCCTATGTAGAGAGAGTTTGCGTAATCCAATGCGTCGGGAATTGATGATTTTTCCAACTACTGCTGCTTTCTCCTCTTCTGGGATGAAGGGGATGAGTCTACGCAGCAAGCGGAGAAGGTGGTGAGATCCGCTGACTACTGATCCTATTTGTGCATCCATCAACATCTCTGAGTCAAAGATGACTCCAAGACTTTTGACTTTGGAGCTTGGGGTGATGTTCTGTCCAAGGATGGTGGGTGGTGTCCATGAAGTCTTAACTTTTGTCTTTCGATTTGCGTGGAGAAGAAGTTCTGTTTTGGATCCATTGAGTTGGAGGGAGCTCTCAGTCATCCAATCCTCGATCAGTGTAAGGCATTTTTCTAGTCCGTGATATTGGTCTTTTGTTTTCGGTGATCCGAAAGTAGAGTTGAGTGTCATCAGCGTATGAGTGATAGCACAGGTCCTGTTTGCTGATGATTTTGAGGAGTGGGCGGAGGTAGATGTCGAAAAGCGTGGGTGACAGGGGTGATCTATGAGGAACTCCGCAAGAAATTGCCAGAGTTTCTGAGATGAAGGCTCCTAGTTTCACTGTCTGGGAACGATCATCTAGGAAGGATGCAATCCATGGTAGATCTGAGTCTGTGACTCCTGCTACTTCTTTAAGGTGAATGAGTAGCGTTTTGTGGTCTACTGTGTCGAACACTGCACTAAAGTCCAGTAGCACCAGGAGACATGATTCTCTGTCATCTGCTGCTTCGAGGGTGTCATCCCATATTTTGAGAAGTGCTGTTTCTGTGCCATGGACTGGGCGGAAGCCTGTCTGTAGAGGGTCCAATAGTTTGTGGGTCTCCAAATGAAGTTGTAGCTGTTGTACTACTGCTTTCTCCATAATCTTGGAGATGGTATTGAGGCTTGTTACCGGTCTGCGGTAGTTAGGGTCTTTGGGGTCGAGGTTGGGTTTCTTTAGGAGGGGTTTGATTATGCCTTACTTGAGGAAGATCGGAACAATCCCTTCTTTGAACGATTGATTTACGAGATGTGTTATGATAGGTGCCAAGATGTCGGTACATTCTTTCAGGCGTTTTGTAGCAATTATGTCATTTGGTGATGTGCTCTCTCGGAGGCTTCTGATTATGTTTTTGGTGGTGTCGATGGTGATCGGGACCAGCGAAAATGTTGTCGATTGTATAATGTTCGTATTGATTTCCTCTTTTTGCTTTGGCTGAGTGAGGTTGGTTGTTTTTTTCTGTTGAATTATTTCACAAATGTTTTTGATTTTGTTGATAAAAAAATCCGATAGCCCATTACAGAATTCTTGGGTTTCGTTTGCTGGAGGCTATAGGCAGGTGGGGTTCATACTCTGAGCGACTAGTTTGAAAAGGACAGTTTAGGGCTTTTGAGATGGTGTTTGAGAAGTGTTCTTTTTTTGCTTTGAAGATAGCTTTGTGATATTTCTTAGTGAGTGCTTTGTAGTTTGTGTGGTTTTCCTTTGTTGGGTTTCTTCTGCAGGCTCCTTCAGCTCTTCTGCGTTCTTGCTGCAGTAAAGTAAAGTAAAAGTGTCATTAAACCTGCCCGAATTGTTTTTGCGGATGAGTGCCCTACGTTTCAGAGCGACTGTGTCTGCTGTTTGTAATCATGCTTTGTTTAAGGAGTCGAGTGTTTGTTTTTTTTGTGAATGATTTAGCATTCCTATTTTTTTTGATAGTGTGGTTTTGAAGAGTTCAGAGTGTAGTTTCTTCTGAGATCTTGTCCAGTTCGTTGTTGAGTGTTTTGGTTTTTGGGAGATGGTGTTGGTGGTGATTTTAAATTTGATAGCGTGGTGGTCTGTCCACGGCAATGGCATATTGTCCACTTGCCTCACTTACTGCCACTACGCCAATACCCAATACCTCACTCACCACCACTACAGCACTGCACAACCCCTCACTTACTGCCACTGCATCAATGCACAACACTCCACTTACTGCCACTGCGTCAATGCATAATACCCCACTCACCAGCACGGCAATGATGCATAATACCCCACTCACTACCACTGCAACTATATGCATTTTTGCAGTAACTGCGACTGCTCTGATGCGCACTTCTGCAACATATGTGACTCCTCACCCCCATCCCAATCACACCGCCTCTCCTACATGGCTCCCCACTGATACGTCTTGGTGCATCTCTGTCAATGTCTTCAGCCTGTTCAATGTACAGTATGAGCATACTTTTGCTAGTCTTCATAACAGCATAACAGCAGTAGAAAGCACTCTAGGAAGAGGCAAATAACATAGCTCTTTCTTATGACAGCAACATTTCAGATCAGAATAGCCTCCTGTGCAAGTGTCCTGATCAACCTCTCTTTAAACAGCGTAATAAATTTTGGTTACACAATAGATAAATCCCAAGTGTAACATATCTATAATTTATTGCCAAAGTGGTTAGTTAGAACTTTATGCATGCACATAAATATTTTTTTTCTTACATATTTTCAGGAAAAGAACGTCTTTCAGAATGTCTTGGGACAACACCAGCAGAAGCTAATAAATTTATTGAACGATTTTTGCAGAAGTACAGAGTGTGTGACTTCACACAGACAGTGGTACAGGAGTGCCTCTCTAAAGGTAGACTATGCATTAGTAGCTGCTGCATACAGGACCATCTTTAATGTTGATTGGACCCTAGGGAAAACATTTTAGTGATCAGTGGCAATGCTGATTTTTTTTTACAGACTACCAATATAAAGAGGAATTTCAACACTGGCCACTAATGTAATAGAAGCATTCACAGTAACCACCAATGTAAGGAGGGGGACCTTCACACTGGCCACTAGTGTGATTAAAAGGATTGTACACCAAGCCCCAATGTAGTGAAAAGATTTACACTGACCACTAATGTAATGGGAGCATTCACAGTAACCACCAATGTAAGGAGAGATTTACACTGACCACTAACATAAGGGGAACATTCACACTGGTCACTAGTGTGAATGAAAGGATTCTACAGCAAGCCTCAGTATAATGAGAAGATTTACACTGACCACCAATGTAACTGAGACATTTAGCCTAAGTTCACATTTGTGTGTGTTGGGAATGTATGCAAAATCACTTTCCTCACACCACAGAAACATGCTGCCCTTTAGCAAATACACAGCAGTGCTATTAATTGTTAATGACACCCTCACGCATCTGTTGACTGTGCTGTGCAACCGTGTGATTTTGAAAAAGTGTTAGGGACTTTGTTTTGCATTTCTAGCGCATAGAGCAGCCCATTGAAATAATTGGGATACCATACACCTTTATCCATCCTGTCAATACATCTTTGCATCGTAAAAGCCCTGCTAACCTCTGCACCCCAAACCTCCCCCATCCTTTCCACTCCAACCTTACCTCTATACATCCCCTCCTTACTCACCTGTGCACCCAAACTGTAATTCTTTCTCTGCCTAACTCTGCACACCCCACAACATCCCCCCCCCCACCAATTTGCTTACCTTTGCAGAACAGGTTGATGTTATGGCCTGTACACACAATGCAAAAATTGCATAACAGATTGTCTGTTTTTTTTAGATGCTATTCGCATATCGAAAATGGAGAGGTTACTAAAGTGACAAATTCTCGTACAACAGAATAAAAATTCGGGAAGTGATGTCATGTGTTGTAGTGTATTTCTATTGTATTTTCGGGGGACAATTGTACTGTTTAAACAAAAATCCTACGATCTGGTATCATACGAGGAAAATGTTCATGTTTGTCTGAACAGATAATATCAGATGAACTGTCAAGAGTAGCTTTCGAAAGCTCTGTACTAACAATGCGATTATCGTACGATCGCTTCGTAGCGGTATTTTTTGTCCAATTTTAGGATCAGGCATATGAGCTATTAGGCTGAATGACCACAGTTGCAAACAGATCATTCAAACATGCCCCTTTATCTCCCCAGTGGTCAGCATTCAATATAGGTGATGGTGGATATGACCTCATGGGGGTAGAACAGGGCTCAAAATTTCAAGTCCTGAGCTACTAGCCAGGCCACAAGAGTTACTCGCCACCAGTTGCCCCACCTAATTCATACCCTGCCCTGCGCCTAATTGCACCCGTAAACACGCCCTCGTAGATTATCTCATGGAATGACAATGTTTTATGCAGAATCAAGTTACAAAATTAAATATTACCAACAACAACGTTAACAAAATGGGAAAGGGGAATGGGGGCAGACCAGAGGGACAGGGCACTGGGGGCAGACCAGAGGGACAGGGCACTGGGGGCAGACCAGAGGGACAGGGCACTAGAACTGGGTCTCTTCCCCATTCTCTTGCTGTCTTCTCTGCAACTCCCATCCATCCTCTCTCTCTCTCCCATTCATCTCATCATCAGGAGCCCTATGTGTGCGGCTCCATGCTTGCATGTCCCCACTTCCCCCTTTTATTCAGGCTGGCAGAGAGGAGAAGAGCTGCAGCACAGCGGGAGGGAGTACAATCCAGCGCTGAGATCCACACAACTGCACAGCCATTGACACCATAGCACAGCGCGCACTGACAGCGCACAGCACACATTGAGACCAGTCTGTTCACAGTGCTCAGGCTAAACTGTTGGACACTTACATAGAGCACAAGGAGAAGAAAACTGCACAAACTAGAAGGCTGCCGCTCTCATGTCAGGGCAACTTTCAGTGAGCGCTGCACCGGACTGGTAATTTTTCCAATCCTCCACCTCACTCATTACTTTCTGCTCTCCAGCTACATTGGTCGGGGGAGGGGGGCAGGCTCAGAGAGGTCATACTGTTGGGTCCCATGGCTTAATGAGAATTGTAAGGAGAGCACCTGTGTACTGCTCTGCCTGTGCGCGGCTCACCAGACTACTTTTCCCGAGCATGCACCTTTCCTCTTTGGCCGACAATCTCATCGGGACTCTAAGTGTAGGCACAGATTGGAGGGAGATTGGTCATGCAGCCCTGTCATCACTCGCCCCCAGCTTAAATCCACTCGCCAAATGCTAGTAGGAGAGTGGAAATTTTGAGGGCTGGGGTAGAATATACATTTGAATGACGCCTCTATTTACATATGAATGCTGCCGATCCACGGCTATTTACATATGAATGCAGCTGCTATTTACATATCAATGCCGGGTCTGCAGGTACACAACAATAGGGCAGTGCTGGGCAGCATTAGTAGCAGCACTCCACACTTAGATATCAGGACACGGAACTAAAACTTCAATGGAATTTAAACCGGGATAGTTGGCAAGTATGAGGTAGCTGCTTTGGGCCCCACAACAATGACAGGGCCCAGGGCCCTGCCTTAAAGACAGCCCTGGCTGCATATGTGTTGCCTGTGCAGATCTAAACATTTGCTGGGCATGCTAGGATTTGTAGTCCTAAAGTTGGATGACTGATGGTTGCCTATATCTAGACTAAATAAATGATATCAATATGTCATACACTGATTTGCCATTGTAGAGGTATATAGAAAACACAAAATCCAAATATAAGCCTCTAATAAATTAGCACAACTGTTAACACTGAGAATGAGTTTAATGCATATAATAGCCACTATATTTTATAAACATGTAGCGATTTTCCAAGAAACTGCTGTCTGTAGCAAAAATACATTTCTGTGAAAACCACAGGGAAGAAGAAAAACAAAGATAAACGACTAGGAATATCAAGAACCCAGTGTGAGATGGGTTTACTTTTTTAAAGCTGAATTTGTATTAGTTTAGAGTGAGGAAAAAATATGTTCAAAATACACAATACATGATACATCATTGTAGACATTATTAGGTTCCAATACATACAGCTATTTCTTCCCACTGACTCTTAGGAGATTTTGGGAGCCCCCTTAATCTCCTGTGCACAAGTTGACTTCCTGAAAGTTGGAACACAAACACATGTCTGTTTCTCTGATACTGCAGTGCTGTACCCTATGATTCCACAGCCTGTTGAGAAGCCTGAGGTCTGGTATTTCGGTATTTTTTTTAAACCTGAAGCGTTGTAGAATCAAAGTATCAGGTCTTCAAATGATTTTCCTATTGAAGGGAATTTTGGTGAAGAAAGGACACTTTGGGGGTCATGGCAAATGAGCAGGAAAAAGGAAGAGTTTTTTATTTATATAGACCCATCCCACCTTCCAGACCCTTTCCTCATAATTTTGCTGATTCAGATACAATTACCCATGTATCTGCAACATGAACTTACCTTTGGTAAATGCTCTTACTGTGAGGCCCTGTACACACGAGGAGACATGTCCGATGAAATCGGTCCGCGGACCGTTTTCATTGGACATGTCTCCTGGGATATTTTGGTCTGATGTGTGTACACACCATCAGACCAAAATCCCCGCGGACAGAGAACACGGTGACGGTGACGCGGCGACGTGCGCAAACCAGGAAGTTCAATGCTTCCATGCATGCGTCGAATCAATTCGACGCATGCGCGGGATTTCGGTCCGCTGGTTAGACGTACTAACCAGCGGACATGTCCGACGGACAGGTTTCCAGCGGACAAGTTTCTAAGCATGCTAAGAAACTTTTGTCCGCTGGAAACCTGTCCGCTAGGCCAGGAAACCTGTCCGCTAGGCCGTACACACGACCGAACATGTCCGATGAAACTGGTCCGTGGAGCAGTTTTATCGGACATGTTCGGTCGTGTGTACGGGGCCTAATGCTCAACGCTTACAAAATGCTGGTCAATGGAACACCTATTTCATTAGCCATTGAGTAGATTCCTGCTTCCTGTTGATGGTCAACATGTCTATTTTAGCTTGTGTTTACCTTGATTTTAAAAGTTAAGTTGAAGACGCACAAAAATTCACATAAACTGCAGCAACACTAAGGAGGAGGATATGGCCCAGATTCTCGTAGATCGGCGTATCTTTGTGTGGGCGTAACGAATCCTATTTACGTAACGCCTCCGCAACTTAGACGGGCAAGAGCAGTATTCTCAAAGCACTTGCTCTGTAAGTTGCGGCGGCGTAGCGTAAATAGGCCAGCGTAAGCCCGCCTAATTCAAATTTGGAAGATGTGGGCGTGTGTTATGTAAATGTTATGTGACCCCACGTAAATGATGCTTTTTACGAACGGTGCATGCGCCGTCCGTGGACATATCCCAGTGTGCATTGCTCCAAAGTACGCCGCAAGGACGTATTGGTTTCGACGTGAACGTAAATGACGTCCAGCCCCATTCGCGAACGACTTACGCAAACAACGTAAAATTTTCAAAATTCAACGCGGGAACGATGTCCATACTTAACATTGTTACGCCGCATGTACGCCTCATATAGCAGGGGTAACTTTACGCCGGGAAAAGCCTAACGTAAACGGCGTCTCTGTACTGCGTTGGCCGGGCGTACGTTCGTGAATTTGCGTATCTAGCAGATTTACATATTTCTAGGCGTAAATCAGCGTACACGCCCCTAGCGGCCAGCGTAAATATGCAGTTAAGATCCGACGGCGTAAGAGACTTACGCCGGTCGGATCTAATAGAAATCTATGCGTAACTGATTCTAAGAATCAGGCGCATAGATACGACGGCTCAGACTCAGAGATACGACGCCATATCTGGTGATACGCCGTCGTATCTCCTTTGAGAATCTGGGCCTATGTCTTTAAAGAAAATAAAGGGGATGCTTTACTAAAGGAGAAGAGCATGCTCACTTTGCAATGTGTATGTTCACCTAACGCTTAAAGCGGAGGTTTACACAAAAAGTCAACCTGCGCTTTTTGGATCCCTCCCCCCCCCCTCCGGTGTCACATTTGGCACCTTTCAGGGGGTGCAGATACCTGTATGAGACAGGTATTTGCACCACTTCCGGGTTCTGACTCCCACGGGTAATCCAACCTCGTCACGTCACCCCCCCGCTGTCTTCTTGGAAACACTGTTCCCAGGAGAGAGCGGGGACCAGTGATGGCGCGCCGTGATCCTTCGCACATGCGCAGTAGGGAATCGGGCAGTGAAGCCACAAGGCTTCACTTCCTGATTCCCTCACCGAGGATGGCGCTGGAAGCAGCCGAGGACCAAGCGATTGCTCAGTCTTGGCTGCTGACATCGCGAACGTGCTGGACAGGTAAGTGTTCATTTTTTTAAAGTCAGCAGTTGCAGTATTTGTAGCTGCTGGCTTTTAAAAAAAAAAAACAGGTGGACCTCCGCTTTAATGATTGAGATTAAACTGTGCTGACTTCAATCATACAATCGTGTCTGAGCAAAAAATGTTCTAACTATTTCACCCCCCTCCCCCCAAGCAATTTGAGCACCAGCCACTGCTTCACAACATGGTTTACAAAAGTTTGTATTTATTGGCTTACCCTTTTTAGATGAATGAACCAGCTGTTCCAGCTTCTCTTCTATCCTGGGAAATTGGCACTAATGCATGCATGAGATATTCCCTTCACAAGGAAATACAAGTCTACACAAACTCATGTAATGGAACCTATAGGAGGTTTCTAATGTCATCTATCTATGCTTTGTGTTATCATAATTCAAGTATTACTGTTCCATGTACCTTCTTTTTATTTCTGAAAATCTTCTAATTAACCGGTTAAGACCCGGACCAATATGCAGGTTTAGGACCTTGCACCTTTTTGCGATTCAGCACTGCTTTGCTTTAACTGACAATTGCGCAACGTGGCTCCCAAACAAAATTGGCGTCCTTTTTCCCCACAAATAGAGCTTTCTTTTGATGGTATTTGATCACCTCTGCGGTTTTTATTTTTTGCGCTATAAACAAAAATAGAGCGACAATTTTGAGAAAAATTCAATATTTTTTACTTTTTGCTATAATAAATAACCCCAAAAAGATATAAAAAAAGTTTTTTTCCCCTTAGTTTTGGCCGATGCGTATTCTTTTACCTATTTTTGGTAAAAAAAATCGCAATAAGCGTTTATCGATTGGTTTGCGCAAAATGTATAGCGTTTACAAAATAGGGGATAGTTTTATGGCATTTTTAATAATGTTTTTTTTTTTACTACTAATGGCGGCAATTTTTTCGTGACTGCGACATTATGTCGGACACTTTTGACACATTTTTGGGATCATTGTCATTTTCACAAAGATAAGTGGTATAAAAATGCACTGATGAGACATAAATCTGTTTCAAGTGACTTCTTAAGTGCAGCAAAACGACCCTCCACCGATAAGGATGCAGGCTTACCAGAAATCATGGACTCAAAGAAATGTACATTTCATGAGTCAAACAGGCTTAGGGATCGATATAAATTCTAGAGGGATCTCTTTTAAGAAACAAGGTATCCACCAATGGCTCTTCAACAGAGATGCATTTTCCCAGGTGATGAATAAGCACTAGCTCAAATAGTTTTCTTGTGCTCATCCATGTATCCAGACGTAGGGGCAGATCCATAAAGCGAGTACGCCGGCGTATCTACTGATACGCCGGCGTACTTTCAAATTTCCCGCGTCGTATCTTTGTTTTGAATCCTCAAAACAAGATATGACGGCATCTGGGTTAGATCCGACAGGCGTACGTCTTCGTACGCCTTCGGATCTAAGATGCAATTTTTCGACGTCCGCTGGGTGGCGTTCCCGTCGTTTTCCGCGTCGAGTATGCAAATTAGCTATTTCCGCCGATCCACGAACGTACGAGCGGCCGTCGTATTCTTTTACGTCGTCTCTAGTCGGCTTTTTTTCGGCGTATAGTTAAAGCTGCTGTTTGGTGGCGTACTCAATGTTAAGTATGGCCGTCGTTCCCGCGTATAATTTTACATTTTTTTTTCGTTTGCGTAAGTCGTCCGTGAATCGGGCTGGACGTAATTTACGTCCACGTCAAAACAATGACGTCCTTGCGACGTCATTTAGCGCAATGCATGGCGGGAAATTTAGAGATGGCGCATGCGCAGTTCGTTTGGCGCGGGGACATGCTTCATTTAAATTAAACACGCCCCCCTACTCGCCGATTTGAATTAGGCGCCGTTACGCCACGAGAGATACACTACGCCGCCGTAACTTACGGCGCAAATTCTTTCAGGATTTAAACCAAAAAAGTAAGTTACGGCGGTGTAGCGTATCTCAAATACGCTGCGCCGGGGCAGATCTTTGTGGATTTGCCCCAATGTCTGGATACATGGATGAGCACAATGGTGCTCATCAATGGTAGGATCCCACTTGCCAGAACACCGGTGTCTTATAGATCTGGTTCCGCCATCGGTTAGGTTCCGGAACCGACTGCGCAGACTCCGCGCATGCGCAGTAACAGCCCATGAAAATTGCCGAACTCAACAGCTGATCGTCAGCTTTTAATGCTCGGTGCTCGCTCACAGTGGGGCGGAGACCAGGTCGGAGACAGGGGCAGACACAGAGCGGACACAAAGGGCTGGAGGACATGCCATGCCGCACTTCACCCCGGAAAAGGGGGCGTAGCCAAGAAGGAGACTCGTGTCCTATGGAACAGCAGTTCAATATCACATTCCGCCCTTTCCTGCCCCCTTGCTGCATCGGGAGAGAGCGCATCTACAGCTCACGAACAGCTGTTCCCGCTCTATGTTTTCCGTCGGCTCAGCTTGCGCCTGCGCACTGCACTCGGAACCATATTGGTAGCTGGAACCAGCTCGGCAGATCACCGGGAAGGGACGGCAGGGAGGCAGGACCCAGACTGCGGCAGAAGATGAGACTTCAGTCACAGTCCCCGGCGAGGAGGCGGTTGGGAACGTGCGGTCTCAGGGAGGAAGATCCAGCAGAATGGTGCCGCCTGCTTCTGCAGACGCCGGACCTCAGGCGGCAGCTCCCTCTCAGCTGCAGGCTCTGCAAAGTGGCCTGGTCTCCGGCGCACTGTTTAGCATGGTGCAGCCAGGTCTGGTGGCGTCAGCACATGCTCCAGCACCAGCTATGGTTCTTGCACCAGCATCAGCTCCTGTCCCAGCAGTTTGTGCAGCTCCAGTACCAAGTCCAGTATCAGTTTCAATGCCAGGTCCAGTACCGGTTCGGATAATAGCTCCGGTCCCAGGTCCAGTACCAGCTCTAGTATCAGGTCCAGGGCTGGCTCCAGCACCAGTCCCAGCTCCAGCTGCGCAGGGTGAGTTGTTAATGCATAATGTGATGCCTGATGTAATAGTTTACCTGTCTGCTATTTCTACTGCACTTTCTTCTGCTGGTATTCTTATTCCTGTTTTCCCTGCGTCTGCTGCTGCACCCGCCCTGGGCTCTCCTTCCTGTTATTTCCATGCCTCTAATGTTTCTAATGTCACTCCCCCCATGTCACACAGTTTGCTAGGTAGCACTGTGCACAGCCCTGATTTGTGCTTGCCTAGGGAGACGGTTAGAATGCCAGTCCCTGAGGTGAGTATGAAAGAAGTGTTGCCATGTGATGTCCCCTTTGGGTTTTCATTTACCGGGGTCAGTAAAGGATAAAATTTGGGCTGGGGAGTTTGTGGATATGTTATGCCTTCTTCCGACATCTAAGGATTTTATTTTTAAAACGGAGAAAAAAGGGGAGGAAAGGCAGGAGGAGGATAGGCGCAGGCCCTTTTGCTCACTCATTTAATAACTGGTTACAGGCATTTTTTGTTTTTGCCAGTGTACTGGTTGAGAAACAACCGAAACTGAGTGGAGGCCTTTTTCAGCATATGGATCATGTGTTGGAGGCCTATAAAAGTTTTGGCGGTTTGGGCTGGTACCTTTATGACGAGTCCTTTCGCCAGAAACTGGCGGTGCATCCATCGCTGGGATGGGGGATGTGGGCCTATGGCTTAACTTGATCATTCCCCAGAGACCAACCGTGGGTAAGTTGAGTCAGGCTAACCCTGTGTCCGCAGGGTACCGCAGAGGTTGTTGTTTCGCTTTCAATGAAAGTTCCTGTCGCTTTTATGTGACGTGCAGTGCTTGTTTTTGCTTGGGACGCACCCTCTGAATCGGCTATCTTGTCTTTTCTGGTTTCCTTGATGAATTGGCAGTTTTCCCACAGCTACATTGCAAAGACGCTTGCCAGGGTATTTTTCTTCTTTCGGCTATGGCGGCTTCCGCCTTGCTTTAGTTTTTTCTCAGTGAAACAGGCACTGAAGGGTTACAAAAAGCATAATTTTACCCCCGACGGCATGAGGCCCATTAGTCGGGAGTTACTGAGGTGGATTTGAGAGGCCATGTTGCTGGTATGTTTTACTGGGTACTAAGTATCAATTTACATATGTACTAAAGCGCTGCATGGCACATTTGGGTCTGGACAAATTAAAGTTTTCCTCTCATTCTTTTAGGATAGGGGCTGCGTCTGACGCAGCCGCTCAGGGTCTCCCGGCTTCGGCCATTATGGGTTTGGGTAGATGGACGTCTAATTGTTTTAAACGTTATGTCAGACCTAATCTCTCTTTTTAATTCATAGGTTTTTGTCATTATGTATGTATTCTGGGCCATTCCTATATCTTATGGGCACAAAAGCGTGCAGCTCAGCGTAGGTATACGAGCAATCTGTTTTTACAGCCGGAATCCTTCACTTTGTACAGGAAGGGTGTGCGGGGCATGAAGTGGCACCAGCTTTATTTTCATTTATTGCAATTTTCAGGTTTGGCCGCTTCCCTCAATACTGATAGTGCATTTAGTTGGGAATGATTTAGGGAACACCCTAATGCTAGATTTGTTGTCTGCAGTTAAGAGGGATATTTATCGTTTTCATTTAACTTTCCGGGGGGCAACCATTGTATTTTCGGAGATCGTGCCACGCCTGTTGCATAGGGTGATGGAAAAAATGAGGAAGAGGGTTAATAGGGCAATGGCTAAATGTATGCCATCCTTGGGGGGGGTTTTGCGTATCGGCACGTGGATCTGGAAGGGGGGATCCCAAGATTGTACAGACAGGATGGGGTCCACCTTTCAGATGTGTGTTCCAATATCTTTAACCTTGGGCTGCAATATAGTATTGAAATGGCTGCATATGTGGGGTAGGCCAGGCTTGTTGCGCAAGTTCCGCTGGTGGGGACATATATGATGATACAGTGATGCTGCCCGAGTTCCAAAAACTGGGCAGAGTTTATGTGAATGATTTATGGTATTATTATACAAGTTTCAGTTATAATGGTTGTGTAAGATATGATGTAACCCAATAAAGTGTCGCGGCCATTTTATGCCAAATCAACATGTTGTGGTGTTTGTTTGTGTGGTTGTATCTGGGGTATAGGTGGGGGCACGTGTGGCCTACAGTCCCATGTTAAAAGCGGGCAAAAGCATTGGGGCCTGCTTTCTTGGGACTGGGGCCACCTGACACCTCTCTGGGTGTTAAGGAGTTTGGAGTTATAGGTGAGGGGATGGGCGGTACTGTCCCTTTAATTATAGTACAGGTGGGGGCGCCCCAATAGCAGTCCAGGGAAGGTTCTGGTTCCCCAGGCAATCTGGGGCATTCTCTGCAGTGACCCAGGAAGAATGAAGAAGCGCTCCCTCCCTTCCCATTGCAACATTTTATATGGTAGGGTCACCCCAGAAGCCGGGGGGGGACATATTTGGTGATGATACAGTGATGCTGCCTGAGTTCCAAAAACTGGGCAGAGTTTATGTAAATGATGTATGGTATTATTATACAAGTTTCAGTTATAATGGTTGTGTAAAATATGATGTAAACCAATAAAGTGTCGCGGCCATTTTATGCCAAATAAACATGTTGTTTTGTGTAATTGTATCTGGGGTATAGGTGGGGGCGGGTGTGGCCTACAGTCCCAAATGATGAATATGTTTTGCTGAAGATGAGTAGTAAAAACTTAAGGACAAAGCAAAGAAAATAGGAGTAAAGGCAGGTCTGTGTCACATCCCAATTTGGACACATAGAGATAAAAACAAAATGTTTCTAACCTCTACCTGTACAAAAAAAACCTTCTCTCTGGGTCCACACTGGGGGGATTTTGCTTTCTTCCTGTCCTAGTGACCACAGTTACAGCAATAACAAAAATAACAAAAGTTCTTGCCCTTCTCACTAATATAGGCTTAAAATAAAGTAAATAAGTAATTCAAACTATGTAGATTATTTATTTGGTCTTTTAATCTGTTCATTTTATTTCTATGTGCAGGATTTGTCATCTCACTTATGGGTCGCAAGAGGCCTCTCCCCCATATCAACTCAAAAAACTACAGTTTAAGAGCTCAAGCTGAAAGACAGGCTGTCAATTTTGTAATACAAGGTAAACCTTTGCAGTCTTTAACCACTTAAGCCCCGGACCATATTGCTGGTCAAAGACCAGAGCACTTTTCGCGATCCGGCACTGCGTCGCTTTAACTGACAATTGCAACCGACGTGGCTCCCAAACAAAATTGCCGTTCTTTTTTTCCCACAAATAGAGCTTTCTTTTGGTGGTATTTGATCACCTGCGGTTTTTAGTTTTTGCGCTATAAACAAAAATAGAGCGACAATTTTGAAAAAAATATATATTTTTTACTTTTTACCATAATAAATATCCCCTAAAAATATATAAAAAAACGATTTTGTTCCTCAGTTTAGGCCGATACGTATTCTTCTACATATTTTTCTTAAAAAAATCGCAATAAGCGTTTATTGATTGGTTTGCGCAAAAGTTATAGCGTTTACAAAATAGGGGGTAGTTTTATGGCATTTTTATAAAAAAAATGTTTTACTAGTAATGTGGGCAATTAGCGTTTTTTTTCCGGTACTGCGACATTATGGCAGACACTTTCGACACATTTTTGGGACCATTGGCATTTTTATAGCGATCAGTGCTATAAAAATGCATTGATTACTATAAAAATGCCACTGGCAGGGAAGGGGTTAACACTAGAGAGGCAGGGAAGAGGTTAAGTAGGTTCACTGGATGTGTTCTAACTGTAGGGGTGGGTGGCCTTACTAGGGAAAATGACTGATCGCTGTTCATACATTGTATGAACAGACGGTCAGGCATTCCTCCCCTGACAGGACCGGGAGCTGTGTGTTTACACACACAGCTCCCGGTCCTCGCTCTGTAACGAGCAATCGCAGGTGCTCCGGCGGCGGGCGCGCCCCTATTGGCTGCTGGGCGAGGTGACGTATAGCTACGTGCTCTCGCCCAGCAGAGCCGACCTGCCGGCGGCTGGTCGGCAAGCAGTTAATTATAGGCAGTTGAGAGCACATTTGTAAGGAATTTTATTTTTAACGTTGATAAATGGAGTGGTCAGATTCTCAGAACACATTTTAGAAAATTCGAACACGACATATGGTCTTCTTCTGACACGACATAATGATTCTACAACAAAATTGCTAGTGTAACCAGACCCTAATACAATGTTTAGACATGAAACAGAACTTGCCACCCCTCTGAAAAGCAATTTATGATGTATTATTTTTTAGAGGTTTGATGGGCCATGAGAAAGGTGAATTAACCCACTTTATCCTTGTAAGGGCTGCACTATTGTGCTGCCACCACTCAATCGCCTATTTTTACATCGCTAACAAAATATTTTAATGAGTTAAAAAGGCAAACATTCCAGATATAAATAATGTATTCTACCCCTTCACATAACACTGGCCTGGCCTCATCTTGAAAGTGCAGTTCAGTTTTGGTCACCAATCATTAGGGGAAATACACTGAACCTTATTAACACTTAGGCCCCGTACACACGATAGAATCCATCCGCAGATAAATCCCAGCAAATGGGTTTCTGCGGATAGATCCTATGGTGTGTACACGCCAGCGGATCTGTTTCCGCGGAGAAATCTCCTCTGGGATGGATTCCAGCAGATCGGATATTTGCTGTGCTGCACAACAAATCCATCTGCTGGAATCCATTCCAACGGATGGATCCGCTCGTCTGTACAGACTTACCGGATCCATTCGTCCAAAGGGATTCCCCGCACGCGTCGTAATGATTTGACGCATGCGTGGAATTCCTTATATGACAGCGTCGCGCCCGTCGCCGCGTCATAATCGCGGCGACGGCGCGACACGTCATCGGCAGAGGATTTCCGCGCGGATTTCAATGCGATGGTGTGTACACTCCATCCCATCGAAATCAGCGGAAATCTTTGAGAGGATTTATCCGTGGAAACGGTCCGCTGGACCGTATCTGCGGATAAATCCTCTCGTGTGTACGGGGCCTCAGTTTACCCTAATCAGCTCAACTATTATATACGTGATTTTTTATTTATTTTTTTCATTTCTATGCCATTACCCTTAACATTTAAACTTTTTTTTATTTGTTTTATTCACTTTAGTCACACACACAGAAAAAAGTTAAACCTTGAAAAAATAAATAAAACATTTCTAAGAAACTTTGCAACAGGAAAAAATATAAAATAAACGGTATACTTGATTTTACCGTAACATACATTTTTGGGGGAGCAAGCAATCAAAAATGTGAAACTGACATACAAAATTTAAGCAATACACTAATAAATAAAAATATGTTCTGAAAGTACACCATACTCTTTGTTTAACATTTACATGTCTTCAAGGCTCTGCTGCTGACCTGTGCAAACTGGCAATGATTAACATTTCAGCCTCCATCACATGTTCTTCAAGTCTGACAGCCAGGTTTGTAATGAGTTTTGTAAGTGTAACTCTGTGTGTCATATGTAACATAGATGTTGTTTTTTTAAATGTCTAAGGCCGCGTACACACGACCGGTCCATCCGATGAGAATGGTCCGACGGACCGTTTTCATTGGTTCACCGCTGAAGCAGACTGATGGTCTGATGTGCGTACACACCATCAGTTCAAAAACCGATCGGGTCAGAACGCGGTGACGTAAAACACACGACGTGCTGAAAAAAACGAAGTTCAATGCTTTCAAGCATGCGTCGACTTGATTCTGAGCATGCGCAGGTTTTGAACCGATGCTTTTGTGTACTAACCATCGGTTTTGACCGATGGTCAGCCGTCCATCGGTTTGAATTTAAAACAAGTTCTCTAATTTGTGTTCCGAAGGACAACCGACCGATGGGCCGTACACACGGTCGGTTTGGACCGATGAAACTGAACTTTAGTCCGTTTTCATTGGCTTGGACCGGTCGTGTGTACGCGGCCTAAGAACAGAAATGCAATAAAACATTTTATCAGTGACTAACGAGACCTGTACAGCTGTAATTTGCGAAATGATGCTGAGGAGAAAAAAAAGTCTAACTTGTTTTTTTTATTAAGCTGATCCTGCCCCCTATGAGGACAAAGTGCATTTAGCACTTTGTCCAGCCTTTGTAGCTGATGTATATAAGACTAGCTTTGTGGTCATATTTTGTTTCAAGAACAATCCCCTGCAATAACAGGATTGTGCAATGTCTTGCTTATTTAACATGTATGTGCTTATATGTACATGGTGAACAACTATGAAATAAAATGTGCTTTCTCATTCGTTCATTGACGGACACAGCAACTTAAATCTTGACCTTAGGGTTATATCGCCACCTTCAGGAGAGGACTAGGCAGAACATGTTAAAACAGCAAAACTGCACAGTACCGTGGTGGGGGGGGCGGTCCTACTGGCTATAACCCCTCACACTGCATCCAGCAGCTCAGTTTTTTCTGCCTAGTGTAGGTGGGGAGTGATCCCCCCGGTGGGGACCAGTGGTCCTGGAGATTTTTTTAGAGTGCTGGGGGTCCGATGTCTCTTCCCTGTGTTTTTGGGGTGTTTGAGTGTGCACATTGTGGGAGGCCTCCGCGTGGACGGTAAGCGTGGTCTCACCATTTTCCTGTCGTTTTAGACAGGAAGTTTGGCAGCCATTTTCTTGTAGTTTTTAGTCAGGAAGTCATGCGGCCGTTTTCCTGTAGCCTTAGTGTAAAAGTCCGGCGGCTATCTTTCAGGAGTCCTCAGGCATTTTTTTGCTGAGGCGGCTGGCAGCCATTTTCTTGTAGTTTTCACCTTAGTTTTTGCCTCTAGCGCTGGTTTATCCTTCTGGAACGGAGCAAATTGCACAGAACACCTCATGAGGGAGAGCGGACAACAATAGCACAGTGCAGTACCTTGGCCGGGGTGGTGAGTCCTGCGGTGGGCCCCTCAGTCTGTGGCAGCTAGGAGGGTGGACTTTTGGTGTAACTAGACTGTGGTCCCTACGGGTGTCAGGCGAGTGTGGGTCAGCATGGCGTCAGAACCTAGCGCTTCTTCCCCAGACATACCTGTGGGGGCAACCGGTTCCCCCTATGGACACTTTGTCGGCAGTCCTGGAGTCTTTTGTTGCCAGGGTGGAAGCGGTGTGCGGGTGCAAGGGGGGTAAAAATGCCCCCACCGTCTTCTGGGGAAAGCTCTGATTCAGTCTCGGGCCTGTTCTGACGTTTCAGAGGATGCGGGCCAGGACCATTCGGACAGTGAGGATGACTCCGTGTCCAGGTCAGAGCAGGAAAGGGCGTTTGTAGGAGCACTTATCACAGTGGGGCGGGATACCCTAAAGATAGAGGATACGGCGGGGACATCTACAGAGGTGTCGGTCCATTTTGGGTCCCACAAGCCGGTCCGCACGACTAACATGTTTCCCTACTTGGCTTTCTTTGATAAGTTTATGTACAGAGAATGGGAACGATCACAGCGGGCCTTTTCGGTCTCAAAACTCATGGCGGTACGTTACCCCTTTGAGGAGAGATTCCTGAAAAATTGACATCTCCCCCATCTGTGGACTCCCCGTTCTCCAGGTTAAACAGGCATTTAAGGACCCCGCCGATAGGAGGGCCAAGGCGGTTGCCCGGTCTCTGTTCACGGTGGTGGGGTCGGCATTGCGTCCAGTCTTGGTCACGGCCTTTTTGTCCCAGATGCTCACTGAATGTTGCACCGAGAGTTGAAAAAGCAACAGGCTTCCCAGGTCTGCATTGAACTGGCGGACCAGTATGTCTAACAAAGACAAATCTCCTGCGCTCCGGTATTTTTGGAAGATGTTATGGGATGATAAAGTTCAATTAACCACTTCCATACAGGGCATTAATATACCCTTCCTGCCCAGACCAATTTTCAGCTTTCAGTGCTCTCACACTTTGAATGACAATTACTCAGTCATGCTACATTGTATCCAAACAAATTTTTTATCATTTTGTTCTCACAAACAGAGCTTTCTTTTGGTGGTATTTAATCGCCGTTGGGTTTTTTATTTTTTTCAATATAAGCAAAAAAAGAGAGAAAATGTTGAAAAAAAAAACACTTTTTTTTAGTTTCAATCTTAAATTTTTGCAAAGAAATCATTTTTCTTCAGAAATTTGGGCCAAAATGTATACTGCTACATATCTTTGGTAAAAATAACCCAAATTAGTGGATATTATTTGGTCTCTGTGAAAGTTATAGAGTCTACAAGCTATGGTGCAAATCATTGAAAAATTATCACATCTGATCACAGCTGATGTACTGACATCCTATCATTTCTTGAGACCCTAACAAGCCAAGAAAGTACAAATACCCCCCAAATTACCCCTTTTTGGAAAGTAGACATTCCAAGGTATTTAGTAAGAGGCATGGTGAATTTTTTGAAGTTGTAATTTTTTCCCACAATTCTTGGGAAAATTAAGATTTTTTTTTTTTTTTTTTTTTTTACACAAAATTGTCATAATAACAAGTTAGTTCTCTCACACAGCACATGCATACTTACAATGACACCCCAAATTACATTCTGCTGCTCCTCCTGAGTATGGCGATACCACATGTGTGGGACTTTTACACAGCGTAGCCACATACAGAGGCCGAACATTGAAGTAGCACCATCAGGCGTTCTAGGAGCATAAATTACACCTCTAATCTCTCAACTACCTGTTACACTTTTGAAGGCCCTGGAGCACCAGGATAATGGAAACGCCAACAAAGTGACCCCATTTTGGAAAGCTAACACCCCAACGTATAATCTATGAGGCATAATTAGTCTTTTGAAGAGTTCATTTTTTTCCAGAAGTTTTTGGAAAATGTGGAAAAAAAATAAAAACACATTTTTTTTTACACAAAGTTGTCCATTTATAAGATATTTCTAACACATAGCATGTACATAGCAACAATGACACCCCAAAATACATTCTGCTGCTCCTCCTGAGTATGGCGATACCACATGTGTGGGACTTTTACACAGCCTGGCCACATACAGAAGTCCAACATCCAAGTAGCACCTCCAGGCGTTCTAGGAGCATAAATTACACACACAAATTCCTGCCAACCTAAGACATTGTTGAAGGTCCTTCATATTTCTAACCCATAGCATGTACTGTACATACCAATTATAAACCAAAATACATTCTTCTGAGTAAAGAGTAAAAAAAATATTACCTGCTGTCTTAGTAGTGCAGTGGTCCACAGAGTAGAGCATCGGTCCGGGTAGCAGGCAGATGTGGTCAGCAGCAGCGAAAGGATCGTCAATGCAGCAGGCAGGAATACTGTCCATAGTACATGCAGCAGGCAGAGATATGGTCAGTGCAGCCAAAATATTGGTCCAGGCAGCAGGCAGGACCATCAAGTTTAGGGCCTCGGTCAGGAAAGAATGGGGACAGGGGTAGAGGCTTCTCCCACCCAAATCGCTTTGAAGCCTCCGGGCAACCAGACCCTGTTATGGGAACACAGAAAACCAAAAACTGGTTTTCTGAACTCCGAACACTATTCTGGGGCCCCTCACATATGTGAGACCCCTGTGTGGCAGGGTGCAAGATCAGTCCAAGGGGCAGGCAAAAACATGGTCAACAAGCCGAGGTCAGTGCAGGTAAAAGGCAGAAATAGGCAGTAGGCAGAGGCATAGTCGATACAGTCCAGGGTCAGTTCAATGTGAAAGGCAGAAACATGGCGGATAAACAATGCAGACGGCAGGCAGAGGCATAGTCTAGAAGCAGTCCAGGGTCAGTTCACGTGAAAGGCAGAAACATGGCGGATAAACAATGCAGACGGCAGGCAGAGGCATAGTCGATAAACAGGCCAGGGTCAGTTGAGTTGAGGCACTAGGTTGGTTGGTTGAGGCAGCAGGGAAATCAGCACAGAAATTGAAAGAGGGGCTAGTGGCAGTCTATTAGGAATTTGGGTTAATAATTTTCGAAAGAGTGATATCGCTTGAAGCATGGTGCCATACATAGGCCAGGTTGGGAGGGACAGTCGGGGCAATAGCAACTGGTGTCTTTTCTAATTCCACGTTTGCTGCACACCCGACATCTTTTTTGGCGTCTTCTTCCGGTTGCTGATGGTGGAATATGGTCAGGATAATGGCGCTCGTGCAGTCTGCTGACAGAATCGGAGCGAATTCTTTGTGGGGCAGAGCCTTGCTGATAGATCAGGGCAGTGACAACATTTTCGATAAATCTGATAAAGGGGATGGGTCTTTTCGTTGATTTGTGATAAGTGACAAATGAATTATAAAGGGCCATATGGAAGAAGTATATTGCAACTTTTTTATACCAGAAAATTGACTTTCGCATTGAGAGATAGGGCTGCAGCATTTGATCGTTTAGATCCACCCCCCCATGAACTTATTATATTCATTGATACAGCAAGGCTTTCGAATGGTACGGCGTCTCCTGTGAATTTCCACTGAGGTGTCATTGTGGATAGTCGACATCATGTAAACGTCTTTCTTATCCCTCCACTTCAAGGCCAAAACTTCTTCGTTCCTCAGGCTTACCGATTCCCCTTTTTGTAGGCATGTGGTGACTAAACTCTGTGGGAAGCCTTTCCTGTTTTTACGTGAAGTACCACAGGCCAAAGTTTTATTCAGGAATAGGTGGCGAAAAAGGGGCAGGCTAGTGTAGTAATTGTCCACGT
Organism: Rana temporaria; assembly: GCF_905171775.1. Taxonomy (NCBI): domain Eukaryota; kingdom Metazoa; phylum Chordata; class Amphibia; order Anura; family Ranidae; genus Rana; species Rana temporaria. The sequence goes on along the minus strand of NC_053489.1, from coordinate 619,622,571 downwards.
ATATGTGATACCCCTTTTGGAAGAGTGGGAATGCCAACTCCCATACAATTTTCCCGCTTATTCCCATATACGATGGACACTCAGGGGGCTGGATTTGGGAGTCTTTGCCTTCGTACACACGAAAGGCATTCACATAGCCGGAGGAGCTTTCGCAGAGCTTGTTTAGCTTCAAGCCGTACCTCGCTCTCTTACTGGGAATATACTGTTTTATTCCCAGCCGGCCAGTGAAATGGACCAGGGATTCATCCACAGAGATGTTCTGTTCCGGGATGTAAAGTTCAGCAAACTTCTCATTGAAAAAATCTATTAGGGGGCGAATTTTATATAATCTATCAAAGTCCGTATGATTTCGGGGGGGGCACTGCGAGTTGTCGCAGAAATGCAGGAACCGTATGATCTTGTCATAGCGGGACCTGGACATCGTAGCTGAAAAAATTGGCATATGGAGGATGGGCTTTTTAGACCAATACGAATGAAGTTCATTTTTTTTTGAAAGCCCCATATTCAGCGTAAGGCCTAAAAACAATCTCATTTCCTCCATTGTTAGGGGTCTCCATTCAAACGGGCGGGCATAGTATGAGTTGGGGTTGTTTTGTATGTACTGACTGGCAAAAAGATTTGTTTGGTCTATGATGGTTTGAAGGAACTCATTAGGGAAAAATAAATTAAAAAAATCGATTTCAGAGAAACCTTCGGTGTTGGCCTGCACACCTGGCTGTGCTGTGAAAGGGGGGATTGTGGCTGACCCTGTACTAGAAGGCAGCCACAACGGGTTGGCCAAGCCATCCGGTAGATGGGTTTGGGCCCTTCTTCCTCGGTGTGGAATTCCAGAGCTTGTACTGGGCCTTTCCTCCTGGGGTCTAGCGCCGTTAGCATTTGCTGATTGGCCACTGGGATGTCCGGCGCTGCTGGTAGCTGCCTGGGGTTCAGACCGTGGTCTTTTTGGACGGACTACTTCCTCCTCCGATTCGGATGTACTGCTTTCAGGGGGCTCGTATTCCGAACCTGAATTGAAAGTGGACTCGGCACTGTTATGGGGCGGTGAGAGCTCCCCACTGCTCTCATCGCTCTGGGTTATAATTTTGAATGCCTCTTCTGTGGTGTATAATTTTCTGGACATGTTGGCTGTATGACAGGGCTGCACGATAGGGACTAATTGGCTGTACGTCAGCTAGAAATTGGCTGCTGGGCTCACGGGACAGGTACTCCTGATGGAGGTGACAGGTACTCCTGATGGAGGTGACAGGTACTCCTGATAGAGCTCACGGGACAGGTACTCCTGATGGAGGTGACAGGTACTCCTGATGGAGGTGACAGGTACTCCTGATGGAGGTGACAGGTACTCCTGATGGGGGTGACAGGTACTCGGGTACTTCTGATGGGGGTGACAGGTGCTCCTGATGGGGGTGACAGGTGCTCTTGATGGGGGTGACGGGTACTCCTTTTTTATGGGGGCGACAGGTACTCCGGTACTCCTGATGGAGGTGACAATTACCCTTGATGGGGGTGACGGGTACTCAGGTACTCCTGATGGAGGTGACAGGTACTCTTGATGGGGGCGACGGGTACTCGGGTACTCCTGATGGAGGCGACGGGTACTCAGGTACTCCTGATGGAGGCGAAAAGTACTCCTGATGGGGGCGACAGGTACTGAGGTACTCCTGATGAGGGCGACGGGTACTCAGGTACTCTTGATGGGGGGTGACGGGTACTCGGGTACTCTTGATGGGGGTTGACAGGTACTCAGGTACTTTTGATGGGGAGGTGACAGGTACTCTTGATGGGGGGGGTGACAGGTACTCTTGATGGGGGGGTGACAGGTACTCTGGACACTATAATGACACTGTAGAGACTGTAAACTGTAACTCACTGTTTCTGAATTCTCCTTCTCACACAGGATCGGTGTGTGAGGAGGAGAGCCCAGAGACAGCGGTTACAGCTTTGTTTGTTTACAATTGTGACCGGCTGTGATTGGACACAGCCGGTCACGTGGTAAAGAGCCAAATTTCATTGGCTCTTTACCCAGATCGGGACTAGGCTATGTCCAGGGGACGAGCCTCGTGCCCGATTGCCGCAGTGTGCGCGCCCGATCGCCGAGAAGCACGCGCTCGGGGCCGCGCGCGCCTCCTCCATAGGGAAGTGACCGGCTGTGATTGGAAACAGCCGGTCACGTGGGTAAAATCTTTTTTTTTTCTAATGCAGTGATCGGTGACGGGCTGTCTCCGAGGCATTCGCCGCGTCACCGATCTCCGCTCCGCGAGCTGACAGGAGCCCGCAGTAGCGGCGAGAAGGGGTGGACGTCATATGACGTCCACCTGAATCGTAAAGGGGTTCCTGCCGCCGTCATTTTCCAATGAGGCGGTAAGGAAGTGGTTAAAAAGTATCTTCCAGAGTCTTGCAGCCCTCCTCAGAATCGTGGGAATTCATGAGACTAAAAAAGAAAAAAGAGAACGTAGGGCGCACCGACCTAGTGTGATACTGCTAAATGAATTTTATTAAAATTGTTAAAATAAATCATTGTACTCACAAAGTGGAGTTTAAAATCAAGCCTTGAAAGACAATACAGCAGAAGTCCAACAACATCAGCAGGATACGATATTCACTTGAATCTACGACTGATGTTAGGGCTGTCGCGTTTCGGGGGCGTACCCCTTTCCTCAGAGCTTGGTGGTCTGCAGCAATGCGGCCTTGGATACGGCTCCTTTTCTTTCTAGAGCCTCAGTATCTGCTGTGGTGCTCCGTCGCCTGATTTGGTTAAAATGCTGGTCTGCGGACCAGGCATCTAAGAATGCTCTGGCAGATTTGCCCTTCCAGGGAGAGACGCTATTTGGAGCCTCGCTGGATGACATTATTAAGAATGTTACTGGGGGTAAGGGTACGCTGCTCCCACAATCCAGAAAAGGTAAGGAGCCACGCCATAGGCCAGGTCCCTCCTTCTCCACTCAGAAGCGTTTTTTTTCGTCCGCCCGGATCCGCAAGTAAGCATTCCCAGGCCGACTGTCAGGAACCATGAATCAGACCGAGACAGAAGTACAGTTAAATCACACTTGTTTAATAATAAAAATAAAAAGGTAAAGAGAGCAAGCGTAGACAAAACATAGCCAGAGTTCAGTAACCGGATCGGGTAGTTGGCCAAGCCAATGTCCAAGAGCCAGCGATAAAGGTAGTAGTACAGCAAGTAAGAACTGTTGCCAGAGGGAACGTAGTCAAGCAGGTCTTTAACAGGAACGCAGGCAAAAGTCTCTTGTGATGTTAACGCAGGTGAAGAGAAAATGAACTGGAAGGCTTTAAGTGGGCAGAGCTGACGAACAGGATCATCCACAGGTGGATCACCTGGCAATTACCTGACAGCTGAGCTGCCATCACAGAGAAGAAAGGGCAGAGCCCAGCCCTGACAGTACCCCCTCCTCAACGACCCCCTCCCCCTCGGAGGACCACTGGGCTTGAGGGGAAAACGTCTATGGAAATCATGGAGGAAGACAGGGGCATGTACGTCCGAGGAAGGGACCCAAGAGCGTTCCTCCAGACCCCCTCCAATGCACCAGGTACTGTATGCACCCACGGAAGCTACGGGAGTCAACAATGGACTGTACTTCATACACCTCATGGTTCTCAACCTGTATAGGGTGAGGACGTGGCACAGAGGTGGTAAAACGGTTGCAGACCAAAGGTCTCAATAAGGAGACATGAAACACATTAGAGATACGCATACTGGAAAGAAGGTCCAACGCATAAGCCACTGGGTTTATTCTGCAAAAGATACGGAAAGGCCCAATAAACCGAGGTGCGAACTTCAGAGAAGGAACACGAAGTCGAAGGTTGCAAGATGACAGCCAGACCCTGTCCCTGACCTGGTAGGAAGGCGCAGGCAGGCGTCTGCGGTCAGTATGGAGTCTGTACCTATCGTTAGCCTGTCGCAAAGCCTCCTGGACTTGTACCCAAGTGGAACGAAGACCACGGAGATGTTCCTCTAATGCAGGAATACTCTGAAGAACAAACAAATCAGGCAACATGGAAGGTTGGAAACCATAGTTCGCCATAAACGGGGACAAATGGGAAGCAGAATTCAGAGCGCTATTGTGAGCAAACTCCGCCCAAGGTAAGAGGTCTGACCAGTTGTTGTGATAGTCAGAAATATAGCAATGCAGGAATTGCTCCAAGGACTGATTGGCTCGCAGCCCCATTAGACTGCGGGTGATACACAGAGGAGAAGGCGAGCCAAATTCCCAACTGTGCACAAAAGGCTCGCCAGAACCGGGACACAAACTGACTTTCCCTGTCAGAGACAATCACCTTGGGTAGACCATGTAAGGGAAAGATCTCCTGAGCTAAAATGGAAGCCAGTTCTTTAGATGTAGGCAACTTCTTAAGTGGAATACAGTGAGACATTTTCGAGAACTGGTCTACCACCATAAGGATAACTGTGTTACCCTGGAAGTTGGGTAACTCCACAATGAAATCCATAGACAGGTGGGTCCAGGGCCTCTCTCCATTGGGTATGGGTTGTAGGAGGCCCACTGGAAGGTGTTGTGGAGTCTTACTCTAAGCACACATGGAACAGGCAGCTACGAAGGTGGTTACATCAGCATGTAGATTAGGCCACCAGAATTGTTAGGAAATGGCCCAAAAGAGTTGATTCTTCCCAGGGTGGCCAGCAGCCTTGGGAGAATAGTAAGTCTGGAGCACGGCAGTACGGAGAGTCTCGTTGTCTCCCAAAGAAGAAGTGAGACTGGTGCGAATCGTAGCCAGAATATGATCAGGAGGAATCACAGGGACTGGAACCGACTCCATCTTGGAAGTGGAGGAAAATTGTTGTGACAAGATGTCAGCCCTTACATTCTTAGTACCGGGTAAGAATGAGACAATGTAATTAAAGCTAGACAAGAAAAGAGCCCATCGTGCCCTTCTGGGAGAGAGGCGCTTAGCCTCAGACAAGAATGTGAGATTTTTATGGTCAGTAAAAATGAGAACCGGCACAGTGGTACCTTCGAGGAGATGTCTCCATTCTTTCAGGGCTAAAATGATCGCCAACTGATCTCTGTCACCAATCTCGTAATTGCACTCCGCAGGTGACAATTTCTTGGAAAGGTAGCCACAGGGATGCATAGCGCTGTCAGAGCTAAGACGTTGAGACAGAAGGGCGCCAACTTCAGTCTCAGAAGCATCAACTTCAAGGATAAAAGGCAACGTAGGATCAGGATGTGCCAACACAGGAGCAGAAACAAAGATAGCCTTAAGACTCTCAAAAGCCTTAATGGACTCTGGAGACCAACTCTGTGGGTTACCGTTATTTCTGGTCATATCAGTCAGGGGCTTGACCAGAGACAAGAAGTTACGAATAAACTTCCGATAATAGTTGGAAAAGCCAAGAAATCGCTGCAGAGGATGTAAACCCACGGGTGGAGGCCACTGTAGGACAGCAGAGAGATTCTCTGGGTCCATCGAAAAACCAGCCGTGGAAATTACATAAATGATATAAATGATATTGGGTCTGAGATCAAAAGTAACATTTCTGTCTTTGCAGATGACACCAAGCTATGCAGTGGAATAACGTCCTTGCAGGATGTCTCCAATTTACAAGCCGACCTCAATGCTCTGTCTAATTGGGCGACTAAGTGGCAGATGAGGTTTAATGTAGATAAATGTAAAGTTATGCACTTGGGGGCTAAGAATATGCATGCATCATACATACTAGGGGGAGTACAACTGGGGGGATCTGTAGTGGAGAAGGATCTGGGGGTTTTAGTTGATCATAAGCTCAATAATGGCATGCAATGCCAAGCTGCGGTTTCCAAAGCGAGCAAAGTCCTTTCTTGTATTAAGAGAGGTATGGACTCCAGAGACAGAGATATAATTTTGCCCCTGTACAAATCATTAGTAAGACCTCATCTGGAATATGCAGTTCAGTTTTGGGCACCAGTTCTCAAAAAGGACATCGGAGAACTGGAGAAAGTGCAGAGAAGGGCAACCAAACTGATAAGAGGCATGGAGGAGCTCAGCTATGAGGAAAGATTAGAGGAACTGAATTTATTCACTCTTGAGAAGAGGAGAATAAGGGGGGATATGATCAACATGTACAAATATATAAGAGGTCCATACAGTGAACTTGGTGTTGAGTTATTCACTTTACGGTCAACACTGAGGACAAGGGGGCACTCTTTACGTCTAGAGGAAAAGAGATTTCACCTCCAAATACGGAAAGGTTTCTTCACAGTAAGAGCTGTGAAAATGTGGAACAGACTCCCTCCAGAGGTGGTTCTGGCCAGCTCAGTAGATTGCTTTAAGAAAGGCCTGGATTCTTTCCTAAATGTACAGAATATAACTTGAGTATTAAGATTTGTAGGTAAAGTTGATCCAGGGTAAATCCGATTGCCTCTCGGGGGATCAGGAAGGAATTTTTTCCCCTGCTGTAGCAAATTGGATCATGCTCTGCTGGGGTTTTTTGCCTTCCTCTGGATCAACTGTGGGAATGGAGTTGGGTGTATAGGATTTTACTGTGTTTTTTATTTTTGTTTTTTTATTTTTTGTGGTTGAACTGGATGGACTTGTGTCTTTTTTCAACCTGACTAACTAACTATGTAACCCAGGAATTTGACCTGTTCCCAATAGAATTCACACTTCTCCAGCTTACAATAGAGATTGTTCTCTCTTAGTTTCTGAAGCACTTGACAGACATCTGAGTGGTGGCTCTCCAGGGACTTGGAAAATATGAGGATATCATCGAGATAAACCACCACACATAACTACAACAAATCTCGGAGGACATCGTTAATAAACTCCTGGAAAACTGCCGGAGCATTACAGAGGCCCAAAGACATTAAGAGATACTCATAATGACCTGTTCTGGTATTAAAGGCATTTTTCCACTTGTCGCCCTCCTTAATCCTCTCAAGATTGTATGCCACTCTCAAATCAAGCTTTGTGAAAACCGTTGCTCCCTTGAGGCAGTCAAATAACTCCGTAATCAACAGAATTGGATAGGCATTTTTAATGGTGAGATAATTGAGACCCCTATAGTCAATGCAAGGTCTCAGTTCACCACTCTTCTTCTTCACAAAAAAGAAACCAGCACCAGCAGGAGACGAGGACTTGCGGATGAAACCTCGGGAGAGTGTGTCTGTAACATACTCCTCCATGGCCTTATCTTCCAAGACCGACAAAGGGTAAACCCAGCCACGAGGGGGTATGGCACCAGGTTGAAGGTCAATTGCGCAATCATACGACTGGTGTTGGGGCAACGTACCGGCTTGACCTTTGTCAAAGACATCGCTAAAATCGTTGTACTCCTCCGGCAGGGAGGAGAGTGAAGAGGTGCACAGTACCTTAGCTGAGAAAATGGAGACGAAACAACGCCACCTAAGGCCTGTCCATGACAGGACCTAAAGGTTCGGGCATTCCCTGGATGGGTGGGACAAGACTTCAAAAAGTGACCAGCCTGGCCACAATAAAAGCACAATCTCTCCCTCCTCCTAAGGGCTCTCTCGTCTGCAGAGAGACGTGTGAAGCCCAAGTGCATGGGTCAACCGTCCTCGTACTCTGTTTGATGGACATGAGGCACTTGGCAGCAGAAGCGGAGCGTGGGAGAACGTCAAATACCCTTTTGAAGGAAGCCACAAATTCTGGGTAACTCAGGCCCCCGGGTTTTGCGTCTCCCATAGAGGGTTTGCCCAGGTCAGGGCTCTGTCATAAAGCAAAGATATCACAAAACCCACTTTGCTTCTGTCCTTGAGAAATGCCTGGGGCAGCATCTCAAATATATCTCAACCTGGTTGAGAAACCCTCTCCACTGAACTGGATCGCCCCCCAAATCGCTGGGGAAGCGGAGCGGAGCCAGACATATATCTTAAAGAGGTAATACTCGAGGCAGGTAGCTGCACAGGGACTACCAGAGCGGCCACAGTGGGAGACACTAGATGAGCCGTTGGACTCAGGAGCGTCTGTATTGCCATGGTAACCTGATCAATGCAGTGATCCAGGCCATTCAATCTGGAAAAAATATTATCAACAAGTGGATTGGCTGCATCTTCTGAAGTCATGGCCTTCGCCTAGTGTCAGAAACCATGAGACCCCATTCACACCTAAGCGACAAAACGCCCGACGCGGGACGCTTCTGTCGCTAGAGGGGAGAATTCCCATTGCCGTCTATGGAGATGGTTCACATCTCATAGACGCGCAACGCCTGTCGCCTGAAAAAAAGTCCCGGACCCTTTTTTTCACGCGACAGGCGCGATTTCGCATAGACAGCAATGGGAATACTTTAGAAAAAAAAAAAAAAAAAGAAACATTTGTAATCGCGGCAAATCTGCCGCTACACGCGTACGCGGCTGTCGCTTAGGTGTGAATGCAGCCTAAATCAGACCGAGACAGAAGTACAGTTAAATCACACTTGTTTAATACTAAAAATAAAAAGGTAAACAGAGCAAGCGTAGTCAAAACATAACCAAAGTTCAGTAACCAGATCGGGTAGTTGGCCAAGCCAATGTCCAAGAGCCAGCAATAAAGGTAGTAGTACAGCAAGCAGGATCTGTACCCAGAAGGAACGTAGTCAAGCAGGTCTTCAACAGGAACGAATGCGAAAGTCTCTTGTGATGTTAACACAGGCGAGGAGCAAATGAACTGGAAAGCTTTAACCTCCCTGGCGGTATGATTCTTTCAGAAAAAACATGCTGAAAGCGGTACCATTATTTGCAAGGAAATTTGGCGTTTTATATTGTAGGTCTGTCATTTTTAGAAATAACTCACTTAAATCTGACCAAACAAGCTTCTAATAGGCATCCCGGGTATGAAATTTTTTTAAAAACAAAATTATAAATTATAATATAATAAATAATTATAAATAATTATAACAAATAATAATATAATTATAATAAAAATTATTCAATAATGTAATCAAATCAAAATCACTGAAATTTGCTCAGTTGCAGAATTGTTGCTGTCATTATTTTTATTTTTTTATGACGAATTTCCCCACAAATCGCTATCGCACAATTCTGCAAGTGATTATAATTTATTATCGCTGTTTTTTAGCTGATCTAAAACTATTTTTGACATAAAGGGACACTTTTGGTTGCTATGGACAATCTACAGTTTGCAGGGAGAAAGAAACGTTTTTATTATATAAAATGACATGCATGACACAGGACAGACCACTAGGGACAGGGGGGGTGTGTTTTTTTTACATACAGTACTGTAATCTATAAGATTACAGTATACTGTATGTATAGTGTTTGTTTACTTTTTTGAATTTGGCGCCGTTCTCCGTCCCCGTGCGTCGTAACGTCGCAGGGAACGGAGATCGGCGTCACACGGAGGCACTGTGTGAATCGAGCGAGGTCCTGCTCGCTCACACAGCGCGGTGGCATCGCTGGATCCAGGGACAAGGTAAGTAAAACTCCCTGTACATCCAGCGAGGCGAGCCCGAGTCTGACTCGGGGTTACCGATCCTAGCCCAAAAATCTCACCCCGAGTCAGACTCGGGAACACCGCCCAGGAGGTTAAAGTGGTTGTAAAGTGGTTGTAAAGCCTTTTTTTTAACTTGTACCTACAGGTAAGCCTATAATAAGGCTTACCTTTAGGTATAGAGAATATCTCCTAAACCTGTACGGTTTAGGAGATATTCCCCTCGCAATGCGCCGCTGATTGCAGCGGCGCATGCGCAGGGGGGATCCTCGGCTAAAGGACCGGCACCTGCCGGACCTTGCCTAATTGAAGTCTCCCGCACGCATGCGGGTTTACAACCGCTTTAAGTAGGCAGAGCTGACGGACAGGATCATCCACAGGTGGATCACTGTGGAGAGATGGGAGCTGGCAATTAGCTGACAGCTGAGCTGCCATCACAGAGAAGGAAGGGCTGAGCCCAGCCCTGACACCGACAAGACGCCAGCTGAGGGACAGAAGTGTCCCTGGTTTCACAAGCCTGCAAGCAAATCTACGTCTGCATGAAGGTTTGCCCCCGTCCGACTCTCGGGTGGGGGGTCGCCTTCGGGAGTTTGCAGCTCGGTGGACCTCCCTCTTTTCTGACCAGTAGGTTTGCGAACTGGTGTCATCAGGATACAAAATAGAGTCTTTCTTGTCCGCCAAACAGTAAAACACCAAGTGACTAGTGTATATATATATATAAAAAGGAAGAAAAATTGCGCCAACCAATAATAAATTAATATAAACAGTGAAGTCCTTTGTGTCTTCTACAAGTGGGACACAGAAAAAATGTGCACTATAAAAGTGCATAGATCGTGAACAAATGGTGAACAAGTTATTTAAAAAATCCAATAACAAAGTCCATAAACTGAAAATCCGACCCAGACAGCACCCAGTGTGGAGATGATTGACAGTTGTGACCCGCCACCATATGGACTGAGGCTTACCACAGGGTAATTTGATAACAGCGTTATTCAAATTATTGCAGGATACTTCCAGAACGCCGGATAATGGCCAAACATACACCAGGTCACGATCCCTTTAAGAAATCCACGATGGGGTGCAGCAGCATATAATAGCGAATAGCGTCCTCATAGCATGTCACAGCCCAGTCAGTGTCAACATAAAAGGAAGGAGACCGCACATAGGGTAGTATGCACTAACAGGTTTTAATTAAAAAAGATTTAAAACTACTTACAGACGAATGTAAATAGAGAGCGAATAGACATTTGCCGGCCGGCATCTAACAGGAGCCCTTCCTGTACGCGGTGACGTCACTGCACTCCGTCCCAGACGCGTTTCGTCACAATATGACGTTCTCAATGGGAATGGGCTCTGCAGTGAACCACCGCTTAATATACCCAGGCCTCGCTTTGACTGCCAGGAACCGGAAATAGCCAAATCACCATTTTGAAAATGGGAAAACTGGATATTTTACTGTGTGCGGGACCTTAAGTGCCCTTACTAGATAAAAGATATAAATATAAAAAAATTTAAATATTTATGTGTGTAAATAAGGCTAAAGACAGGGAGCTATCCCTTTAATAAAAAAGGAGACAGTATTAAAAATATAAGAATTGGTGTTTTGTGCATATAAGTGAATATAATACAAAACGTGCATAAATTAAAAAAATCCATCCTAAATAAATATAGTCAGTCCCTCTCGTGGTCAGGACTGGAATTGCCAACCTATAGATACTTATGTCAGAGTGAGCAATATCTCACACATATATAGATCAGGATGCTACAAACAAAAATAGTGACATTCTAAAGAAAAATTAAACGTAAATAGGAAACCCCAAAAGGGATTAAAAATTATATGAATAAATTAATATTCATATAGAAAGTATATATTCAAAACCTTTGGATCATGATTAAACCAACCCCCATATCCAAATTGGCATAATATTAATAGTGTAAATATAAGTGAATATAAATGGTGGACCAATCATTGGTGTAAAAATGGAAAATATGAAAATATAAAAAATATATAAAATATGTAAAAAGTAAAGAATAAAAAAATTTATAAAATAGAAAATTGGTCCCATCCTGGTGAAGTCAAAATGAGGCTAAAAATTATTTTTTACAATAAATAAAACCACTATACAGAATCATTTTATACAACAATATAGACATAAAATTGTCATAGTGACATCAAGCATTATTTATAAACGCATTTATGTCTGTGTCTATATTTAGGCCATGAGGCGTATAGCACTTGAGCCGGTGTATCCAGGCCATTTCTAGCTTGGAAATTTCTCTAACTAGAGCACTCCCCCTCCAATTAGGTTTAAATTTGTCGATGCCTAAAAAGAGTGTATTCGATGGATCTCTATTATGTTTAAGGAGATAGTGCTTTGACACCGAATGTTTATCGTAACCATTGAGGATGTTGGTAATGTGTTCGTTTAACCGAACACGCAAAGGTCGCTTGGTACGGCCCACATATTGTAGGCCGCATGGACACTGGATCAGATACACAACTCCTGTGGTTTTGCAAGTAATAAAGGGCTTTATTGGGTGCTCCTTCCTTGTAACAGTTGATTCAAACCTAATCGTACGCCTACTCCTACATGAATTCAGGGAACAAACTCTACACCTTCTGCATTGATAAAAACCCGTTAATTGGTTAAAAAATGTATTAAAACCATTCCATGTATAAACCATGTATTTAAAAGGCAGGCCCGCCCACATCGTCGCGGCGACAGCGCGGACACGCCCCGCGTATTGTTTACGCGCGGACTTCTTTTCGATGGTGTGTACAGCCATCGAACAGAAGTCCTCGGGCAGACATGTCCGATGAAAACGGTCCGCGGACTGGTTTCATCGGACATGTCTGCTCGTGAGTACAAGGCCTAAGTGTTTTTAACCATCATTAAAACGCCCGATGTTTTACGGTATTGTGCCTTTCCTTTCCTCTCTGCATATTGGGTATGGTTTGATCATCTGTGAGTCATCTCCAAGCTATTGATACCTTCCCCTGAGTGACGGCTTCATTGCATCCTGCTGGTTGAATACTCGGTTCCTGGCTGGTACATCCTCCATTTTACACATTCAGCTTTATTAACCCTTTGGGCGTAGGCTCATTAGGGTTCAATACATCTGGTAAGCCTCCCTTTCTGGTGGCGGGTATCTCACAATTGCACGTTAAGTTCAGTGGGAATCAGTGTTGATCTGGAACTTTCTGCACCCAGCTTCATCCATCTATCAAGTTTTTCACTATACTTTTTCACATTTTGGACTTTTTTGGACTTTTTTATTTTATTCATATATATACACTAGTCACTTGGGTCCAGACTCTCAACCGAGATACGACGGCGTATCTCCAGATACGCCGTCGTATCTCTGCGTTGAGCCGTCGTATCTATGCGACTGATTCTTAGATTCAGTTACGCATAGATATCTATTAGATCCGACAGGAGTAAGTCTCTTACGCCGTCGGATCTTAAGTGCAATTTTTTTTTGGCCCGCTAGGTGGCGCTTCCATCCAAATAGGCGTCGAGTATGCAAATTAGCTAGATACGCAAATTCTCGAACGTACGTGCGGCCGACGCAGTAAAGTTACGACGTTTACGTTAGGCTTTTCCCGGCGTATAGTTGCCCCTGCTATATGAGGTGCAGCCAATGTTAAGTATGGCCGTTGTTCCCGCATCAAAATTTTAAAAAGTTACGTTGTTTGCGTAACTTGTCCTTGAATGGGGCTGGACGTCATTTACGTCCACGTCAAAACCAATACGTCCTTGCGGCGTATTAGGAGCAATGCACACTGGGAGATTTCCACGGACGGCGCATGCGTCGTTCGTGAAAAACGTCAATCACGTCGGGTCACAGTAGATTAACATAAAACACGCCCCCCCTTCCACATTTGAATTAGGCGGGCTTACGCCGGCCGATTTACGCTACGCCGCCGCAACTTACGGAGCAAGTGCTTTGAGAATACAGCATTTGCCCGTGTAAGTTGCGGCGTAACTTAAATCAGATACGTTACGCCGCCGCAAAGATACGTCCAGTCTACGAGAATCTGGCCCATTGTGTTTTACATAGACATTCAGTGTCTTCTTATTATATTATTTAGCGCTATTCATTTTTATGTTGTTTTTAGCTCTCCCCTTTGGCCTGGCGTCGGCACCAAGGGTTTTCACCAAGGTGCTCGCCACAATTCTGGCCTTGCTGAGACAGCGAGGAATCGCAATTGTGAGCTACCTGGACGACCTCCTTCTGAGAGAAGCTTCCACCTCAGAATTGGAGGAGGATGGGGTGATCACCAGTCAGACTCTTCGGAAGTTTGGTTGGGTTCTAAACCTCCAGAAGTCGGTGTTGGTGCCGACTCAAAGCCTGGAGAACCTGGGCTTGATTCTGGACTCCTCAGAAGCGAGAGTTTTACTCCCTTCAGACAAGCTACAGACTCTTTAGGATGCGGTGAAGCTGTTGGCATCCCGCAAGTGATCGTCACTGCGTTTTTGCATTCGAGTCCTGGATCTCATGATGGCCACTTTCGAGGCGGTACCGTATGCTAAATTTCACACTCGAGGCTTGTAAAAGGAGATCCTGTCCAAATGGGACAAGTCTCCGTTGTCTCTGGATTGTCATAATTGAGTGAGCCACCTAGTCAGGGAATCCCTGGCCTGGTGGCTGAGGTCCCTGGCCCTTCAGTCCGGGAGGTCTTTCCTTCATTTTCATTGGACGGTGATCATGACAGACGCCAGCCTGACCGTTTGGGGGGGGTGTTTGGGGCCCTTCAGTCAGCACAGGGCCACTGGACGCAGGAAGAATCCCGCCTGCCGATCAATGTGCTGGAACTTCGGGCGATCAGGCAGTGCCTCTCCACATGGTCACTGAGGCTGCAGGGGCGCCCAGTCAGGATCCAGTTGGACGACGTCACGGCAGTGGCAAATGTCAACCATCAAGGAGGAACGAGGAGTTGGGCTGCAGCATTGGAGGTTGCTCAAATCCTGCGGTGGGCGGAGCCGCGCGTGCCATCTCTATCGGCCGTGCACATTCCGGGCGTACAAAACTGGCAAGCAGACTACCTAAGTCATTAGATGCTGGACCAAGGGTAATACATCCGGATGTATTTAGACTCCTTTGCCTGAGATGGGGCACGCCAGACGTGGACCTCCTGGCTTCTCGACCCACTCGGAAGGTGTTGAGGTTTGTGGCCAGGTCCAAAGATCCTGGGCAGACACGTTGGTAGCCCCATGGGGGCATTAACGGCTGATTTATGCCTTCCCCCTGCTAAAACTTCTCCCTCGTCTGCTTCGCAGAGTGGAGACCGAGGGGATTCTGGTGATTCTAGTTGCCCCAGATTGGCCTCAGTGTCCCTGGTACGCCGATATAGTTCGGATGGTGGCTGATGTTCCTTGGTGACTGCCGATGCGAGAGGACCTTCTGTCGCAAGGTCCTATACTTTATACTGCTTTACAGGTGCTAAGGGACAGAGGCCTGTCGGATTCGATAATCTCCACAATGCTGAGGGCGCGGAAGTCATCTTCTCTGAAGATTTATCATTGCACGTGGAAGGCCTACATCTCTATGTGTGAGGAGATGGGGTGGCGTCCCCATAAATATAGTTTTCAGGATCCTTCTATTTTTTCAGCGGGGAGTGGATCAAAGAACTTGCCTTAAAGCGGATGTGCCATGGGGAAAAAATATTAAAAGCCAGCAGCTACAAATACTGCAGCTGCTGACTTTTAATTAATACCTGTCCTGGAGTCCAGCGCTGATCGCAGCAGAGCACGAGCGATCGCTCGTCTCTCTGCTGCTCCCCCCGCCATCCACGCTGAGGGAACCAGGAAGTGAAGCGCTGCGGCTTCACTGCCCGGTTCCCTACAGGGCATGCGCTAGTCGCGCTGCGCCCGCCGATTGGCTCACACGCTGTGTGCTGGGAGCCGAGTGTTCCCAGCACACAACGGGCGACAGACGGGAAGTCAGAAAAACCTGTCTTTCGCCCGTAGCGTGTGGCCGGAAGTGGGTGCAAATACCTGTCTTTAGACAGGTATCTGCACCCCCCTCCCCCTGAAAGGTGTCAAATGTGACACCGGAGGGGGGGCGGGTTCCGATCAGCGGGACTCCACTTTAGGGTGGAGAACCGCTTTAAGCACCATTAAAGGACAGATTTCAACCTTGGCTGTCTTTTTCCAGCAGCCCCTGGCGGCTTATTCATTGGTGAGTACGTTTGTACAAGGGCTTCGACATGTGGCCCCTCCGGTTCGGCCACCGCTGCCTCCGTGGGATTTGAATTTGGTGCTCTCGATGTTTCAGAAACCGCCATTTGAGATAGACATGTGCAGGATGAAAACATTTGTTTTGTTTCGATTCGTTATTTAATTAAATTTGTTTGGTTAAGTTTGTTGCATTCATTACATTCGTTTTCGGGATTCATTTCGTATTCGAAAAAACTACCGCATTCGAAATAATTCTAACGCATTCGAAAACAAATCTACCGAATTAAAAAAAAACTATCAAATTCGAAAGCATGCTACCACATTTAGGTGTCCGTTTATGAAGCAGTTAAATCAATTCATTGCTTCGTTCTTCAGCATTCACGGAGGAGATTTTTCTCCTCTGTGTGACAGTTTATGAAGTGGAGTAGATCGCTTCACCCTTGGAGGAGTGAAGTGATCTACCAACGCTTCAAACAGTGGAGAACGGCCCCTGATACTGGAATCTCGTGCGACTTTTACGAGATTACAGTACCAGAAATTCACAGAAATACAGAGATGTCAGTTTATTAAGCAGTGATAAATTATCACTGCTCAGTACACTGACAAGACGGCGTGGGTAATTTAACTAAAATAACGAATCCCCCTACATAATATATATATGTATACACACACACATTGTATATACATGTGTATATATATATATTGTATATACACACATTATATATATATATATATACATGTACACATTATATATATGTATGTATATATATGTATACACATAAATATTACAGGGGGACATGGTTACAGTGTTGAAATTCAAATTCATTCTATACGAAATTTGAATTTGGGAAAATGGTTATATATATATAAATATAAAACCATTTTCTGAAATTCGAATTTCGTATAGAATGATAGTTCATTTCATATAGAATGATATTCGTATAGAATGATTTTGAATTAGAATAGAAAAGATTAGAATAGAATAGAAAAAAGAATAATAGAATAGAATTGGACAACAATAGAACAGAATAGAATAAAATATAATATGTTTTTCTAGTTTATTATTTTCTATTATTTTCTATTCTAATCCTTTTGTATGCAAATTCAAATTCATTGTATACGAAATTCGAATTTTGGAAGATGGTATATACACACACACATTTTCTGTTCTGTTTTATTGTTTTTTTATGCTATTCTTTTCTATTCTATTCTAATCTTTTCTATTCAATTTCATTCTATACAAAATTCAAATTTCAGAAGGTGTTCTCTATATATATATATATATATATATATATATATATATATATATATATATTTTTTTTTTTTTAATTATATATTTTTCTGTTCTGTTCTAGTGTTTTTCTATTCTTTTTTTATTCAAATTCTAATTCATTCTATACGACATTCAAATTTTGGAAGATGGCTTCAGAAGTTCGAATTTCGTATAGAATTAATTTGAATTAGAATAGAAAAGATTTGAATAGAAAATAATATAAAAGAATAGACTAGAAAAACAATAGAACAAAAGCGAATAAAATATTATATTTTATTCTGTTCTATTGTTTTTCTAGTTTATTAACTTTTCTATTATTTTCTATCCTATTCTAATCTTTTCTATTCCAATTCGATTTCATTCTATATGAAATTCGAATTTTGGAAAATGGTTATATGTAAAAAAAAAAATCGAATGTGGTAGTTTTTTCTAATTTAGTATTTTATGCAGATGATATAATTATATATCTAGGAGACACGGTAGCATCATTGCGAACAGCAATGGGGATAATAGGAGAATTTGGAGGCTTCTCGGGGTTTAACATAAATTGGTCCAAATCAATATTAATGCCTATAGATCCATTGAGGGAACAGCTACCCATAGGAGCAGAGCAGATCACTATAGCAAGTAGTTTTTGCTATTTGGGAGTGGTGGTTTCTCCGGACACAGCTGAATATCTTCGGCTGAACCTGGGTCCACTACTAGTAAAACAAAGAGAGAAATGCAATAGCTGGTGCAAACTCCCTCTATCAGTGGTAGGTAGGGCCAACTTAATAAAAATTATATGGGCTCCACAACTCCTATATATTTTCCATAATTCACCGATGTGGATACCGAACAAATGGTTCAAAAGAATTGAGACCCAGATGCGGGAGCTGTTATGGAAGAAAAGGGTAGCTAGGATTAGTTTAACTACTTTACAACATGGAAAGGACAGGGGGGGACTTGCGGTCCCCCACCCTGAAACATATTTTTTGGCCTCTCAGATACAACAGCTGGCGGGATGGGGACGGGAAGAAAGGGAGGACCCGAACAGAAATTTGGTGACCAGCACGGTTCCCTCATTACAGGCAGCTGCGGGAATTATCAGGCTTCACACCCTGGAAAAAGAGGGGAATCTGGTTCTTTTCGCAGTTATACGAAGGCGAGGTACTGAAAACATATGCACAGTTATGTAGGGAATTCCAATTAGCACCACGGGGCTTTTATCAATATCTCCAGCTTCGGCATGCTCTACAGAAACAACAACAAACATGATCGCTGGTGGTAATATCACCGTCACCCTTGATGACGGGGGTCTTGCAAGCAGAAGCTCGGAGAGGACTGATAACAAAAATATATGAGGGACTGCTTATAACAATACAGAACCAATGCCGCCTTCAGAAGTCGTAGGAAATGGGTAGAAGACATTGGGGAGATAAACGAGGAACAGTGGGAAAGGGCACTTGAATCTGGAAAAGAGACAGGACACTATGGTGGAGAGAATGTGGCTGCTCACCCCGATAAAAATGATGAAAAGAATTTTCCCAAATGGGGTTATTGCGCAGCTCAAAAGGAAAGAGGTAATACCAAAGGTATTACCTCTTTCCTTTTGAGCTGCGCAATAACCCCATTTGGGAAAATTCTTTTCATCAGGGCACTTGAATCTGTTCCTGTGGTGTCCGTATCAGCATCTCACAAATTATCACAACTTTTTATTTTACACAGGGCCTATAGGACAGCGCCACAACTACATAGATGGGGAAGAAGGGATACCCCTATGTGCCCAAAGTGCAAAGTTCAGCAAGGGGACTTCATACACTTAATTTGGAGATGCCCAAAGCTACATAGGTACTGGGAGGATGTATCACAGGGGATTACCAGAGTAGCACAGGTACCAGTTCCATTGGACCCTCAGGTATACTTACTAGGGATCATTGACCCTGGAGAGTATACAAAAGGAAAGTACTACATGATAACAAGGTTGCTGTACCTGGCAAGAAAGCTTATTGCACGCTACTGGATGGCCCCTGGGGTCCCCACAGGGAAGCAATGGATTGCGTATGTCAACTCCCTGTTAAGTAGAGAACACCTGGCATATAAACGAAGGAAGGCAGAGGGTAAGTTTGAGGAGATTTGGCATTCCTGGTTAGGAGACGCGAGTGTCGCACCACCAAAACTGGTGACAGATAGATTCCTAATGTAGAGTGCAGAGGATAGGGAGGGGGGGGAGGGGTTGGGTGTAAAAAATAAATAAAAAGGGAGTAGTACATTGGAATATTATGTGAATGAAAAAAAATGTGTATAATGTACTTTAATAGAAGTGTAATAGATGCCGAATAGGCATATGTATTTATTAAATTGGAAAAAAAACAAACAATAAAAATAAAGTGGATTAAAAAAAAAAATCGAATGTGGTAGTTTTTTCTAATTTAGTATTTTTTTTCAAATGCGGTAGAATTTTTTCTAATGCAGTAGATTTTTTTCTAATCTAATTACATTTTTCAAATTTGATCGACTTTTTAAGAATTCGGTTCAAAAATTTTCAAATTCTAATATGAAACTAATCTTTTATAATCTTTTCTATTCAAATTTGATTTCATTCAATAAGAAATTCGAATTTCATATAAAATTAATTCAAATTTGAATAGAAAAGATTAGAATTGAATAGAAAAGAAAAACAAGAGAATATAATAAAATATAATATATATATTATAATTGATTCTATTCTGTTCTATTGTTTTTCTAGTTTATTAACTTTTCTATTATTTTCTATTCTATTCTAATCTTTTCTATTTCAATTCGATTTCATTCTATATAAAATTCGAATTTTGGAAAATGGTATATTTGTAAAAAAAAATCGAATGTGGTAGTTTTTTCTAATTTAGTAGATGTTTTTCAAATGCGGTAGATTTTTTTTCGAATGCAGTAGATTTTTTCTAATCTATTTAAATTTTTCAAATTTGATCAACTTTTTAGGAATTCGGTCAAAATGTTTTCAAATTCTAATATGAAACTAATCTTTTATAATCTTTTCTATTCAAATTTGATTTCATTCAATATGAAATTCGAATTTCGTATAAAATGAATTCAAATTCTAATAGAAAAGATTAGAATAAAATAGAAAAGAAAAACAAGAGAATAGAATAAAATATAATATATATTATAATTGACTCTATTCTGTTCTATTGTTGTTCTATTCTTTTATATTTTAGTTTCCATAAATTTAAATTATTTTCCAAACTATTCTAGAATTCAAATTTATACTATTCGAATTTCGGAAGACTGTCATGTTCTATTTTATCACATTCTATTAACTTCTATTATATTCTTTTTGATTCTATTGCTTTATTGTTTTATATTCTATTTTATTGTAGTTTTTAGAAAATCGATTTCTATTTTTTCAAATTCGATTCAAATTTGTTTTCGAATTTGATTCGACTTCGAATTTTGTTCGCGTTTTTCGAATTTGTTTAAATTCGTTAATTTTGTAATTCTGAAATTCGGATGCATACAAATTTCCGAATAATGAAAAATGTGTCCGAATTCAAATTCGTAACGAAATGAAATGCACATAAATGCTCATAATTTGAGACCATTAGGGAGATCCCCTTATTGACACTCTATCAGAGGGTAGCCTTTCTGGTGGCTCTTACATCTGCCAGGAGGGTTTCTGAGTTGGTGGCCTTGTCTTGCAAGTCTCCCTACATGATCCTCCACAAGGATAAGGCGGTGCTGCGCCCACAGCCTTTATTTATTCCTAAGGTTGTTTCGGCATTTCATCTAAATTAGGACATTGTGCTTCCGTTCTTTTCATTGCACCCGAAGGAGGTTGCCTTACATTCCTTGGACGTGATCCAGGCTCTGTGGGTGTATCTGTCTGCTACGGCTCCGTTTCGGAGGTCAGACTCACTGTTTGTGTCGATAGCTGGTCCGAAGAAGGGCCTGGTGGTCTCATCGGCCACCATTTCTCGTGGATTAGACAGAACGTGATACAGGCTTATGCCTTAAAAGGGCAGGCGCCTCCCTTTCCTGTCACGGCACATTCGACCAGGGCAATTGGTGCCTCCTGGGCTTTCGGACATCAAGCGTCAGTTTCCCAGGTGTGTAAGGTGGCGACCTGGTCGTCCGTTCACACTTTCACTAAATTTTTCAAGGTTGATGTGAGCGCATCTGCGGATGCTTCCTTCGGCCGCAAGGTTTTGCAGGCAGCTGTTTAACCACTTAAGGACCGCCTAACGCCGATATATGTCGGCAGAATGGCACGGCTGGGTGCAGGCACATACCTGTACGTCGCCTTTAAGAGCCCAGCCGTGGGTCGCACGCGCCACCGGCGGCGTGCTCGCGACCCGGTCCAAAGCTCCGTGACCGCGCCCGGTGTGACCCGATTGCCGCTGGTGTCCCGCGATCGGGTCACAGGAGCTGAAGAACGGGGAGAGGTGTGTGTAAACACACCTTCCCCGTTCTTCTCTGTGGCAGTGTCACTGATCGTCTGTTCCCTGTTATAGGGAACGACGATCAGTGATGTCACACCTACAGCCACACCCCCTACAGTAAGAATCACTCCCTTAGGGCACACTTAACCCCTTAGCGCCCCCTTAGTGGTTAACCCCTTCACTGCCATTGTCATTTTCACAGTAATCGGTGCATTTTTATAGAACTTTTTGCTGTGAAAATGACAGTGGTCCCAAAAATGTGTCAAATGTGTCCGACATAATGTCGCAGTCACGAAAAAAAATCGCTGATCGCCGTCATTACTAGTAAAAAAAAAAAATATTAATAATACTGCCATAAAACTATCCCCTATTTTGTAAACGCTATAACTTGCGCAAACCAATCAATAAACGCTTATTGCAAATTTTTACCAAAAATAAGTAGAAGAATACGTATCGGCCAAAACTGAGGGAAATTTTTTTTATATATATTTTTGGGGGATATTTATTATAGCAAAAAGTAAGAAATATAGATTTTTTTTTTTCAAAATTGTCGCTCTATTTTTGTTTATAGCGCAAAAAATAAAAACCGCAGAGGTGATTAAATACCACCAAAAGAAAGCTCTATTTGTGGGGAAAAAAGGACCCCAATTTTGTTTGGGAGCCACGTCGCAATTGTCAGTTAAAGCGACGCATGTGCCGAATCGCAAAAAGGGGCAAGATCCTTAACCTGCATAATGGTCCGGGTCTTAAGTGGTTAATGTTGCAATTCCTCCGTTGAGGAGCTCTGGTTGTTTTGGGTGGAGTTTGTTTGTTTACAGTTCCTACCCCTTGTTTTTTGACACTGCTTGGGTCCCCAAGGTCAAGATTTAAGTTGCTGTGTCCGTCAATGAACGAAAGAGAAAATAGGATTTTTGTACTCACCGTAAAATCCTTTTCTCTGAAGTTCATTGATGGACACAGCACCCACCCCTCCTTTTTTTTTCTGTACTTCTTTTTGATGAACTGAGCTGCTGGATGCAGTATGAGGGGTTATAGCCAATTGCACCGCCCCCTGGGCGGTACTGTGCAGTTTTAACATGTTCTGCCTAGTCCTCTCCTGAAGGTGGCAATATAACCCTATGGTCAAGATTTAAGTGGCTGTGTCCGTCAATGAACTTCAGGGGAAAGGATTTCATGGTGAGTACAAAAATCCTATTTTTCAGTTATGTGTGGGCTATCAGGCTGTGTATTGAATCTGTTAGGAGAGCGGACAATGGAAAATATAAAAGCTTTAATAGCTTATGTTATACTGTAGTAATCGGGACACCTTTCTAGTTTCAACTACAAATTACTTTGTGACCACTATTTATGGAACGTTAATTACTCTGGTACTGACCACACTAAACATAATGGATGTCTTTCAGGCTCATTGCACAGATTCATGATGAATTGTTGTTCGAAGTGGAGAATTCTCAAATGTTGGAATTTGCAGGTTGGTGCTAATGTTTTGTTTAATGTAAAAAACAAAAATGTTCAAATAGACCAAATAACCCTGCGCTCAGTTTTATTTGTTAGCAATAATAATAATGCTTGCAAAATTTAACATTTTAAAACTAAAATAATCATAAAAGCCTTGGTCTACGTTGTATACTTTAGTTGAATATCTAATTTGCAAATATGTTCAGTAATCACAGATGGTCAGAGATAAGCCTATCAGCTGAGTACACTGCCATCCAGAAATGTATTAGACCAATGTAAGAACCAGCAGTAGTTCCTACAACTTTTACAGCAGGTTTGAAGCAAGTCTTTGGAGTAAAGATTGGACTCAAAGGGCCAGATTCAGGTAGAATCGCCCTACGCTGCGGCGGCGTAACGTATTACAATTACGTTACACCGCTGCAAAGTTTTTAGCGTAAGTGCTTGATTCACAAAGCACTTGCCTGTAAACTTGCGGCGGCGTAGCGTAAATCTGCCCGGCACAAGCCCGCCTAATTCAAATGGGGCGGGGACCATTTAAATTAGGCGCGTTCCCGCGCCGAACGTACTGCGCATGCTCCGTCCCTAAAATTTCCCGACGTGCATTGCGCTAAATGACGTCGCAAGGACGTCATTGGTTTCGACGTTAATGTAAATGGCATCCAGCGCCATTCACGGACGACTTACGCAAACGACGTGAAATTTCAAATTTCGACGCGGGAAAGACGGCCATACTTAACAATGGCTAGACCACAGAGAGGGCAGGTTTAGTTTTACGCCGCGTATCTCTACGGAAACAACGTAAATTTACAGCGACGGGCAAAGCGTACGTTCGTGAATCCGCGTAACTAGTCATTTGCATATTCTACGCCGACCGCAATGGAATCGCCACCTAGCGGCCGTCCTAGAATTGCAGCCTAAGATCCGACGGTGTAAGTCACTTACACCTGTCGGATCTTAGGGATATCTATGCGTAACCTGATTCTATGAATCAGGCGCATAGATACGACAATCGTATCTCAGAGATACGACGGCGTATCAGGAGATACGACGGCGTATCAGGAGATACGCCGTCGTATCTCTTTTATGAATCTGGCCCAAAGTACTTTCTGTAATGAACAGAAGGACT
Source organism: Rana temporaria (assembly GCF_905171775.1). Classification (NCBI taxonomy): domain Eukaryota; kingdom Metazoa; phylum Chordata; class Amphibia; order Anura; family Ranidae; genus Rana; species Rana temporaria. Next base: position 619,598,718 of record NC_053489.1, on the reverse strand, counting down.
GAGCATTCTGAATAAGACACAGAACAGAATTCTGTTATTGTATTATTTTGTATATACTCTGTTGGACTTGTCATCTCCCATAACTAACTACATACTTGTACTAAAATTCAGGATGGAATTAACGAGATCTGTTACTGCTTCTCCCAGGCAAGGGAAATATTGGCATCAGTAGACCTATAAGATGCCTATTTATACATTTTCTTTTAGATAGTCCCTTTTCACATTACAACCTATCTACACATTTTTCATCTTCCCCTCATATCAACACTTTCTGCATTTTAATTTGGAAGACCAACATTTCCAGTTTGCAACCCTCCTATGTACCTTGTTTGTCCCACTACCTCTGTAAACCCAGGGCAATCAAGTCACATGTTACCTGGACAACCTCCTACAGAGGGATTTTTCTGCCACAACCTTGTCTGTCTCATTTCATAATTTCAAGCCTTTTGACTAGTTCACTTCAGGTCCTTCAAACTGTGTCTAAAGTCTAATTGTGGACACAGATCAACCCAGAATCTTCCTCCCTCAGGAGAAGGTTGCTTCCCTAAGGTCCCACATGAAAATCCACAGCACTCCTCAGTTTGCTTCTGCATGATACTTCTGGGCTTAATGATGGCCTCCTTTGAGGCAGTTCCCTTTGCCTAGTTTCACTCCAGACCTCTTGAATCCAAGGTACTAATGACGTGTAACAAGCAAACCCAAACTTTGGATTATTTAATGCTTCCTTCCAGTCATAAGATGGTGGATCTCTAAGCCAGCCCTGGACCTGGGAAAGACTTTTCTTCACATGCTGTGGAAAACAGTGACAATTGTTGCCAACAGTACACGATGAGACACAGTCTACATTTTCTTTTGTTTCCAAGGATCCTCATCCAAACAGGAGTTATCATCTAGATTCTGAAACTTAGAGCCATCAGATTATCACTAGTGTAGCGGAACCCCCATAGGGGCTGCTGATAGACTCTATACCCCACTGGTTACCACAACTCTGAAAATCCTCTCTTACCTCTGACACCTTGGGTTCCATTCTGCAATATGGCGTTAGTCATTGAGAATCTAACACAAAATCACTGAACCCTCTTTACTGAGGTGAAAAATGAACATAAAGAATGGTATGAATAAACACAGTTAAATTGGACAAAGAGTATTTCTTATAACTGATATCCAAAAGTACTTAACATAGATACTTCATTAGACCTATTTGGATAGGTGCTCAAAGAAACAAATATCCAACACTCTTAAAATATATGTTGGATACCTTTCCTCTAAGGCCTCAGCACACAGACCAACAAACAATAATAGTCATAATCATACAAATAACACAATATAACCTGAATGCTATACTGTAAATTGGCTTCCCCTAGGATGTAGTTCAACGATTAAGCGATAGAATGCAGAGTAATGATGAGTAACAAAGAGGAGATAACAAATGTTCTTTCAAGTCCGGATATCTTCAGCTAGCCTGTAGTTTATACTGCAGTGTGATTTGTAATCCAGAGTAAGGGAAAACACAAAGGAAGACTGTAATGGCAAGACAAAATCATTGATACTATGTTTGAAGGAGTATTAGCACATATGAGTGTTCCTCTTTAAGTGTAGTGCAACGTTGGTAACAGTACTGAATCCTGTGTGCAATGGGGAAAAATAGGCCCCAAGTGCCTGTGATGGGATGTCTGTGAAAGAGTAGATTCACATCCGTGGAACTACACGTATCACCAGCCAGTCTGTAAAAAAACTACTCAAAAATACTGTTATCACTAACAGGATGGGCTGAGCCTGCTCACCACTAGGAACATCAGATGGATGAAGGGCTCCAGCCAGAATTCCCTGGTGTCTGTGTCCTGTGGAAATGGCGCCGCCACGCCACGCTGCAACTCCTGGTGGACTGTTCCCCAGCGATTAGGAGTACAGGCTGGTACGCTCTGCTGCAAAAGCAGTGCTGTCCTCTGGGGCTCCTCCGAGGCTGGTGATCCGGCTCTCCGCTGCATAGGCCGCAGATTCTCACTCCCTGTCACACAGACCTCCTGCTGGTAGGTTCAGAATGGCTTCCAGAGAGACTGGAAACAGGCTTCATCCACCTTTTTATGTCTTCTCCTAGCAGGCTGTTCTGTGCGCACTACATTCTGTGTCCTGTAGTCCAGATAGTCCCGGCCAACAGTATTACTTCCTTGTCTCCGACTACGTGTTCCATAATGCATTGCTCTGGCTATTCTCACAGGAGAACAACATCCCCACTCTTAGAGTCCAGCATGCACTAGAGCAGTGGTTCTCAACCTGGGGGTCGGGTCCCCCTCGGGGGTCAAATGACGATATGTCGGGGGTCACTGAATCCTTGGCTGTTCCTGAAGCCCACACTGCTCTCCCAGCCTTTTTGTGGCCACCCAGCAGGGCTGTCCCTGGAGCCTGTTGCCGCCTACCTGGGCTGTTCAAGGGGCCTACGGTCGCCCACTCAGCCTCTTTGCAGCCACTCATTCAGTTCATGGCATGGGTGGGGGGCAGAGACTAGAGGTCAGCTGACTGGTGAGGAATGTGACATGGGAGGGGCTGGGGTAGACCCCATCTCCTGATTTCGGCATAGGTGTCACTGCTACGAGACACCACAGAGCTTGAGACACAATGAGTAAGGCCTCGTACACACGATAGGTTAACCAGAGGACAACGGTCTGATGGACCGTTTTCATCAGTCCAAACCGATCGTGTGTAGGCCCCATAGGTTATTTAACCTCAGGTTAAAAAAAAGCCAAATTTCTTTAAAATTAACCTATGGATTCCTAACCGATGGGAAAAAAACGATTGTTAGTAGGCACGTCCATCGGTTAAAAATCCACGCATGCTCAGAATCAAGTCGACGCATGCTTGGAAGCATTGAACTTCGTTTTTTTCAGCATGTCGTTGTGTTTTACGTCACTGCGTTCTGACACCATCAGTTTTTTAACTGATGGTGTGTAGGCACGACAGACCATCAGTCAGCTTCATAGGTTAACCTATGACAACGGTCCTTCAGACCGCTGTCCTCTGGTGAACCTATCGTGTGTACGAGGCCTAACACTACCTGTGGATTATAGTTGCCATCAGGGGCGGACTGACAACTCATGGGGCCCCCAGGCAATAGAAGATTATGGGGCCCCCCGGGCTTACAGATGGCCACCACGCCAGGAGGCAGTGCAGAGGCAGGGCAGCTAAAATCTATGGATTTTCGAATCAAAAGCTCAAAAGCATGTCGGTTTCGGACATATCAGGGACAGATGTAAAAAAAACACAGATTTTGACTTACTGTCCCTGGTTTTATTGAGCCTGGCAACCCTGATGGGGTCCCCTAGTGGCATGGGGCCCTCGGGCAGTGCCTCAATGGTCAGTCCGCCCCTGGTTGCCTGTAAAAGTCCCCACTACAGTTCTCAGATCAGCAGATAACCTTGATCAAGAGCACCTACGTTGGCTGATCATAACTCCCTACAGCATTGCCACTGATCTCACCCCTCACCAGCACTGCCAGTCTACCCTCCCCCACCATGGAGTTAGAGAAGGAATAAAAATAGAGAATACATGGAAGGGAAAGAAAAAGAGGGGCAGAAACAAAGAAAAAGGGAGAGAAAGAATAAGAGAGAGAACAAGAAAGACGGCTAGAGAGAGGGATGGGGGAAAGAAAAAGAAATTAGGATAGAGGAGTGATAAAAGGGAAAGAAAGGAGAAAAAAATGTGAGTGGTACATCCTAAAATGTACCATAAGGGGTTTACTACTTTACAAGTGAATATCTGTGGAATAGGGATGCAAATTACTTGTCTTGCCTTAGGTGCTGACAACCCACGCTATGAAAATAATTTTACTGTGAGGGGTTCCCACAACTTGGGAAATTTTATCAAGGGGTCACAGCACTAGAAAGGGTGAGAACCACTAGACTAGAGGGAGCCAAACTCAAACATAAAACAACAAACTGTCTCTCAATGATAACTATAGTAACAAAAATCGGCTACGCTAGCATTCCCTTATTCAAGGTCACCCAGTCTGGGTGCAGTTAGACAATGCCACAGAACTGGTTTCCATAAACCATCAAGGGGGCACCAGAAGTCAAGCTGCCCTAAAAGAAACATGTCTGATACTCTGAGTACGTTTTCTTTGAATCCACATCCCTAGAGTGGACAATTGGCAAGCAGACTTCCTAGGGCATTAATTCCAAGATCCAGGGTAGTGGTCCCTGCACCCAGAGATCTTTCAAAATCTTTGTCAAAGGTGGACACAAAAAGCTGTGAACATCCCTGCCTCCGGGTTCAACAATCAGATGAAAAATGGAAGACCAGGGATCCTCTAGCCTTAGCTGTAGATTCTCTGGTGAGTTCTTGGACGTGACTTATGCCTTCTTTTCAATGAAGATTTTACCTTGACTGCTGCACAAGATAGAATTGGGAAGGGTTCTGGTGATTATTATTGTACAAAATTAGCCTAGAAGAAAATGGTACACAATTAAACTCCTGAAGTCTGGTGGAAAAGCCCTGGTTTCTTCCAAACAGACCAGATTTACTGGCACAAAGCCCTACGACATGGCTGTTGAAACCCAAGTTCTAAAGGATAAAGATATTTTTTATTTTGTTATACCCACTTTACTCAAAGTAGGGGAATCCAGCTCCTGTAAGATTTACCATAACACATGGGAAGCCTATTTTGCCTAGTGCAAGGACAGAAAAATGAGTCCCAGGGAATAGTCTGTCATATTTTGGAAATTTTTCAGTGTTGATCTTGACCAACATCTGTCCCTGAATACCCTTAAGGCACCATTCACATATACGCGAATTGGATGCTTTTCCGATTTGCATAACATGTGAACCAGACCGGCTTTAGAAGGAGCTGATACACATATATGCGGGCAAGTTGCGGTACAAATTAAAATAGGGTCCTGTGCATTTTTCAGTCTGGTTCATGTGCAATTTAATGCACCTGAACTACTGAATGTAAACTGCACTGGACTCTGCACTGAAACCAGACCCACATATATGTGAAACGAGCCCTAGGGATAGGTCTCTGCCTTATCCATTCTATTTTCCAGAACTTCTTGCCTCACAATCCCTAATCAGGACTTTCATACAAGGAGTCGCCGATATGAATGCCCCAATTCAACCTTCCAAGTTAACTTGGGATTTTAACCTTGTGATCTCTGTACTAACCCCCCCCCCCCCTCCCCAAACCAATTGGACACATTATTTTTGAAGACTTAACTTGTAAGGTTACCTTCCTGGTGGCCATTATATCTGTCTTTTTGTAAGGAGCTCTTTCATGTTTTCCACAAGGCCAAGGTGGATTTGAGACCAAGACCTTCATTCCTACCTAAGGCAGTCTCTTATTTCTATGTCAGTAAGGGCATTGTACTTTTTTCTCTTTTTCCTTCCCCAAACATGACAAGGAAATTGCCCTGTATTGCCTGAATGTGATCAGGGTCTTCCTGGAAGTCACAGTTTCTTTGTTCTGGATGTGGCCCTCTTAGAGGGTGTGCTTCTTCCTTCTCCACCATTGCCAGGAGATTTAGGCCACTTTTCTTCAGGGCCTATACCCTTAGGGACAGAATTCCTTCTTACTTTATCAAAACCCATTCCATCAGGGCTATTGGTGTCTCTTTTGGCTTTTTAGCATCAAGCAAGGCCACCACCTGATCTCTTCCCATATTCTCTAAATGCAACCAGGTGGATGTTCAGATGTCGGTTGATATAGGCCAGGTTCACACTGGTCCGACAAACCCTCCGACATTGGGAGCTCATGTCGCATGACGTGTGAAAATCAATGGGAGCCGTCTTAACTGGTCCGACACATGTTGGACCGACTTTGAAAATGCTCCCTGTACTACTTTGGTACGACTTTGATCCTACTTCACTCCATTAAATATCATTGAAGTCGGATCAAAGTCGGAATGCCGTCTTGCATGATCCGACTTTGGCATGCGACTTGTGCTCTGCTGATCTTGAGGGGGAACTCCACGCCAAATTTTAAATAAAAAAACGGCATGGGTTCCCCCTCCAAGAGCATACCAGGCCCTTGGGTCTGGTAAGAATTTAAAAGGGAACCCCTACGTCGAAAAAACAGCGTAGGGGTCCCCCCAAAATCCACACCAGACCCTTATCCGAGCATGCAGCCCGGCTGGTCAGGAAAGGGGGTGGGGACGAGTGAGCGCCCCCCCTCCTGAACCGTACCAGGCCGCATGCCCTCATCATGGGGGGTTGAGTGCCCTGTGGCCACCCCAACCCAAAGCACCCTGTCCCCATGTTGATGAGGACATGGCCTCTTCCCGACAACCCTGGCCGTTGGTTGTCGGGGTCTGAGGGTGGGGGGCTTATTGGAATCTGGGAGCTCCCTTTAACAAGGGGGCCCCCAGATACCGGCCCCCCACCCTATGTGAATGAGTATGGGGTAAAAAGAAAAAAAACTACACAGGTTTTTAAAGTAATTTATTAGGCTGCTCCGGGGGTCTTCTTCCGACTTTGGTGGTCTCTTCCGACTTTGGGGGTCTCTTCCGTCTCTCTTCTCTGCGCTCTTCGGTGCTTTCTGCCCCTTCGCTATCTTCTTGCAGCTCTTTTACTAGTGGGGACCCGGTCTTCTCCACCATCTTGGAGGGGGAACTCATGCCGATTTTTTATTTAAAATTTGGCGTGGAGTTGCCCCTCAAGATTCATCAAACACAGTGCCTGGTATTGGCAGGGATCCAAGTCGGATCCCCGTTCATTGAAAGTCGGATGTATGTTGGCTTCAAGTCGCAGGGCAAAGTCAGATCCAAAGTAGTACTAGTGTTGTGTCGCACCAGTGTGAACCCAGCCATAAGGTTAGGCTACAAGGTGCTTCTAGTTTTCATCTGAGTGTTTTTTGTGTTTGGGTTCTTTAACCCTTGTTTTTCTTGTGGGTCTGTTGGCAGTTCTGTTTAGATATGCTGTTGCCAACCTTCAGTTTATTGCTTGGGTACATCCAATGATTTATAAATACAAGTTCTATGTCCTGTACTGTACAATTAATATAATATACATTTTGGTCTGTATAATATGTGTTTTTTTTAAGCCAGCAGCTACAATATTTCTATTACTGCCTTAAAATTTTGGGCTAAATTGGTGATGTCTCTCAATAACTAAGGTAGAGTGTGTATGTGCCATTGGCGAAGGGAGTGATGTCATTTTCATAAATGTTCTATACAAAGCATTACATAATATATTATTTTGTTGTCCTCAGCTAAAGCTTTGTTTTGATTTTGGATAAAGTGAAATACACAATCCCTGTCAGGTTTTTACTATGGTCTTTATCCCTGGTGGAAAGATTTTCCTTCCCTCCTGTGCTGGTGACTGTTACACTAGGGCAAGAAGTAAAGGCAAATCTCTCTCAAGGGTGAAACAACCAACATAAAATCCCACACATGTTAATGTGAAGAAGGGTTAGAAGCTCTGTTTAGATTTTAGTTGATGCATGTGCCCTTGAAGAAATGTTCCTGTATTGGAGACTGATGCAGCACAGAGAACAGTAAAATCATTAATCCTTTCTCATTCTAATCAAACCAAAACAAAGAAAATAGTTGTAACTAGTGTTTCTATTTTAAACGTGGATTGTAGTATGATTATGCAATGGCACATAAGGGTGCATGTAATCATACATACCAATGTTGTGACGATGATGTCAATTAGAGCTGTGCTCATTGTTTTGAAGACCAAGAGCCAATAATACTTGTTGTCAGTCATGGGACGCTGTCAACAGTCAATATGTAGTGTTTACTAAACACTGCATTGATATCAAAAACTGTCAACTTCTTCTAGCTTTTAGTTGAAAGAGAGTAAACATGTGTGCTTTGACTCATTGCAGTACACTTGGTGAAAACAATTAATATATAAAAGCCATCATATCAAATTTTCCCAATAGACTCATTTAATTACCCCTCTTTTCTATGCTTTGTAAGAAAAAAAGAAAAAATACTTTTTTTGGCAGAATTACCAACTTAGGCCCGGATTCTTGAAACACTTACGCCGACGTATCTCTATATACACCGCGTAAGTGCACAAATGCGCCGTTGTATCTATGCGCCTGATTCCTAATGCAAGATACGCCTGAAATGTGGCTTCATCCGACCGACATAAGTTTCCTACGCCGTCGGAGCCTGGGTGCATATTTACGCTGGCCGCAAGGGGCGCTTCCATTGATTTACGTGTCGAATATGCAAATGACCGAGATACGCAGATTTATGAACGTACTTGCGCCTGTCGCAGTAGTATACGCCGTTTACGTAAGGCGTACGTCCGGCGTAAAGTTATTCCACCTATAGGAGGCACATCCCATGCAAAGGTATGGACTGACGGAACAGCCGTCGTATTTTACGTAGTTTACGTAGTACTACGTGAATAGGGCTGGGCGTAGGTTACGTTCAGTGATTCAACGTATCTTAGGCGTTCGATCTGACGTGATTCTGAGCATGCGCACTGGGAAGCGTCCACGGAATGGCGCATGCGCCGTTCGTTTGGCCCTTCATTTGCATGGGGTCACGGTTAATTTAAATTTATCACGCCCACTACCTTCCTACTTTGAATTAGGCGGGCTTACGCCGGCCAATTTACGTTACAGTGGCGCAACGTAGGGAGCGAGTGCTTTGTGAATACTGCTCTTGCCTCTCAGAGTTACGTCGGCGTAGCGCATATGAGATGCACTACGCCGGCACAAAGATGTGCCGATCTACCTGAATCTGGCCCTTAGTGCCTTAACTTAAAACCTATGGCCCAGATTCACGTAGATGCGCGTAACTTTGTGCGGGCGTAACGTATCCTATTTACGTTACGCCTCCGCAACTTTTACAGACAAGTGCCATATTCTCAAAAGAAAGTTGCGGCGGCGTAACGTAAATAGGCCGGCGTAAGCCCGCCTAATTCAAATTGTGAAGAGGTGGGCGTGTGTTATGTAAATTAACCATGACCCGACGTGATTGACGTTTTTCACGAACGGCGCATGCGCCGTCTGTGGAATATCCCAGTGTGCATTGCTCCAAAGTACGCCGCAAGGATGTATTGGTTTCGACGTGAACGTAAATGACGTCCAGCTCCATTCACGGACGACTTATGCAAACAACGTAAATTTTTCAAAATTCGACACGTAAATGACGTCCATACTTAACATTGGTACGCCGCATGTACGCCACCATATAGCAGGGGTAACTTTACGCCGGGAAAAGCCTAACGTAAACGGCGTATCTGTACTGCGTCGGCCGGGCGTACGTTCGTGAATTCGCGTCTCTAGCTGATTTACATATTTCTAGGCGGAAATCAGCGTACACGCCACTAGCGGCCAGCGTAAATATGCAGTTAAGATCCGACGGCGTAAGAGACTTACGCCGGTCGGATCTAATAGAAATCTATACGTAACTGATTCTAAGAATCAGGCGCATAGATACGACCGCTCAGACTCAGAGATACGACGGCGTATCTGGAGACACAAAGAAATTTTGTGTGCTTCACCCCACTGTGGCAACACGACTAATCCCCTATTCAGGGTTTTGAATTATTATCACAATTGGATTGATCTTAGTAAGGTATCACATAAATTAGTTGTTTTTAGCGCATATGTTTATATTTTTCACATTTTGTTGTTTGGTTGGTAACCTGTTTCACATACTGCAGCTTTTTACATTTATTTATTAATTGTGTGGTGTATTTTGGATTTAGTAGCGCTGTAGTTTATCAGTTGTATCTGGAGATACGCCGTCGTATCTCCTTTGAGAATCTGGGCCTAGATCTATACTTTTTTTTTTCTTTTTTACAAACGACATGGCTATCTACATAATGTAATGCGTGTCTTATTCAATGTCTTGCTGACTTTAACGCATATACTGTATTCAGCAGCATGAAAGGTGGGCTTCAACTATCAGCCACTGCGCTGTCCCTGCACACTGACCAAGTTGTCACCAACCACTTTCAGTCAAGGCTTCTGAGCCTGAACAAGCAGGACAGACTCCCGGTCATGTGACCACTGGGACAGCCAATCACAGTGGTCACATGATACAGAAGCCACACCACCTCCTGGGCAATAAAAGCCACTTAAAGGCATAGAGGTGACATTATGAGGTTAAAGTGGCTCTGAAGGCTTAAGTTTTTTTACCTTCTTGTATTCGATGCATGAAGGTAAAAAAACTCTTCTGTGCAGCAGCCCCCCCCCCTCCAATGCCTACCTGAGCCCCATCTCGAACCAGTCATGTGCACGAGAGCCTTGGCTCACCGAAGACTCGCCCTTCTTATTGGCTGAGACTGCAGCGGGAGCCATTGGCTGCTGTCAATCACAGCCAGTGAGCCAATTAGGCCTCCATTGCAAGCTGCTTGCTCTGGGGGCACTCTGCAGGAGGTTTTGGGCCAAGAACGCAGACGGGGGGACCCGAGAAGAGGAGGATCGGGGCTGCTCTGTGCAAAACCACTAAGTATTACCTGTTTGTTATTAACCAAGAAAAAAAAGCCTTTAGAATCACTTTAACTTATAATTTTCCAAACAAACAAAGATTGTTTGTGATGTACATTGCCCTTCCATGTGCACCTTAATGCAAAGGCTAGTTATAGGTTGGGGTGGTTGCCACTTTTTTGTGCAGTTAATGTATAATTTTCACCTCAGTATTGCTTTGTGGTTTTCTTCCCAGGACATGTTAAAAAATGTACTTAATGACACTGATATTGGTTAATTATATTCTGTATTCTGCAAAAACCTGGCTGTGTTTAGTAATTATGATGCTCCCTACTGAAGCAGTTTACTAAATAAATAATGCTAATATTTGGCAAAAAAAAAGTATATTTGTAATGATTAATCAAAGATTGATTTAATTCAGGAAAATACATTTATGAAAATGAAGAAAACTGCAAGGACATTTTCAATTTTCTAATAATGTCTTTTAAATGGCCATTTTAATTGCACCTTTGATTTCATACAATTATAGGGCTTGTTAAACACACTATGGAATCCGTACAGCATGCAGATGGAATTGAACTGAAGGTACAAATATTTAAAGTTAGTCATTGAAGACTGTTAGGTATATTCAGAAAGAGTTAGGCCGGCTTATCTACAGATAAGCCGACCTAACTCTGAATCTGCACCGACCTATGTTTAAGTGTATTCTCTAAGGCCCCATACTCACGAGCAAACATGTCTGCTGAAACTGGCCCGCAGGCCAGTTTCAGCAGACATGTTTGGTCGTGTGTGGGCGCGAGCGGGCCGAATTCCAGCAAACATTTGCCCGCCGGGCCTTTTCCCAGCAGACAAATATTCCTGGACTTGTTTTAAAACAGTCCGCTGGAATTCAGCCCGCTCGGACATGTACGGTCGTCAGTACAGACCTACCGTACATGTCCAGGCGCCCGCCGTCCCTCGCATGCGTCGAATGACTTCGACGCATGCGTGGAAGCATTTTAAAGGCGGGCCGCCCACGTCGCCGCGTCATTGTCGCGGCGACACCGCGTCATCGACGCGGCGACACCGCGGACACGCCCCGCGTATTGTTTACGCGCGGACTTCTGTACGATGGTGTGTACAACCATCGTACAGAAGCCCTCTGGCAGACATGTATGGTGGAAACGGTCCGACGGACCGCTTTCACCATACATGTTTGTCCGTGTGTACCCGGCCTTACAGAGATACACTTAAACATATCTAAGATAGGACAGCTTGCGCCGTCCTATCTTAGATTGCAATGTTTTGGCTGACCGCTGGGTGTCGCTTCCATTGCGGCCGGCGTAGATTATGTAAATGAGCTTGTACGCCGATTCACGAACGTACGCGCGGCCGCCACAGTCGAATTACGTCGTTTCTGTAAGGCCTTAGGCGGCCTAAAGTTATTCCACCTATGAAGTGGAATAACAATGTTAAAGTATGGCCGCTGTTCCCGCCGCGAGGTTCAAATTTTTTACATTGTTTGCGCAAGTCGTCCGCGAATCGGGAGTCACGTCGTTTACGTACACGTCAAAATCAATAGGCCCGTACGGCGTACTTAGCCGCAATGCGCACTGGGAAATGTAGGCGCCCGGCGCATGCGCAGTAGTTTGCTGTTTGTATCACTTGGTGGACTGAAGTCTGACCATGGAAATACAATGGATGTGTACCTAGTAGTATGGAGCTGTGTTTTTTTTTTTTTTTTAATATAACCTTTAAAAGGGGAAATCTGGATTATATGATCTTCCTTTTCCTTTTTACCATTGCCATAATGATAATGATACTACCTCTGCACACACCTGTTTACCCACACACATTTCAATTTTGTTTTTTAATCAAAAGTCTAATGCCGCGTACACACAATATTTTTTCGGCATGAAAAAAATACGTTTTTCCAACTTCATCATTAAAACGACGTTGCCCATACACCATCGTTTTTAAAAAATGCTCTAGCAAAGCACGGTGACATACAACATGTACGACGGTACTATAAAGGAGAAGTTCCAATGTGGATGACGCCACTCTTGGGGCTGCTTTAGCTGATTCCGTGTTAGTAAAAGACGATTCGCGCTTTTCTGTCTGTTACACCGTGATGAATGTGCTTACTCCATTATGAATGGTAGTTTTACCAGAACGAGCGCTCCCGTCTCATAACTTGCTTCTGAGCATGCGCGGGTTTTTATCGTCGTTTTAGCCCACACACGATCATTTTTTACAACCCGAAAAACGACATTGTTTAAAACGTCGTTAAAAAATGCAGCATGTTCGAAAAAAATGTTTGTTGTTTTTCAGAAGCCGAAACATGATGTGAAGCCCACACACGATCATTTTAGATGACATTTTTTTAAATGCCAAAAAGTGATCGTGTGTACGCGGCATTAGTTGAGGGCACAGAGGCATTTTTTCACCCAGAGCTATAATACAACTTTAAACGTTTAAACGTGCTATTTGTTTAATATATTTAACAACCCTTTATTATTTATGTTCCAGTAAACACATTGTTGCAGTGAACTGTACCTGGCTATAATGTGATATAATACATAGCAAACATTCAGATTTAGGGGTCTATTTATAAATGTTTTCATAGAAAATTCACAGTTTTCACCCAAGATTCACACATTATTCTAATTTGGATTACATTGGGAAAATCTTGTGTGAAAATGTTTCTAAAGTGACCCCTTTCAAGTATCAATTTTTTTGTTTTGGTTAGAATGGAAAGGCATTGGAACACTTGTCAGGTTTTTATTGATGTTTGTGCCCCATCAGGGAGATTCGCTCTCTTTGTACTGTTTACTGGTATCGCTATAAGAATGTTGGGTTGTCACCAGAACAGAAATAGGGGGGGAAATCATGGGCATGCCAATAAATTCTCTAAATTTGGAGGGATTTTCTCTCACTTTCTTTTTTGGCTGTGGAACAGGAAGTGAAGGGAAATTTCCTCAATGGGACACAGAAAAAAAACTGACGGGTTATATTAAATCCAAAATAAAAAAAAATAAAAAAAGTTTTGCCTTTAATACTACTGTAGTCTTGGTACTCTTATATCAAAGGAGCCTCCATGTGAAATACAGACATACCTTGCATTGCCAGTTGGTTCTTGTTTCCAAAACAATGGCCTGCACTCAGTGTAGCTATAATATAAGCAGGGGTTGGCCAGTTCATTAGGGGAGCATGGGCGCTGCCCCCACTATCCATGCGTCCGGCTCCCAATGCAGGACGCCGGATGCATGTAAATATTCACTATTTTCACACTGATTCTCCTCCCGGCCAATCAGGAAGCGGGTCTGAGACCCGTTTCCCGATTGGTCAAAAGGAGAAGCGTCCCGATTGTCCGCAGAGGAGGAGGGAGGAGAAGGAAGCCACCGTTATGCCCATGGAGGAGAGCAGGGGAAGGGGAAGCCAGTCACTCGGGTGAAGCCCGACCGACTGGACTATGGGTGGGTGTACTGTTTGTACACCCCCCCCCCCCCAATTTTTTTTTACCACCAGCCGCCACTTAATATAAGGATAAGAATATCGGGCCAGATCCACAAAAGAGATACGACGGAGTAACTGCTGTTACTCCATCGTATCCCTTGTCCTAACTTTGGAACTGATCCACAGAAGCAGTTTTCCAAAGTTAGGCAGAAGATCCGGCATGTGTAATTGAATTACACTGCCGAATCTTAGGATGCAGTACCGCATCCGCCGCTTCGAGTCGAAATGCCGCTTCTAGTATGCAAATTAGCACTTAAGGCGATCCACAAAGCTTTTCAGCTTTGTTTTTTCGCCGTAAGTTTTAGTTTGCAAGTGTAAAACTAGGGCTGGTGTTACAAAGTGTAAACTAGTAACACCATGTAAAAGCCCATTCCAGCGACGGCATTTGGTATGCATTCCCGAGGGAGAACTCCACGGCAATTTGTAAAAACAAAACCGGCATGGGTTCCCCCCCAGGAGCATACCAGGCCCTTAGGTCTGGTATGGGTTGTAAGGAGACCCCCCTACGCCGAAAAATCGACGTAGGGGGTCCCCCTACAATCCATACCAGACCCGTATCCAAAGCACGCTACCCGGCCGGTCAGGAAAGGAGTGGGGACGAGCGAGCGCCCCCCCCCCCTCCTGAGCCGTGCCAGGCCGCATGCCCTCAACATGGGGGGGTTGGGTGCTCTGGGGCAGGGGGGCGCACTGCGGGCCCCCCCACCCCAGAGCACCCTGTCCCCATGTTGATGAGGACAGGACCTCTTCCCGACAACCCTTGCCGTTGGTTGTCGGGGTCTGCGGGCGGGGGCTTATCGGAATCTGGGAGTCCCCTCAAATAAGGGGGCCCCCAGATACCGGCCCCCCACCCTAAGTGAATGGATATGGGGTACATCGTACCCCTATCCATTCACCTGTAGGCAAAAAGTAAAAGTTATTAAACACACAACACAAGGGTTTTTAAAATAATTTATTATTCTGCTCCGGAGGCCCCCCTTGTCTTCTTTATTAGCTCTAATACCAGGGGGGGCTTCTTCTTCCGCTCTCCGGGGGTCTTCTCCGCTCTCCGGGGGGGGCTTCTTCTTCTGCTCTCCGGGGGGGGCTTCTTCTTCCGCTCTCCGGGGGGGGGGGCTTCTCCGCTCTCCGGGGGTCTTCTTCTCTCTTCGCCGCTCTCCGCTGTTGACTCGGCGAACCCCGGTTCTTCTGCAGATGTCCGGTGCCTTCTTCTTCAGCGCTGGCTGCCTGCTATCTTCGTGTGTTAGCTCAATTAGTAACAGGCAGCCATCGCGGTCTTCTGTGACGTCAGGTTCTTCTCTTCTGTTCTTCTCCCCTCTTCCGATGTTGACTCGTCGCCTCTTGTCACTGTAATGATGGAAGCGCGCCTTGCATCCCATTTATATAGGCATCACCGTCCCATCATGCTCCGGCAGGTACCCACGTGGTGGGTGCCTACCCACGTGCACCCACCACGTGGGTACCTACCGGAGCATGATGGGACGGTGAGGCCTATATAAATGGGATGCAAGGCGCGCTTCCATCATTGCAGTGACAAGAGGCGACGAGTCAACATCGGAAGAGGGGAGAAGAACAGAAGAGAAGAACCTGACGTCACAGAAGACCGCGATGGCTGCCTGTTACTAATTGAGCTAACACACGAAGATATCAGGCAGCCAGCGCTGAAGAAGAAGGCACCGGACATCTGCAGAAGAACCGGGGTTCGCCGAGTCAACAGCGGAGAGCGGCGAAGAGAGAAGAAGACCCCCGGAGAGCGGAGAAGCCCCCCCCCGGAGAGCGGAAGAAGAAGCCCCCCCCGGAGAGCGGAGAAGACCCCCGGAGAGCGGAAGAAGAAGCCCCCCCTGGTATTAGAGCTAATAAAGAAGACAGGGGGGGCCTCCGGAGCAGAATAATAAATTATTTTAAAAACCCTTGTGTTGTGTGTTTAATAACTTTTACTTTTTGCCTACAGGTGAATGGATAGGGGTACGATGTACCCCATATCCATTCACTTAGGGTGGGGGGCCGGTATCTGGGGGCCCCCTTATTTGAGGGGACTCCCAGATTCCGATAAGCCCCCGCCCGCAGACCCCGACAACCAACGGCAAGGGTTGTCGGGAAGAGGTCCTGTCCTCATCAACATGGGGACAGGGTGCTCTGGGGTGGGGGGGCCCCTGCCCCAGAGCACCCAACCCCCCCATGTTGAGGGCATGCGGCCTGGCACGGCTCAGGAGGGGGGGGCGCTCGCTCGTCCCCACTCCTTTCCTGACCGGCCGGGTAGCGTGCTTTGGATACGGGTCTGGTATGGATTGTAGGGGGACCCCCTACGTCGATTTTTCGGCGTAGGGGGGTCTCCTTACAACCCATACCAGACCTAAGGGCCTGGTATGCTCCTGGGGGGTGAATCCATGCCGGTTTTTTCTTTGAAAATTGGCATGGAGTTCTCCCTCAGGAATGCATGCCAAGCGACGCTGTCAATTTTTTTTTTTTTCCCCGACGCAACTTTTTTAAGCCGGCGCGATCCACAAAACTCGGAGTAACGTAACTTCGCGCATGCGCAGTACGGCCGGCGCGGGAGCGCGCCTCATTTAAATGGGACTCGCCCCATTTGAATAGGAACGCCTTGCGCCGGCGGAATTTTAGTTACACGGCCTGAAATTTCTAGGTAAGTGCTTTGTGGATCGGGCACTTAGGTAGAAATTTTAAGGCAGTGTAACTTAAATGGGATTTTTTAAGTTACGCCAGGTTTTTGTGGATCTGGCCCATCATGTACACTACACTATTATTATAATGGTTGAAGAAAATATTGCCCTTAGGCCGCGTACACACGGTCGGACAAAACCGATGAGAATGGACCGAGGTTCAGTTTCATCGGTCCAAACCGACCATGTGTATAGCCCATCGGTCTGTTGTCCTTCGGTCCAAAATTTTAAAACATGCTTTAAAATCGAACCGATGGCCCGCTGCCCGATCGGTCCAAACCGATGGTTAGTACAGAAAGCATCGGTTCAAAACCCGCGCATGCTCAGAATCAAGTCGACGCATGCTTGGAAGCATTGAACTTTGTTTTATTTAGCACGTTGTGTGTTTGACGTCACCGCATTCCGACCCGATCGTTTTTTGGAACGATGGTGTGTACGCACATCAGACCATCAGGTCACTTCAGCGGTGAACCGATGGAAATGGCCCGTCGGACCATTCTCATCGGTTTGGAACGACCGTGTGTACGCGGCCTAACATGGCCAGTTTACCGATACTCTAACCCTAACTTTACATGCATGACCCACATTCCCATTCTCAGACCTCTCTGACAGGCAAAGCATCAGCCCTTTCTGCCCCCTCACTTGCATTACTATTGGTAAATGAGGCTGCCTATCATAGTAATGGCCCAATAGTAATGAGACGCCCAGGCCTTAGCAGAAAACTCTGACAATAACTAGAGTGTCAAATCGACCTGCAATCTGGCCATAATAGGCAGGCTTGGAAGGTTTCTGCAGTTTTATGCAAACACCTCAGGTGACTGCACTTCTTAATTATAGCTTTTTGCCCCCCTTTTTACTAAGTTACAGATCTTTCTTAAGGCTTATTTGCACGTTCTTTTTATTCTGTCTAAGCTGCTTTCCCCATAGAAGTCAATGCAAATAGAAAAGCAACTTGAAGCTTCTTGATGCAACTCAGAATAGAAATCAAAGCAACTTAAAATGATTGTAAAGTTTTATTTTCCCTTACTTGCTCTGTGCAATGATATTGCACAGTGTGGCCCCTTACCTCCTTTCACTATCTTTTCCTCCTCTTCTGCATATGCTCACTTTGAGTGTCCGTAGCCGTGATGACATCACCACACGCATGCGCGCAGGAGCCCTCGGCTATGGCACGATATGTTGGACCTTTAGATCAGCTGCATCTAGTCTGAAAATCTCCTAAACAGTGCATGTTTAGGAGATTTTCATTTTACCTCTAGGTAAGTCTTATTATAGGCTTCTCCTATAGGTAAAAATCACAAAGCGGACTTTACTACCACTTTAAGGTAAAAAAAATGTCTTGAATTTATAACCACTTAATGATAAATTAAAGCATCTTGGAAGCACATGAAAGCATTTAAAACATTTCTGAATCGGGAACACAAGCCTTAAAGCAGGCTGGTCAGTTCTAGCCGATTGCCAGAGTAGATAGTGACTATAGCGTGGCATACTCTGGTGCAGCCTTGTCCTATGTGACCCCCCCCCCCCCACTAGATGTGCAGTTCCAAATCCTGGTCCACGCTCAGAAGGTGCACTTTGGCAAAGAGATGGCTTCTGGTTTCAAAGTGTAGTTGTCATTGGCAATGCGTTAGAACAGGGGTCTGAACTTTTCAAACAAAGGGCCAGTTTATTGTCCTTCAGACTTTAGGAGGGCCGGATTGTGTCCAGCGGGGGTAAAAAATGTCCCGGGCTCAGCATTGGTGAGAGTAAATATGGCCTCAGAGTTTGCAGTCAGTAGGATAAGGAGTAGTGCCCCTATTAGTAGGAGTAATTGTATCCCATCATTTTTTTTTTTTTTTAACAGAAACGTTTTTATTAATACAAAAAAAAAAGAAATAAAAACAGTACAGAAATTAAATCATCAAAACTGTGGTACAGCAAAGGTTCAGTACAATACAGAGAGAGTTAGACCCTGCCGGGTCTAGAGTGGGCAGTCGGAGGAGGTGAACACCACCCGTTTAAAGTTCAGGGCAATATGCACCGTTCCAGATGTGGGGGGGAAAGGGGTGTGGATATCCGCAAAGACCCAAAAGGCGTAGCGTGTATTGGCATTTTTTTCTGGCTTATTGACAGATGTTTTTTTGTATCTCGGGGGCCAGGGGATCCCGGCCTAAGGGGGATAACAGTCCAAACCCTTGGGAACTGATAGGCAGATCAAGTCTTGCCAAAAGGCATCAGAGAATTACCACTCATTGATGGAGAACATCACAAAGTCCAAGGCTATCTACAGTCAAGTCATCATGCAGAGGTCTCTCTAGCTGTCACACACGATTTCCAAACCCTGTCAAACTTTTGAGGGCATTTACGGCCCATATATGTCAATTTGTAAAGAGGTAGTACTGAGTCAACCAACGCAAGCCACTGAGCCACCGTAGGGGGAGCCGCCAGCTTCCACTGGTGTAACAGCGCCTTCCTGGCGTAAAAACAGAGATGAAATAATTGCAGTCCAGCATGTGTAGACTGTGTCACACATTCCGTGACGCCCAGAAGGAGAACCTTGGGGTCCAGTG
Organism: Rana temporaria; assembly: GCF_905171775.1. Lineage (NCBI taxonomy): Eukaryota > Metazoa > Chordata > Amphibia > Anura > Ranidae > Rana > Rana temporaria. Next base: position 619,579,612 of record NC_053489.1, on the reverse strand, counting down.
ATATCTGTAGTCCACTAGCGGCGTTGATTTTCGCCACCACTCCACCCCAGTAGCCCCGGATGACTGGGCAGTCCCAGACGACATGGTAAAATGTTCCCACCGCCCCCTGGCACTTTGAGAAGAGGTCTGATTGAGTATGGAATATCCGAGCAAGCCGCTGAGGGGTGTAGTAGGCCCTATGTAGAAACTTTTGTTGGATAAATCTGTCCCTAGCGGATATTACTGTCGGTATGTAATGGGACAATGCCGATTCCCAGTCGTCTTCCGAGTGGTCCGGGATGTCTGTCCTCCAAACCCGATGAAGGGGGGACTCCCCTCCCGAGTCTTCACATGTGAGGCCGAGGTAAATGGAGGATACTATTCTATCTATCCCACGGGAGATAAGGAACCTCTCTATCCTATGTGGCTCGACTGCAATTGCTCTGGGAAACTGCGCCTGCGCCGCATGCTTCAGCTGCAGATACCTGAAGAGCATCCATGAAGGGAGCCCAAATGGGAAAGGGAGCAGTGTTCCAGCTGGCATAATGTGTTGTATTTTCACTATTCCAAACCTGGCCCAGACACTGGGGTCCGGGATAGATCTGCGAAAGCCTTGGGTTGCCCCATAGCGGGGTATGAGGTGAGATGGAGTCAGGGGCTGCAACAGCCACAGTGACCCTCTCCCAAACCTGGATCGTAGTAAGCATTGGGAGGGTTACCTGCGGAGCAGCCCTGGGTCCTCTATAAACCAAATTAGTAAGAGCTGAGTAGGAGCCCACGGCAGCAGCCTCAAGGTTTGTTGCAGGATTAGACCTAGTCTGCTGGAACCACCAGCGTACAGTGACCAAAGCTGCCGCCCAGCAGTATTTCTTAAAGGAGGGTAAAGCCAGCCCTCCTGAGGACAGAGGAAGCTGAAGCTGTGCTATTCTGGGAGCCCCCCCACCCCAAATAAATGAGGAGACTACGCCAATTGTATCCCATCATTGATATCAGTGAAAGAAATTGTGCCCCCTTGTTGGCGTCAGTGGGAAGAATAGTGCCTCATATCAGTGGGAGAAATAAAGCCCCAAGGGCCGGATAAAGGCTAGCAAAGCGCCACATCTGGCCCTCTGGCCACAGTTTGGAGACCCCTGTGTTAGAATATAAACAGATTCATAGTCATGGAACCAACCTCAGGCTTGCTTTTTCTGAAGGTAGTGTTGGCACAATATCCAAGTAGACTTTATGCCATCTCGCTAGATAAAAGAGCCACAGTGCAACTTTTACTACCAGTCTACTGTGCTCACTAATGGACCAATGACTAGTCTTTCTAATATATTTAGATAGTAGACTATAGATATTGTACTATAGATTTATTACAGATTTTACTATCATACCTTATAATGCATAATGTATCAACCATGTTTTATTACGGTATTTTATTGCTCTTGTCTATTATGATAAGTAAAATCAACTTAATCACCAAGAAGATAGATCCTGCTTACATCTAGAAAACCTTGTATTGTAGGTCCCTTTGAAAGTGGCATTAACCTCTGGAAAGTCCTGGGGATGCATGACTGAGCTTCAAGTGAAATAGAACAACAGAATTCACAAGTGCTATTTAGTAACCTTATACTTAACCAGTCTGCTGTGACTGTTTTGTGAATCACTAAGCAACAGCTCGGCTGGAGCTATCATCAGCACCTAATAACCAGCATGTGAATACTCTTACTTCATTCTGTCTGTAGCCCAGGGCAACTGCTGTGTGGAACACGATTGGCTCAAACCAGTGTATGGCTCTTATTTTAGCCATGGTGCAAGCTGAGTGCTTGTGGCATTTTTCTACAAACTACAATGCTTATAGAGCAAAAAGCTTACTTCTAGTGTCGTACTGTATGTAAAACATCGGATCTGCATTGTCCTTTCTCTCAGGCCCCATACACACGATAGGATTTATCCGCGGATACGGTCCGCCGGACCGTATCCGCGGATAAATCCTCTGCGGATTTTAATCCGATGGAGTGTACACACCATCGGATTGAAATCCGCGCCGAATTCCCATCGCGGTGACGTGTCGCGCCGTCGCCGCGATGATGACGCGGCGACGTGCGCGACGCTGTCATATAAGGATATCCACGCATGCGTCGAATCATTACGACGCATGCGAGGGATGGGTTCGGACGGATCGATCCGGTGAGTCTGTACCGACCACCGGATCGATCCGCTGGTGCCGATTCAAGCGGATAGATTTGTAGACATGTCTACAAATTTTTATCTGCTGGAATTCGGAAATATCCGCGGATAAATATCCGCTGGGTTGTACACACCAGGGGATCTATCCGCTGAAACCGATCCGCTGAGATTTTTCAGCGGATGGATCCTCTCGTGTGTATGGGACCTCAGAGAAATATGTTCTAAAGATAGTTTGTCATAGCCATCACAGGTTCTGGATTGTGCAGAAATAAACCACTGCCAAGAGCTCCTTTATTATTATTATTGTTATTATTATCTTCTGAATTACTTGTTGGAGTATCTAATAAATATAGTTTTGGGTATATAAACATATCTATACAGTATGTATGTATTTTTCTTTTTACTATTTTACTATTCACTATTTGCAAGTCTTCCACTATGACAATGAATGGGTATGCTGAAAGATACTTGTGCCACTGAGCATTGGACAACAGTATGCATGTGAGGAGAGCTTGCTTTATCTTTAATTGCTGGAAGTGAAGAAACTCTGGGGGAACCAGGCAGAGGGATGACCAAAATTTGGGCTTAAAGGAGCAGTAAAGGAAAAAAATGTTTTTGCTGAAATGACTGTTTACAGGGTATAGAGACATAATAGTTAACTGATTCCTTTTAAAAATGATTAAAAATACATAAAAATCAATCATATAATGTGCCTGCAGTTTAGTTTCATTTTTAAACTAGTTTCATGTTTCTGTGGAGTACAGAGACACACAGAACAAAAACAAACAAACACAGGGCAGTGTTTGTTTTTAAAATGAATCTGATTGGTTCTAAGGAGTTTTAGACACACAGTAATCACACCTTCTTGATCATGGACCACAGTGAGAAGCTAGCATGAGTTTTTTCATAAGGAGCCAGACAAGCAGGAAGTGTGGAGATCAGAGAAGGATTACAGCTACTTCAAAGCAAAAACGAACAATGAGGACATGAAAGCAGGACTGCAGTAAGGTAAAGGAAGCTTTTTAGCTAAAAAAAAAAAAAAATCCTTTAGTGACCATTTGAGAATGGGGTGGAGCTACAGCTAGATTAAAGGGACTTTTAAAGGGAAACTTAAAGGGTCACTAAAGGAAAATTTTCTTTTTGCTGAAATTACTGTTTACAGGGTATAGAGACATAATAGTTAACTGATTCCTTTTAAAAATGATTAAAAATAGATAAAAACCAATCATATAATGTACCTACAGTTTAGTTTCGTGTTTGCTGTTGTTTCCTGGTTCTCTGATGTACAGAGCCAGAGAGCCAATAGAGGGCAGTGATGCTTTGTCTAAAACCCCTCAGCACCAATCCAGTTTCGTTTTACAAACAGTAATCACACCTCCTTGATTAGTCACCACAGTGAGAAATCTCCCAGTACTGTGGTGATCAGGAAACAGACAACCAGGAAGTGTCCAGAACAGAGAGGAATTACAGCAACATCAAAGCAAAAACGAACAATGAGGACATGAAACCAGGACTGCAGTAATGTAAATGTTAAGCTATTTAGCTTAAAAAAAAAAATCCTTTAGTGACCCTTTAAATCTTCTTTAAGACAGACTGCAAGAGACAAGCAATGTCTGCAACAATATGCACCTACTTGCCTGTTGCTGCAATCTCTAGCATGTAAGCTGAGCTGAGCAGCTATCTTGCAGCGCCAGGCCAAGCCCTGTGTGCTGGGATGACTGGTCCATGTGCATGCAAAGACGTGATGCCATGCCGCACCAACCATTGAAGATGCTTAAAGGCTGGCACACAGAAGAAGATGCTGGCGAGGGACGGGGACAGTTGGAGGAAAGGCAAGTAAGGATCCCTTAAATTCTGCTTTAACCTTCCCCCCGCCACATCTGAACAGAACTTCCTTCTGATATTGTTAATTTCAAGGCTGTTATGCTAAAATTATTCACAGTTGCGTTTTTTCGTGTAGTAAAAGGCATTTCGGGTATCATGTGGCTGGTTTTCAACTGTGTGTTGCAGTTTAGTGTGTTTGTAAATGGAAACCTACACGCGTGCATAACCTTGAGCCCTGGAACACGCATGCATGGGGTGAATAGGCCAAAATGTACTGCGATTGGGCGGCAGGTGCAGGCACAATCACTTGTACGTTGGTCCTCTGTTCCAGGTTCAAGGCACACATGTGCATGCCCCCTGCCAACTCATACTGTGATTGGATCTATAAACAAGGCGGATCCCTGTTCTGACGGGACAATACTAAGATCTGGTGTTCCTAGTGATCAGGAACAGCGACCTCTGTATTGTCCCAGTAAGCCCATCCCCCACACAGTTATAACACACCCAGGCAACACAGGTAACCCCTTGATCGCCCCCTAGTGTTAACGCCTTCCCTGCCAGTGTCATTTATACATTGATCAGTGCATTTTTTTAGCTATGATCACTGTAATAATGTCACTGATCACAAAAAGTGTCACTTGGGATCAGATTGGCCAGCGCAATGTGGCAGTCCCGCTAAAAATCACAGATCACTGTCATTACCAGTCTGAAGTAATTGTGAACAAATTCAGAGAAAAGAGTTACCACGACTAGTGTTTGGTACCTATACAAAGACAGGACATGGATATGGATAGAGGGAAATTATTGGAGGATAAACCCCAAAAAATAAGGGACAAAGATAATTTGACCTTCTTAACCAACTTTAATAGAGATTATAAGCCATTGGAGCATGTTATCAACAAACATTGGCCAATTTTATTGAGGGATAGGACATTATCTAATCTTATCCCTAGTCGTTCCCAATTCATTTATCGTTGAGCACCCAATCTCAGGAATAGAATAGATCTGGATATCCATAACCCTCCAAAAAAGACTCCTGTAATGGGAGTCATGTAATTATGGTGAGTAGGCTGTGTGACAGGAAGGAAGGAAGAAGACCTGCAGTCACGTTTTTGCTGGATACGGCATTCATGCACCATTGGAAGTTTCTTTTGATGGAAGTTTATGGAGACTATCTAAATTATTTTTTGGACACTTTATAATTATATACCCACTGGAGATATCGTGGGGTAATTTTGTTTAATTGTTTGCACATAAGAACTTTCTGAGTGTATGTTGATTCTATGTTTATCCACTGGAGACATCTAGTGGTCATTTACACTATTACTTAAGTTTATGCACATGTATGGGCGCATTTTTTTCACAATTTTATTAAATTCAAGGTATCACCTTAACAACGTGCAGCCTCTATAAACAATACACAATATAAAAACCTTTGTGCAGGTAAAGAAGTTGTTTAATTTCTTCTTTCCCAAGAACGGGGATCTGCCTATGTAAACAAGGTGGATCCCCATTCTGACAGGACAATACTGAAATCTGAAGTTTCTAGTGATCAGGAACAGAGATCTCTGTGTTGTCCTAGTAAGCTCATCCCCCAGACAGTTAGAACACACCCAAGGAACACAATTAACCCCTTGATCGGCCCCTAGTGTTAACTACTTACTAGCCAGTGTCATTTATACATTGATCGGTGTATTTTTTTTAGCTCTGATGAATTTAACTGGTCCCCAAAAAGTGTCAATTGGGGTCAGATTTTTCCGCTGCAATTTCACAGTCCTGCTAAAAATCACAGATCGCCATCATTACCAATAAAAACAAAAAAAAGTCCATATAGCTATCCCATAGTTTGTAGACGCTTTGGGCCAGATTCACATACATTTGCGGCGGCGTAGCGTATGTCATTTACGTTACACCGCCGCAAGTTTTCAGCGCAAGTGCTTGATTCACAAAGCACTTGCCTGTAAACTTGCGGCGGCGTAGCGTAAAGCCGTCCGGCGCAAGCCCGCCTAATTCAAATGGGGCGTGTATCATTTAAATTAGGCGCGTTCCCGCGCCGAACATACTGCGCATGCTCTGTTTTGAAATTTCCCGCCATGCTTTGCACTAAATGACGTCGCACCGACGTAATTTTTTGAACAGCGACGTACGTTACGTCCTTTCCTATTCCCGGACGTCTTACACAAAATTGTTTTTTTTAAATTTGACGCGGGAACGACGGCCATACTTTAACATGGCCTGTCTATTTTTACACCACCTAAATAGCACTCGCAACTTTACGACGGGAAAAGCCGACTAGCGACGACGTAAGAGAATACGACGAACGTGCGTACCTTCGTGGACCGCCGTAAACAGCTAATTAGCATATCGACGTGGAAAACAACGCAAACTCCACCCAGCGGGCGCCAAAGTATTGCATCCTAAGATCCGAAGGCGTACGAAGCCGTACGCCTGTCGGATCTTAGCCAAATACCGTCGTATCTTTGTTTGAAAATTCCAAATAAAGATACGACGCGGCAAATTTGAAAGTACGCCGGAGTATCAGCAGATACTCCGGCGTACTTTTTCTGTGAATCTGGCCCTATAACTTTTGTGCAAACCAATCAATATCATTGCGATTTTTTTAACAAAAATATGTAGAAGAATACATATTGGTCCAAACTGATGAACAAATTTTTTTTTTATATTTTTTTGGGATATGTATTATAGCAGAATGTAAAATATATATATATATATATATATATATATATTATTTCAAAATTGTCAGTCTATCCCATAGTTTGTAGACGCTATAACTTTTGCACAAACCAATCAATATACGCTTATTGCAATTTTTTTTATTTTTTTTTTTAAACAAAAATATGTAGAAGAATACGTATATCCGCCTAAACTGAGGAAAAAAAAACGTTTTTTATATATTTTTGGGGGATATTTATTATAGCAAAAAGTTAAAAATATTGTTTTTTTTTCAAAATTTTCGCTTTTTTTGTTTATAGCGCAAAAAATAAAGCCGCAGAGGTGATCAAATACCACCAAAAGAAAGCTCTATTTGTGGGAAAAGAAGGACATCAATTTTGTTTGGGTGCAACGTTGCACGACCTCGCAATTGTCAGTTAAAGCGATGCAGTGCTGTGTTGCAAAAAATGCCCTGGTCATTAAGGAGGTAAAACCTTAGGGGGAGAAGTGGTTAATATACACTTATTGTTGATTTTTTTTATGGGAAAAACAAGGACATGTAGCAGAATACATTTTTGTCTAAATTTATAAAGTTTTTTTTTATTGTATATGTGTTATAACAGAAGCAAAAAAAATCATCTTTTTTTTTTTCAATATTTTCGGTCTTTTTTAATTTGTATAATAAAAAAGAAAAAAAACCACCAAAAGAAAGTTCTATTTTGTGTGAAAAAAAAATTATAGAAATGTTATTTGGGTACAGTGTTGCATGACCGCGCAATTGGTAGTTAAGGTAGCACAGTGCTGAATAGCAAAAAACGCACTGGTCGTGAAGGGGGCAAAACCTTCTGGAGGTCAAGTGGTTAATCCTTGCAGGTCACTGATTGGAAGTATCAAAGCAAGAGTATCATCATGGCACCCAGGTAACTAGCATTTCTAGAAGGTGACATCTGCAGTATGATCATCCATATTTCTGTTCTGATTTTTTTTTTTTTTTTTTTTTTAATAATTACCAAGCAGAGCATACCACCAGTCCAGAACTGCAGTACAATTAAATGATTCGTGTTTCTGTATGGAAAAAAAAAAGATCTAGTGGGCAGTTGTTGTAAAATATAGGTAACTTATCTTGAATATTTGTTATCTCTTTTGATTTACTGTTAGCCAGTGCCTATCCCAAATATAATGCTTTTAACACTAGTACTGCTAAAAATATTACCGTAATTGATTTTTAATACAAATTATTTTATGCAAAAGGGTCTTTTATCAAATGAAAAATATAAAAAATCCAGAGATCTTCAGATCTACATTTTTGTATGGGTTGACAAACTGAGTTGTCTATGACCAACAGAGTTTGCAATCTTTTTTAAAATATACTAACTATATATTTTCAGATCTACAACTTTCATTACCATGCAGGAGGAAGGGGTGTTATTTTACAAGATTTTGGTTTTATAAAATAGACATCACACACACAGAAATCTGATACATGCTGTAACGGTATACAGGCACAAATTCTAGTGCTTCTCAAGCAACGCATTAAATATATATGATATTGTGATGCTCATCTCAGCATATTGATTTTGTTCCTGTGGGGAAAAGCTGTGGTACATTGTAAAGCATAGAAATTCAACGTCCTGCCATTTTCTTTAGTCTATTATGTGCTAGTTACTTTGGGAGCTGACAAGGCCTCATGCACACAGGGTGTTTGCTTTTCTCCATTGAATGCCAGAACTCCTACTGGGATAAAAGCTGCTTTAAAAATCCAAAAGCACATACACAAGCATTTAGTTGCATTCAGAGGCTTTTATGCGCACCAAGCATTTGAACGTTAATGGATTCCATTGGCCAGAATATTAATTTATTCTGGCTATCGGAATACAAAAATGCTGAAACCCATCTAAACGCGTATAGCTTTTTTATTCTGCTCTTCAGTATCTCTTCAGTATCTCTCCTAATGCCTTGTACGCACAATTCAAAATCGCGATAAAATGCGTGATTTTACCGCGATTTCGCGGCTGCGATTTTGCCGCGATTTCGGGCGCAATTTAATGTAAATCGCGGCCCGAAATCGCAAAAAGTAGTACAGGAACTACTTTTTGAAATCGCAGATGCGGAGTCGCACTGATTAGGACAGTGCCATTGCCGACAATTGCTGCCGATTTGAGATGCGATTTGACATGTCAAATCGCATCTCAAATCGTTCCAAATCGTACCCAGTGTGAACCAGGGCTTAAGCTGTCTTGCATACAAACGGTCACACCAAATTCTGACCGTCAAGAATGCAGTGACCTACAACACTACGACGAGCCAAGAAAAATTAAGTTCAATGCTTCCGAGCATGCGTCCACTTGATTCTGAGCATGCGTGGCTTTTTCTCTGTCGGAGTTCCATACAGACGAACGGAATTTCTGATAGAATTTTTTTCCATCGGAAAAAAAGAGAACATGTTCTCTTTCTAAATCCGTCGAAATTTCCGAAGGAAAAACTCAGTTGGGGCTCACACATGGTCGGAATATCCAATGATAAAGTTCCATCGGACTTTTTTCATCGGAAATTCCGATCTTGTGTACGCGGCATTGGGATCCATGTACACTGGGCTTAAAAACATGCTGCTTCTACAGGAACTTTGTGTTTTTTTCTCCTTCTTGTAGAAGCAGGTAAATGTTGTCTTATGTGATCATGCACATTGGGGCTTTTAGAGGAATATTTCCAGAGGAGAGTGTAGAGGCAGGAAAAAAAAAACATCACAAGTACGAGTTTTCAGGCAGAAAAAACACTTATAAACACGGATACATTTTGCATTTAGGAATTTTTTTGGTGTCCATCTATGAGGTGAGAGGCTGGTACTATCGGCCCGGGGGAGGACACAAGGATTGTTTCTGTGTTACCTACTTACATCTGCAGATTGGGACTCCCTTACCCATCCCTCTCCCCATCTCGATTATGTTCTCAACTGTCCCGTTGTGTTAAAGACTGATTTTTTGGATCATCAGAGTCACCCGTAGATACTATTTCACATGCACTTTACACATGGACTTATATGATATTTATTACACACTTTATTCACAAGTATTTTGGCCCTAGACCTCTGTAACTCTCTGTAACTCAAAACATGTAACCAGTAAAAATGTTTTAAAGGATTGCTTATGGGGAATTTTAAGTACCGAAGTTTGGCACCATTTCATGAACGTGTGCAACTTTGACGTGTGACATATAAGACCCCTTTCACACGGTCGGACCGTTCAGGTCCACCTGTGAGTTTTGTCAGGCAGCAACGGATGTCAGCGGAACATGTCCGCTGACATCCGACCCGATCCGCCAAAATCAGACGTATGGCGATACGTCCCCATCCGTCCATGGTGGATCAGGTGAGATCTGGTGAAAACAGACATGCTGTCCGTTTTCATCAGATCTCTCCATAGGAGAGAGCTGCGCTGCACAAGCTCCTCCCCGCTCACTGAGCAGAGAGGGACAGAGTCCGCCTCGTGTGAAAGAGGCCTTAGGTATCTATTTACTCTGCGTAAATTCATCTTTCACAATATGCAAAAACGTTGGGCTAACTTTACTGTTTTTTTTCTTTTTTAAAGCACAAAACATTTTTTCCCCCCCAAAAAAAGTGTTCGAAAAATTGCTGCACAAATACCATGCAAAATAAACCGCCATTGTATTCTCTAGGGTCTTTGCTAAAATAACATATATAATGTTTGGCGGTTCTATGTAATTTTCTAGCAAAAAAATGTAGGAGAGAAATGTCAGAATTTGCCTGGGTGGCAATGCTGTATCCTGGCCTAGGCCAACAAGGCCCAGGCCTAGGGCAACACTTTTCAGGGGGGCGGCACTAAACAAGTCCCCGCCGGCTTGCGCTACACTGTTAGGCAAATTAGTCTAGCGCCCCCATAAAGCGGCCGCACTGCTTCCGAAACTGTAGGGGGGCACCTTTTCTAATTTTGACTGTCCTATCATCCTGGACCACAAACCTTCCTCATTGTGCTATATGTTTCAGTTGCACCATTGGCATGATTATCTTCTTAGTCATTTCCATAACATTATCAGAAATTTGTGCTTAAAGTAGCACTATAAGCAACACTTTTTTTCATTTTGGATAGAGTAAGGGAGGATTAAAGCCCCTGTCAGTTTATTTTTTACCGTCCCTGTCCCATTGCAGAGATTTCCCTTCACTTCCTGCCCCATAGCCAAACAGGAAGTGAGAGCAATTCTATGCAAATTAAGGGAATATATTGCCCCCCCAGGCCCTCAGAACTAGGGTCCAAAGTCAAAAATGTCAGGGTGGGTCTTAAACAGCAAGGGGTGTGGCCTTGACAGAAAGGGGTGTGACATATTTAAATTAGAGGGTGCACAAGTTTAGTCAGGCCTAGGGCAGCACAAAAACAAAATACACTACTGCTGGGTGGCAAGTGGTTAGTTAGGGCATTTTAATAAATCACAATAATTGAGAAGTCACAATAATTCAACACAGAAAAGTTTCAGCATATGAACTTTAATTGAACACAGTATTATATAGAGTTGTTTATTTATTTGAATATAATTTGATATCACTGGATATTTCACATGATAGATTAAAGCGGATTTCCACCCAAAAGTGGAACTTCAGCTTTGAGTACTCCTGGCCCCCTTACATGCCACATTTGGCATGTAATTTTTTTTTGGGGGGGGGTTCTTTGTCCCACTTCCTCCTTCCGCCTAGAGGGCCCCCTAGGCGAATCCTCCTCTCCCCCTAGGTGGCCCCTCCCTCTAGGCCAGTGGTTCTCAACCTTTCTAGTGCTGTGAACCCTTGATAACATTTCCCAAGTTGTGGGGACACCTAACAGTAAAAATATTTTTTCAGCGTGGGCTGTCAGCACCCAAGGCAAGACAAGTAATTTGCGCTGCTAACCCATAGACATTTAGCGCTCTATGCTTATCCCTCTCTCTCTACTGTAGCTGTCTTTCTTGTTCTTTCTCTTATTCTTTCTCTCCCTTTTTTCTTTGTTCCGCCTCCTCTTTTCCTCTCCCTTACATGTATTCTCTATTTTTATTCCTTCTCTTACTCTTTGGTGGGGGGAGGCGTAATGGGTTAAGTGGCAATGTTGGGGGGTTGTTCTGATCAGCCAACTTAATTGCTCTTGATCAAGGTCATCTGCTGATCTGAGAACTGTAGTGGGGATTTTTAATTACAGCTATAATCACAGGTAGTGTTACTCACTGTGTCCCCGGCTTCACTGCGTCTCCGAATTTGTGATGTCTTGTAGCAGTGACACCTATGCCGAAATCAGGAGATAGGGTCTCCTCCAGCCCCTCCAACTTCACATTCCTTACCAGTCAGTTGACCTCTAGTCTCTGCCCCCTAGCCATCCCGTGAACTGAATAGGCGGCTGCAAAGAGGCTGAGTGGGCGGCCACAGGCTCCAGGAACAGAAAACAGCAGGCAAAACTATAAGATACACAGTGCTTGACTGGACCTCAATCTGTCCTAAGTCTACAACTACCTTATACTGTCAGGGACATGCGAGAGGCAGGTTTCTATGCTTTGCTAGACCACAAAAGTATAAAATACCTCTGATTATAACATCAGCTAACTGCTCACAGTAGGTAAACGTTCATGCAAACCAGATGTTAAAAATATTGAATCAAACACATTAGTCTGCTTTAAGATTGGTTCACTTTATTTTAAACATTATTTACAACCAGCTGAAGACATAGCCTTTTCACATGTAATTACATTTCATTAATGTGCCCAAAAAATAAAGAACAAAAAGGTATGCAGCAAAATAAAATATGCCAGCTAATCAAATATTCACAGTAACATTGGCCATCAGGTGACGCGGTGTGCAGCCAGAGAGGATCCAAGAGGGAAGTACAGTACTTGAGGGTCCCTGATATTCTCTGAGCTGAGTAAAGGCAATTATTGAGTTATTTAGCTAAACCAAATTAAAGCCAAGCCACAGACAAATAAGTCATAGCCAGATTGAAAAGGTTTGTTGGGTTAAAACAGTAGAAAAGGCAGAAAAAAAAATGTACCCCTGCAAATCAATGGCATATGCTGGTATGCATTGCATACTAGCACATTATGCATCGCATACTAGCACATTATGAAAGATTTACCTTAAAACAAAGACCTATAGGAGGAGCACTGTCGCTGCTGACAGGGCTTCCATCTTCACCCGGTCTTCCTTCCGAGTTTAGGGGCTCTGGCCTTTTGAATGGCTGAGCCGAGCTAACATCACTCCCGCGCATGCGTACAGGAGCTACAATCATGGCACGGCTCTCTGAATGGACAGCACACTCAGTATGTCGTACATTTAGAATGCAGTGTGCATACACTGGCTGCAAAAATGTGTGAATATCTCCTAAAGGGTGCCTGTTAAGGAGATACTCCTTGTGCCCGCAGGTAAGCTTATAATAAAACTTACCTGTAGGTACAAGTCCCCAAGCAACGTTTACTACCACTTTTAAATTCTTGCGTGACTGCAAGCAATGAGTACTCTCTCATACCTATATACTTGACAAAAGCTACATGTAATATGTTAACCACTTAACCCCCGGACCATATTGCTGGTCAAAGACCAGAGCACTTTTTGCGATTCGGCACTGCATCGCTTTAACTGACAATTGCGCGGTCGTGCAACGTGGCTCCCAAACAAATTGGCGTTGTTTTTTCCCCACAAATAGAGCTTTCTTTTGGTGGTATTTGATCACCTCTGCGGTTTTTAGTTTTTGCGCTATAAAAAAAAAAATATTTTTTACTTTTGGCTATAATAAATATCCCCAAAAAATATATAAAAAAAACAATTTTTTTCCTCAGTTTAGGCCGATACGTATTCTTCTACATATTTTTCGTAAAAAAAAATTGCAATAAACATTTATTGATTGGTTTGCGCAAAAGTTATAGCGTTTACAAAATAGGGGGTAGTTTTATGGCATTTTTATTAATATTTTTTTTTTTACTAGTAAAGGCGGCGATCAGCGATTTTTTTTCGGTACTGCGACATTATGGTGGACACTTTTGACACATTTTTGGGACCATTGGCATTTTTATAGCGATCAGTGCTATAAAAATGCATTGGGGTTAACACTAGGGGGCGGGGAAGGGGTTAAGTACATTCCCTGGGTGTGTTCTAACTGTAGGGGGGTGGCCTCACTAGGGGAAATGACTGATCGCTGTTCATACATTTCTCCCCGGACAGGACCGGGCCGCTTAGAGAGCCGATGTTACAGTACGGGCTCTCGCGCAGGGGAGCCGACCTGCCGCCGTAGAACTGCGGCGGCTGGTCGGCAAGTAGTTAAAGGCCCAGACCACCCAAAATGTATCATTCTTATGCAGCTAACATTTTACATTTTTAGAAAGAAAAGATTTCGCACAATTTTAAAAGTGTCAAAACAATATTTTTTTTGATACATATAACTAAGCTCCTAAGAGCCGGTTCACACTGCGGCGGCACGACTTCGGGGGCGACTCTGCAAGTCGTCCTGAAGACGACTTTAGAGGTGATTAGCAAAATTACTTCTGTATAGAAGTCAATGCAAATCGCCCCGAGCCGCCCCCAAAGTAGTACAAGAACCTTTTTCTAAGTCGGAGCGACTTGCGTCGCTCCTATTAGAACGGTTCTATTGCATAGAATGGGACGCGACATGGCAGCCGTCTGACGAGTCACCCCAGTGTGAACCGCCTCTAAGTCTTTCTACTTTGAACTTTCCATTTATGTTGTATTACTTAAATGTTTATTTTGCTTTTAGAGAGGGAATGAGATTCTCTGACGGGCTGTAGGACCAGCTAGATTGGCACAGAGATATTGTTGCTGGATTCCACAAGGCATATAAGAAGCCTACAGGAGATTTTGCTCAGCAACTTTCATGGTAATCTCTTTAGTGTTGGAATGGCTGATCATTTAAAATAGCAATTTTACCAAATAATTTCTTGGGCATGATATGTATTACTAGCTGCCTCACTAGGAACTAGATATGAAAAGGAAAAACAGTCAGAAGTAATTTGGTATATTATTTTAGGGACACCAGCGGGTCCAGGAACTTAGGTGACAGTAGCGTGTCTCAATGTCCTCTATTCAATTTATTATGAGTCACATACAGACAGTCCCCCGGTTACAAACATCCAACTTGCATACGACTCATACTTACCAAATGGAGGGAGACAACAGAAAGTGAGAGGAAATCTACCCCTAGGAAGGGAAATTCACTTCTGTCAGAAATATCAAGGGAAAAATGTGTCTCCATAAATGCTTTATCACCAATCTTTTTTTTCTAAGACAACCTAAAATTTTCAAAATCCAATTGTCACAGGGACAGAAAGTGAGGTGAAATCTTCTGAACAGGGGCACATACAGCAAAACCAATGTTACAAGGGTGCTAACCCTTCCTTACGCTATCCAAAAAAAATCCCCAAACTCTTTTTTGATTGGAGTTACACTTTAAAAATGTACCTGTTCCAACTTACATACAAATTTGACTAAAGAACAAACCTACAGACCCTATCTGGTTTGTAACCCAGGGACTGCTTGTAATAGTCTAATGCAATTTTTAAACAGAAATAGGCCAATTTCAAAGCTACAGGCTGAGTGTCTGTCTGGTCTGTTTTTGCCTTCTTCAAGACATTACTTTTACTGATCATCAGACTTCTGTACTTTGTATGAAAATGTATTTCTTGATGAAGAGAGGTCAGGCTGTTCCTAATAGTTCTGAAGTTGCATAGGTGTGCACAGCCTATTGCATTAGGGCTCACACACACATAGGTGTGTATGTGAAAATATATATAAATATAAACACTGTATACTATATACTGTGGCTCCCAGATCCATTGGATGCAGTTCCAGTGTCCACCAGCGGGTGTAGCCCAGAAGCCAGCAGGCTGTATTAATCAGTCACTAATGTGTTCAGCTACCGGGGGGCTACTTAACCTCCCTGGCGGTATGATTCTGTCAGAAAAAAGGTGCTGAAAGCGGTACCATTATTTGCAAGGAAATTTGGCGTTTTATATTGTAGGTCTGTCATTTTTAGAAATAACTCACTTAAATCTGACCAAGCAAGAGTCTAATAGGCATCCCAGGTATGACATTTTTTTAAAAACAAAATTATAAATTATAATATAATAAATAATTATAAATAATTATAACAAATAATAATATAATTATAATAAAAATTATTCAATAATGTAATCAAATTAAAATCACTGAAATTTGCTCAGTTGCAGAATTGTTGCTGTCATTATTTTTTTTTTTTTATGACGAATTTCCCCACAAATCGCTATCGCACAATTCTGCAAGTGATTATAATTTATTATCGCTGTTTTTTAGCTGATCTAAAACTATTTTTGACATAAAGGGACACTTTTGGTTGCTATGGACAATCTACAGTTTGCAGGGAGAAAGAAACGTTTTTATTATATAAAATGACATGCATGACACAGGACAGACCACTAGGGACAAGGGGGGTGTGTTTTTTTTACATACAGTACTGTAATCTATAAGATTACAGTATACTGTATGTAAAGTGTTTGTTTACGTTTTTGAATTTGGCGCCGTTCTCCGTCCCCGTGCGTCGTAACGTCGCAGGGAACGGAGATCGGCGTCACACGGAAGCACTATGTGAATCGAGCGAGGTCCCGCTCGCTCACACAGCGCGGTGGCATCGCTGGATCCAGGGACAAGGTAAGTAAAAAGTGCCTGTGGATCTAGCGAGGCAAGCCCGTGACTGACACGGGGTTACCGATAGTAGCAAGAAAATCTAACCCCGTGTCAGTCTCGGGAAGACCGCCAGGGAGGTTAAGGCTGCTCCTCCCTTCCCCTGGCACATCAAGATTCTGGTCCCATCCTTGCTTCCTGTTCCTGATGCCTAACCTGATCCAGCCTGTACCCCTCTGCCTTGTTCCTGCCTCCCTCTGCCTTGCTTCTGTTTAAGTACCCTGTCAAGATCCCCCCTTTCTTGCAACCTTGCATCCCCTGCACCCTTGTCCCTTGTTTGGTTTGTATATAGTTAGTTGTTCAGGTTCTTGTCAGTGTGGGGTTTGGTTTTGCTTGTTACTGTTTGCTGTGTCTCACTGTTAATAAATCTGACTTGCATATACTTTTTGGTTTGGTCTCAGCTCCCTTGTGCAGCTACGTGCCTGGTCTCCTTGCTGTACAAACCCTAAATATATATATATAGATAGAGAGAGAGATATATATATATATATACTGTATATATAGATACACACACACACACTCCTGCAAAATGTTGTGTTTATGCCTTTATTTGTATGATTTTTAAAACTTTTAATAGACACATAGTCAACTATATATATTTACGCATACACTCTCAGTGTATGTTTGTAAAGTAGAAGGGGGGGGGGGTGAGAGAAAGAGAGGGTATACCTGCATTGAACAATTATGGCTGCAAGCTGGTCTCCCCTAGGCTCAGGCAGTCAGGATCTAGGACTGCTATGTGCTCTATAATTAAACCTGTCGCCTCCATAGCAAGCCATTTCACAGCAGTGTGTGCAAGTTGGTGCATGGGGGGTCAGATTCAGCCTCCTCTGTCCTGTTCATTTAACACATTGTCACTGCCAATTGTGTGTCTCTATGTCTCATTCATAGGATTCCTGCGAGTGAGATATTACAGGATCGGCACAGCACAGTGCGCCTGCCCCCAGCTCACAGGCAGAAATGCCCCGACTGGTAATGACGTGGAGATGATGCCGAGAGCAGTGCTGCTGATGAAATAGAATGGATTACTTGGGGAGTGTAATACCCTGACAGGGCATAGTGTGCCCCTCACACTTCTGCACATTGGAGTACATGCCACTGCACGCGGGGTGATTAGGGTGTGCCCAGGCACACCCGCAACGCTGTATCCTGGCCTAGGCTAACGAGGCCCAGGCCTAGGGCAGCACTTTGCAGGGGGGCAGCATGGAAAGTGTCCCCGCTGGCTTGTGCTACACTGTTGGTGTAACGCAAGCTGTTTCTAATTTTGACTGTCCTACCATCCTGGACCACAAACCTTCCTCACTGTGCTATATGTTTTCTGCTGTGCCATTGGCATGGTTATATCTTCTTAGTCCTCTCCATAAACTTATCAGAAATTTTTGCTTGAAGTAGAACTATAGGCAACACTTTTTTTTTCATTTTGGATAGAGTAAGAGAGGGTTATAGCCCCTGTCAGTTTATTTTTTTTTACCATTCCTGTCCCATTGCAGAGATTTCTCTTCACTTTCTGCCCCATAGCTAAACAGAAAGTGATAGGAAATCTATGAAAATTAAGGGAATCCATTCCCCCCACCCAGGCATTGAGAACTAGTGTCCCCACTCGAAAATGTCAGGGTGGGTCTTAAACAGAAAGGAAGAGGTGGGTCATATTTAAATTAGGGGGTGCACAACTTTAGTCAGGCCTAGGGCAGCACAAAACCTCAATACATCACTGCACACCCGACACCCCCCCCTGCGCATGCCTATGTGAAATTGTAGTCTGTAATATTTGCCTTGGCTCTATAGTGCATTCTGTCATTTCTGTGCTGCCTGACTCTAGGGCCCAGATTCACAACCGAGATACGACGGCGTATCTCCAGATACGCCGTCGTATCTCTGCGTTGCGCCGTCGTATCTATGCGACTGATTCTTAGTATCAGTTACGCATAGATATCCATTAGCTCCGACAGGCGTAAGTCTCTTACGCCGTCGGATCTTAACTGCATTTTTTTTGACCGCTAGGTGGCGCTTCCGTTGAATTCTGCGTTGAGTATGCAAATTAGCTAGATATGCGAATTCCCGACCGTACGCGCGGCCGACGCAGTAGAGATACAACGTTAACGTTAGGCTTTTCCCGGCGTAAAGTTGCCCCTGCTATATGAGGCGCAGCCAATGTTAAGTATGGCCGTCGTTCCCGCGCCGAAATTTGAAAAAGTTACGTCGTTTGCGTAAGTCGTCCGTGAATGGGGCTGGACGTCATTTACGTTCACGTCGAAACCAATGACGTCCTTGCAGCGTACTTTGGAGCAATGCACACTGGGAAATTCCACGGACGGCACATGCGCCATTCCGCAAAAACGTCAATCATGTCAGGTCACAGTAGTTTAACATAAAACACGCCCCCCTGATCCAAATTTGAATTAGGTGGGCTTACGCCGGCCGATTTCCCCTACGCCGTCGCAACTTACGGAGCAAGTGCTTTGAGAATACAGCACTTGCCCGTGTAAGTTGCGGAGGCGTAACATAAATCAGATACGTTACGCCCGCACAATTTTACGCGGCTCTGCGTGAATCTGGGCCTAGATCTCTTAGGCCTCGTACACACGACAGAGAAACTCGACGTGCTTGGCACGTCGAGTTCCTCGTCTCGTTTTGGGATGAAGCCGCCGAAGAGCTCGGCGGGCCGCCTTCTCCTATAGAACAACGCGGCCAACGAGAAAATAGAGAACATGTTCTCTATTTTCTCGTCGAGCTCCTCGGCGGCTCCATCGAGCCAAAACTGTACAGACGACAGAGATTCTCGGCAGAATCCGGGTTTTGACCGAGTTTCTCGGCGAATTCTGCCGAGAATCTCTGTCGTGTGTACGAGGCCTCAGTTGTCCGTTTACACATTGGGCATGCTGGAGCCTAATAGCAGTAGGTAAAAGTTTTGCTCCAGCTTGCATTCGAGCTACACCGAGAGCTGCCATAAACAGGTGGATCTTGGGTAATGTGTAACAGGCCATGTATACTTAGCCAATTACAATGCCACACCAATGGGTTTATTTACTAAAACTGGAGAGTACAAAATCTGGTGCAGCTCTGCATAGAAATCAGCTTTCATGTTTTTTTTTGTCATAGCTTAATTGAACAAGCTGAAGTTATAAGCTGATTGGCTACCATGCACAGCTGCACCAGATTTTGCACTCTCCAGTTTTAGTAAAAGAACCCCCATGAACTGCTTTGCAATTCTCTGTCAGAACTGTATGCATGTCTACTATACCAACATGTCTTTTAGTCACCTCCTCTGCAGCTGGCTAGGACATTTTTGGGCTTGTCCTGCCATGTGAGACCAAAGATGCTTGTGGTGCCACGTCTCACAATACATAGGAGAAAATCCACAGAATTCAAGTAAAAAGGAAAAAAATCCACAAGATAAGATGCAAGCATATTTGTGCATCTTATTGTTGGTTTTAAAAATATCTTGTAGAGTGGACTATTTTGTAATGACCAATAAATATTTCGGACAACTGACTATACTGGCCATGTCTTGGTTTATATTTACTATTGTACTATTGTCATTACTGATTGGTGAAATGTTTTGAATTGTACCTTATGCCAAAAATAGTTATTTTCAAAATTTGGCTCTTTCCATAAAATCTGGCTGACCTGACTTAAAGCTGAAGATGGCGAAGGAAGTTTATTTAGAATATCTGGTCTTCATCGGTCTTTTATCCTCTGTCATCTTCCCTAGAACAGCGATCCCTTATCTTAAAAGAGAAGTATGGACTTAAAAAAAAAACATTTATACTCAGCTAGGTGGATGCAGCATCAATGCTGCATCTATTGCTCTCTGGCTCTGCTGTGAAAACTGAGCAATCAAATGCTGCTGATCGCTCAGTTGTCCCCTTTCATGACTGTCAGTCACAGGATCTCTGCTCTGCCACTCCAGCACTCACTGCAGTGCTGGGCTGCAGGGTGGGAGCGACTGGCTCAGCCTCTCACCAAATCGCTGAGAGGCTGAGCTACCTGCTGGTCCAGGCATCTGGGTGGATCCCGGCTTTCATGCAGACTTTCCCAGAAAATGCTTAAGTTAAGGCTGAGAAAGGTGGAGACTAATATTCAGTAGCCATTTCAGCAAAAAAAAAAAAAAATATGCTGCTACAGTTAATGCTGAGCAGTGAAAAAAAGTAACCCAATGCTAAGGTTTTTCACAGGAGACATGCATTTTAGTTCTGCAAACATTAATTTTTACATTAGACTGAGTGTACATTCCCGATATTCAGAATCCCACCAGCTCTTATTGGGAAAAAAAAAGGCTTCAAAAAAGTTTTCCAGTTCCTGTTCACAAAGGAATCTTTCCAGTAAACGTTTCACAAAAATACTTAGTAAAAATTTAAAAATATATTCATTTAAACAGCTGTGATATTAAAAACGATTTTTATGGTACTCTTGACGTTAAAGGGAATCCATAGTGAAATATTTTTATTGCATATTGGTGTATATATATATATATGTTAGGTCAGTGAACCTGTGTTTAATGATACAGTCCACTATATAATATATATATACATATTGTATCCCACATTATATATATTGTATCACACAATTACCAACAGGTGGAAAGCCATGTGCTCTTTTTGTTCTTGTCTCAAACCCCTTCTAATACATTATCCAGCAGTTGACATAAACTGATTGGACTACTAACAGTTAGTGCAGCTTGGCTATCTAATAAACACATTTGGACATACTCAGTTAAAAAAGGCATTGTAAAAAAATTTTATACTAAACAGTATAGCCAACACCGCGCTACTAAATTAACCATATAAATTGCAGCCAACACCACAGAATAGATCAATCCTGTAAGAAACAAACAAATAAAACCACAAAGTGTAGCGCTAAATATATGTGAAAAGGAGATTGGATATAATGACAATTGTCCAATCATATATGACCGTATATGTGAATGTGATGATAAATCCACAGATACAGATAAAAAACTGAAAAAAAAGTCTCTACTAGATAAAACCTTAGAAACAGTTAAAAATTGGTGATTGTGCAAAAATAGAAGTGACTAATCTTCGCAGATATGAGATGAAGTAAATCCAGCACCGAAGTGAATGGAGGCTTACCGGAAACAGTGGACCCAAAATAGGCTTATACCTAATGGGTCATACACGCTTGTAATTGGTGGTACCAAGTCCAATGCAGGATCAGGGAAAAAAACTACTTGAAGTCAGCTTGTGATGTTTATAGACTCAGATCCATAAGGAAGGTTCAGACACTCAATTCAAGGGAAGGAAGGAGAAAGAAGGCAAAGATGCACATAGTGTAAATCCGCTTTAAAAATGTTTACTTGGCCGCAAAGTTTAAAAAGTTACACTCACATTTTCAGCACTTGTATCAGGCATATAACAATAAGCAGTAATGTCAGCAGGTTCCCGACGCGTTTCGATCTAATCGATCATCATCTTTGCCTTCTTTCTCCTTCCTTCCCTTGAATTGTGTGTCTGAACCTTCCTTATGGATCTGAGTCTATAAACATCACAAGCTGACTTCAAGTCGTTTTTTTCCCTGATCCTGCATTGGACTTCACCTTCATGCTGGGTACCACCAATTACAAGCGTGTATGAACCATTAGGTATAAGCCTATTTTGGGTCCACTGTTTCCGGTAAGCCTCCATTCACTTCGGTGCTGGATTTACTTCATCTCATATCTGCGAAGATTAGTCACTTCTATTTTTGCACAATCACCAATTTTTAACTGTTTCTAAGGTTTTATCTAGTAGAGACTTTTTTTTCAGTTTTTTATCTGTATCTGTGGATTTATCATCACATTCACATATACGGTCATATATGATTGGACAATTGTCATTATATCCAATCTCCTTTTCACATATATTTAGCGCTACACTTTGTGGTTTTAAAAAGGCATTGTGTTTTTTACATTTAAATCAGATATTATAAAATATTGTAAGTTACTTTAGATAAAAAAATTTTAAATAAAATCAGCACTTCGTTACAGATTCTCAAATATAGAAAATACCTTCATTACAGATTCCCTTTAACTAGCTTTCACTTTATTAAAGCGGGAGTTCACCCAATGATGTTTTTTTTGTTCTCTTTTCCCCTTAGATTCCTGCTCGTTTTGTCTAGGGGAATCGGCTAGTTGTTTTAAAATATGAGCCGTACTTACCGTTTTCGAGATGCATCTTCTCCGTCGCTTCCGGGTATGGGTCTTCGGGAGCGACAGTCTTCCGGGAGGCTTCCGACGGTCGCATCCATCGCGTCACTAGTAGCCGAAAGAAGCCGAACGTCGGTGCGGCTCTATACTGCGCCTGCGCACCGACGTTCGGCTTCTTTCGGAAAATCGTGACAGATGCGACCGTTGGAAGCCTCTCGGAAGACTGTCAATCAAAATATGAACGCCCAGTCCCGCAGCCCATACCCGGAAGCGGCGGAGAAGATGCATCTCGTAAACGGTAAGTACAGCTCATATTTTAAAACAACTAGCCGATTCCCCTAGACAAAACGAGCATCCATCTAAGGGGAAAAAATGTTATTTACGGGTGAACCCCCGCTTTAAATTGTAATGAAAATGTAGAAAAACTAAGATGCTAAACTGGCAGCAACTTCTGCTATCAGTTTAGAAACTTTCCTTTTACTACAGATACACTTTAGCTCAGTCTTTATAGCGCACTTTTCATAAGACGGGGTGACATGTACGGGTGTCCCGATACCACTTTTTTAGGACCGAGTACAAGTTGCACCCATACTTTCAACCAGTCATTATAAAGAGAAAGTTTGCCAGTTCATATTCCATAGCACAACATAGCTTACTAACTGTAAGCAATGCAGGTTGTGACATCCTTCTAATGAGAGAAGTGGTTAAGATTGGATTGTCGTGGTAATAATATCATAATCATAACCATGCTGCATTCTTGGCGGTCACATAAGGAATGTGAAAGGAACAATATAAAAAATCTTCAGTGAAATTGTTAATTGTGCAAATAAAGCCTTACAGCAGTGCTTTTTAAACTTTGGTTGTATACCACCATCAGAACTATGGCAGTATCTGAGTACCACCTGTACTAATAAATGTTACGCTACACTTATACTACTAAAACACTGCTCAAACTGAAGGTTAATGCAGTTTTCAGAAGAGACACCTGTACCTCTGCCAGCCTTTCTATGAGCTTTTTATGTGTACCACTCTCCTTCCCACCCTACTGTTTAGAGAGTCATTGGCACTTAGTAAACCAATTTCCTCAAAATGGCCCTGGAATTCTCAGAAGAAAATATATATTTTAGTCCCTATGGTCTATCAAGTGCCAGCTATACATACAGTAACTGATGGAGTGTGTGTTTTTTTTTTGTTCCACAAGGCAGTACTGCATATAACCCTGAGTGTGGATGAGTACCACTAGTGGTACATGCCCCCCACTTTTAGAAACAATGTATTGAAGAGGGGGTCGTGGTCTAAGTAGTTATACTTTATCAATTAAAAAAATACTCTAACAATGTTGTATAATCTATAAACATATTATTTCCTTGTTTCCTTGTCTTGGCAGTGTTTGAATCAGCCAAGCATTACCCAATATTAGGCGTGCCTATATACTGGTGGAACAAGTAATACACCAACTCTGCAGAAGCTGAAGGGAAGTCATATGGGACCTGCCTTATATATGTTTATTTAGATTCTGAATAGCACTATAAATTTGTATTGATGGGTGCTTTCAGGTAGGGCTCAGTAGGACCATACCCCTATAGCTATGAATAGAATAAATGGTCTCAGGACAGCTCTTGCATATAATCACTGTAAATCTTTTCCTATGGCTCTCTGTAACAAGTAATAGGCCTTATGTAAAGAAACTATAGAAGAAAAGTATTAGATCATTTGTATAAAAAAAACGAATTTACCATGGAGGATTCAGAAATGAAATTTCCATCTCCTTGGTCTGGGAGTCCATAGCAATTTAGGGGTATTTATAACTGCAGTTAACGGTTTACACAACTGTAGTTGCCATAGGAAACCAAAAACCAAGTAGTGGTGTATAAAGTGCAGTAACCCATACCACATTTTGGTTTGTCTGGAGTCATGTCGGTGATTGGTTATTTTCTAAAGTTTACTGCACTTAATCTTTGCGTTTTGACTTCTTACATATTACAGAATGTACAGTTTAATTTACCTCATTTCTGAGAAGCACCCTTCTATGTTTAAGGCTTGGTAATGAAGGCATGCAGAAATATATATTTGTGCAGAGTAATTCAAAACAACCAATCTGATTTTGGTTAACTGTAGTCAGATAACATAAGATTTACAATTGGACGCCAAATGGAACCCATGGTTTCTATATAGACTCCAGAAATAAGTGACCTTGAAATGTTTTGATTTTATTTGGTTTTCTGTGTCTTGCTCTTTTATTTTCTTTAATTTTTTTTACTTTTATATGTGTGGTTTTTTTTTTTTTTTCATATTCTCTTTCACGTTGGCTTTAGCCACATATGTTGTATAGGTTTGATATAAGATGCTCCCTCTACTCTTAAATATTGATTTCCTCCCAGGGACCTGGGATGGACTATGTACGGGTTTCTTTGCTTGTCAGTATGGATATGTTGTCCCTAACCTGTATGTATTGTTTATACTACTCGAACCTGTTGCTGTATTGGCTTTATCTGTGGCTTTCGGTGTTTCACCGGTTCAAGTTTCAATAAAAACTTCTTGAAAACAAAGATTTACAATTGCTTGCTATGAGTTACCATATTTTACATATACTGTAGTACTTTGCATTATTAAATAAGCCTGGTGATGTACAGATTGCATACTGAACAGTTTAGAACAGTTTGATGTTAACATAACCATAAAAGAGATTTACAGACAGGACTTTTATTACCAACAGAAGAGGTGCATAGAATGTATCTGTGAGATAGCAAAATGCTTCTTGCAATGACATTTAACTGAGCTTTTCCAAAAATAGGTGTGCTACATTTACAATACATAGGGGTTTATCTTTGAAATTAAATGGATTTTCCACTTTAAAACTGACACCCTGCTTAGAAACCTCTGCGCAGCAATCCCCTTGTTACCTTTCAAGCCTTTTTGTTTTGAAGTTACTAGAACTTCTACTATTTCACAAGTAGATAAAAACTGCTAGCAGAACTAATTTATTTTGATATCTTATTTTGACAAATAGAATCAGTTACATGAAAGGTTAAATCTCAGCATTTTAAATGCCTCAAATAATGACAGTGTGGATAAGGCACTGTAAGAGGGCTTTCTTGAACTTGTAGCTTGTGGAGAGTAATTACATAAAAGAGGTTTAAACAAGTAGTTTATTTTTTGTTTAAAATGGAAAACCCTTAAAAATTACCTGGTTTCGGCTCTTTGTTGTTTAGCCCTGGTTCACACTGGGTACGATTTGGAACGATTTGAGATGCGATTTGACATGTCAAATCGCATCTCAAACCGGCGGCAATTGTCGGCAATGGCACTGTCCTAATCAGTGCGACGCCGCATCTGCGATTTCAAAAAGTAGTTCCTGTACTACTTTTTGCGATTTACATTAAATTGCGGCCGAAATCGCGGCCGCGAAATCGCGGTAAAATCGCGCATTTTACCGCGATTTTGAATTCGCAGCAGTGTGAACCTAGGCTTAATGAGTCACTGTCCCACCAGTTGATATGCACATGTTAACTACCATTTTTTTCCACTGATAGGCTCTTTTTTAAAGCTGAACTCCGTTCAATAGTAATATTAAATGATTGCTTAGGTAACAGTTTTGTTTAGTTTAACACTTTATTTTTTTATTTTCTGATATTGAAAGTCATATAGGGCAGTTGTTTCTAGTAATAAAACCTGGTCATCACTGCTTTCTCCTCAAGACCAGGGCAACCGGTCTCAGTAACAGCCCTGTGAACAATATGGCAGCGCTTTTCAAAATTGGTGGATCGGTTCAGTCAAAACTCCTCTCTCCGCCCACATAAGCAAACACCACACAGACCCAAAGGATTATTTAAACTTGACTATGTTTATGTCTGTGGGATAAGAAGCGGGGCACCTCACAGAACCCCCCTCTT
Organism: Rana temporaria; assembly: GCF_905171775.1. Classification (NCBI taxonomy): domain Eukaryota; kingdom Metazoa; phylum Chordata; class Amphibia; order Anura; family Ranidae; genus Rana; species Rana temporaria. The sequence goes on along the minus strand of NC_053489.1, from coordinate 619,553,241 downwards.
GGTGGCAGGAGATCAACAGACTGAGCAAGAATTTGCTGTGACATCAGTAGGAAGTAAATCCTAAAATTCTGGCCACAGAAGTAAGGCTACTTTCACACTGCTCAATTGCAAAAATGCAAAAAAAAACGCTTACCTGTTTTTATAGCATTTCCGGTGCATGGGGGGGGGGGGGGGGTGTGATGCGCTTTTTATTTTTTTATCAATAACAATTTTATTGGTCAATGGTTCAAATGTACATAACATACAGCCATACAGAGCCCTAGTCCCGCAGGGGGAACATAAAGAATAAACACCTTAACAATAGCCTTAGGGCGTGCATGTTATCTCTGCCTAGCAATTGCAAGTATGCCAGCTTGCCTATTAAAACCAGTGCCGCCAACATGGCGAAGTGCAAGCTGGACATTGTCCTTCCGGACTAACCACATGTTATGGCTAAACTGAGCAGTAGACTTAACTTCTAAGTATCAAAGCAACCGGGTGGATCCTCCTGGCGGTGCCACAGTTCCCAGACCTTGTCGTGAGCCTCCTGCCGATCCCGTAACCTGGCCGTCATCCCCTCCATGATCTCCACGTCTTTAATCCTGGCGTATAGGGCTTCAGGGGGAGGGGGAGACCGGCGCTTCCAATGCAACGCCACCAGGCAGCGGGCTGCCGTGAGAATGTGTCGGGCCAGTTTCTTATATGGAGGCGGTAGTCTTACTGGAGGAAGTCCCAGGATGAAATATTTTGGGGAGGAAGGGATCTTCCTCTCTAGGAGCCGCTCCAGCAGCTGCCGGACTGAGTCCCAGAAAGGAGCAATCAGTGGGCACTCCCAGTATACATGGAGGAGGGTGCCCCTCGCCCCCAGGCACCGCCAGCAGCGGTCCGAGCTAGTGGGATAGATGGCATGGAGGACGTCCGGGGTCATGTACCAGAAACACAGAATTTTATAAATGTTTTCTTTGTATAACGTGCAAATCGAGCTCTTTGTCGCCTGCCCCCAGATCTTGTGCCATTGTTCCACAGGGATCTCCTCGCCCAGAGCCTTTTCCCATTTAATCATGTATGCATGCTTGCCCTTCGCCTCCATGGGCCAGGCATTCAGTATAGAGTATATCCCCGAGATCAATCCCCTCTGAGCCGACCCCGCCAGAATCAAACGCTCAAACGGGATCGGGGGGGAAAACTGCAATTTTGGAGCTATCGACAAGGCATAATGGCGTATTTGGAGATACCCATAGAATTCCCGGTTCGGGAGACCGTGTTGGGACCGCAGTTCAGCAAAGGAGCGTAATTTACGGGTCAAAGGGTCAACCAGATTGCCAAAGTGGAAGAGGTTCCTAGAGGTCCACAGGAATGACATGCGGTGGGTGAGGCTGTCCGGCACCTTGGGGTTACAGGCAAAAGAGGTCAGGAGCGAGCCACTGGAGGTCAGCCTATGGTGGGGTATTAGCTTACGCCACATCCGTCGGAGCACCGACATTGGGCCAAGCATGCGATCGGGGTCTACGTCCGCATTTGCGCTCCACAGGAGACTATTGGGGTGAACTGGGGCCAGCCATAGCTTCTCAATTTCTGTCCACTTGTTATATGAACGCAGTGTAAACCAAGACGCTATGACTCGCAGCTGGGCCGCTTGATAGTACCTGACAAGGTCTGGGAAGGCCAGGCCTCCATCCGTACGTGCCGCCGTCAGGACTGACCGTGGTATCCTATGACGCTTGTAAACTGCAACAGATCTGTCTGGAGTTTTCTCAGGTGGGCATACGGGACTTGGATGGGTAGTGTTTGGAACAAGTATAGGACCTTTGGGAGGATAGTCATTTTCACCGATGTGACTCTCCCCAGGAGAGATATATGATGCTTTCTCCACTGTAACAGGAGGGCTCTGATGGAGCGGAAGAGCGGGGGGAAATTTTCCTGATAAAGTGTGCCAAAGCTCGGGGTAATATAAACACCCAAGTACTTTAGGGCGATTGTTTTCCACGTGTAGGGGAAGTTCATTTGCAGATGGGTCGCTTCACCAATCTGCATGTTAAGCGGGAGCGCCTCCGATTTGGACGCATTCATTTTATACCCCGAAATAGCGCCGTACCGATCGAGTTCCGCGTGGAGATTCGGAAGGGATGTTCTAGGCTGGGTCAGAGTAAAAATCACGTCATCTGCGAACAGCGAGATTTTGAACTCCCGATCTCTGACCATAATGCCCTTAATACTAGCGTTCCCTCGGATAGTGGCCGCCAGGGGTTCTACACATAATGCGAATAGCAAGGGGGAAAGCAGACAGCCCTGCCTGGTGCCATTTGTCACTGGGAACGAGGGGGAGAGGGCGAAGGGAGTCTTAACTTGGGAGGAGGGGTTTGCATATAGGTGCCGAATCGCCTGCAGGAAGGGTCCCCGGAATCCCACGTGTTGTAACGTGGCTGTGATGCGCTTTTGCTGCATTTTTGATGCAGTTCTTTATCACACCAAACGTACCATAAATGCAGCTTGTAGGACTTGCAAAGTGCAAGGGACCCGCAACTGATCAGTGTGAGAGATCCATAGTATCCAATGAGTCTTTCTTTAACGCAATAAAACAGAAGAAAAACTGATCAGTGTGAAAGCAGTCTAAATAATTTTAAAATGTATTTTTTGTTTGCAGCTGTGCATAGGGAGAGGGAGATTGGAAGACAGAAAGAGCCTTGATTCTGGGGTTCAGATTTAAAATCGCGCATTTAAAGCTCATTTTATTGGTAAGACAGTGACTAATACATAACATTTTCACCATGCAATTACTTCTACACTTCCTAGTATTTAATAACATCTTTTTTTAATTCAATCTTATTTTATTCATAAAAAAAGGACAGAAAGACCGATAACGTTCCAAACAATACATACAGTGAAAACAATGACATCAACAGTAAGCATCGTGGTTGACATATCAAAAGCATGTCTAAGTTACGTGAAGAGAAAAAAAAAGGGAAAAAAGAAAAAAAAAAGGGAATGAGAGCATGTGTACATGGACCACCACAAGGCCGTTCAATTTAGCAGTCCCCAGATATATAAAATAAACAGTAATTGTATCCACCAACCTCACATTAGTGAGGGGGTCAGTGTTGCACCGCATGCGGCACATTAGGAGAGATTATACATGAATCTGCAAGTATAATAAGACATATGGGGTCACATAACGAATCAGTAACAATGAGCGGGTCAAGGCCATGATATGTTAGCTCAATGAATTTGTAAGGAAGTATTTAGAGATCAAGAAAAGGAGAAGAGGCAGGAGCAGACAAAAGGGGGGCATAGAGATAGGGGACAAGAATCAAGGGACAAGAATCACTCCATCATGGCATCAGGGTCACATCATCCAGGCCACACTCGGCCCAAGAGATAAACTCAGAAGAGTATCGGAACATGGACAATGAAGTCCAGGTGAGAGAAAACTGTTCGCTTTTACCACCCTCTTCCGCCAACAGACGCTCAAGGTCCCTTATGCGGTCCACTTCAACAGCCCAATCCCCCAGGGAAGGCACGGTCGCCAATCTCCAATGACGGGGGATCACCACTCTGGCCACCGCCAGGAAGTGTCGCAGTACATCGTTTTTGATGGATTTGAACGTGCCAGGAAGTATAGATATCTCAAGGGAAGGGTGAATAGAGGTCGCCATCAGTTTGCAGTATAGTTTAAAAATCCGCTGCCAGAATCCCTGCACAGGAGGGCATTCCCACCAGATGTGGAGCATGGTTCCCCGGGATCTAAGACACTGCCAGCAGGCATCCGACACTGCCGAATTGAAATGGTGAATAGTCGTTGGGCATCTGTACCATCTCGTTAGTAACTTGAACCCCTTCTCCTGGGTCTTAGTGGCCAAGGATAGTTTGTGTGTCAGGATAAAACATTTCTTCCAGTCAATAAGGGAGATAGAGTGACGTAGGTCCGTCTCCCAGGCCACCGTAAATGGCGGGGGGTCAGGGGAGAACATACTGAGCAACAGGGAGTAGAGTTGAGATACCACATGTGTTGGAGGTTCCACCTGCAGAAGCAGCGCCTCAAACCCCGTTTGAGCAAGGATGTCCGGAATGGATGGGAAAGTCTGAATATAAGAAGTAACCTGTTGCCTCTGAAGCCACCGCATGGAGTGTCGGGAGGTCGGGTAGCTCGGGGTATCAGTCCTCAAAGTGGGGTTTGCTCGAAGGACCTGGGCAAGTCTCCTATGATCCTCCTTTCGCCATGGTCCGAAGCTTGTTACGGACATGGCCGGCGGAAAGGCCGGGGTCCCAAAGAAGGGAGTCATAGGCCCCATGTGGTTCGACAAGCCCCTTCTGGATCGTTTGAAGGGTAAGGTCGCTGAGAGTGCCTGAACCCCCCCGAACCGTGGGTGAGGTCCATGGGAGAGCGGAGAGTTCAACTGGGTTCATGTGGCTTTCCAACTGAACCCAGAGCTTGGTTGAAAAGTGATGGAACCAATCCAGTATACGAGTGAGCACCGCAGCCTTATGGTACAAGGAGGCGTCTGGGGCTCCAGCTTCCCCCCTAACCTTGGGAAGGGATAATGTTTCATATTGTATTCTGGGACGGGCAGCATTCCAAATGAATTTGGAGAACATCCGGCGCAGCTTCTTGAAGTACGAATTAGGTATATGAATAGGAATGGTTTGGAACAAATATAGGAACCTAGGGAGAACATCCATTTTCAGGGCATTCACTCTACATAGCCATGAGAGCCATTTGGACACATAAGTGATTAAATCTGCTTGGGTCCTAAGAAGTAGGGGGGTAAAGTTCAGGGAAAAGAGTTGGGAAGGATCCGCCGGAATTTGAATTCCGAGGTACCTGATGGAGGTAGAACCAGTTTTGAAGGAAAAAGCGTTCGATAGTCTCCGTAGGTCTGACTTGGACAAAGATAAGTTAAGGATTTCCGATTTAGTGTCGTTTACCTTGAAATGGCTAACTGCTCCAAATTTCTGAAACTCCTGCAACACTGAGCGCAAGTATGTATGTGGGTGTGTCACGAACAAGAGCAGATCATCCGCGAAAAGGCGAGTTTAGTATGGGTGGGCCTGATTGTTATGCCCTGGACCGAGGATTGTTATGTAGAGCAATGGCTAGATGTTCCATTGTAAGAACATAGAGGAGGGGGGACAGTGGGCATCCCTGTCGAGTCCCGTTGGATATAGAGAAGGTCGGAGATAGCGAGCCATTCAATCTAACCCTAGCAGATGGAGAAGAGTAAAGGGACATTATGCTCGCTATCATATTAGGTCCCAAGCCAATTTGTTGCAGGGATAGTCGAAGGAACTGCCAGTCTACTCGGTCGAATGCCTTCTCAGTATCAACCGTTAAGAGGCATAATGGGACATCGTGAGACCATAATCGGTTAAAAGAAGGGTCTTTAGGGTATTGTCCCTAGCCTCACGGTCACTCACAAAGCCAACCTGATCTAGGTGTATTATCCCTGGCAAAAGTGGTTGTAGCCTATTTGCCAGTATTTTAGCAAAGACTTTCAGGTCGACACCAATCAAAGAAATCGGCCTATAGTTAGCGCAAAGAGTAGGGTCTTTGCCCGGCTTTGGAACGAGGGATATGTGGGCCTCAAGTGTTTGTGGAGGAAACACAGAGCCCCCTGTCAGAGAGTTGAACACCTTTAGTAAGAAAGGGTGCGAGAAGGGCAGAAAATAGTTTATAGAACTTGGGAGTGAAGCCATATGGGCCCGGACTCTTTCCACTCGGCGTACCCGCTATGGCTTTGGCGACTTAATAACATCTTTTTTTAATAACAATAGTAGATTTTTACATAAATCTGGTTTATAAATCTTGAAAGGTAGAGATGAGCGAAATGCTATGGCAAAAAAAATCATTATATGTACACAGTTGAACAGCCATCAGAGAAAACACCTCAGAGTCCTAAATCTATACTGTTGTGATACAGATTCAAGCATCTGTAGTCTGTTCTGCACAAACAGAAAACAAATTACTATGGGTTAGTGCGGGGATAAGCAATTAGCGGACCTCCAGCTGTTGCCAAACTACAAGTCCCATCATGCCTCTGCCTCTGGGTGTCATGCTTGATGCTGTCAGAGTCTCGCTATGCCTCATGGGACTTGTAGTTTGGCAACATCTGGAGGTCCGCTAATTGCTTATCCCTGGGTGGGTAAAATACCACTAAATACCACTAGTTAGCTTCCTTATACTGTTCAATAACTGTCCTTCTTTAGTAAAGAAAGGTCATCCTGAGGGTAGAAAGTAGCCCCGAATATAAAGCAAATAGGCTCAACTTTGTACTGTATACATGGTTAAACTTTGTAAGCACAGTGGAACGATATTTGTGGAAGTGCTTCAATGCCCACTTCTGCTCTGGTTACGATCTGACGTTTGCTCTTAAATGTCATTGTCTAATAGAGATCAAACCACAGAAAAATATGAATTTAAAAAGATAAAGTGCAGTATTCCATAACAATCTGATTTTTCTATTACTTATAGATTAACCTCCTTAGCGGTAATCCCGAGTCAGGCTCGGGGTGAATTTTTTATACCAAAAGCGGTATCCCCGAGCCATTGCAGGATACTGGGGAAGTTACTTACCTTGTCCCTGGATCCTGCGATGCCTCCCTGTTGTGTGTGCGGCCTCCTCCACTTTGTCTCCTCGCTCGATTCACAGTGCCGCCAAGCTCTCTGCGACGTTACGACGCACGGGGACGGAGTTCGGCGCCAAATTCAAAAATTTAAAAACACAATACACATAAAGTATACTGTAATCTTATAGATTACAGTACTGTATGTAAAAAATACACACCCCCTTTGTCCCTAGTGGTCTGCCCAGTGTCCTACATGCACTTTTATATAATAAAAACTGTTCTTTCTGCCTGAAAACTGTAGATTGTCCATGGCAACCAAAAAGTGTCCCTTTATGTCAAAAGTGCTTTTAGACCAGCTAGAAAAAAGTGATAATAAATTAGAATCACTTGCAGAATTGAGCGATAGTGATTTGTGGGGAAATTCGTCATCAAACAATAAAAATAATGACAGCGACAATTCTGCAACTGAGCAAATTTCAAGGTTTTTGATTTGATTACATTGATGAATAATTTTTATTATAATTACATTATTATTTGTTATAATTATTTGTAGTTATTTATTAGATTATAATTTATAATTTTGTGTTTCAAACTTTATCATACCCGGGATGTCTACTAGACTCTTGTTTGGACAGATTTAAGTGAGTTATTCCTAAGAATTGCAGGCCTACAGTACAAATTTCCATGCAAAAAATTGTACCGCTTTTGGTACAAAATTCCAGACATAATCATACCACCAGGGAGGTTAAGAGTGCATTCGAATTGATTGCTATGAATTGCAACTCAGTTCTGTTTGCATTATTCAATAAGCCTGGTGGGGTTTTGAGGTCTTCCTCAGCAAAATATGAAAGATGAGCTGTCCACTTTACCATGCCAACCAGTCAGAATCTCACTTCCATAGCCCTAGTTTATCTGCATAGCACATTTCAAAGTTGGTGCATACCCAAATAATACCAGCAGTTAGCTTATTTGTGGAATAAACTGCCAGTGCCCAGTCAACCATACTACCCTATAAAATGTTATACTACAGTTACCAAACGTTTACCTTTTTTGTTTTCAGTGCTTTGCCTATCATATTGTTATGGCCTGCATCCCTACAAAATTGGTGCACTAATCTTCACCAATAAAATATTTGAACAAGGAAAAACTACCAGTGCCCCTGGGGCTCTGTATATAGGGCTATGTATACAAAAACGGCCAAGTCTGCAGTCTTTTCCATATTATGCACATATAGCTAGGTGATATTGCGATAACGTAAGCTCCTCAACTGAGACTGACCCTTGAAAAAGCAGGCTGTACTCTTTCTTTGTGACTACTTGCTATGCATTATGTTCATCTCTACAGAGGCGGGATAAAAAAAAAAGGCACAATAATATAAATTGTCAAAATGCACCATATTAAAACAGATAGCAAAACTGGGTGCACATCAGGAGAATGATGTAAGGAAAAGTGCTAGCATAGGACAGAGGATCAGCTTTTTCAAGTTTGACTTTCAGAACTGTGGTAGAAGTTTTTTTTCCCTAACTATTATTATACAACAAACAAACATATCATAACTGACAATTCGTATTGCATTAATTCATGCAGTATTTTCACTATAGAAGACAAATCATTTTTGAAAACCAATGTTGATAAAATTACAGTCATCTGTGGCCACTATCTGGGAAGAATCAGATACACATCTGTAAGTAGAGCTCTTCTTTTATTTCAGTGAACATTCAAGAAAATATACACTACAAATAGACCAAATATAATGGAAACCTGCCAAATATTTGTACTCAACAGGGAAAACAGCTATCTTGAACAGCTCCAGCAGTAGACTTTCACAGCGCACCCATTGATGGAGTTAACCTGTCACACTAAACAATTATGATGCATATATCAGACAAACTAAGGCTGGCCATACATTATACAATTTTCCTTTGGATTTACCAAAACCATATAATATGAGGTCAAACCTAAACACTCAATTTGTATGCAGTCAGGCAGACCCTTTTACTACATTGTTGAAGGTACATCTAAAAGAAATTGAATAAAAAAATTGTATAATGTATGGCCTGCCTAAGGCTAGCAATAAAAGCTTAGATTTCAGGTTAATTTCCATATCCACACTAAGCAGGGTGAGTGGAGCAATCTTCTCTGCTGGCTATTGTATTCAGACAGCGTTAGTTGTCTCGATACCTGAACAGTGACTACAGCTGCTTGGATGCAATCACTGTTTGTCTGACAATTTTTTATCTGTCTCTTTTTTAAATATAATTTTGTCTAGCCATGTGGTACCAACAAGGCCACCCTGATCTAGCATTTCAGATGATTTAGCAAAAGTTGCCCAAAATTTGAGCCATATATTACCACCATAACCCTCTGTAAAAATACTGCATTAGACAAGTGTTGATCCCTATGCTGACAAAACATTTTGTGTGTGGCCACCTTAAAATCCTTAAGGCACCTCCCATAAATTCCTGTTGATTAGAAGAGGCAGTAGATCTACCATAGGGCAGTCCAAAATTACCAAATGTATGTACAGTCTATTTGCTTTTAGTAAATCAACCCTTTATCTTGGTCAGTTTGGTTCCAAAGGGTAGCCAAGAACAAGAAATATTTGCAGTCCAATTCCAATATGAGTTGAGTAAAAACACTGGGGTTGATTTACTAAAGGGAACTCCACTCTGCACTACAAGTGCATTGCAAGTGCACTTGTTAGTGCAGTCGCTGTAGCTCTAAGGGGAAGCTCTGAAAGTAGGGGAAGCTTTTCCTTGCATGTCCCCCTCAGATCTACAGTGACTGCACTTTCAAGTAAATAACCCCCACTGTCTTTTAATATGTCTCAGGAAATCCGGCAATAAGATCTACGATCAAAGGGCCAGATTCACAAAAGAGATACGATGGTGTATCTCCTGATACGCCGTCGTATCTCTGTTTTAGGGTCTTCCTAACAATGCGACTGATTCATAGAATCAGTTATGCATAGTTAGCCCTAAGATCCGACAGGTGTAATTGAATTACACTGTCGGATCTTAGGATGCAATACCAGCGTCGGGTATGCAAATTAGTAGTTACGGTGATCCACGATGGTTATTCACGTTCGTTACGTCGCTGCTAGTCTAGTTTCCCGTCACAAAGTTAGTCGTCGTTTTAGCTGCCCTAACTTTACACAGCCCACGTATGTGCTGTATAAAGTATGGCCGTCGTTCCCGCGTCGAAATGTAAAATTTTTTTGTTCTTACGTAAGACGTCCGGGAATACGAAAGTACGCTACGCACGTCGCCGTTCGAAAAAATTACGTCACTTCGCACAAAGAACGGCGAAAATTTCAAAACGGAGCATGCGCAGTAGGTCCGGCGCGGGAGCGCGCCTAATTTAAATGGCACACGCCCCTTTGAATTACGCGGGCTTACGCCGGAGGCCGGCGGCGTAAGTTTTCATGCAAGTGCTTGGTGAATCAGGCACTTGCGATGAAAACTTGCGGCGGTGTAACGTATCTATGATACGTTACGCCGCCGCAGTTCTATGTGAATCTGGGCCCCAGTTCCCACTACCTCTCTCATGCCATGACCATTACAAACCAATCATAGGATGCTCTGTTCTACTGCTGGATTCTGCAGATTGCAAAAAATCTGCAGATTTCTCTGCTAAAAAAAATCCCAAAATACAGAAAAGGCCGATGGGTGGTGTAATACACTAGTATCCACCAAAAACTAAAATATTACTTTGAATAAATTTTCCCTTTAAATACAGTGCAAAGAGTATAAAAAGTATGTAGATGTAAAACCAAAAAAATACCCCAACAATAATTCTGAAGCAAGACAGGCCTACCTACTAAATTTGCTCCTCTCCCAGAAATTGACTAACATTTTCTGCAAAATTCAATCTGACATTATCAGAATTCACACATATTATAAAAATGCTCCTGTCCTTGATAACATTGTGGCCATATGGTAATAATTGCATTTGAATGAAACCCATCAATATTTTACAAATGCTTTTACAAAACACCCTTTCGTCTTCCACACATAAATGAACATAAACATTGGACAGATGCAAGTGCTTCTGTTATCCGATATGCTACCAGTAACAATGTATACTAGCAGCAACAGCAAGCTGTAATCACGTTGCCAGTATAGAGAAAGAACTGCACAGAAAGAAAGGCACACACTGTTTTCCCGCATGTCTCCTCCTGTCTATTTATACTTCCCAGTGACTAAAAGCAACAAGAAAATACTTTGACAATTTCTATACACTGTACATTATATTGTCATCTGGTGAAATGTACATATACAATAATAGGCTGACATCAGTGTATTTACAAATTTAGCAATAATACAGCAATTATTACTGCAATCCAAGCATGCACAATTATTCCCCCATTTGCTGGCTGTAGCCCTCGTGTTTCAAGGCAGTACTGAAATGCAAGAGTAGCATTTAACCTACAACTGCAGCGGGCATAGGATGTACTTATAAAGTAAAAGTACTGTGCATACTTGACAATATATATTTTTGCCAGCAGAATTTTTGTTCTTTTAATAGCAATTGTTTTGATAGTACATAAGTGTCTTCTGTACATGTAAATTATATACATACAATAAACTAACAAAGCATAGACTCAAATATGTAAAAGCAGATTATACCCATGTTCAGATAATCCATGCAATGTAAGTAAGAAGGCAAATGACACAGCATTTTGCTATCGTATTAAAAAAACAGGCTATACATTCAGGATAATAAAAACATGTTAAAGGGCCAATAAACCAAAAATACAGGTTGGCTTAAAGAAAGAAAAAATAAAAGTTTTGAAGAACATTTTCAGATGTTTCCAGAGGTTACTAAGGCAAGATATTAGGCGAGAGGGGCAATGTTTTATTACCAGCTTCTTGTCCTATCATTCCTAATTGGCGGCTTAAAACAATAGGTTGCATTTAGGAAGTGTTTGCATAATCTAAAATATCCTCAGGCTCTGTATAGTTATGGGATCATTACATTTACATTTGTGTGTGCTTCTGAAAGTTAAAACTTGGATTTTTAGTTCAGTGGTCCTTTGACATGATAGATTGTTATCTATAAAACCCCATTGTAGAAGACTTTGACAAAACATATGTGCACAATATATTTGTAACTACCTACAGCCTACATGTGCACAGCCAAGCGACCTATAGACTACACTGCAGTGTATTCGTTTACAGTAAACCACAGAATGTACTATTTTCATGGTTTCTTAAGGAAGAACACCATTAAGTATTATATATATATATATATATATATATATATATATATAAAAACTGAAAACAAAACAAAATAAACATTTTGAGCTCAAGTGTTAAGGATTTTTATGTGTTTTATGATCATCCTTTTCTTTACAGAGGAATCCTTCTTTAAGAAGGACTAGAAGAATTTTGCTAAAATAATGGTTATACCCAGCAATGGTTCACCTTACATATTTCAAAATGCTCACAACACAAATCTTTTAACAGGGCATGGTTTAAATGTAAAAAAAAACAAAAACAAAGTTATTCTTTCAGACATACAAAAGAAAAAGCATATGATGAAACATTAATTAATTGTAATCCCTGCTACAAACTGCCGAAAGCCCACCCCCAACTAGAGAAAAATTAGAGCCCACCCCCAACTAGTTTCGCTATTGCTAAACTCCAGTCATTGTGAGCCAAATCATTGAGAAAAGGGACCATTTAGAGGCTTGTAATAATTTTTTTGCATTCATTTTCAAATATGAAACTTCTCCACCTCTTACACCATATGACATTTACTTAAAGACATTCAGATGTTTTTTTCCCTGCAGTAATTTTAAAATCTATACAACCTACATGAAGTGAATACAAAAATACTGCCTCCCTCTGTTATAGCCATAAATATTAAAGTGTAACTTCAGCCAAACATTTTTTTTAAAGCATTTACCTTTTAAGCTGTTTCATGGTTTGCTAGTTAATGTTTCCTTATTTGCAAAAAAATGACATTTATTAATGGTTTCACACAAGATTTTCACAACTTTCAACCAAGATTCACACATTTTTGTCATTTGATTCAAATGGAAAAGTGTCAATCCTGGGTGAAAGTGGTTTGAATTTTAAATTGAACATTTACAGTATATAGAACCATTAATGTGGCCCAAAGCCACTTTTTGTTTTGGATTAAGGCTGGTATACCCAGTAGTTAAAACTTAATGTAATAGCAGAGGCACATTTAGTAGACATAATCTTAGAAAAAACAATGAATAAAAACTGATTTCATTGAATTGTGAAAACATATTTAACTGATGTATTTGGCTGGGTATATTTATTTTTCACAAAACAAAAAAGCCTTTAGAAAAGATGTGATAGAACAATTTGGCCATGGACAATTTGCAGCCCCAGGGCCAGCAAAATTTATAAAAGAGTAATTTTGTGGTATAACATAAGATGATGTATAGTAGTCCCAACATTATGGAAATAATTTTTCACAAACTGTGATATGAGCGCTTAGTCCCACTAGTTCACTGTCAACATGCATTGAAGCAGTCTGGCGTGCACTCAAAAGGCAAATGCATTTAAATTTTAAGGCTCCATTCACACCCAAGCTTTTTTTAAAGCGTTTTAGAAGTATGTTACAAGCCTTTTACAGCTTTAGGCATTTTTATTTAGCCAATAGAAAGCACTAATGGGAGGAGAGGGAGAGGAAATTAGGGTTAGAGAGCTGCTATTTAATTGTTTTACAAGCGTTTTTCTGCTCAAGTCAGGAGTTTCTATTTTTCTGATAACAGAAAACAAACACTCCTGCGCCCGAGTGGATTACCAGACAGTCTGTATGTTGTGATAGTGCATGTCACTGGCCTTGCTACCCTCAGGGATAGGGGTATCCTAAGGATAAACAAGAAAAAAGAAAGAAGGGGCGCACCAGCCTAGTGCATTATCCTTTGGATGAATTTTATTAAAACGTGTCAGCCGGCAGTGGCCCTTCCTCAGTGACCATTTGGAGTGTACTTGGGTCTGACTCATTTCTGCTACTTGTGGAAACTATATACATTGCAAGCCATTCACCTATGTCTGTGAGTAGTTTTCCTGTTTATCTATTTTAATCGAATCCATCCAAAGGATAATGCACTATGCTGGTGCGCCCTTTGTTTATTTTTTCTCGTTTCTATTCTAGTCTATGGGGCCAAAAACGATTGTAATCTGCCAAAAAGAAGCTCATGTACTTTTTTGAGCTTCAGGTGTTTTGCTTTAGGTGAAAGAATGCTCAGATGTGAACAGGAGGCAATTGAAATTAATGGAATTTTGCTTGTTGGGCTTTTGGAGCGGTTTTACAAGCTGAAAAACGCTCAGGTGTAAATGGAGCCTAATAAGGGCAGTCTACGTTAACACCCTAGAGCTAGGCCAACACAGGTGGAGGACATGTGTCACTGACACAATTGTTTCCTCCAGCGATGTGCATTTTCTTTTCAAGTCAACTGAAAACAGTCCTTCAAAATGTGGCTAAAACCCAATAACATTTAAAAAGTTTCCATACATTTGCACATTTATTTTCCAATGGACTAAAGTCCTGTATACACGATCGGTTTGTCTGATGAAAACAGACCGATGGACCGTTTTCATCGGACAAACCGATCATGTGTGGGCCCCATTGGTTTGTTTTCCATCGGTGAAAAAAAATAGAACATGTTTTAAAATTTTCCTATGGATAAAAAAAACGATAGAAAAAAATGATCGTCTGTGTGGAAGTCCATCGGTCAAAAATCCACGCATGCTCAGAATCAAGTCGAAGCGTTCTCGGAAGCATTAAACTTCCTTTTTCTCAGCACGTCGTAACGGAATTTGGACACATTCGGATTTTTGACCGATGGTGTGTAGGCAAGACTGATGAAAGTCAGCTTCATCGCATATCCAACAAAAAATTTGATTCCATCAGATATCCGATCGTGTGTACAGGGCTTCAGCGTGTAAACAATATTCATTATTATGTCTGTATGATGATTCTCACATCAATGTTATGTGCAGAACAATAAAGTTGCCCATCATGTAATTAAAAATATATTAGTATCATTGTCTATGACACTGGTATATTTGTACAATGTTAAAATGACAAACCCCAAAGTTGTATACATTCAGCGCATCTCTTAAAAAATACATAGGCAATTTATTGAGGTGTAGAGAGGTCAAAACAGTGGAGGTGCTTGAGAATTCAATTATTAAGAGGAATCTGATAGCTTAATTTTGTCCTCCAGGTTTTCAAGCTGGGCTCTAGGAAGTGTGTTTTATCTGCAGCTAGCCATAGACAGGGCTATATGTTTTAACACATGAAGGTGCAATACTCTGAAGATTTGCTCATCCTTTTTCTACTTTGTCTACTTTTTTGCAAATCAGTTTCCTGCAAGTGTAGGGTGTTTTCGCCCAACCATAAAAGCAGATATAATTATGTATCAGTATCACTCAACATACTCAAATGCCTTGTACACACGATAGGAATTTCTGATGAAAAAAGTCTGATGGAATTTTTTCATCAGAAATTCCTATCGTGTTTGGGCCCCATAGGATTTTTTTCCATCATAGTTTGGAAATAGAACATGTTGGAAAAAAATCCTTTGGAAAATTCCGATCATCTGCGTGGAACTTCCGACGGAGAAAAAAACATGCATGCTCAGAATCAAGTCAACGCAGGCTCGGAAGCATTGAACTTAATTTTTCTTGGCTCATCATAGTGTTTTACATCACCGCGTTTTGGACGGTCGGAATTTAGTCTGACAGTGTGTATGCAAGACTGATGGAAGACAGCTTGAACGGAATTCTGACAGAAAATTCCTTCAGATTTTAGCCCATGTGAAAATCCTATAGTGTGTACAGGGCATTACAATATTTTTTACGAGTGTGGGCAAGGAAACCAACTGGGTTAAATGACTGCATTGAAAACAAAAGGGATATTTAATGAAATACACTTCAGGGTATTACCAGTCTAAACATTAAGCTTAATAGAAAACTAATATTTCAGATTTGGATTGATACTGGATTGTTTATTCACCTGCTGGTTTCCATTATTTTTCTGTGACTCCAACTATTACAAGGAAGTCTCCTTGTAATACTGGATCCACCATTTGTTTCTTCTATGGAGAATGCAATGAGAGGATTCAGAGATCTATAAGAAACCAACTTGGGTCTTAACTCATTGCCATTTCTTCAAAACCAAACTGTTTCAAGTGGACTTGCCTTTTTGTGCACATTCCAGCCTCTATTTGTGATAATGCAAGTTGACATTTATTATCTAATATAGTCATTAGCATACTATAATATTGGAATGCATTCTAAAAAAATAAACTATCAAATACTAAGCAACTTAAATGCTTTAACATATATAATTTTCAAAAGCATTTTAGACTTTTTTTTTACCATTAAATATCTACCCAGTGCTTCTTAAACATACTACATGCAAATATTCTATCCCTCAAACAATTTATAAAAATTATACAGTTCAAGACAGAAGCTGCTGACTTGGACAGATTGCTTTGGCAGGCACTGTACGTACATACCATGTACAGAAACATGCCAAATTTGCTTTGCATTGCTACTTGCATTTTACAAGTCAGAATTCTGATATATTTAAAGCAGTTATATTTACAAGGAAATTTGCACCTCCATTATATATACACATTACATAGGGAGTTCATTAGTATTAATACATTCCTTCTCTCCCCTTCCTAAAAAAAAAAAAAAAAAAAATACATTTTATTT
The DNA here is from genome assembly GCF_905171775.1 of Rana temporaria. Taxonomy (NCBI): domain Eukaryota; kingdom Metazoa; phylum Chordata; class Amphibia; order Anura; family Ranidae; genus Rana; species Rana temporaria. Next base: position 619,536,991 of record NC_053489.1, on the reverse strand, counting down.
TTCACTGATTGCTTTTGTCAAAGATTTGGTGAAGAGAATTCAAATGCATTGCCAATGTACTCCTAACTTCTCTTGTGCTCAGTGACATCAGTATGAGACAATTTGAGGAAATTATTTTAACACTTTGATGCACGTTAAGAAGTGTGGATCTTGGATCTGCAAGTCCCCTTTTGATAATACAAGATCTCTAGCTACATGGTATCTTACAGATGGGCTCAGTTAGACGTAATGGGAAGTTTGCTGGCTTAGAAAGAGTTTGACATCTTCGGTAAGGTCACAGAAGATTGATGTGCCCAAGTTCATTGAGAGGTTTGGCAGAACTGTTGACACATTTTTAAAAGTGCAGCCTCAATGCTTCAGTGGCAGTGCTGTGTGAATGTATAGACACTTCCTCTTCATGCATTGGACCAAGCATTGGTATTCACATTGTCTTGAAAATAGGTTAACTAGAAGATCTATTTATACTACACTCTACTGGTATTTTACATTGCATTCACTCTTAATTTTGGAGCCCACTCCCCTTTCCCATATGTCAATATTTACAATTTAAAAAAATACTACATTTACTGCAGGCCAGAATTCCGGTTCCTGTGCTTTACAATACCTAGCTAGGCTTTACCTAACTGATAGAAGAGCCATCCTAATTAGAAAGTTAATACTAGACATGTGAGAGGGAGGACCACACTGCCTCTATCTTACAATGTCCTTGCAAGGGCCTGTTGTACATTCGCAAAGAAGGAAGAAATCGATTGGAATATGAAGGTGATGACAGGCAAATGACGCTATTTGCCATCACTGCAGTGATGTGTTAAGAGAGAATGGAAGTTGAGGTGGGGAGATCAGGCAGGGGTTGAATTTATTTCTACTCTTCACGAAGCTGTAGACAGTAGCGGTGGTAGCGAAGCTGAAAGAACATTTTCTCTAGTAATGAATGTGTCATCCCTGGGACAGCATGGTTTTCAATTACACCCACATGCTTGAAACCCAAAGACTCATACAGCTTGTGAGCTGCAATTTTCACAGCTGTAGTGCCAAGCATGATAGAGGAGTAGTGGTTTAACATGGCAAACTCCAGGACTTTGCGGCCTAAAGCCTTGGCGATTCCCTTCCCGCGGTAGTTGGAGTCTACAGACATCCGTCTAAGTTCGACTACGTTGTCTTCTTCATTGCCTCTGGCTGCCACTATTCCAACGACTCTGCTGTCCAAGACTGCCACCCAGAAGCAGGAACCTGTAGAACACAAGTACACATGTCAGACAAGGGGTGGTCTCTAAATAGTGTTAAAAGAGAGGGAGATCCCTCTTTTAATATGACCTTTTTTAATATTGCATGAAGGGGGATTGATCTCCCCAGCTACGGCCTTGAGGTAGCAATAAATATAAAATAATAAGTAATAAGCCATTAGTACTTCTAATATATGCAGCTGTAGGTACTACACAAATGGGGTTACAAGTAAACAGAAAAATTATAGTTTAAACAATTCCATCAATTGTTAACCTTTGAAAATAAAATCCCAACTAAGAGCAGGAACCACAAGAATTCTGCTTTTAATTTTAATAACTTGAAATGCCTCTTCTGTGCTTCTGTGATCATGATTTAATTTTGTTACTAAATGCTCACCTTATCTGACTTTAAATCTCAGCTTTCCCCGACAATGAGACATTAACCAATTGTGGCACACCCTTTAAATACTGCAATGGTGGGTGTGCCTCAGAAAAAAGTAGTGATATCTTGTAAACAGGATTAACCTCCCTGGCGGTATGATTATTTCAGATTTTAGGTGCTGAAAGCGGTACCATTATTTTGCAAGGAAATTTGGCGTTTTATATTGTAGGCCTGTAATTCTTAGGAATAACTCACTTAAATCTGACCAAACAAGAGTCTAGTAGGCATCCAGGTATGACATTTTTTGAAAAACAAAATTATAAAATATAATATAATAAATAATTATAAATAATTATAACAAATAATAATGTAATTATAATAAAAATAATTCAATAATGTAATCAACTCAAAATCACTGAAATTTGCTCAGTTGCAGAATTGTCGTTGTCATTACTTTTTTTTTATGACGAATTTCCCCACAAATCGCTATCGCTCAATTCTGCAAGTAATTATAATTTATTTTCGCTGTTTTCTAGCTTCTCTAAAACAACTTTTGACATAAAGGGACACTTTTGGTTGCTATGGACAATATACAGTTTGCAGGCAGAAAGAACAGTTTTTATTATATAAAACGAACATGTAGGGCACTGGGCAGACCACTAGGGACAAGGGGTGTGTGTATTTTTTACATACAGTACTGTAATCTATAAGATTACAGTATACTGTATGTAATGTGTTTGTTTACTTTTTTGAATTTGGCGTCGTTCTCCGACCCCATGCGTTGTAACGTTGCAGGGAACGGAGATCGGCAGCACACGGGGACACTGTGTGAATCGAGCAAGGACCCACTCGCTCACACAGCGGGGATGCATCGCAGGATCCAGGGACAAGGTACCGGTAAGTAACTTTGTCTCTTGCTGCTGCGAGGCAAGCCCGAGTCTGGCTCAGGGATACCGCTTTTGGTACAGAAATCTTACCCCGAGCCAGACTTCGGGAATACCGCCACGAGGGTTAAGGAACGCACACAGAATAGGATTTTTTTGGCTGGCAACCATAATGTTGTAGTACCTACTATGAGATAGACCTTTAAAAAGTCTTACAGGTGCACTTTGTATGGAATTAATTTTTCCTGAAAATTTTATAATGGGAGGTAGCACGGGAAAATAGTCAACTTTGCAAAAAAGTGTATTACTTGTATAGGAGAGTTTTGAAGTAATATATGAGTATGTAATGAGAGCAGCCGTATTTTGAGATTTTTTTTTTATATCTGCTTGTAGTATATCCCACACATAGAAAATCCTGAATACTTTGATCTTCAAGTCCATTAATGTGCCTGTCCTTATTGAGGATATGAACTGGATAAAAATGGACCGGTTAGGCCTCGTACAGACGGACGGACTGTCCGCTGAAAACGGTCCGCCGGACTGTTTTCAGCGGACATGTCAGCCCGGAGATTTCTGTCTGATGGTTGTACACACCATCAGACAGAAATCCGCGCGTACACGATGACGCGGCGACGTGCGCGGCCCTGGAAGTTCAAAGCTTCCACGCATGCGTCAAATCACTTTGACGCATGCGGGGGATGGCGGCCGATCGGACATGTACGGTGAGTCTGTACAGACGACCGAACATGTCCGACAGACAGGCTTCCAGCGGACATGTTTCTTAGCATGCTAAGAAACATTTGTCCGCTCGAAAACGGTCGGGTGGACAAATGTCCGCTGGAAACCTGTCCGGTCGGCCGTACACACGACCGAACATGTCTGCTGAAACTCAGCAGACACGTTCGGTCGTGTGTACGGGGCCTTAGAGTAATTGATTCCTTCATTCTAAGTCCCATCTTTCTCTGTGATTCCTACATGAATGCTGTTCAGCAGTTTAACCCCTTGGCGCTGGCACATCCTGGCCCTTTAAAGGAATTTGTGATGCCAGGAGGCGGGATGGGATTTCTGATCATGTGACCACTGTGATTGGCTGTCACAGCAGCCACATGATCGGAAAGTTCCTGATCGCAAGTAGAGGCCGTGATCTTTTCGTTAGCCAGTAACTGTGTCAGGAGCACGCAGGGTGCGCCCTCTTGGTGTCAAGGTCCATCTGCCGAGAAGCAGCATATATGTGTACAGCCAGCAGGAAGGAGTTAAGCATGTACAGAGCTGATAAGTGAAACGTGAAGCTGATAGATTGGCATCCACAGAAATGTACTGCCTACACTCTGAATAATTCTTTGGATAAACATGAGATTTTGTTTTTGATATAAGCTTTGGGTAAACCTTTCACAAAGGAAGGTCTTCCATTGCTGACCCTTCCTGAAAATGCTAGTTGTCATGTTGTAATGCTGCTATTCTTGCTTCACAACTGAATCACTGACCTGAAACAATTATGCAGACAAGGCATTCAAACTTATTTCTGACCTGCTTGATTAGCATAGTTGTTGGGGGGGTCAGCAAACTGCTAGATAACTAGGTCAGAAGTTGCAACTGCTGCAAAGTAAAAAAAAAGAATACAGAAAGCTATGAACTAAAGTATAAAATAGCCTGAAAATAGGCTGTGTAGATATTTAACTGAAAGTTTAACCCAACATAATATTTTCTGTTACTACACAAATAAAACAGCAATCACAGTTGTGTTTTGGCCATTTTTCAGAGAATATGAATGATAACACAAAAACGTTTCTTTCACTCATGGTTAGTGTTTGGCTAAAGCCATTTATTATCAATCAACTGTGTTTACTCTTTTTAACCACTTAAGCCCTGCCGCACGACTATATACGTCCTCTTTTTGAAGAGGGATATCTCGGTAACGGCAGCAGGTGCTGTAAACGATAATGGTGGTCTCAACGGTGGATTCGCCGCAAGATCACCATTATCGGCGGCGGGAGAGGGCCCCCCTCCCGTCGCTCTCCTGCACCCTGTGCCGCTTACTGGAGCCGTCTGTAGTGGCGGAGGCGATCAGGTCCTTCTTCCTCTGTGGTATGGAAATGAGTGAGGGCAAGATGCCCCCCATCCGTCTCTATACCATAGCAGGGCGGAAGTGATGTCAAAACGTCACTTCCGCCCATACGTCTTAAAGGCAAATTTTTTTGTTGTAATTTTTTCAAATGAAACATTTTTTTTTTAATTGCATTTTAGTGTAATATGAGCTCTGAGGTCTTTTTGACCCCCAGATCTGATATTTAGGAGGACCTGTCATGCTTTTTTATATTACAAGGGATGTTTACATTCCTTGTAATAGGAATAACAGTGACCCATTTTTAAGAAAAAAAGCAGTGTAAAAATAAATAAAATCAAGTACAATAAATGAGAAAACAAAAACAAAAAATGTTTTAAAGCGCCCCGTCCCGACGAGCTTGTGTGCAGAAGCGAACGCATACGTGAATAGCGCCTGCATATGAAAACGGTGTTCAAACCACACATGTGAGGTATTGCCATAATCGTTAGAGCGAGAGCAATAATTCTAGCCCTAGACCTCTGTAACTCAAAAGATGCAACCTGTAGAATTTTTTAAACGTCGCCTATGGAGATTTTTAAGGGTAAAAGTTGGACGGCATTCCACGAGTGGGCGCAATTTTGAAGCGTGACATGTTGGGTATCAATTTACTCGGCATAAAATTATCTTTCACACAATAAAAAAGAAATTGGACTAACGTTACTGTTGTCTAATTTTTTTATTATAAAACGTTTTTTTTTTAATTAAAAAAAGTGCTTTTTTTTCTCAAAAAAAGTGCGCTTGTAAGACCTCTGCGCAAATACGGTGTGACAAAAGTATTGCAATGACTGCCATTTTATTCTCTCGGGTGTAAGAAAAACAAACAATATATAATGTTTGGGGGTTCTAAGTAATTTCTAACAAAAAAAGGTTTTTAACGTGCAAACGTAGAATCTGACAATCAAAAGTTTACATACCCTGGTGATTTTGGCCTGATAACATGCACACAAGTTTACACAAAGGGGCTTGAATGGCTATTAAAGGCTATTAAAGGTAACCATCCTCACCTGTGATCTGTTTGCTTGTAATTAGTGTATGTGTATAAAAGGCCAATGCATTTCTGGACTCCTGACAGACCCTTGCATCTTTCATCCAGTGCTGCACTGATGTTTCTGGATTCTGAATCATGAATCATGAGGAAAGCTAAATAATTGTCAAAGGATCTGCGGGGAAAATGTAGTTGAACTGGAAACAGGAAAGGGATATAAAAAGAAATCCAAGGAATTGAGAATGCCAATCAGCAGAGTTCAAACTCCAATCAAGAAGTGGAAAATGAGGAGTTCTGTTGAAACCAAACCACAGTCAGGTAGACCAACTAAAATTTCAGCCACAACTGCCAGGAAAATAGTTTGGGATGCATAGAAAAATCCACAAATAACTTCAGGGGAGATGCAGGACTCTCTGAAAACATGTGGTGTGGCTGTTTCAAGATGCACAATAAGGAGGCACTTGAAGAAAGATGGGCTGCATGGTCAAGTCATCAGAAGAAAGCCATTACTACACAAATACCACAAAGTATCCTGCTTACAACACGTCAAACAGCACAGAGACAAGCCTCAAACCTTCTGGCACATTTGGAGTGATGAGACCAAAATTTACCTTTTTGGCTACAACCATAAACACTACGGGCCAGATTCACGTAGAGCGGCGCATATATAGACCGGCGTAGCGCATATCTGTTACGTTACGCCGGCTCAATTTCGTGATGCAAGTACCGTATCCACAGAGTATTTGCGCCCAGATTTGCGCCAGCGTAACGTAAATTCCGAGGCGTAAGGCAGGGTAATTGAAAGTGGGAAGGAAGTGGGCGTGCTCCATTTAAATGAGCCGTGACCCCATGCAAATGAAGGGACGGACGGACTGCGCATGCGCGCATGATTCTGCACCTTACTGCGCATGCTCAGAACACGGCCCGGCGCAATCAGTGAGATAGGAACTAGGCCCGGCGTACTTAGTGAGATACGCCCTGTGTATAAATAGGCCCAGACAAACGCCCTTCCATTGCAAAAGTACATCCATGTGTTTCCCTTCCTGAAGCAAGGTGCTTTTGTTCTGTTGTCTGTGGCTGTGTGTTGATTTGTGTAGGAGTGTTATAAGAAAGATTTATTGGAGTAGGAGATTGTATTAGCTGTTTGTTTTTTCTGTGTGTTTTTTGGTGTCTGTTTTTTCTGTGTGTTTTTTGGTGTCTGTGTTAGCTGTCTGTTTGTGCTGCCTGATTTTGGTGTCTGGTTTTTGCTGTCTATTTTTGTGTCTGTGTGTGCTGTCTGTTTTTGTGTATGTTTGTGGTGAGTGGTTGGTGGTGATATGGCACCAAAGAAGAGGAAGCTAAACTTCTCAGTCCGTAAGAAGGAGATCCTTGCCAGGGCCATCACCCTAAATGGGCGATTTTTGCATGGCCCTGAGAGCCGGGACACCACCCCGGCCAGGAAGAAGCAGATCCTGCAGGACATTGCTGATGACATCAATGCGTTGGGGGGGAGAGGAGGACCGTCAGTGGGATCTCCAAAAAGATCAATGACCTCCGCCGCGTGGTCCGTGAGAAGCTGGCCAAGCTAACGGCACATTCCAGGGGCACTGGAGGGGGACCACCTTGCACCATCAGGCTGACTGCCGAGGAGCGTGCAGTAGCCAAGTGCTTCAACAGCCAGCAAGTGGTGGGCCTGCTTGGCTTTGACTCCGATGAGGCCGTGATGACAGGTAAGTTTTTATTTATTTTTTTCTATCTGGCGAGTAGCATGTGTGGGGGGGGAAGGGAATATGTGACAAGTGTGTGGATCCTCCAACCTGTGTATGTTTTGTGTCATCCACAGATGGCCAGGAGGGTGCTGGGCCATCTGGCCAGTCTGCACCATCCCCCGGACATCAGGCTGCTGAAGATCCCCAGGAAAGGCAGGAGTCCTCAGGGGAGGGGAGTGGCCACAACTCACCTCATGAGGAAGAGGAGGAGGTTGAGGAGGAGGTCACTATTGCCAGGGAGATATTTCGCCTTTTGGATGAGGCTCCACCTGTGGCTGGCAGCAGTCAGGCCTCCATCAGGGGTAGCCCCTCCCACTTCTCCCCCCCAGGGGGCTCCCCTTCTCCCAGGCCACAAGCCTCATCTGCAGGCAGGAAGGCCACCCGGAAGACCAGGGGGGTGGCATACTTTCTGCCGGCCAATCTTAGGAGAGACCAGGCCCTTCAGACCCGCCATCTGGGTCAGGTCACCCAGACTTTGGCCCAGATGGAGGAGAGCCTGGTCTCCATAAAGGACTCCGTGATGGACGTGATCACGAACTCCTTGGCATTCATCAACTGCTTTAATGACCTGCAGACTGCCACAGCAGGCGTGGGTCAGGAGGGGCATGCCCTGACCCAGGCTGTCCAGGCCAATACGGCAGCCCTGAATGTTGGCCTCAACAGGATAGCCGTGGCCTTGGAGGGCAGGCCAGCAGGTGGACAGACACCAGGGGAGGCTCCTCCTTCCCCTGATCCCCCCCCCATGAGTCTCCCCTGAGGGGCTGGGGGGCGTGGCTGTGGCCGGCCCAGGCGTGGGTCACGCTGATGTTAATTTGTGATGTACTTTTGTTTTCAGTAATTTTTATTATTTTTTTGTTTTTACTGTGATTATGATTTGTTTTATGATTGTGAATGATGTATAAATGTGGGGGTGACATTCCTGCCGGAAAAGGGGTGTCACCCTCAGTTTTGGTGGAGAAGGGATCCCCAGGACCAGGGAGAAGTGATCCCAGGTCCATGTGAATGGTGTATGAATGTACAGTGACATAATTGGAGCCTTGGCGTGGCGTTGCTGCTCCCTAGTACCGTGCGGTGTACTTTGGTCTAATGCAATTCGATGAGGATGTGATGTGTCTGTGCTAGGGACCACAGTGGTGTGCATGCATGCATTCTCGTTGTGCCATGATTAATGTGTGTGTTTAACGTGCAAAGGTGCCTTCTGCGCGCCTCTAAAGTCACTAGTATAGCTATGAGCATGGATGCCCCTGGCATGTTGGCATACAGATTGCTGTCCTGCAAGTGTGTGTGCTCAGCTCGTCCCTAACGGTGTTGCTTTAGCTGACCTGCACACGTCTGGTGCGAAGTCAAGCCTGCTTTTATAAGGGGTAACTTTAGACCGGACATTCAGCTGATGCGCACATGGCGTAGCCTGTGCCGCACAAACGTACTTTTGTGGATCGCTGTATCTCCCTCATTTGCGTATTTGACTAGCAAAACAATGGTGCGTCTAGCGTATTTTTGCGCCCCAAGATGCGCCGGTGTAATCGTTTTACGTCGGTCGGAAAAAGCTGGTTTTCAGGCGTATCTCGTTTTGAGGATACGGCGCATAGATACGCTCTACATTAGATCTGGCCCTACATTTGGAGAGGAGTCAACAAGGCCTATGATGAAAGGTACGGAGGTGGATCGCTAATGTTATGGGGATGTGTGAGCTACAAAGACACAGGAAATTTGGTCAAAATTGTTGGCAAGATGAATGCAGTATGTTATCAAAAATACTGGAGGAACATTTGCATTCATCATCCAGGAAGCTGCGCATGGGACATACTTGGACATTCCAAGATGACAATGATCCAAAACACAAGGCCAAGTCGACCTGTCATTGCAGAATAAAGTGAAGGTTATGGAGTAGCCACCTCAGTCTCCTGACCTCAATATCATTGAGCCACTCTGGGGAGATCTCAAAGTGCAGTTCATGCAAGACAGCCCAAGAATTTGCAGGAATTGGGGGCTTTTTGACAAGAAGATGGGCAGCTTTACCATCTGAGAAGATATAGAGCCTCATCTACAAATACCACAAACGACTTCAAGCTGTCATTGATGTTAAAGGGGGCATTACTTGGTATTAAGAACTGGGGTATGTAAACTTTTGATCAGGGTAATTTGGGTAGTTTTTTTTGCCATTATGATTTAAAGAGTAAACACAGTTGATTGATAAAAAATGGCTTCAGCCAAACACTAACCATGAGTGAAAGAATTTTTTTTTGTGTTCTCATTCCTATTCTCTAAATACCAACCTAATCGTTCTCTTCGTTCTTCTCAAGACCTCCTGCTCTCTAGCTCTCTCATCACCTGTTCCCATGCTCATCTCTAGGACTTTTACAGAGCCTCTCAAAGCCTATGGAACTCATTACCCCAATCTGTCTGTCTATCCCCTTCTCTATTAGCTTTTAGAGGATCCCTGAAAACCCTCCTCTTCAGAGAAGCCTATCCTATCCACACCTAACAACTGTATTTTCACCATCTGATCATCCTCCACAGCTACTACCCTTTGTTCCACTTGACCCTCTCTTTTAGACAGTAAGCTCTAACGATCAGGGCCCTCTGAACCCTCCTGTATTGAATTGTATTGTGACTGTACTGTCTTCCCTGATGTAAAGTGCTGAACAAACTGTTGGCTCTATATAAATCCTGTGATAATAGGTGAGGGGCGCTGCATAAGATTATAGTGCTAGATTATATAGTGATAAGAGATGCGGTAAAATTGCAGCCTAACTGCATATGCAAACTAAGTGCTATTAATCTAATATACCAGCTGAAAATTAAATAGTGTCCAAATGTGAAATCAACCAATGAAATTAATACACATAATTCATTGTAATGCTACGTCTGCTAATTGAAATAAGTCCATGTGCAAACTAATCCAACTGAACAGTCCCGATTGGATAAGTAAAGTGCAAAGTGCAACGTGCTCAAATATCTTCCAAATCCAGTGTGCTAAAAAAAGGGGGGGTTTTGGTCCATCTTCACCAATGGGTCACCAGAAATAAGGATAGATGGCTCCTTACCAAACGGTGTTGACCAAATTAATTAAAATAAGGTCAAAAGTAGCTTGTTGTTATTATGGGTCAGCAGGATCTCATATGGTTCCAGTGTCAGCAGCAGATAGCAGAATCGGTACCAAAAAGGAGAGGAAATGCCGCCATAGTGTAAAACTTTTAATTAAAATTACAATCAAAATCACAGTGCCGAGTGGCCACTTACAATTATCACATTTATGAAAATTTCAGCATCCTGTAATTTTTAGGGAGCAGCTCCACCCATTTACTTAAGTAATTAATTATTCACTTAGTTTAATTAATTGGCGCGAGAACTTTTCCTTGCTATATAAATCCCGTATAATAATATTCTCTGAAAAGTGGGCAAGAAATGATAAGATCTACCAGGGTATGTAAACTTATGAGCACAACTGTACATATCCAACCCCATCACTAAGCACTTTGGGCCAGATTCACATAGAATTACGTTACTCCACGGCGGCGTAAAGTATCCCATCTACGTTACACCGCCGCAGGTTTACAGCATAAGTGCCTGATTCTCAAAACTCTTACCTGTAAACATGCGGCGGTGTAACGTAAATCCGTTCGGCGCAAGGCCGCCTAATTCAAATGGGGCGGGCACCATTTAAATTAGGCGCGTTCCCGTGCCGAACGTACCCGACGTGCATTGCGCTAAATGACGTCATTTGTTTAGACGTTAACGTAAATGGCGTCCAGCGCCATTCACGGACGACTTACGCAAACAACGTGATTTTTTAAATTTCGACGCGGGAACGACGGCCATACTTAACATGGCTTAGAACACCTAGGGCTCAGCCCTAATTTTACGCGGCGTAACTCGACGGAAACAACGTAAAGTTAGATCGACGGGCAGCGCGGACATTCGGGAATCACCGTAACTAGTCATTTGCATATTCTACGCCGACCGCAATGGCCTCGCCACCTAGCGGCCGGCCTAGAATTGCATCCTTAAGATCCGACAGTGTAATTCAATTACACCTGTCGGATCTTAGGGCTAGCTATGCATAACTGATTCTATGAATCAGTCGCCTAGTTAGGACGGCCGGATCACAGAGATACGACGGCGTATCAGGAGATACGCTGTCGTATCTCTTTTGTGAATCTGGCCCTTTGTTTTGGTATAATAGGTTTTTGGGTACACTATTTTGGAAGGATAAAGCAGACCCCCCTACACACACATACTATGCTTTTCTTCTTTCAATAAAGAAACTTATGCCGAGTACACATGACCATTTTTAATGGTCTAAAAAAAACGAAGTGCTCTAGCAAAGCGTGGTGACGTACAACACGTACGACGACACTATAAAGGGGAAGTTCTGTTCGGATGGCGCCACCCTTGGGGCTGCTTTTGCTGATTTCGTGTTAGTAAAAGTTTGGTGAGAGACGATTTGTGCTTTTCAGTCTTCGTGTCTGTTACAGCGTGACAAATGTGCTTTATCTCCATTACAAATGCTAGTTTTACCAGAACGAGCGCTCCCGTCTCATAACTTGCTTCTGAGCATGCAAGCCCACACACGACCATTTTTTACGACGTTAAAAACGACAACGTTAGAAACTACGTGAAAATTTAGAGCATGTTCTAAATTTTTAATGCCCATTTTTTATGTCGTGAAAAATGCTCTGGAGCCCACACACAATCGTTTTTAACGACATTAAAAAAAAAACTTAATTTTTTACATCCCGAAAAACGGTCGTTTGTACGCGGCATTACAAAGTGAAAAGGTTGTGAACGTTTTTGGTTTTGCAGTAGTCTTCTGGGCTAAATGACAGTTCATCCAATGACACTTAAGGGTTGATTGTTTGCACACGATTGGGTATTATTTGGCTGCTGAGTGTGTCAGAACTTCTCTACTTATACAAATTAATAGGAATGCAGAAACAGCTTGAAGCAAGTTGATGCGACTTAGAAGTTGTTCAAATACAGGTCAGAAGGAGGTAAACTGCACTGTTAAACTCATATCAGAAGCATTTCAAACTGATCTCAAAAGGCAAGTGGAATGCACCTAAAAACAAGCTGCATTTTGCCATGGGACCCTTGACCACTTGCTGTCCGCCCTATAGTGGTTCTACTACTACAGGGCAGCAGCTGTGCGCCAGATCATGTGTATTTATACAGAATTTGGCATTTCTGCCTGCAGGTGGCATGTGTGCACCACCGACACACCGCTTCTGCTGTGAATATTCAAAAAGTAACACAAACATCGAATTAACTTCTATGGGAAACTCAAGCATTTAGTCCAAAACAGAAACACTTTGCGACTGATGTCCACTGTTTTTTTTTAGATGACAAACCAGTGCATGCACAATGCTAAAAAAAAAGACCAGTAAACATACATGTGCTTAGTTTTTCAAGGTTGGCAGAACAATCTTGAAGAATCCCATGGATCTTTTTAGCTGCTGACATCATTCCCATTAACTTGGATGGGAGCTGAGCACAGATCTCTATTTAGCTGTATCACACCTCTATAAATACCATTCCTTTTCTTTCCACTTCAGTGGTTTCTAAGAAATTCTCCACCAGGAAAGGTCAATTGTCTTAAATATTGATTTTCTTTTTTCCTTGATGTAGCATAAGAGAAAACAAAAATATGTAAAATATCTATTGTGCTGCAGAGCTAGGAAAATGGTGGTAATGCAAGAATGTAAAGCATCCATAGCCTAAAGCCCTGTACACATGCTCGGTTTTCCCGGCGGTAAAAAGTCTGCCGGGAAAACCGAGGGGAAAGCCGAGAATCCGGCAGGAAAACTGCCATGAGAGCTTTGGTAGGGAATCCCGGCCGTGTGTAGGCTCCATTGGCACTGTTTTGCAATGTTTCCCATAGGAAAGTATTAGTAAATCTAGCAGAAAAAAATGCTGGGAAAATAGAGAGCAGGTTCTCTATTTTCCCGCCGGGATTCCCGGATTTTTTTCCTGTCAGGAAACCTGTGAGGAAGCATAGACACGTCCGGTTTTCCCGGTCAAAAGCTCTCTTGGCAGTTTTCCTGGCAGGAAAACTGGTCGTGTGTACGGGGCTTTAGGGCTGGCCAGTTTTGTGCAGCCTGTCCAGGCTATTTGCTGCTCAGTATCCTGCATCTGCATTCATGTAATCAGTTTTACTACCATGGACCCTTTTGAAAGCGCCTTTATTGTGGCATTACTGTATCTGGGTGGCAAGTCATCGAGCTTAAAAAAGGATGGACTGGATTCAATTTATCAAGTTACCTTTGTTGTAATTTTTGTAAAAAAAAAAAATCCATCAAGCTGTTTTTTATCCTTTTTTTTTTGTTCTTCAGTGGCAGTTGTTTGGACTGTGTCATTAGCTCAGACATTTGACACTCTTAAGCCCCGTACACATGGGGTGAACATTGGGTGGTATCGGCTCCTTCAATGGAAAACGGTGGACATTCAGCCCATGTGTACGGCAGCCGGTCCGACAGAAGTTGGCCAAACGTCCGGATTCTGTCGAAGGGGCATGACCGATAAAGGTCTGCTAATGGGCATCTGATCAGCACTCCCAGCCAATGGCTGAGAGCGCTGACCGCTGTGTTCTAGCAGGAGAGCCATTCCCCTGTCAGAAAACAATAGCTCAGTGGGGGAGATCACTGTACTAACATTAGATCAGTTATTACAGCAGCTCCTTCTGAGCTCTTTTTTTTTTTCGTTTTAACCTGCTGGACTGAATGAAAAAAACCTGCTCATGTGTACTAGGCTTTAAAATGACCCTGCTACTATTCTGAAGTTACTCAGGTCAGATTAACCATTAAGAGTGTACATACATTATCAACCTTTCCCGCTAAACATGTTCCATTCCAGAGAACAGGGTCCCTGCAAGCTTTCACTAGTTTATCTCACTGACCTCTACATCTTTACAGGAGACAGTAGGGCCACCACCATGATATGGAGGTAAAGTAAGTATCTGGATGGGGTTTAGAACAGCAAAGAGCGAAGCCTGGAGAAAAAGACTGGACAGCTGCACTTCCACGAAATTCTTAAAATGTTGCTTTTAATAGTAAAAAATGAAAACAGCGCTACAAGTCACAGCAGACAGTGGGGTGGATATCTGACGCGTTTCGCACTGGGGTATCAGCGCTTAGTCATAGCTATGACCATAGGTGTGCGCAGCCTTTTACATTAGGGTGTGCAAACCTAATACACACACGCATACAGGCACACACACTCTTTAAAAAAAATATAAACACACATGTTTTTTTTAATGAGAGGGGGTGAGAAATATAGAGGAGGGGTGGTGTGAAGGAGAGGTGGAAACAGGGGGGTGAGAGAAATATAGAGGAGGGGGGTGTGAAAGAAAGGGGGTGAGAGAAATATAGAGGAGGGAGGTGTGAAAGAAAGGGGGGTGAGAGAAATATAGAGGGGGGAGGGGTGAGGGAGTGAGAGAGATCGAAAGAGGGAGAGAGAGGGCAAGAGAGAAGGGGCGAGAGAGTGAGGAGGGGTGAGAGGGGGGCATGAGAAAGATAGAAAGGGATGAGAGGGGGGTGAGAGGGTGTGTGTGTGAGAGAGAGAGAGGGGTGAAAGAGAGGCGAGAGAGGGGGGTGAGGGGGGCATGAGAGCGATAAAAAGGGATGAGAGAGAGGGGGGTGAGAGGGTGTGTGAGGGGGGGGTGAAAGAGAGATGAGAGAAAGGGGGTGTTCAGAATGCCTGCTACTCACAATCATGGCCTCAGACTGGTCTCTGAGGCTCACACTTCTGTACACTGGTGCCCAGGGGGATTAGTGTGTGCCCAGGCACACCTGGCACACCCCCTGCGCACGCCTATGGCTATGACTAAGCGCTGATACCCCAGTGCGAAACGCGTCAGCTATCCACCCCATTGTCTGCTGTGACTTGTAGTGCTGTTTCCATTTTTTACTATTAAAAGCAACATTTTAAGAATTTCGTGGAAGTGCGGCTGTCCAGTCTTTTTCTCCAGTCTTTGCTCCGTGCATTGCCTGCACCCACGCTTCTGAGAGGACACTGATTGCTGAGTGCACTCACCTGGAGCGGCAGTTTCCCTTTTCAGAACAGCAAAGAGGTTTTAGAGTGAGTTGGCATCATTTTCCTTGTCCTGTTCTTTAAACTGTTTACACTCTGGCATCAGACTGACAAGAAACTGTTCTCCAGATGTCCAAATATATATACATACATCAACTTGCACAGGGTGCTGTTCTGTGTTAGGAGTCATGCCTTCTAAAAAAACTAGAGTTTTCTCAATGACGGTTGCAAATGCCTCTATAGTTATAGTATAGTAAAATAGAGTCACTATCTGAATTATAAACTAAGGCCCAGATTCTCGTGTATGGGAGTAAAACTGTGCGGGCGTAACGTATCTGATTTACGTTATGCCGCCGCAAGTTTTACAGGCAAGTGCTTTATTCACAAAGAACTTGCCTGTAAAGTTGCGGCGGCGTAGCGTAAATCACCCGGCGCAAGCCGCCTAATTCAAATAAGCCGGGTATTGGGCGTGTAGCATTTAAATTAGGCACGTTCCCGCGCCGAACGTACTGCGCATGCGCCGTCCGGAAAATATCCCAGGGTGCATTGCTCCAAATGACGTCGCAAGGACGTCATTGGTTTCGACGTGAACGTAAATGGCGTCTAGCCCCATTCACGGACAACTTACGCAAACAGCATAAATTTTAAAATTTCGACGCGGGAACGACGGCCATACTTAACATTGGTTGCCCCTCATATAGCAGGGGCAACTTTACGCCGCGCAAAACTAACGTAAACGTTGTAACTTCACTGCGTCAACCGCGCATTTGTTCGGGAATTTGCGTATTTAGCTAATTTGCATACTCGACGGGGAAAACGACAGAGGCGACACCTAGCGGCAAAAAAAATAATTTCATTTAAGATCCGACAGCGTAAGAGCCTTACGCCTGTCGGATCTAATTGATATCTATGCGTAACTGATTCTAAGAATCAGTCGCATAGATACAACGGCCCAGATTAGGACTTACGACGGCGTACATTGCGTTGCGCCGTCGTAAGCCCTTTGAGAATCTGGGCCTAAGACTAATAGAAAGAAAAATCTAATTTCATTTTTAAGTTAAACATGAAAAAGTGTACTTAGCATACCCATTACAACCCATGTGACAAAATTGCTGCTGAGCAGTGATACGTGACACAAAGGAAAGATTGATATGAATAGCTATGCTCCTCCAGAAGGGCAGCTAAGACAAGTGTTTGATACGATTATTTGAGATGGATTTTTTTTACACACCATTGCTTTCTATAGTTTTCACGTTTTTCTCAGATATAAAAGGCTGTGAGCTGTATTCCCAATTCATTTCTAAAAGCCTAATGGATATACAGATTACAGGGGCATAATTTAACCGTTTCTCCTTTCTCATTTGACTGGAGACTTCTCACATGCAAGGCAATCTGATAAAAGTGCCAGCCATGAGTTACATCTCAGGCACAAAATATCTTGTCACCTACAATAACCACTGGAAATTTCAGTTGTTAGTTTCACAGTACCTGTATATGAAACATGGAATCTGGTGGCCTGCGATGATCAAGACAATTCCTTTTTGAATGGTGCTTTTCTTTTACAAAGGTTTTATTATCATGTAATCCAACATATCACAACAGTATTTAGGTGGTTACATTGCATGATAAGCCATCAAAGAGACAAGGCAGAAAATACATAATGGTACAAAGAGGCACAAGTAATAGAAACATGCAGGTAACAAACCTAATGTCCCATGAAATTAAACAAAAAGATGGAAGACCAAAATTTGCCTTCCGAAGTGTCCATGGGAGGATAAGGCCTAGTACACACGAGAGGATTTATCCGCGGAAACGGTCCGGGGGACCGTTTCCGCGGATAAATCCTCTGGCGGATTTTGATCTCATGGTTGTACTAACCATAAGATCAAAATCCCCGCGGAATTCCGTCCGCGGTGACGTGTCGCGCCGTCGCCGCGATGATGACGCGGCGACGTGCGCGACGCTGTGATATAAGGACTTCCACACATGCGTCGAATCATTACGACGCATGCGGGGGATGGATTCGGACGGATTGATCCGGTGAGTCTGTACAGACCAGCGGATCAATCCGTTGGACTGGATTCCAGCGGATCGATTTCTTAGCATGTCAAGAAATTTTCATCCGCTGGAAATCCATCCCCGGGGACAAAAATCAGCGGAAAAAGATCCGCTGGATCGTACACACCAGGGGATCTATCCGCTGAAACCGGTCCACGGATCAATTCCAGCGGATCGATCCTCTCGTGTGTACAGGGCCTAAGGGTGTCTATAATCAAAATGTCCACTTATATTGCCTGGACATATGCCAACAAAGTTTTGTGGTCAAAAGTTTCCTTATCAGGCAGAATACATGGTTAAAAGTTGACATATATGAATATATATCAGTGGCGGCCCGTCCATAGGGGGCGCATGGGCGCCGCCCCCCCTCTCCCCAAAGCCAGTAAAAAAAAAAAAATGAAAAAAAATTTTTTTTGGGCCCTTTAAGAAAAAAAAAAGGTCCTTTAAGACAGTGCATGTTCAGGGTGGGCGCCGGTCACAGACTCAGTGCTCTGCTATAGCATCATTGAAGCGTCATGCCAATGCAGCAGGCAAGACGCTTCATTTGCAGTTTTTTTTTAAGCTCTGTGGCTATGTGCTGTGCGCCACGAGCCAATCACTCTCCAGTGTCTCCACTCTCCTCTCTAATTGGGTCCTGCTGCTTCCTCACTGCAGAAGGAAATGGGCGGTGTTTTCCCCAGGGCAGGGCAGTGTTACTTTCGCTTTTGACTCCAGGAGGACTCCAAGGTAAGTAACTTATTAAAATACTTTATTTGTCTCATTGTCTGTCCTGTCCAGTGTCCCTGTCCACCCCATCATGTCCAGCACCTTGTGCTGTATGCTCAGCCTGTACTGTGATCGGACTGAGAGAGGACAGGAGGGAGGGGGGAGGGTGCCGTGCTTCACATCTCCTGTATGTGTGTGAGACGGGCTCTGAGAACTGCGTCCTGTAGCTGTGAACAAATCTCTTATCTCTGTCTGTCTATCTAATCTATCTGACTGTCCTCTCTCTCTCTCTATCTATCTATCTATCTATAGATCTATCTATCTATCTATCTATAGATCTATCTATCTATCTATCTATAGCTCTATGTCTCTATCTATCTATCTATCTAATTATCTATGTATTTATCTATCTAATTATCTGTCTGTCTGTCTATCTATATCTATCTGTCTAATTATCTATCTATGTCTCTATCTATCTATGTCTCTATCTATCTATCTATCTATCTATCTATCTATATATCTATCTATCTATGTGTGTCTATCTATCTATTAGCTACCTCTGTCTAATTATCTATCTATCTATAGCTATCTGCCTAATTATCTATCTAATTATCTATCTATATCTATATGTCTGTCTGTTTAATTATCTATCTATCTATCTATCTATCTATCTATCTATCTATCTATCTATCTATCTATCTATCTATCTATAGCTCTATGTCTCTATCTATCTCTCTATCTATCTATCTATCTATCTATCTATCTATCTATCTATCTATCTATCTATCGCTCTATGTCTCTATCTATCTATCTATCTGTCTAATTATCTATAGCTACCTGTCTGTCTGATTATCTATCTATCTATCTATCTATCTATCACTATCTATCTAATTATCTATCTATATCTGTCTGTCTGTCTATCTATCTATCAATCTATCTAATTATCTATATCTATATGTCTGTCTAATTATCTATTTAATTATCTATATCTATCTGTATGTCTAATTATCTATCTATCTATCTAATTATCTATAGCTCTATCTCTCTCCCCCTCCCTCCATCTATCTATCTGTTTAATTATCTATTTATCTATAGCTCTATCTAGCTATGTCTCTCTATCTATCTGTCTGTCTGTCTATCTGTCTATCTAATTATCTATCTAATTATATATAGCTCTATCTCTCGCTCCCTCCCTCTATCTATCTATCTATCTGTTTTATTATCTATCTATCTATCTATCTATCTATCTATCTATCTATCTATCTATCTATCTATGTGTTTTATTATCTATCTATCTATCTATCTATCTATCTATCTATCTATCTATCTATCTATCTATCTATCTGTTTTATTATCTGTCTATCTATCTATCTATCTATCTATCTATCTATCTATCTATCTATCTATTTGTTTTATTATCTATCTATCTATCTATCTATCTATCTATCTATCTATCTGTTTTATTATCTGTCTATCTATCTATCTATCTATCTATCTATCTATCTATCTATCTATCTATCTATCTATCTATCTATCTATCTATCTATGTGTTTTATTATCTATCTATCTATCTATCTATCTATCTATCTATCTATCTATCTATCTATCTATCTGTTTTATTATCTGTCTATCTATCTATCTATCTATTTGTTTTATTATCTGTCTGTCTATCTATCTATCTATCTATCTATCTATCTATCTATCGGAATATCTGTCTCTATGTCTGTCTGCAGGTCCCATTGTCTGCGAGTGGCGGGGGGGAGGGGGGGGGCTGACGGGGGTTTTGTTTGCGCCCCCCCCAAAAAAATGGAGCACCAGCCGCCACTGATATATATATATATATATATATATATGATAACCATCTCGGCCCGGTCCATACCTGGCGGCCTAATAAAGGCATAAAGCATAGCGAAGAGAAGGAAACGTTGTAAGGGAAAAAGAAGGAAAGTCCAGTAGAAAAGAGGAGAGTGAGGAAAGGGGAAAGGAGGGAGGAGGAGATTCCATGGGATGTGTGTCAGGGGAGTATCAGATTGGGAGAAGTGTGCCGTCAAATCAAGAGGGTTGGAAGTACGTGATCCATGGCTGCCAAACTCTGAGGAATTTGTCATGCGTGTCTAAAAGGATGGCAGTCAGCTTCTTGTTTACCATGACCTCATTCATACAATTTCTAACTGCTTCAAAACTGAGTGCAGGGGATTTCCAGGCTTTTGCGTTGGTCAATTTAGTTGCAGTAAAGAGATGTTGAGCTAGGTGCCGCTGAATGGTGCTTTTCAATAAGGCCATGCAATGAGCAATAATGGTCTATACAGTGCTATAATCCATGACAACTAGTAAAATTTAGACTCTTAACCCCTTGCCGACCGCTGCACGACTATATACGTCAGCAGAATGGCATGGCTGGGCAGATCGACGTACATATACGTTGCCTTTAAGGCCCGGGGTTGTGGGCGCGTGCCCACTGCGAGCTCCTTGAGTCTGACCGTGGGACTCAATTTTCGCCGGGAGTCTTGTGATCGTCTCATGGAGAGGAAGAATGGGGAAATGCTAATGTAAACAAGCATTTCCCTGTTCTGCCTAGTGACAGGACACTGATCACAGCTCCCTGCGATCGGGAGTGGTGATCAGTGTCGTATCACACGTAGGCCATCCCCCCTTTTCTAATTGGTTTGTGTGCCTGTACAATGTCTTCCCCATTTGAACCAATGAGTAGTCCTTTGAGACTACATATACCATGATGCTTTGTGACCAGGTACGCCCCTGAAGACGTTAACTAACGAAACATACGTCGTCGGCGGTACCTGGTCACGTGTTGTGCTCTCCGACCTGTGGAGCTAGCAGCCGGGAACCTGTGCGTTCGCTACGGAGGTGGCAACGGTCCCAGACGACCCTAAACTAACCGCATACCTAGCGGTGACGTGTCTGCAGCCCCAGTGCCGGGAGGCACTTTTAAAGTAAGAGGCCATTTGGCTTTTCTTTGTGTTTTTAAGTTTTAAAACAAAACAGTATTACGCTATTGGTTTTCCCCTCCTGTTTTTTTCACATGTCCTAATTTGGAATGCCGGGAACGAGGTTACACAACCATTATCCTGTCAGCATGTGTGCAGGCACAATCCTGCTAAAGCTCATTTGACTATCTTTTTCACTAAAGTAGTCAAATCGTTCTGGTAAGCGCATCCATTTTCTTCAGCACATTTTGGGGAAAAAATATTCAAGTGTGGTGGTGGCATTTTTCACTTTAATCAAGATCACAGCAGATAAGAAGAGCGGATCACTCAATTTACTGCACTTAATATTGGGACTTTATGTCACAGAGACACTATATGAATATTGATATGTTAAGCATTATTAGTATTTTTGTATGGATACAAAAAAATCACTGGCGCTCTATGGGAAAAAAACTATTGTCCAATAAATTACTTATAAACACTCGTATGGGCTGTAAACAGTCCGTGCTGCAGAAGTCCAGATACCATGAAGTACCACTAATACACAAATACACCAAAAAGGAACTCTGCGCTCATGAAGGTTCACCAATTCTAAATCCACTAGATATTAGTAAAGAAAAAACATACAATAAAACTCTGATTTTTCGGAAGATCCAGTCCTTTATATATAAAAAAAGAGAAATTTCCAAAGTGTATACAGCACAATGCAAAATAAATGAAAAAATTGTTCCTAATGTCTGCATAAAACCAGCAATCTCTTGGGACTTCAAATGGTTAAAGCTTGCGGTTTCAGTTTGTGGGCTGTCTTGCACGACAGGATTAATGCAGGTAGTAATAGCAGTACATTACCCAGCCAAATGCGGACATCGATAGGGTGTCCCTCTCCTAGCCGGTGTTAGATCGTCTGGGGGTCCTGGGCACTTTCCTGTGCGGGTCTCGAAGTTCTACAGACCCGATGAATGCAGCCACCGGAGACACGGCGTGGAGAGGCCAATAGAAGAGGACGCTCACCCTGGATAGACGTACAGGCGTCCCACGTCTTAGACGCCGTCTCAGTCTGCAGGATGTAATGCAAGGGAAAGTTAGGCGCCCTCTCGTGGACAAAATGCAATAGGCACTATTGGAAAATCAAAAAGCTGTACATGGCGTTTTCATGGAAATCGAATATAAAAGTTCTTATTGATGGATAGAATCTTCCATAATGAAGGAAGGGTATTTAAAAAGGTCCTAGACTTCAAGATGTTTGGAATCTCTGTTGTGACAAAGATCAAAATGTCGGTGGAACACTGTGTTCTGTACAACCCTTTTTGATCAAGCGACGGTGATCGCCGATTCGGGCACGTAGTGCTCTGATAGTTCGACCCACATAGAAGAGACCACGGTTTGGTATACATGTCCTTATGATCCACTCCCCCTTCCCCTCCCCTTCCCTAATTTCCCTCCCCTTCCCTAAATTCCTCCCCCTTTTTTAGTCTATTTAATTAAACTTTATATCCAGGTCCTATTGACTGTGACAAAGCTCTTTTAAGGGCGAAACGCGTCGTCTAGGACCTTTTTAAATACCCTTCCTTCATTATGGAAGATTCTATCCATCAATAAGAACTTTTATATTCGATTTCCATCAAAACGCCATGTACAGCTTTTTGATCTTCCAATAGTGCCTATTGCATTTTGTCCACGAGAGGGCGCCTAAATTTCCCTTGCATTACATCCTGCTGACTGAGACGGCGTCTAAGACGTGGGACGCCTGTACGTCTATCCAGGGTGAGCGTCCTCTTCTATTGGCCTCTCCACGCCGTGTCTCCGGTGGCTGCATTCATCGGGTCTGTAGAACTTCGAGACCCGCACAGGAAAGTGCCCAGGACCCCGGACGATCTAACACCGGCTAGGAGAGGGACACCCTATCGATGTCCGCATTTGGCTGGGTAATGTACTGCAATGTACTGCTATTACTACCTGCATTAATCCTGTCGTGCAAGACAGCCCACAAACTGAAACCGCAAGCTTTAACCATTTGAAGTCCCAAGAGATTGCTGGTTTTATGCAGACATTAGGAACGATTTTTTCATTTATTTTGCATTGTGCTGTATACACTTTGGAAATTTCTCTTTTTTTATATAAAGGACTGGATCTTCCGAAAAATCAGAGTTTTATTGTATATTTTTTCTTTACTAATATCTAGTGGATTTAGAATTGGTGAACCTTCATGAGCGCAGAGTTCCTTTTTGGTGTATTTGAGTATTTTTGTATGATTGATATAGTAATTATTTTATTATTTGTATTATTTTTCAATTCACGATTATAGGGGATACTTTTAATCTGTGTGACTTGTAGTCTAGCGCCCTCTACACATACCTTCATTCATTGCAATCACATATTGCTTATGAGGAGCAGCTTTTTTATATAATTAGTTTATTTTTTAGTTTGGCGCTGAATACATTATTCCCATCATCCCCCCTACAGTTAGAACACATCCCTAGGACACACTTAGCCCCCTGCTGGTTAACCCCTTCACTGCCAGTCACATTTACACAGTAACGGTGCATTTTTATAGCACTGCTCGCTGTATAAATGTGAATGGTTCCAAAATAGCGCCAAAAGTTTTCCATGTGTCCGCCATAATGACGCAGTCATGATAAAAATCGATATTCGCCGCCATTACTAGTAAATATTAATAAAAATGCCATAAAACTATCCCCTATTTTGTAGACGCTATAACTTTACTTGCGCAAACCAATCAATAAACGCTTATTGCGTTTTTTTACCAAAAATATGTAGAATACGTATCGGCCTAAACAGAAAAAAAAAATGTTTTATATATATTTTTGGGGGATATTTATTATAGCAAAAAGTAAAAAATATTGCTTTTTTTTTAAATTGACGCTCTATTTTTGTTTATAGTGCAAAAAATAAAAACCCCAGAGGTGATCAAATACCACCAAAAGGAAGCTCTATTTGTGGGGGAAAAAAAAGACATCAATTTTGTTTGGGAGTCACATCGCACGACCGCGCAATTGTCAGTTAAAGTGCCGAATCGCAAAAAGTGCTCTGGTCTTTGACCAGCCAAATGATCCGGGGCTGAAGTGTTTAATTAACCTATAAAGAAGAAAAAATATTGCACTTGTCTAAAGAAATAATAACAAAAAAGAAGCTGCTACACATTACAAAAGTGATTATATATATATATATATATATATATATATATATAATGTAGCGCTGGTGATTGAGGAGAGACAGTAATATCTCACTAAGTTCATATGTGATAACTATACTGAAAACAGTGATAATATAAACAAAACAACCAAAAATATGTGAAATAAATGTACTAATAAGTCCACATGTGAAAAAGAAGAAATAAAATGTCCATCAATAGAACTTGTGGTTAAACAGTGAAGAAATTAAACATGCAGCCACGTAGATCATCAGATCATCATGGAAAAAAATATTCCTTCCAACTAAATAAATAGTTGAATTGCGCTTACCAGAACCAAATGGATCTACCTGTCAGCGACAACAGATCATGTAGGCATAGGAAATCTCGAAGCGAATCGGCTCAATTTAATTGGAGACTCTGTGCAGTTGAAACCACAAACTTGATCTTTTGGACCCAATAATCCTCAGCAGAAGACCCTGGATGGTGGGTATCCTGGATCAGTGGAACAGACCAGAGCTCACAGGGTATACAACCTGTTTCCAAAGGGTAGTTGAGGTAGTTTGGGATGAGAAAGACCCCTATAGGGATTTGGAGGGCACAATGGAACTGCTCCAAAAAACAGGAGGGCATTTTGGAAAGTAAACACCCCAACGTATATTCTATGAGGCATAATGAGTCTTTTGAATATGTCATTTTTTTCCACAAGTTTTTGGAAAATGTGAAAAGAAAATGAAACGCATATTTTTTTTGTATACAAAGTAGTCCATTTATAAGATATTTCTAATACATAATATGTACATAGCAAAAATTACACCCCAAAACATATTCTGCTACTCATCCCTAGTATGGCGATACCATATGTGTGCTACTTTTACACAGCCAGGCAACATAGAGAGGCCCAACATGCAGGGAGCACCATCATGTGTTCTAGGGGCATACATTTCAAATCTAATTTGCCTACCTATTACACTTTTGTGGGGCACTGATGGGCACTGTAGTGGCATGGATGATCACTGATGTGGCATGGTTGTGGCACGGATGAGAACTGATGTGGCGCAGATGAGAACTGATGTGCCATGAGCACTGATGTGGTACGGATGAAAACTGATGAGGCATGGATGAGTACTGTTTTGGCACGGATGAGCACTGATGTGGCACGGATGAGCACTGATGTGGCACGGTTGATTATGGATTTGGCATGAATGATCACTGATGTGGCACGGATGAGCACTGATGTGGCACGGATGATCATGGATGTGGCACAAATTCGCCATAAATGGGGATGGGTGAACATGAATAAGCCATGGCTGTGCTATGGATGGGGATGGATGAGCCATAAATTTGGATGGATGGAGCATGGGTGAGACATGGATGGAGCATGAATGAGCAATGGGTGAGCCATGAACGGAGCATTAATGGATGGATGGAGCATGGATGAGACACAAATAGATGGATGAGACATGTATGAGCCATGAATGGAGCAGGATGAGACATGTATGAGCCATAGATGGATGGATGATCCATGGCTGGGCACAGATCAGCACTATGGGCTCTTCAGATACTGCCCACACTGCTGCTGCACCCAGCTCTCCCCCTCTCTTCATGCGCTGTACCGATCAGTGTATGGAGAGGTGAGGAGCCAAACCAGACAAGGTTCGGTGGAAATTGTCCCTTTTCCCTGATCCGATCCGTGACACGTTGGGTCTAGGAGACCCGACAGTCACTGACATTCCCGGGTGCGCGCGGGAGTGTGATTCTGGGAGGAAGTCATAGTACGCCCTACCAGAGTTATCCGACCGCGCTGTAGCTGTCATTCGGTTATGCCCCGGTCGGCAAACGGTTAAAGAGTAACTCCTCTTTTGTTGCTCTAGCTGAAATTTACACAATTTATCAGAGTGACTCCTCCTATATACTGATCCCTTCTTCAGACACTTCTGTACAAAGTTTTAGTCAGACACAGAGAGTCTGAAAGCAAACAGCTTCTGCTATGTTCTCTCTTTAGAAAACTCATAGTGCTGTGGAAATGCTGTTTCATGAGTGCACCTTGTATGAAACTTCCCCAATCCATTTTCTGTTCTACCAGTGTTGGCCAGAGCCATGCTTGCCCAGGAAACATTGCAAAGTTAACTTATCAAATACAAAAGACAGCCCTGCTCTTGATAATGCGTAGGTCTACCAACTACTCAGGCCTAGGTTACCATGAGATAAGCCTCGTACACACGACCGAGAAACTCGATGGGCGAAACACATCGTTTTCCTCGTCGAGTTCCTTGTTAGGCTGTCGAGGAACTCGACAAGGCAAGTTTCTCCATAACCATCGAGGAAATAGAGAACTTGCTCTCTTTTTGGCTCGTCGAGTTTCTCGACAGTTTCCTCGACGAAAATGTACACACGACCGGTTTCCTCTGCAAAAAAATATCTCCCAGCAAGTTTCTTGCTGGTTTTTGCCGAGAAACTCGGTCGTGTGTACGAGGCCATAGAGTGGTCATGTCCTACCTCCTTTACCAGGAAATGAAGACTCTGTGAAATTGAAAGCTATTTGTTGTCAGCTATTAGCCAACTCTTTCACCTAAGTGGATTTAAGGAGCTAAACCACTTAAGACCCGGACCTTTATGCAGGTAAAGGACGTGGCCAGTTTTTGCGATTCGGCACTGCGTCGCTTTAACTGACAATTGCGCGGTCGTGCGATGTGGCTCCCAAACAAAATTGACGTCCTTTTTTTCCCACAAATAGAGCTTTCTTTTTGTGGTATTTGATCACCTCTGCAGTTTTAATTTTTTGCGCTATAAACAAAAATAGAGTGACAATTTTGAAAAAAATGCAATATTTTTTTACTTTTTGCTATAATAAATATCTATTTTCTTTCATTAATCTAGTTTACTTTGTAATCACTTTTTGTAGCTTCTCACCCGAGGGAGTTTTTTCTTCCACGCTTCCTTCCCTGGGGAAATTAAAGGCAGTAATTTAGCGTTTAACTGAAAGCTCAAAAATGATTTCCTGGTTTAGCTATCATTCTCTGCTAATAAGAAAATGGGTAAGAATTTCATTAGCAGTACTGCATGCTGTGTTCACAAGTTCTTGACCCTCCGACACTTTTGTGGTCACCAGATTTCTCTTCCTGCTTCAGAAGGGGAGGCAGTTTCTACATCTTAGGCCTCGTACACACGACCGAGAAACTCAACAGAATCCATCAAGAAACTTGGTGGGAGAGCTTTTTTGCCGAGGAAAACTGTCGTGTGTACGTTTTTCATCGAGGAAACTGTCGAGGAACTCGACGAGAAAAAAAGAGAACAAGTTCTCTTTTTCCTCAACGGGAGTCTCAATTTCCTCGTCGTGTTCCTCGTCGGGCTGGTTTTCGACAAGAAACTTGAGCGTGTGTATGCTAACAAACCCGCGCATGCTCAGAATAAAGTATGAGACGGGAGTAAAAGTAGCGTTTGTAATGGAGATAACACATTTTTCACGCTGTAACAGACTGAAAAGTGCAAATCGTCTTACCAAACTTTTACTTAAAGGAGTTCTCTGACCTAAAACTTTTAACCCCCGCTGTGCCCGGGCTGTAAAACTATACAAAATAAACTTTCACTTACCTGCCTACGATCCCCCGTTGTTCCGATATCGCCGTCCCGTTCTCCGGTCCCGGTCTCTTCCGCTTCCTGCGTGTCGGTGACTCACAGTGCGCTCAGCCTATCAGCGGCCGCAGCAATGTCCCGTCGCGGCCGCTGATAGGCTGAGCGCACTGTGAGTCACCGACACGCAGGAAGCAGAAGAGACCGGGACCGGAGAACGGGACGGCGATATCGGAACAACGGGGGATCGTAGGCAGGTAAGTGAAAGTTTATTTTGTATAGTTTTACAGCCCGGGCACAGCGGCGGTTAAAAGTTTTAGGTCAGAGAACTCCTTTAACACGCAGTAACATGAGATTAGCAAAAGCAGCCCCCAGGGTTGTGCCAGTGTAATCGAACTTCCCCTGACATTGTATGTGTTGTACGTCACCGCGTTTGAGAACGAGGAGATTTTGTCTTGACCGTGTGTATGCAAAGCGAGCTTGTCGAGTTCCTCGACAAGCCTAACAAGGAACTCGTCGAGGAAAACGATGTGTCTTTTCCGACGAGTTCCTCGGTCGTGTGTACGAGGCCTTAGTTACACAGACTATCTGTATGGGAAATCGGTTTAGGTCTTCTCTGAGAGTAATACCAGTATAGATTACTGCAACAGTCTCAAATGATTTAGGTTTGGACAGCAGATCTGAATTTTCAAGGGCCTGTGTATGCCTGCAGCAGCTTTTTCCACTGAAAGAGTTAGAACGAAGCCCCAACATTTAGATACATCAGGCTTTTTATGTTATGAAAAATTAACTAATAAATTACATGTTAGTAAAACAACATGAAAATGGCTAAGCCCACAGAGGTCCACATTAACAGAGAAACACAGCTGAAGTCATATATTATAAAATGAGCATAGCTGAGGTTTCCATATCTACACTCTGGTTAGAAATTAACTGGCACATTAAGAGCAGTAGTTGGGAATGTATAATCTACATCTCATTGCTCCCTAAATGAGTACATAAGATTTCCTGTACAGGTCATCACCTGGATTCATTCTCTGAATCAGCATGTAGATTGTACTCATTAAGCAGCATTTGTATCTAGACTGAGGGCATGCCATGACCTCAATGTAGTAACAAAAACACAGTCTACTCTGAGAAAAAACATACACATTGGTCCTTCATAGCTCTGTTGTACGTGGCTGAGTTTCCCCACAAAAAAAGTTTGGGCAAATACAAGGATACAGCTTGTGATTTCACATTGCATATAACAGTAGTCGCCAAACTGTGAACCAGGTGCCAGATATGGCCCTTTGCTTGCTGCTATCTGGTTCTTGGGGCACTATTCCACCCACTGACACCAATGATGGGACGCTATTGTGCCCACAGATACCAATGATGTGACACAGTGATAGTGGAGCAGTCCATAGCTAAAATCGTATTGTGATTTACATTGCTGCAATTCTTTTTTTACTGAAATTAAATGTTATTGTTTTACTGCAATGTGAACTTTAAGCTTTTGAATGAACAGGCAACAGTTGTTGTATAAACAGTCAAAAACCCCTCATTGTCTCAATGTGTAGCCCGTCTCTTCCTGTTTTCTTTTTTTCATTTGCATAATTGTTCTGTAAAATATTGAAGCCATACATATTCTATAAGTGAAGTAGCATCCACACATCCACAGGGGAAGGTCATCAATGGCATAGCTACCAATGAACCTCGTTTGGAGGACTGTCCCTCCTTTTGGAACCAAATCCCACATTCCTCCTCAGCTATCCCTCTTTTTTAGGCTAAATCGACTGCTATGCAAAAGATACTATTTACTAAAAATGTTATACTGCATCCAACCTTGCATTTATTATCATGAATTTTTTTTTTATAAATGAGGGGTAGTGGCAAAATATTTTTTTCTTAATTTATTTCTGGAAATCTAAACTGCAAGACATTTATGTATTTTGCAGATCTAAATGGGTTTGGATGTGTTGAAAATTCATAAAACACAGTATCTTGTTGCTTATCTTTGTTCAAGGTCATGTGCAGACTGTGCTTGTGTATGGTAAATGAAACACCTCTCTTATATATTTTATATGTGTTGGTGGCAACATAGAGACATATGGCCAGATTCACGTAGAGGCGCGTATCTTTATGCCGGCGTAGCGCATCCCATTTGCACTACGCCAACGTAACATAGTGAGGCAAGTACTGTATTCACAAAGCACTTGCCTCCTAAGTTACGTCGGCGTAGCGCAAATGGCCCGGCGTAACCCCGCCTAATTCAAAATAGGCAGGTAGGGGGCATGCACCATGTAAATTACCCGTGACCCCATGTAAATGAGGGCCGTTGGTACGGCGCATGCGCGCGCATGCTCAGAATCACGTCGCAAATACTCATTGCTTTCGACGTGAACGTAACCTACGCCCAGCCCCATTCACGTACGCTTACGCAAACGACATAAAATACTACTGCTGTTCCGCCGCCCATACCTTGCATGGGCTGCGCCATCTTTTTGGTGGTTTATCTTTACGCCGGATAAACGCCTTACGTAAACAGCGTATCGGGCGCAAGTACGTTCGTGAATCGGCGTATCTAGGTCATTTGCATAGTCTAGGCGTAAATCCACGTACACGCCCCTAG
Organism: Rana temporaria; assembly: GCF_905171775.1. NCBI lineage: Eukaryota > Metazoa > Chordata > Amphibia > Anura > Ranidae > Rana > Rana temporaria. Next base: position 619,506,591 of record NC_053489.1, on the reverse strand, counting down.
CGGCCAGCGTAAATATGCAAATAAGATACGACGGCGTAGGAGACTTAGGCCGGTCGTATCTTAGCCAAATTTAAGCATATCTAGTTTCCAGAATACGCTTAAATATACGACGGCGCGCATTTGGACTTACGATGGCGTATCTACTGATACGCCGTCGTAAGTCTTTGAGAATCCGGCTATAAATGTCATGTCTTAGCTCAGAAAAAGATAGCAATATAATACAGAACTCATAAGATAAAAAGGTACAGAAGATGATATGTAGTATTACAAGGCCGAAGTGTATAGGTGACATCTGGTGGAGTGTTCAGGTGGTGAAATGTAGGTAATACAGTTGACAGCTGCTTTAAGTGGTTCTAAAGTCAAAACATGTTTTACTTTATTGCACTGCATTAGGGTAAAAAATAAAAATAAAATAGTTATATGGACCTTCCCCTCTCTTGTTGCATCGCTGTACCCATCTGCAGTGGTGCGCTTTCCTCTTCTCACATGACACAGAGACTCCTGCCGCTTCCAGTCAAATACCGGGGGGGGGGGGGGGGTGCAGGGTCAATGGAAGCACACTTGGGAACCTGCCTGCACAAGTGCACTATAGCAGCCGGATTGCTATTGGGGTACATGGAAAAGAGGGGGAGCAGAGAGTCCTGGCAGGGGACTCCAGAAAAGGAGATAAAAGAACGCTCTGTGCAATACTACTGCACAGAGCCGGTAAGTATAACTTTTATTTTATGAAAAACAATAGACTTTATAACCATTTTAAGTTTGCAGGTAGCATAAAGTACAAAGTACTGGTTACAGTTTCCTAGGTGTATGGGTGGAAGAAGATAGCCTGCATAGTTGACGGCTCGTAAGGTGTACAGGTGAAAGATAATAAGCAGCACAGGTGATATCTGGTGGGGTACACAGGCTGCAGAAGGCAGGCATTACAGATTGCAGCTGCTCAGGTGTACAGTAGGTAGAATTCAGGCAGTATAGGTTACAACAGGTCTGGTGCACAGGTGGTAGTTTATGTGGGGTAATTGGGTGGCAGAATGTAGGCAGTACTGTTAACAGCTGGATGGGTGTACAAGTAGAAGATTGTAGGCAGCACAGGTGATAGGTAGTAGGATCTACAGGTGGCAGCATGTAGGCTGTGCAGGTATTAGCTAGCTGAGTGTACAGGTTGTAAAATGTAGGCTGATCAGGTGTAAAGATAGCAGAATGTAGGCAGTACAGGTGACAAATGATTGGATGTGCATATGGCAAAATTAGGCAGTACAGGTGATAGATGGCGGAGTGTAAAGGTGGCAGATTGTAAACCGTACAGGAGACAGCTAGTGGGGTGTACAGGTGGCAGATGATAGGCAGCAGAGGTGACAGCAGGTGCAGTGTGCAGGTGACAGAATGTGGGTAGCACAGGTAACTGCTGGTCAGGTATACAGTACAAGTTGCAAGGACAAATATATTACAAAATGATTTTCATTTTGAAGGAGTATCAGTGTTCTTTGCTGATAAGTGTGCTGCTTTCCTGTCAACATCATTTTTTCTCTCTACACCCAAAATTCTTTTACTCCCAACATTCTGTGATCAGTGATGCCAGGCTTGTTAAAGTGGAGTTCCACCCTGAAAAAAATGTTTCCTCCAAAAATCTAAAAAAAAAAAAAAAAAAAAAAAAAGTATTTACTTACCCGAAATAGCTGTTGCTATGCGGAAGTCCAGAATCTGCCTCTTCATCCTCCGCGATGGATTCTCTTCCTCCTCCTACACTCGGTTTCTTCTTGTGTATGGGGCGCGCTGCATTCTGGGAACTGTACACCACTGTGCCATCAAAAGCAGCCAGTGTGCCCTTTAAACGCTGCCAATGTACCATCGAATGCAGCTACTGTACCCATCGATTGCTGCCAGTGTGCCCATCAACTGCTGCCAGTGTGCCCATTAATTTCTGCCAGTGTGCCCATCAATTGCTGCTACTGTGCCCATCAACTGCTGCCAGTGTGCCCATCAACTGTTGCTACTCTGTGTTCCCATCAACTGCCGCTACTGTGCCCATCAACTGCTGCCAGTGTGCCCATTAATTGCCGCTACTGTGCCCATCAAATGCTGCCACTGTGCATCCCCCACCCGACACTTATCTGTCTCGGTGGGGCCCCAGTCATGGTCCTCCACGCTCCTCGCTCCTTGATGTTTTCTAATCTTCCGTCCTCTCTACCCGTCTCTGCTAAGATTGGACGCCTGATAGGCAACGTCCAATCACAGCGCCTGTCATTTCAGCCAATCAGGTGACTGGTAACATACCCGGCAACCTGATTGGTTGAGAGGCGGGTCAGTGTTAAGGAAGCTACCCTAGCACAACACTGAGTAAGCAGCGAACGCACAGCATTGCGCCCGCTGCTTATCCTTTTTGAAGCCTGTTAGATCCCACGGCTCTAATCAGGAAGCCTATTAGAGCCTATGGCTCTAATCAGTCGCTTCCATACAAAAGCCGCCACTGTATCTCATATGCCCGGCACCCGACAAGGGGTCGGGCAAACGAATAGTGGGCGGCAGCGGCAGTGGCGACCATAGATAGATTCATGCAATGCATGAATCTATCTATGGTAAGTGGCAGATGAGGGGGGGGGGGGCGGCGCTCCTGCGCTCTTTATGGACGCACCACCACTGCTATGGAGGGAGCCATGGTTGTCACCCAGACAGCTTCCATATTTCAGGACTGGTAAACTGAATTATATTAACTTTTAGTTCTTGTACAGTTATCGTTTAGGCACTGTTACTTTTTATAGTGAATATTAAGTAATAACAAAAATATATGTAGTACACATTTCCTTGTGTTTTCTCCCTTTTACAGACTCTGCAAGTACAGAAAAATACCTGTTAATCTGCCAGAAATAAACTTGTGTGGGCTTAAAAACACAGCATTTTTATGGACTAAATGGCATCAGCCCTGCCCAATTTTCTTTTGCTAAATTCATCCTACTATCTTCATCTCTAAAGTACAGGCATTAAAGGGGTGTTCCAGTCATTTTTAATGTTTATTAAAAGTCAGCAGCTACAAAAAGTGTAGCTGCTGGCTTTTAATAAACATACACTCACCTGCTCCACGTTCCAGCTCCGCTCCTCTCCCCCCCTCTCCGGTCGGCGTCTTCATTCTAAGTGTGGGCACCCGATTGGACAGGCGATCGCCTGGGACCTGTCACGTGCCCCAGGAGATCGCCTACAGGGAGGGGCTGCCAAAAGGCGATATGACTATTCGCCTTATCAGCCTCTCGGCGGAAGGAGGAAGTGGGACAGGAAGTCCCACTCCTCCTGAAGCCCCCACTCCCTCCCCAAAAAAATTACATGCCAAATGTGGCATGTAAGGGGGCGAGGAGTGGATTAACGCCGCTTTAACTGGCCTGTAGTCCAAAGATAACAGGAATCACTAAACACAATCTTTGAGATAACACAGAATAGGGTCAAAATCAACAGGTATTTTTTTTACAACTATCGAACAGACATAACAAAATATTTCATAAACCTACCTACCTGCATTTTGTGTTTTACTTATATAATATGTGCATTGATTACGTAGTCGTATTTTGTAATTTGTTGCTCTGTAAGCACAGCCTGTAGTAGCGTAAATCTCCACATTCTGGTGTCAGCTGTTTCAGTTTGTGTTCAAACATGAGGCGTGTGGCATGGCACTGCACAGGTTAATACATGACCTCTGATAACAGAAAACAAAATGCCCCTGCGCATGAGTGGATTGTCAGATGATCAAAGAGTCTGGCGGTAACAATAATAACGATGACACTGGCCTTGCTGCCCTTCATGGATGGGGTATCCTAGTAAGACAAGAAAAAACAACAAAGGCGCACCAGCCTAGTGTATTACCGCTATAACAAAATGTATTGAATTACTAAATAAAAGACCTACTCACAATCAGGGCTGGACTGGGACAAAAATTTGGCCCTGGACTTCGTCCAGACTGGCCCACTATGACAGGTCTCTCCCATGGCGGCCGGACAACTCCCGCCCCCCCCCAGCCACCCAAGCCCCCTCTCCCCCTTCACTAGCCGTTCTACTTTATTAGAGTGGAATGGCTGGTACTGGTACTCTTATAGGCAGTACCAGTGGGGAAGCTAGACATTATTTCACCCGGGGCAAAGAATCAGTTCGGTGCCCCCCCTTATGGGACAAGATTAGGCAGAAGTGAGAAACTCCCAGGCCATAGCTGTTGAGTCAGCTGTCTGTCCCCTCCCCCATGCTCCTCTGTCGTCCCCCCTGCTCCTCTGGTCCTCCCCCTGCCTCTTTGTTCCCCCCAGGTGAGTGCTGCAGGGAGGGAGAGGAGGTGAGCGCTGCAGAAAGGGAGAGACCGAGGAGCAGAGGGGGGCAGCGGTCCGCTGTCACTGAAGCCGGCCCACTGAGCCACCGGCCCACCGGGAAACTCCCTGTAGTCCCAATGGCCAGTCCATCCCTGCTCACAATTGTGGTAGAGAAATTCGCAGTAAAATGATTAACATGGAGACTGCAGCATATAGAACCCTAACCTTACTCCAAGCGGTCATAGAGGAGGTGAAGAGGGTCACTGCCGGCTGACGCGTTTCAAAGCACAAAGCTTCTTCATCAGAGCACTACCCTCAATTACTCCCTTTTATACACACGCACACCTACACCCATGCATGTGCACCATGGAGCAAACCCCTGGCAGGTCCTCCATTGTTTACTCCATGGTGCACATGCATGGGTGTAGGTGTGCATGTGTCTAAAAGGGAGTAATTGAGGGTAGTGCACTGCTGAGCTCTGATGAAGAATCTTTGTGCTTTGAAACGCGTCAGCTGGCAGTGACCCTCTTCACCTCCTCTATGACCGCTTGGAGTAAGGTTTGGGTTATATATGCTGCAGCCTCCATGTTAATCATTTTACTGCAAATTTCTCTACCACACATGTGAGTAGGTCTTTTATTTTAGTATTTAAATACATTTTGTTATAACGGTAATATACTAGGCTGGTGCACCTTTGTTGTTAATACATGACCTCTGTCTGTAATCTAAGAACTGACACTTCCTGTGAAGAAACTATATATCCCACAATACTTGGGTTTCTCAGCTTGTTAAGGAGAGAGCTAACCATTCATTAGATACACTATATTACCAAAAGTATTAGGACACCTGACTTTACACACACATTTACTTTAATGGCATCCCAGTCTTAATCCGTAGCGTTCAATATTGAGTTGGTCCACTCTTTGCAGCTATGACAGTCACTCTTCTGGGAAGGCTGTCCACAAGGTTTAGGAGTGTGTTTATGGTAATGTTTGACCATTCTTCCAGAAGTGCATTTGTGAGGTCAGGCGCTGATGGATGAGAAGGCTGGCTCACAGTCTTCACTCTAATTAATTCCAAAGGTGTTCTGTTGGGTTGAGTTCAGGACTCTGTGCAGGCCAGTTAAGTTCCTCCACCCCAAACTTCCTCATCACTGTTTTTATGAACCTTCCTTTGTGCACTGGTGCGCAGTCATGTTGAAACAGGAAGGGGTCATCCCCAAACTGTTGCCACAAAGTTGGGAGCATGAAATTGTCCAAAATGTCTTGGTACGCTGACGCCTTAAGAGTTCCTTCACTGGAACTAAGGGGCAAACCCAACCCCTAAAAAAACAACCCCACACCATAATCCCCCCTCTGCCAAATGATTTGGACCAGAGCACCAAGAAAGATCCATAAAGACATGAATGAGCGAGTTTGGGGTGGAACAACTTGACTGGCCTGCAGAGAGTCCTGACCTCAACAGAACACCTTTGGGATGAATTGGAGTAGAGACTGCGAGTCAGGCCTTCTCGTCCAACATCAGTGCCTGACCACACAAGTACGCTTCCGGAAGAATGGTCAAATATTCCCATAGATACACTCCTAAACCTTGTGGACAGCCTTCCCAGAAGAGTTGAAGCTGTTATAGCTGCAAAGGGTGGGCCAACTCAATATTGAACCTTACGGAATAAGACTGGGATGCCATTAAAGTTCATGTGCGTGTACAGGCAGGCGTCTCAATACTTTCGGTAATATAGTGTAAGTTGTACCTGTTTACTGTATCTACATTCTCTTCTCCAAAGCCTTCCAAAGTACGCAGAGATCAGATGGTATTTATTAGCTTCCAGGAGGTAGGGAGTATGGATCCAACCTCACACACTGCACAGAACAGAGAGCTCAGTGTAATCTGACACCTGAGCAGCAGGAATGGTGATCTGCCGATAGGAGCTGCAATATTTTGCAGGCTCCGGTTTAAAAAATAAATAAAAATGCACATTTTTTTTTTTACTTTATTATTTTTCAATTAAAGGTGAACTTAGTTTCTTTCTGTTAAAAAGGGTGAAATTCGCCTTTAATATCGTTGGGGAATTGCGCTGTTTGTTATGTGGTTAGAAATTTTATTCTAAATAAAACAAGGGGATTGGGTCATACATTTAGGTCATATTCATTCACAAACCTTAGGGCAGCATTATCTCTAAATACGCCATTGCATGTAGGGAATGTTGCATTATCTCTAAATACGCCACTGCCTGAAGGGAATGTTTTACATAAAGGTTTTTAAACTTCACCAGACATTAGAAGAGGGCAGATGGGACATGCAGTTAAACATGCTTCTTCTCATATATGATAGCAGAGGACCATCATAACACACAGTGACATCCATTTCCATCCCACTGTCAGTGGTAAATCTCACAGATCTGCATAAATAAGTGCGCTTCACTCTAATTGTTATGGCCTATGTCATTTTGTCACACAAATGACTTCCACTAATACACAGACATGAGTGCCTATTATCACGGATGCACTGCATGACTTTATGAAACATGAAAGGTCATTATGCTAGGGGAAAACATTATTCAGGACATTACCATGAGTCAAATAAAATGCTGCTTTAGATTAAAGAAGACATGCGTAATGCTGAAAATAAGGAAGATAGTGAAAGTGCACATTGTGCTGAATATATACAGATTGGTTAGGGCAGAGGAATACAGTCATCCGCCCGCCTCTCCACCTCAGCTAATCAGGAAGCCTTGTATTCATTAATAAAATGCAAAGCGTCCTGTGAATGACTGAGCAGCCTGATTTGATTTTGTTCCGGGAACAGAATGGGAAGTCTGTGTACCACTACTGTATCACAGTGCTGTATACTCAATGTAGGTAATGCTATATACAGTTTATACAGAACCTGATAGCAACCACATGAATTAGTAATGAAAATAGATAGCTTGGCCCCAGTCCATATCTAACTAACTTTAAAACCACTCCCACCCCCCCTCCCCCTTCTAACTATCCAGGTACTCTGGTCTGATCACGTTATCTCCCCGGCAGCCAGCTTCAGGGGAAAAGGAAAGATCACTGACAATGGCTGAAATGCCTGTGCAGTGATGTTACACATAAGCTTACTATGGGGCATCCGCTGTTCTCTGTCCCTCCTCTCCTCTGAAGCCAATCACGTGACCAGTCCAGAGCACTCTGAGAATAGCTAAGTGTAAGCATCTTCCTTCTACAGGGTAGCTAGAATAGCAGTTAGAAGGGGGTAGAAGCAGTTTGATGCCTTGTACACACAATCGGTTTTCCGGGCGGTAAAAAGTCCACCAGGAAAACTGAGGGGAAAGCCGAGAACCTGCTCGCAGCTTTTCCCCCCCACACACGGACGGTTTTCCTGGCAGGAAAAATGCCATGAGAGCTTTGGTCGGGAAACCCAGGTGTATGCTCCACCGCAGTGTTTACCATAGGAAAACTGATGGGAAAAAGACCGAACATGTTCTTATTTTTCCTGTCGGGAAAACTGGCATGGAGTATACACACTGCCAGTTTTCCCGACCAAAAGCGGTCCCGACGGGAAAACTGGTCGTGTGTACGAGGCATCAGGCTTGGTTAGATATAGACTGGAATTCCATTTTAACCAATATCCTACTGGGCACTTTCACCCCCTTCCTGCCCAGGCTAATATTCAGCTTTTAGCGCTTTCGCACTCTGAATGACAATTACGCCACGCTGTACCCAAACAAAATTTGTATCTTTTTTTGACAGATAGAGCTTTCTTTTGGTGGTATTTAATCACCACTGTTTTTTTATATAAAAAAAAAAGAACATTTAAAAAAAAAAAAAGTTTTTCTTTGTTATAAAAGGTTGAAAATAAGTAATTTTCCGCCTTCACTGATATGCACTGATGAGGCTGCACAGATGAGGCACTAATATGCAGCACTGATGGGCACTGATAGGCAGCAATTATGGGCACTGAAAGGCATCACTGATGGGCACTGATTGGCATCACAGATTGATTATCTGCGCAGATCTGCCCTGTGAGGAAATTCCACTGATCGTCTCTCCTCATGCACTGTGAGAGTGAGGACAGGAATGCCGATTACCGGCATTTTCTTGATTACATGTGATCAGCTGCTGATCACATGGGTAAAGAGGCTCTTTATTGGCTTTTTACCGGGATCAGTGATGCGCTGTGTCCCAGGGACAGAGCGCACCAGCAACCACCATGCCGAGAGCAGGAGGATGTCATATGACGTCCTCCCAGAACAAGGGTGCTCCCGCCCGCCCGTCATTTGACAATACGTCAGGCGGGAAGCAGTTAAATTAAAACCTGGAGTTAGGCTGCCAGTTACAGGTATACTGTTGATTCTACTTCTTTCCTGTATGATAAAATTTTACAGACAGATCATAGCAAGAATAAAAAAAAATGTTTTTTCATTTAACCAAGCGGGCTGAACGAAAAAAGCTGAAGAGCTCAGGAGGAGCCGCTGTACTAAGTATGTGATGTTAGTTCAGTGATCTCCCCAGGTGAGCTATTGTGTTCTAACAAGGGGGATGCCCCCCCCCCCCCCCACTAGAACACACCAGTCAGCTCTCGCAGTAATTGGTTGAAAGCCGATCGGTAGACCTTTTTCGTCATGTCGTACACACGTGTAGAATGTCAGACGGTTTCTATTGATCTGGCTGATCCAGCCTGATATTTGGCCCATGTGTACAGCCCTTTAGTCTTTAATTGTTGGAAAGCAAAAGACTCCAGTTGATTGTTTCTTCTACAGCAGGAGTGTCAAACTCAAATTTATCGTGGGCCGCATCAGCATTATGTATGCCCTCAAAAGGGCCGGTTGTATCTGTAAGATAAGATGTCCAGCGCATCCCCTCCCCTTACATTAGATGCCAAGAGCGCCCCTACCATCAGAAGTTGAGTCCCCCACTCTCCATTACATTACAATGCACCCCCCTTTCCTTATGCTGCTGCTGGGAAGAAGCTGGATGCATTGCTTGAAAGCAGAAAGTAAGACCCCGTACACACGACCAAACATGTATGCTGAAACTGGTCCGCGGGCCAGTTTCAGCATACATGTTCGGTCGTGTGTAGGCGCGAGCGGGCCGAATTCCAGCAAACATTTGCCCGCCGGGGCTTTTCCCAGCGGGCAAATATTCCTGGACCATGTCCGAGCGCCCGCCGTCCCTCGCATGCGTCGAATGACTTCGATGCATGCGTGGAAGCCTTTAAATGGCAGGCCCGCCCACGTCTCCGCGTCATCGCCGCGTCATCGTCGCGGACACGCCCCGCGTATTGTTTACGCGCGGACTTCTGTACGATGGTTAGTACAACCATCGTACAGAAGCCCTCTGGCAGGCATGTACGGTGAAAACGGTCCGACGGACCGGTTTCACCGTACATGTTTGCTCGTGTGTACCGGGCCTAAGGGTCTGGAGAAGGACCAGAGGAGGGCTGGAGCTCTGTCTCCCCGCAAGAACTCACCACAGTCATGTGAGAGAGCTCGCATGGTGATGAGTCCTTGTGGGCACGCTCCTGTGATACAGCGAGCGGCCATAGCCACTCACTGTATCACTCGGCCCCGCCCCTCGGCGCGCCGCATCACTGGATGTGATTGACAGCAGCGCCAGCCAATGGCTGCGCTGCTCTCAATCCATCCGTTCTAGCCAGTCAACCGGCCAGGCTGAGCGGCGAAGAGGATCTCAGGACCGAGCGCGGGACTTTCGGGGGGTCAGGTAAGTAAAACGGGGGCTCGGGGGGGGGGGGGACGGGCGGCATCATCAGATGTTTTTTCACCTTAATGCATAGATTGCGATAAGGTGAGAAAAAAAATTTCTTTACAACTCCTTTAAGACCACTTTCACACTGGAGGCATTTTTCAGGTGCTTTAGCGCTAAAAATAGCGCCTGTAAAGCGTCTGGAAAAAAGCCTCAGCTGCAAACCCAGTGTGAAAGCCCGAGTGCTTTCACACTGGGGCGCTGCGCTGGCCGCTAAAAATAACGGCGCTTTACTGCCAACGCCCAGGCGCTTTCAGTGTGAAAGCAGCCTTAATGTCTAGAGTACTTTGTGGATGAAGTAATTCTAGTCAGAAGGATAGAATCTCTTCCCCCCTTCCCACCACTGAACATGCGTAATGGGTCCTCTATCTGTTCTATAACCATAAGAAAAAACCACTTTAAATACAGAATATACGTCAAAAGTAACTTGTATAATTTTCTTCCAGACAGCAGATGCTTGTAAAATCACTATTGGTCAGCCTCCCCTCCCTTCCCCTTTTTTACCAATGTACTGTATACTCCAATGCATATTAATATAATATATTTTGCTGGGCAATCTGAATCCTAGTCCATCATCTGCATTCACCTCTGCATTTGATAAAACAAAGGCTGCTTATTAAAGAATGTAATTCAATTTTCACCAACTCAGCCAGAGATGCATTTAAAAGAACACTTCACCATAAATTGTGTTAAACAGACAGTATGTATGATTATTCTTCAATTAATTTGTTTTCCCATTTCCTATATTAAGATTAGTCTACTCTCACAAACAGAAAAATATTGACTCGGTGGATAGAGCTCTACTTTTTAATGGCGTGGCACTGGGCAAATAGGTAATAAATGCTGAACAATTACATAAGAATAGATCTTATTGTATTCCAGGTGCACATAGTCGCTGCTGTTTTGCTTTTTAACAGATTTAGACTATATATATATAAAATTTTGGTTTTGGGATATACTCACTGTATAAGACTACCCCCTTCTTACTAGTCTTTCTGGAAGCTGAGGGGGAGCCAGAACCGCTGACAGAAACAGGCTTTTTCAAATCTCACTGCACTGTGCCATTACATTACATTCCTCACTGTGCCATTACATTACATGCCCCTCTCTGTGCCATCACTTGCCCCCTCTCTGTGCCATCACTTGCCCCCTCTCTGTGCCATCACTTGCCCCCACTGTGCCTGACCTCCCCCCCCCCCCCCCCCCCAGTGCCATCACTCACTTTTTTTTCAGGCGGTGCGGTGACAGTCTCCGTGCTGCGAGAGCGTCAATGATTTAAAAGACGCGCCTTCTCCTCAGACTGTCCTGTGTTAGGCGGGACACAAAATTTCCCAGCAGCGCCTCTGTTCTGTGTTCCGCCTATCACGGACGTCTTCTCATCTCGTCCGAGGATGAGAAGGCATCTGTGATAGGAGGAACACAGAACAGAGGCGCTGCTGGGAAGATTTGTGTTCCACCTATCACAGAACACGCTGAGAAGAAGGAGCGTCTTTTAAATCATTGACGCTCGCAGCACGGAGACTGTCACCGCACCACCTATTCAGAGTAAAAGTGAGTGATGGCAGAGACCGTACCCGGCGTATAAGACGACCCCCGACTTTGGATGCATTTTTTTGCATCCAGAAAGTCGTCTTATACGCCGGAAAATACGGTATATATATATATATATATATATATATATATATATATATATATATATGTAAATATATATATATATATGTAAATATATATATATATATATATATATATATATATATATATATACACACACACACACACACAAACACAGTATCTCACAAAAGTGGGTACACCCCTCACGTTTTTTAGATTAATATATATATCTTTTCATGTGACAACACTGAAGAAATTACGCTTTGCTAAAATGTAAAGTACTGAGTGTACAGCTTGTATAACAATTTGCTGTCCCCTCAAAATTACTCAACACACAACCATTAATGTCTAAACCGCTGGCAACAAAAGTGAGTACACCCCTAAGTGAAAATGTCCAAATGGGCTCAATTAGCCATTTTCCCTCCCCGTTGTCATGTGACTCATTAGTGTTACAAGGTCTCAGGTGTGAATGGGGAGCAGGTATGTTATCACTCTCACACTCTCATACTGGTCATTGGAAGTTCAACATGACACCTCATGGCAAAGAACTCTCTAAGGATCTGAAAAAAAGAATTGTTGCCCTACATAAAGATGGCATAGGCTATAATATTGCCAAGACCCTGAAACTGAGCTGCAGCACAGTGGCCAAAATCTTACAGCAGTTTAACAGGACAGGTTCCACTCAGGACAGGTCTCGCCATGGTCGACCAAAGAAGTTGAGTGCACGTGCTCAGCGTCATATCCAGAGTGCTGCCAGCATTGCTGCAGAGTAGGGATGAGCTTCGAGTTTGAGTCAAACTCAAGGTCGACTCGAACATTGCCTGTTCGGCGAACAACGAACAATTAGGGGTGTTCGCGGCAAATTCGAAAAGCCACGGAACACCCTGTTAAAGTCTATGGGAGAAATCTAAAGTGCTAATTTTAAAGGCTAATATGCAATTTATTGTCCTAAAAAGTGTTTGGGGACCTGGGTCCTGTCCCAGGGGACATGTATCAATGCAAAAAAAAGTTTTAAAAACTGCAGTTTTTTCGAGAGCAGTGAATTTAATAATGCTAAAAGTGAAACAATAAAAGTGAAATATTACTTTAAATTTCGTAGCTGGGGGGTGTAAATTTAGCATGTGAAATATTGCATGTTTCCTGTACTTAGAACTGTCCCTGCACAAAGTGTCATTTATGAAAGGAAAAAAAGTATTTTAAAACCGGACTTGCGGCAATAATGAATTGTCGGCTCTGGCAATTCAGAGAGAATTCATTCATAAAAAAAAAAAGCGTGGGGGTCCCCCCAAATTCCATTACCAAGCCCTTCAGGTCTGGTATGGATATTAAGGGGAACCCTGCCATCAATTTAAAAAAAAATGACGTGGGGTTCCCCCAAATATCCATTCCAGACCCTTCAGGTCTGGTGTGGATTTTAAGGGGAACTCCACCCCAAATTTTTAAAAAAATGGCGTGGAGTTCCCAAAAATCCACACCAGACCCCTATCTGAGCACGTTAACCTGGCCGGCCGCAGAAAAGAGGGGGGGACAGAGTGCGCCCCCCGCTCTCCTGAACCATACCAGGCCACATGCCCTCAACATGGGGGGGATGTCCCCATGTTGATGGGGACAAGGGCCTCATCCCCACAACCCTTGCCCGGTGGTTGTGGGGGTCTGCGGGCGGGGGGCTTATCAGAATCTGGAAGACCCCTTTAACAAAGGGGACCCCCAGATCCTGCCCCCCTATGTGAATTGGTAATGGGGTACACTGTACCCCTACCATTTCACGAAGGAAGTGTAAATAGTGTAAACATTTGGTGTGTTCGCAAGTTCTGGTGCGAACCGAACAGGGGGGTGTTCGGCTCATCCCTACTGCAGAGGTTTAAGGGGTGGGGGGTCAGCCTGTCAGTGCTCAGACCATATGCCGCACACTACATTAAATTGGTCTGCATGGCTGTTGTCCCATAAGGAAGCCTCTTCTAAAGATGATGCACAAGAAAGCCTGCAAACAGTTTGCTGAAGACAAGCAGATTAAGGACATGGTTTACTGGAACCATGTCATGGTCTGGGGCTGCATGAGTGCTGCCGGCACTGGGGAGCTACAGTTCATTGAGGGAACCATAAATGCCAACATGTACTGTGACATACTGAAGCAAAGGGGGTGGAGCCAAAGGGGGGTGCAGCAAAATGAGGTCTTGCCTAGGGTGTCAAAAATCCTTGCACCAGCACTGCCTGGAGGTCAGCGTTAAACAAGCTGTGTTGGGACTGTAAAAAAACATAATATCAAGCGCACTCCCTATAGATATCTCTGTAGACAATAAACAAAGGGTAAAAGATGGGAACAATAGAACTCCAAACAAATTTTGTGAGTATCAAAAAGTGAAAAATATAGTGCTCATATGGAATTACTATAGTCCATCAATAAAATGTCCACAGCACTAATAACCAAACGATGCCTTGCTTAGACGGCTGCCAGCTGACAGATGAAGCAATCTGTGAAACAACAAGAAAGGAGACACAAAGCAGCGCCTTCTGAGCGTAGCAAGTGTATTTAATATTGGAAATGTATTAAAACATATAGATCACCTACTCACATGTCTGATGTAGGTAAAAGCATAGTCAATTTTAAAGGGTTCATCCGCGGGGGTCCCGGAGAAGACGAGATGTCATCATGCTGGCATGCAGTGTCCTGGTCCGTACTGCAGCGGCGATGGGAACCAAAAGCGCCCTCGGAACTGAAGTGCGCGGTACAGGTCTCCACTGTGTGCTGCTGTTGCTGCCGACCTCACATCCGGGCGCGGGAGGTGCACGCGTTCGAGGCTTTCAAGTCTCTTCTTCAGGCACTATGCCTGAAGAAGAGACTTGAAAGCCTCGAACGCGTGCACCTCCCGCGCCCGGATGTGAAGTCGGCAGCAACAGCAGCACACAGTGGAGACCTGTACCGCGCACTTCAGTTCCGAGGGCGCTTTTGGTTCCCATCGCCGCTGCAGTACGGACCAGGACACTGCATGCCAGCATGATGACATCTCGTCTTCTCCGGGACCCCCGCGGATGAACCCTTTAAAATTGACTATGCTTTTACCTACATCAGACATGTGAGTAGGTGATCTATATGTTTTAATACATTTCCAATATTAAATACACTTGCTACGCTCAGAAGGCGCTGCTTTGTGTCTCCTCTTTTGTGTTGGGACTGTGCCTGCTGTGGTAAAGCGCTAGTTTGATAAGTTCCAGATTGATCCACTCGGAATGCGATGAGTGAGAAAGAAAGTGCCTATCATAGGTGTATGACTCAATGACAGTTCTTTCAGCTTACAGCAACATCTAAAAATCAGAGTGCATTCACTATGCAGAGGAAAGATCATTGTTTTTATGGGGACGGTAGGCCTGTTTGGCTTAGGAGTGAAAGAATGTGGAGTATGTGTAGATAATGTGGCCTACTCCTGGTTACATGCCAGGTTACTAGAAATAAACACTTATACTATGTATCATAGTGGCTGGAATGCACAGACCGATGTGAACCGGAATGGGGAAGCAACAATGTTACCCTAGGATGCGCTTTTTATTTGTACAAGAGAGACCTCCCCTCTTCTTATCTCCACCACATATTTTGTAGGTGTTTTGTGGTTCATAAAAGAACATTGGAACAGCTGATAACATGGTTTGTGATTTCATTTCAGACCACAAGATGTTACAAGGACACAAGATTTCTGACACCATCGGTACCAGAAAACGTACTTTATCTGAAAAATCTAAGGACTGGTAATTCACAATATATTGACAGTTTTTGTTCTCAGGTTTACTGACACGTTTTCACTCCCACTTGTCAGTCCCGATTTCGGACTCGATTTCAGAGACGTCTTTGCAGGTTTCTGCACAGATGTCAATGTAAATCGTGGCACAAAATCGCAAAAAGTAGTACAGAAACTACTTTTTGAAATCGGTGCGGCTCCGCAGATGCAGCATCGCACCGATTAGGACGCTGCCATTGCCAGCAAATGCCGCCGATTTGACAAATTGCACAAATCGCATGTCAAAACGCAACAGTGTGAACCAGGACTAAGATATCCTTTGAGTCTCCTAGTCTCGCTCATCTCCTCTTTATTGACACAAAACCACATCATTGCAGCGCTGCAGAAGCAGCTCCTAAAGCGCCCCTGCCCATTGAAATCAATTTATATTCAGGAATGTTTACAGACAAAAAACAATTCCTGGACTTTGCTTTGGTCACGCTCACTCATGCTGCTCCTGCATCAGTAAAAATTCACCAACACCTTCCTAGCGTCTTTAAAAGTTTACCTAATATAACCTTTCACTGTGTATCGCATGACTTACAATGAGATTAATCAGTACCTTTATATTTTTGTGTATAGTTCAAACAGTGCCGAGATAGTAAACCAATGTACTTTCTGAACCTGTCTGGGTTTGGTATGCAAATCCATCAACCCTATATGTCTCTGACCCTAACGCATCACAATCCAATCATTCAAACCCAAATAGCCTCAAAATACCACTTAACTATTAAAGTGTGTTTAAACTCTAAGGCCGCGTACACACGGTCGATCCATCCGATAAGAATAGTCCGACGGACCGTTTTCATCGGTTCACCGCTGATGTAGACTGATGGTCTGATGTGCGTACACACCATCGTTCCAAAAACAGATTGGGTCAGAACGCGGTGATGTAAAACACACAACGTGCTGAAAAAAACGAAGTTCAATGCTTCCAAGCATGCGTCGACTTGATTCTGAGCATGCGCGGGGTTTGAACCGATGCTTTTGTGTACTAACCATCGGTTTGGACCGATGAAACTGAACTTCAGTCCGTTTTCATCGGTTTGGACCGGTCGTGTGTACGCGGCCTAACAGTAAATTTCTCTTGTTTGCTTCCTTATGGTCTGTTAAATATACCACTAAAAACTGATTTGAGAAATGAAAACGAATGCAGCCACTACATCTATTGAATCGGTAGCAGCAATACTATCAGTTTTTGGTCTTGGGTTTATATACATTTTAAGGCTGGATTCACATCTATGCATTTTTAGTGCTTTTTGCATTTTGCTGATTTGCACTACAGTCCATTTAACATTGTTTCCTATGGGTCAGGTTCTGTGGTGCAAATCTGCAAAATGCAAAAAGCACTAAAAATGCATAGGTGTGAATCCAGCCTAAAGGTTTTAAAGTACATACATTTTCCCTGGAAAAGACAATTATGTTTGCAAAAGTTAAAGGCAGAAGAAGAAGAGGATGGCCAGAAACGGACAGTCTCAGAAAATTATGATGCTGCAAAGAATTAAGACATAAACAAAAGACAGATTATTCTGAAAAAACACTGTTCAATGTGTTGCCAAGAGCTGACATCTACTTGAAAGCACTTAGGGCCAAATTCACGTAGAATCGCGGCGGCGTAACGTATCGTAGATACGTTACACCGCCGCAAGTTTTCATCGCAAGTGCCTAATTCACAAAGCACTTGCGATGAAAACTACGGCCGCGGCCTCCGGCGCAAGGCGGGCCAATTCAAATGGCGTGTGCCATTTAAATTAGGCGCGCTCCTGCGCCGGACATACTGCGCATGCTCTGTTTCCTAACTCCCGCCGTGCTTTGCGTGCCGTGCCGTCATTTTTTAGAACGGCGACGCACGTAGCGTACTTCAAAATTCCCAGACGTGTTACGCAAACGACGTTAAATTTTAAATTTCGACGCGGGAACGACGGCCATACTTTAGACAGCAATATGTTTGCTGACTAAAGTTAGGGCACCTAAAACGACGACTAACTTTGCGACGGGAAACTAGACTAGCGGCGACGTAGCGAACGCGAAAATCCGTCGGGGATCCGCCGTAACTCCTAATTTGCATACCCGACGCTGGTTTACGACGCAAACTCCCCCCCGCAGCGGCCGCGGTACTGCATCCTAAGATCCGACAGTGTAAAACTATTACACCTGTCGGATCTTAGGGATATCTATGCGTAACTGATTCTATGAATCAGTCGCATAGATAGAAACAGAGATACGACGGAGTATCAGGAGATACGCCGTCATATCCCTTTTGTGAATCTGGCCCTTAATGATAATTTTTATAGACGGAACAAAAAAAAATTAAACATTTAAAGATTTATTTTAGGCAGATAAATACAAAATATCCTATATGCATTTATGTAGTCTTCTGCACAGTCAGCAGGTGGAGATTTAGTCCTATTTTCACATTATTAGCTATATAGGCAGGCTGTAGACAATGCAAATTTCATTCCTGCAACCACGGGTTTCAGGAAAGAAATTTGCAGGATTCCCCCATCAACACAGACAGTGCTGACAGGAGAATCCCTCCTGCTGAGACACAGTGATTATTGATAGCGGCTGTTAGCGATGATTGCAAGTAAATCCGGCAGGCTGATTGTACCCAAGTTGAGCGATTGATTGATCGACTTGGAACATTGGGCCTGCCCATATATGGTTCGGATCTCGGAAGGTTCCTGATGCGTATGGCCGGCCTTAAGCTTTCAGTTGCGCAAAAAAGAGGCTCAAGCTGAATGAGTTAGATGCTGGCTGCCTCTGCTGTAATAATGCTTTTTTAACTAACTCAAAATGCTCTGGGATTCCTTTAGACCCCTTTCACACTGAGGTGCTTTGCAGGTGCTATAGTGCTAAAAATAGCGCCTGCAAAGCGCCCTGAAAGAGCGGCTCAATTCACTCAAGTGTGAAAGCCAGAGAACTTTCACACTGGATCGGTACGCTGGCAGGGTGTCAGAAAAAGTCCTGCCAGCAGCTTCTTTGCAGAGTATTAGGAGCGGTGAATACACCTGTAGCGCTTTGCTGTTGGTTTTAACCCTTTTTCACCCGCTAGTAGGGGTTAACAGTGCCCCGCTAGCGGTCGAATAGCACCGCAAAAATGACGGTAAAGCTCCGCTAAAAAGCAGCGCTTTACTGCCCGGGGCGGCTCAGTGTGAAAGGGGTCTTAGGAACAATCTATACATACAAAAGCAAACCCCAATACTTGCATAACTTTAGGTTTTCAAGCAATTTACTGTAACGAAGTTCCTCCTTCAGCGTGTGTCATTTTCCTGCATGTGGCTCAAGCAGAAGTGAATTCTTTTTATGGTAAAACATTTGTGTGGGTGTAAATCTGATTCATGAAATTTGACCTGGGCACAAATATCTGTAGTGTTTTCTTATCTCTCTCCAAAGCACAAAGTCCTGTGTCTTTCTGCAGTTTTGTTCCGCCGTTATAATTAGGATAACTTCTGACAAGCTCTCCAAGATGGGAGATAAAACCAGCCTGAAATTTGTGTCGGGGTGGGTGCTATAAATAGATTAGCAGAGAGCTTGTCTTGTCACAGCACAGCTCTGCACATTCCTTCCTCGTTCTGTCTATGTGGAGGTGGGGTGTGTGCGCCTTTCCTCCAATCAGCTCACACACCGTGTATGCCAAGACACCACTCCTAATGATGAATGAGGAAGTAAAAATTCTAACACACTGTGAGAACTCTAAACAATGTAGCAAGCTGAAGACAGCAGATATGCATGTAAAACTTATGTAAGGAGATTTGTTTCATCCCTGTATCATCTGAGGCTGTTCACTTCACTGGGTATAGGAGAGGGTTTACATCCACTTTAAAGGGTAAGTTCGCCTTTACCAAAAAACTGCCTATGCAGATAAGGGACGTCTGTCGATAAAAACAAACTGTGCAACTAAAGTTGAATATTGTCCTTGCTATAGGTGTAGGCCATTTATGTACCTCCTGAAGCCTGATTGGAATACTCGCAGGACATTGGTAGGATATTGCTAAGTGTTATCTGTTATGGTTTGGTTCTGCCAATGTCTGTGTGTATCGTTACGGTTTACGTTCCTCCATGAATAATGTTTTTGTCTACAAGTGGCAGTGTGTATCCTTTTTATAAGGCTACTGAACCCCAAAGTAAATCCTAATGTTTTTAGAATTCACAAAAAGATGTATGACATACTACATACAATAACAATTATTAAAAACCTGGCATTATAAATAATATATACATACACACACACACCTACCTTTACTTTGCATTGCTCTTCCTAGAAATATCATCTTCAATAGCTTAATCTTCAAAGTCACATATACATATACAAAGCATAACCACAAAAGCAGGATTGGTATTCCTATCCTAGACAAAGCAGCATGCATGGACATTTCTTAGCTTATTAAGTGGGAATCTATTATTTTTAAGATTTATCTGGCTGAGAAGCCCTTGATTTTATTACCTTCTCCAAACCCTGGGACGTATACCAGTTCCAAGATGATATCACCCATAGAGTGAAGCTGTACAGGTGCTTTAATCCTCCAAAAAACGTATACAGCCGAGGGATCAGAGGATGGGCCGATTCAGCTGGAGGCTTCTCATCCAGTTAAGCGTTGAGGTTACAGATTCCCA
Source organism: Rana temporaria (assembly GCF_905171775.1). NCBI lineage: Eukaryota > Metazoa > Chordata > Amphibia > Anura > Ranidae > Rana > Rana temporaria. The sequence goes on along the minus strand of NC_053489.1, from coordinate 619,486,569 downwards.
AATAAAAGGTCAGTCCTCCAAAACGAATATTTCAGTTTGGGGTTGAACCACCCAACAGCTCCTTATATCTCTTGTAGACTTCAACAGTGATGTTCTATAGCCGAGTTCCCAGTTCTAATGGTTTTAGCTGGTGGGTCTCACTGGGCTGAAGGAATGTTGGGGAGGTTTTACACCCAAAGAATCGAGAGGGTGGTTCATCTCACCGTCTTCCACTTCCAGTTGAAATCATATATTAAAGGTTTTTGGCTGGACCGACCTTTTAAAAGAATTAATAATAGTAGGACAGTGCCATTTTCAGCATTCATCTGAAGCAAGAATTAAATGTCTGGTTTAGTGGATATGTGAGGGGGTTTAGCGGGGGGATCATCCCTTGAAGGGGTTATACTCACCCGGTTGTTTCATGTAATATTTCTCAATATCAGACATGTCCGTGCGTAGAGCACCCTCCAGGTGATTGAGGATAATTTTCCTACTGTAGTAGTACCTCATGCCCAACAGAAAGATGGGCATACAGCACGCCAGCATCAAGGAGTTGGTCACAACAAAGCATATTACTATGGAGATAAGGAAGAAAAATAAACGATACCTGTCAGAAAAGAGAATTTAGTGTTGATTTCGGAATAGAAAAACCCAAACAACAAGAATCAGAACATATTAGATATAAGACAAAATATATAAAGTCAAAAACATATCAATAAAAAAATAAAGAACATTTTTTTTTTAAAAGCAACTTCCCCCATTATCTCTGTTTTGTGTGGAGTAAAGCAAGATCAAATTGCTTTCATTTCTTTTAAATCATTTTCCAGTCGAAACGTTTGTTTTGGATCATGTAGGATAGCTTACGAAACTGTCATGAAACAAGAAAAGCTGCTCCAGTTGAGTGAGTCTCTGGTTAATCCCCACACACACTAGTCGGGTGCTAGCCCAGCTCGCATTAAGAAATTCTGGGCGGCTGCACTTCCAAAAATCCTTTTATTGAAGCTTCATATGACAAGTGGTTGACAGATGGAGCAGGGGACAAAGCGGTAGACGTTTTTCGTGCAAATGTGTGACTAGTTCCAATAGGTAATGACAAATCGCTAACATTTGCATGAAACGCGTCTACCTCTTTGTCCCCTGCTCCATCTGTCAACCACTTTTGGATTTTTGGAAGTGCAGTCGTCCGGAATTATTTCTTCATAAGAAACTGTCAGGTTATTATTGCTGTCTATAACCCCTTGATGAGACTTCCCCTCTCTTCCTGTTCAACCTATCAGACAAGAAGTGAGGAGAAACCTTCTATACAAATCGTATTTGCAGAAGTTGAACTTTAGAGCCGATTTACACTAACCTAGTCTGCAGTAGTATGTTAAATGGACACTTGTTAAGGTGCGTTGCATTAGGACAGCCTAATCATTAGAATGGACTGCCCAATTGCACCACCAAAATTGTGCATGCGCTCTTAGGCTGGCCATACATGATTTAAATCTTGGTCGGTTCAGCAGGAACCATCCCAGATTTGAACTGTTAATGGGCAGGCTGAATGTACCTAGTTGATCGATCAACTTGGGTACAACCAGCCTGCCGGATTCTGTTACGATTATAGCCAGCGGCTGCTATAGCCACTAGCGATAATCACTGTCTTCTCCCGGTGGGGATGACTTCCTATGTTGATGGGGGAATCATGCAAACCACAAATTTGCACCATGTATGGACTGCTTAGAAGCACAACGCACCACAGCACTCTGTAATGCACATTTGTCAGCAAGGTGCACAAGAGTGCCATTCAGAGTGACAATAGCACCACATAACACCAATGCATGTAACCTGCATTGCCATGCTTGGTGGCAACATGTTAGTGTGAATAGGCCTTAGTGCTCTCTGACTGCATTGGTAGCACACCCTCCTACCTTCAGTATGACTGTGGCAAGATGGTCTTGGCTGTTCACCAATACCATCACCCTACATGTTTACCTTAGGAATCCAATAGAGAGAGAATAATATATAACTGCTGCCTCATCTGCCTTGTAGTGAGTTTTTGATAGGAACATATGGAAAATGCACCTGTGCTTTTGACAACTGTAGCTCAAATGAAAAACCATTCTCTGCCTGTCGCAGCCATGCTGTGAGTTGAGGAAGAGCTATACACTTGAGTCCTAGACTCAAAAACACAGTGGAGCAAAATAATCCTGCCATTTTCCACCCAAAATAGAGATGTATGCACAGTCTTGCACAGTGTTCTGCTTTTAATAGGTTTTGCTGACTCAGGGAAAAGTGATGGGTTCTCTTGTAAAAACAACTACCTCCTGCAAATGCTCACGCAGCCCTTGTCCTTCCATCAGGAGACCAAACCCTGTGCGATCTGTATCAGAGCTTATATTTGGTAAGCTTCCGCCTCATGGGACAGTGTCTGGGTCTGGCAACTGGCTGCCCACGGAATGATACTGTGGGAGGAGAGCAACAAAGTTAAATCAGTGGCCGAGTGGTAGTTCTTACAGAAGAACCTGTCATATTCCCTTTTTTGGACAAAGTGAAACGGGTTAGTTTAATTACCAGTATTTACAGGCACTTAAAGTAGAACTAAGAGCAAAACGTATTTGTTTTCCCCCATTCTGGATAGAGCAAGGCAGGGGTATTTTGGAGATTTCCTTTCACTGCCTGTCCCATAGCCAAACAGGAAGTGGGTTCTAATACCTCCCCACTCTATCCAAAATTAAAAATAAAGTTTTGCCTTTAGTTATACTTTAATAATACCACTGAGCTCAGCAGAAAATGTTAAAATACTGCTGGTGGGCATGTTTTCTTTTACTGCGGTCTATAGGAGTCTATATGAAAATCCCATTGTAAAGTGTAGACAATGAGGGTGTTAGCAAAATGCAAACATTTCCCTTTGGGCAGAATGGATAACTGAAGGGCTTGTAAAATAGTACAGAAACACGCTAGTAAATAAATACATAATACAATAAGACATACGGTAAACAACAACAAATGTGAGGTAACCATAACAATAAATAGGAGACATTCAGTTTTCAAGCTGTGCTATAAAAAACATGTCACCTGGAATCAGATTGGCCATTAAATAGACCCGTGCCCAGACTAAACACACTAAAGTATTTGCCTATTCTAACTAACCAGCAAACACAGTTTAAGAAGAGCAAACACTGACTGCTGTAGCTAGTGTCATTGTGGAGTAATTAATAATCATAATTCACAACAGAGGCATTAAAGTGGTTCTGCAGGTAAAAATTCTTCTCTGTTAATCAGTCCCACCCACCCCCAATTTTTACCTGAGCTCCATCTCAATCCAGCGATGTGCATGAAAGCCTCAGCCCTCCAGGGACTCTCCTTTCTCCTGGCCGAGACAGCAGCGGGAGCCATTGGCTGTCAATCACAAGCTGGGGCTCTGTGTGTGAATGGACACACAGAGCCGCAGCTCGGGAGCAAGCCTGCTTCGGTGCCCTGTTTGCAAACTGCTTGCTCTGGGAGCACTTGTGGGAGGGAAGGGCCAGGAGCGCCAGTGGGGGACCCGAAAAGGGGAGGATCGGGGCTACTCTGTGCAAAACCACTGTACAGAGCAGGTGAGTATGACAGGTATGACATGTTTATTATTTTAAAATATAAAAAAAAAGCCTTTAATATCACTTTATGGCTACTTTCACACTGGGGCGACGAGAGCGTTGGCGGTAAATCGCCGCTAGTTTTAGTGGTGCTTTACCATCGTTTTAGCTGCACTTTTTGGCAGCAAGCAGGCACTTTAAAGGTTTGGAAAACTGCAGAACTGAAGATGTATACCGATTTACCCAATAGACCTCTTTTGTGAATTTGAGCTTCAATATCATGCAAAACAGAAAGCCTCAATAAAAATAATAATAAAAAAAAACGTAAAAACAAGCCTTTACAAATGTAAAATGAAATGCAATACTCAAGAAATACATGTTCATTCAAATTTCACAACAGCTGGTTTATTCATAACTACAGTATATTTTATTTTTATTTACATGCTGAAAAGTTGAGGAGCCCACCAGCATGTTATTCCTAAAGGCTCTGATGGTGAGTGCTGTGCACATTGATTCCCTGGTCAAGAGAATTTTATTATTTGATATTTTTAGATTGAAGTTTAATTTGGTAAATTTACAAAAAAAAAATTCTTTTTCAGGTAAACATTTTTTTTACCGTGTAAAGTCCGATCCAATCAAGATGCCAAAACATAACATTTAAAAAAGGTAGGTTTGGTTACTTTGGTCAACACAATTTCCATTCCCAGAATATTTAGGCAACTCATTTTCACCTTCATACAAGAAAACCTTCTAACTGGAAAATGTAGAGTGTCTGGCAATCCCCTTTAGGGTCCTTTCATTTGATTGTTACGATCGGGTCTGCCTGTCTGTTTCAGGCGGTCCCGATCAGAACCCCCATTCTTCTCTATAGGGCAATGGGTGTAAACAGACTTGTGTCCGTTTACACACACCAACATCCAATACGATCTGATCTCCTAAAAACAGACAGATGGGGATCAGTTTGCCTTTTGGTCAAGTGGATCGGATCAGATGGCACTTGGGTGTTAATGGACAGGGGGTCCATTTACATCTGACTGCCCATAGGGGAGAGCAGACTGTGTCCGTGTCTGCTCTGCATAAGCAGAGTGGATGCGGACCTGTGTTCCGCCTGCTCAGCGGGGATCAGTGGACAGATTCCCCTGATGAGCAAGTGGATCGCAGCCAGAGTCCACCCTGTGTAAAAGGACCCTAAGCCCTGGTTCACACCAGTGCAGCTTTGAAATCGCACTACTTCAGTGAAATTTCAAAGCTGCCAATCAGTGCAGTTTTGATTCGCCATTTCATTGCAGCTTGTGACTTCATTTAACCCCCCTGGCGGTATTCCCGAGTCTGACTCGGGGTGAGATTTTCATACCAAAAGCGGTAACCCCGAGTCAGACTCGGGCTCGCCTCGCTGGATCCACAGACTGTGTTTACTTACCTTGTCCCTGGATCCAGCGATGCCACCGCGCTGTGTGAGCGAGCGGGACCTCACTCGATTCACACAGCGTCCTCCTGTGCCGCCGATCTCAGTTCCCTGCGACGTTACGACGCACGGGAGCGGAGAACGGTGCCAAATTCAAAAACGTAAACAAACACAATACATACAGTATACTGTAATCTTATAGATTACAGTACTGTATGTACAAAATACACACCCCCCTTGTCCCTAGTGGTCTGCCCAGTGCCCTACATGTTCTTTTATATAATAAAAACCTTTCTTTCTCCCTGCAAACTGTAGATTGTCCATAGCAACCAAAAGTGTCCCTTTATGTCAAAAATGGTTTTAGATCAGCTAGAAAACAGCGATAATAAATTATAATCACTTGCAGAATTGTGCGATATCGATTTGTGGGGAAATTCGTCATAAAAAAAATTATAATAATGACAGCGACAATTTTCAGTGATTTTGAGTTGATTACATTATTGAATAATTTTTATTAGAATTATATTATTATTTGTTATAATTATTTATAATTATTTATTATATTATAATTTATAATTTTGTTTTTAAAAAAATGTCATACCCGGGATGCCTATTAGACTCTTGTTTGGTCAGATTTAAGTGAGTTATTCCTAAAAATTACAGGCCTACAGTATAAAACACCAAATTTCCTTGCAAATAATTGTACCGCTTTCAGCATCTTTTTTCTGAAAGAATCATACCGCCAGGGAGGTTAACAGAAGTCAATGCAAGTCACAATGAAATCGTAAAAAAATAGTGCAGGAACCTTTTTAAAGTTGCTGCAACTTGACAAGCATCTATTTAAACTGCCTGTGTGTTGTCACATTCTGCTCCCCATCACAGATTGCTCCGGAAGTGACGCTCCGTCGTCGCCATCTTGATACACCCCACACTCCTGCACAGTAATTATAGTGAGAAAGGGGCAAGCGGACATCTTGTTACACCCACCAAAGTTTTAGATTTCACAGTTATTTTCAAAAGGGGGCACGCACAGTAATAAAATATTGTTTTAAATATGTTTTTGCATCAGTTGAGCTATCAGCCAAATAAAAAATGTCTTTCCAATTTAAATCGGATGCAGTATCTTCAGCAGACATGGACAACTGCTACTCAAGGCCCTTTAAATTGGGTCCTGTTATAGCAGGTCCCCAGACCTACAGCTGCCCATGTCTAGTACAGAGCTGTATTTGCAGATTGCCCTGAAGGTAAACCTTCAGCATTTTATCCCCAGAAGCATTAAATAATAAAGTCTTGCATAATTATTTTTTATTTAAATATCTACCTTATTTTAAAACTTTTGTTACCCTCATTACATTATTGCATGTATTTTTCTCTGGGAAGGTATGGGCAGAACTTCGATAAACATCAACTAAACACTAAAGAACGTTTACCTTAATGCATTCTCTGCATTAGGGTAAAAACTTCCCACTAATGCTTCCCCCACCTCCAAACACTTATCTGGTAGCTCTCCATTGATCCAGCGCTGTGCCCATCTACAACTGTGCTGTTCTCTCTTCCTGGATTCACGGGTATCACTGAAAGCAGTGGGAGGCATTGGCTCCTTCTGCTGCCAGTCACATCTTGTGAGGAGGGTGTGGAGCATGGCTAAGCCATGCTGTGCATGTCTATGGATGCACACAGCCCAGGTAAGGTCGACGCTCACACGGGTGCCCCTCATAGCACACGGCTTGCTGAGGGGACACTGGGAGAAGAGTATGAGCAAATAGTTCCAGTGGAGAACTCCAGAAGAGGTTAGGGACCACTCTGTGCCATACCAGGAGAACTGCTGTTCTTCTGAACCCCGCACATGCCCATTGTGCAGATGAGCTGGCCAGCTGTGACGGGAGAGAGAGCGTTGCAGCTACTGAGGTCATCTGCAACAACAAGAGATAGCTCTGTGTATGTGGGGGGCTCAGAAGGACAGCGCTTGCTTCTCACTCACTCTACCACTAGGGGTCACGCGTCCTAACAGCTGGTCCTGACAAGAGAAAAGGACAGGACAGAGCTGTGAAAAATATCAGAAGTATTTGGGGCAGGCTTCACTGCATGGACAAATGGCCTACAGGTATGGGAAGAGCAAAAATGGATATTTCTTTTTTTAAATCGGATTACAGTAGAACCTTGGATTATGAGCATAATCCGTTCCAGGAGAATGCTTGTAATCCAAAGCACTCGCATATCAAAGCGAGTTTCCCCATAGAAGTCAATTGAAACTAAAATAATTTGTTCCACATCAACTTCTATGGCATGCAATACTGCATGTGGCCAGAGGTGGGGGGCACCAGAGAGACTCGGAAATACTCTGAGACCGTTCGGCTGCATTCGGAAACTACGGGCCAGATTCAGAGAGAACTTACGACGACGTATCTGTTGATGCGCCGCGTAAGTTCTAGGATGTGCCGTCGTATCTATGCTCCGTATTCTTGAAACCAGATACGCCTGAATTCTGGCTCCATCTGACCGACGTAAGTCTCCTACACCGTCGTATCTTGGGTGAATATTTACGCTGGCCGCTAGGGGCGCTTTTATTGATTTACGCGCCGAATATGTAAATTACCTAGATACGCCGATTCACGAACGTACTTGCGCCCGTCGCAGTAAGCTACGCCGTTTACGTAAGGCGTACGTCCGGCGTATAGTTATCCCTCATAAAGCAGGGGTAAGTCATGTTAGGGTATGGACGTCGGAACAGCCGTCGGATTTTACGTCGTTTGCGTAAGTCGTACGTGAATGTGGCTGGGCGTAGGTTACGTTCACGTCGAAAGCATTGAGCCGACGTATCTTAGGGTGTATATGCGACGTGATTCTGAGCATGCGCCGTTCGGTTGGGAATTAATTTACATTAAACTTCAGCAGAGCCAGGTTCAACAGCAACTCTTCAAAACAACAACGCTCTCAACGTTTTGGTGTCAACAAATGGTAATGTACCCTGTTATTGCTAAGAAAGCTCTGGAGATGTTAATATTGTTTGTTACAACATATCTTTGCGAGCCATCCTTTGAGGATGCTGGACATAAAAACGAAGAAAAGTAACAGACTTTGTTGCGAAAATGACATGAGAGTGGCACTTGCCAAGGTAAAGCCGCGCATTTCTGAACTGGGCTCTGAAAGACACACTGATTTGCAGTAAAATTTCATTATTATGTTTTTGTTTTTGTGTGAAAATCATGTTTTAATGGTTTTGTTCTTTGTTCTTAATGGTTTTGTTCTTTAATGGTTGTGTTCATTTTGTGCACCTATGTATAAATATATACCTATGTTTTGAATTTAAAAAAATCATATTTTATTTTTCCAATTATGAAGGGTTCGGTGAATGCGCATATGAAACTGGTGGGGTTCAGTACCTCCAACAAGGTTAAGAACCACTGGTCTAGAGGGAAAATTCCAGGATCAGCCAAGTGGGCAAAGCACTGGGGATTTGCATCAAAAGTTGGGCTATTTCCATTAATTTCACTGAAAGCAAATAGTTACATATTCTAGGACCGTTACGAGACCCTGCTAGCGCGCATATTTGACTCTTCAATCCTACATTATTTATTAGGCTTGTGTAGTATGCAATAAACTGAGCAGTGTTGAGTTGGTAAGTGCAGTAATTCTAAAGAAAACAAAGTCAAACGTAATATAGATCTGACTACAGTAATCTGAAATCTGTTCATATGGGTGGTACTCTGCTGTACCTCACTAGGTTACTTTGTTTAGGTATATGTCAAAGTCTAATGCCGCGTACACACGATCATTTTTCGGGTTCTAAAAAATTATGTATGGCTCTAGAAAAAACGGCCTTGCCTACACACGATCGTGAAAAAAAAATGCTCTAGCAAAGTGCGGTGACGTACAACACGTACAACGGCACTATAAAGGGGAAGTTCCATTCGGATGGCGCCACCCTTTGGGCTGCTTTAGCTGATTTTGCGTTAGTAAAAGATGATTCGTGCTTTTCTGTCTGTTACGGCGTGATGAATGTGTTTACTCCATTACGAACAGTAGTTTTACCAGAACGAGCGCTCCCGTCTCATAACTTGCTTCTGAGCATGCGCAGGTTTTTCACGTCGTTAAAGCCCACACACGACTATTTTTTACAACCCGAAAAACGTTGTTAAAAAATAGAACATGTTCGAATTTTTTTTGCCCATTTTTTAGAACCCGAAAAATCCTTTCAAGCCCACACATGATCATTTTTAATGACATTAAAATAAAAAAAGTCATTTTTTAGAACCCGAAAAATTATCGTGTGTACGCGGCATTAAACTACAGCTCCAGACAAAACTGTTTTGGGTAGAGTAGGAAGGGATTAGAACCTCCGTCAGGCTTTTATTGCTTTAGGATTAGGGCTAATTAACACAACCATTCATGGCCGTACACCCCTCCAGAAGAGCAAGTATGGCCTAGTATTTACAATCAGCTGCTGACTGAAGCCTGTACAAATCAATGACTGGCTGACTTTGTCCACGGCTGCTCATATGTAATAGATTACATGCAGCTAGGCACAGATGTGTGGCTCTGTACGCAGACTGTTTGCTTCCATGGCTGCTCATTTGATCATAACCACAGGTCATATGCGATTAAATGTGGACGGCTGCAGAGCATCTCAACCTGTCATTGATTTGTACAGGTTACACAGCCCCTGCAGAAGGTACCCGCCACAAAAATACGCTAATCTCTGTGGTGTACAGCTAGGAACAGCTTTGTAAATGGGCCCTAAGGAACAGAAGCACAACTCTAAGTCCAGAATTATATTTTATTTAAAATTGCCAAGGAAATGCCACCACATTTAGGGGATAGAGTCCTCCTTCTTCAGGGATGAAATCTGGAAAAATCTGGACCAGATATTAGTATATAAAAGACAGCTAATTTAATGTTGTTATTTCCTTTGTACTCCCCTTAGGAAAATTAGAACTGCCAGTCTATTCCAAAACAAAAACTTAAACCCTTTTGAATACACGTTGAGCAATCCAGCGCTCCACAATGCCTGAAGACATCCGGAGGCTTTTATCACTGTCTGTGTCCCTGCTGTAGAGAATTACCTTCTCCTGTATTGTCCCCAGTACAAAAAGTGAAGATGAATCTGTTTTTTTTTTTTAGATTGTCCTAACCCTGGCTGGTACACTATCACTGCTGTCCTATGCTGTAATCCAGAGGCATTATCTGCATAGAGCTTCCTCCAATACTTACTGATAGGATAAATAACGTCTCATTAAAATGGCCATGGGTGCATAAATGTAATGGGGAAATTAGACTGTAAGGGCCAGATTCACGTAGCCCGGGCGCAACGTAACGTAACCGATTTAGGTTACACCGCCGCAAATTTTCTGTCTAAGTGCCCGATCCACAAACCTGGAAATTTGCGGCGGTGTATCCTAAATCCATCCGGCGCAAGGCGGGCCAATTCAAATGGGGCGGGTACCATTTAAATTAGGCGTGCTCCCGCGCCGGACGTACTGCGCATGCTCCCGACGCAAATTTCCCGATGTGCTTTGCGCGAAATTACGACGCGCCAATGTTTTGTGAATTGCAACGTGAAAAAGACTTGCGCCGGAAAAAAAAAAATAAAAATTTAAAAGCGACGCGGGAAAGACGGGTATACTTTTACATGGTGTAGTAATTTTACACTTGTAAAAGGTGCCCTATCTTTGCGACGGCAAACTAACACTTGCGGCGACGTAACGACGGGAAAAAGTTTTGTGGATCGCCGTAACTGCTAATTTGCATACCCGACGCTGGTTTACGACGCGAACTCCCCCCAGCGGCGGCCGCGGTACTGCATCCTAAGATCCGACAGTGTAAAACTCTTACACCTGTCGGATATTAGGGATATTTATGCGTAACTGATTCTATGAATCAGTCGCATAGATAGAAACAGGGATACGACGGCGTATCAGCAGATACGCCATCGTATCCCTTTTGTGAATCTGGCCCTAAGTTCCTTTGGGGTGAAGGAATAGAACTTATTTCTAAAAGACTGCATATTACAGCTATAAAAAGCAGAGATAATGGATCCTCTTATACAGGGAATCACCACAGGCCACTTCTGAAAACTGCTGGTCAGCGGCTACAACAATTCTCAACTGTTGATAAAGGTGCATTAGTTATGGTCCTAATCTTTGCAGCAGTAGGAGTACATCCAATTTGATCATGCTGTGTTGCTAGTCCTCCTCGTTAATGGGATGAGTGGTAAGCAGTAAAATAAAAAATAAAAGGCAGTTAAAATAGAAATGTCAGCAACTTGAGCTGGATCAATATAGTGCATAACTAATTAGTCAGAAACACTGGTGCATTAGATACTAGGATCTACTGTATGCATAACTCAGGGAGACTAAGCAGCAAAAAGCAGCATGTTGACCACAAGGTTGAATGCCAAATTCTAAATATTAATGAATGAGCAAATAGAATTTAGGGAAGCATAGTGGCTTAGCATGTCTGCCTTACAGCACTGGGGTCCCATGTTATTTGCCTGGAGTTTGCATGTTCTCCCTATGCTTGCATGGGGTTTCCTCCGGGTACTCTTGTTTCTTCCCACACTCTAAAGACATACTGGTAGGTTAATTGGCTCCTGTCTAAACTGGCCCCAGTATGTGTATGTATGTATATGAGGTAGGGGGCCTTAGATTGTTTAAGCTCCTTGGGGGCAGGAACTGATGTTAATGTACAAATTTGTAAAGTGTTGCGTAAACTGTCAGCCCAATATAAATACCTGGAATAAATAAATGATAAATGGAATCTGCTACTGCCATTCTGGCTTGAATGGATAAACATAATACTGGAGAATATATTGGCTGTGCATTGCAAGTCTTATGGCTTGTTCACATCAATCCACACCTATGTGTTGACATCCAATGCAAAGTGCATTGCAACACAGGATGACATGCATATTAAATATCATTGATTGATTATTGATTTCCATGGGAAACACATCAGAGGCAAAAGTGCATGTGTCTAATCCCAGTTATAACATTGACCTATGGACATTAGGAGAGTTCCCTAATTTCCTCTCTGGTAAAACATTTGCCAGCAATGGACGTGTAAGGCCCCTTCTACATTGGACGGGCTCCAGTGGAGTGTGCCTGCTCAGCGGGGAATCTGTCCGCCGATCACTGCTCAGCAGGTGGATTGCTGGCTTATGTCTGCTTTGCTTATGCAGAGTGGACACAGACACAGCCCGCTCTTCTCTATAAGCTACGAGTAAGCATTACATGATGTGAAACATGTCAGCTCTTTTTTCCTAGTCCACTTCTTGTTTGACTGCATGAATTTTGGCTGTTTTTTCCATATGAATTTTTGTTGTTTTTTCATGTTTTGAATAAAGACATCGTTTTTTGAGGAGTGCGGCGATCCAGGATTTTTCTTTCATCCCATGCTAATTGAGCACAGCCAGCACCCTTTTGGTTTGTTGGGACGGAAGCAACGGGGATTAATTGTTTTATAGAGCGGTATACTTTTCTTCTTCTCTATAGGCGGTCGGACGTAATGAACATCTTATCCGTTTACACCCAACTGCCATCCAATCTGATCCACCAGACGGATGGGGAACGGATCCCCAGCTGTCTGTTTTTAGTGGTTCAGATGTCGGAGGTGTCAAAACATGTCCGTTGACACCCACCACTCCATAGAGGAGACTGAAAGGTCTGATCAGGTCTGCCTGAAAAACTGCCAGGCGGCCCAATCAGTCCACTAGTGTGCGGGGACCTAAAAGTGAAAGTAAATCTCTTTAAAGGGGTTGTAAAGGAAAAAAAATGTTTTTCATAATAAGCATCCTTTACCTCATTGTTCGTTTTTGCTCAGAAGTTGCTCTATTTCTTCTCTGTTCTGTTCACTTCCTGCTTGTCTGATTTTACTGACCACCGTGAAGGGAGGCTTTACTGCGGTGGTCAGTAACGTGCTCACCCCCTCCTGGGAGCTACATCTGTGCGGCAGGACGCTCTCTACGTGTTAGAGACTTCAAGGAGGTGTGAATTACTGGGCGTGCCGCAATTCATACTGGGAAATGTAGTTCTTACATGAACGAGCGCCGCAAACCAGGAAGTGAATGAGAGAGCATAAACTAGAATGCTGGAGGTGATATAGATGAAGGAATTTAATGGGTATTCACTTGTTTTTTAATATAATCATTACACTATTCTGTCTGTCTACCTTGCAGACATTAATTTTAGACAACATTTTTTTTTCCTTTACAACTCCTTTAACCACTTCAATACCCGCCCGTTGTCATTTGACGTTCCACAGATGGGATCTCCCATCCTGGGTGGACGTCAAATGACGTCCTGGGCTTTGCGGGTGAATATCTGAATGATGCCTGCAGCCAGAGGCATCATCCAGATATTCTTTTGTTCTGCCGGCGATTCTGCACAGCATAAGAACGATCATAGCGGCGGTTCCGCCGCTTGATCGTTCTTACAGGCGGCGGGAGGGGACATCCCCCCCCCTTCCGCCGCCATCCGGTGCTTCTCCGGGCTCTCCCGTGCCTTCGGGGGCCCGGAGAAAGAATCGTCCGGCGCTCGCAGGAAGCATAGATGGTCACCAGTCATCTCTATGACCGTCGGAGGACCCGGGCGCGATGTGATGACGTCACACCCGGGTCCCCGTAAGTAAACAAAGCCGCGATTGCGGCTAGTAAGCAACAGTATTCATGAGATCGGTGAATTTTTTTTCACCGATCTCATGGTTTCCAGCCTGGGGGAGAGATGCAGGGTCTTATTGACCCCGCATCTCTCCATAAAGAGGACCTGTCACACACATTCCTATTACAAGGGATGTTTACATTCCTTGTAATAGGAATAAAAGTAAAAAAAAAAAAAAAAAAAATTAGAAAAGAAGTGTAAAAAAGAAAACAATAAGTAAAAAAATAAATAAAAGAATAAAAAAAAAAATTAAAACGCCCCTGTCCCCGGTAGCTCGCGCGCAGTAGCGAACGCACACGTAAGTCCCGCCGACATATGTGAACGCCGTTTAAACCACATATGTGAGGTATCGCCGCGTGCGTTAGAGTGCCGGCAACAAATCTAGAACTAGATCTCCTCTGTAAATCTAAACTGGTAACCTGTAAAAAAAAATTAAAGCGTTGCCTATGGAGATTTTTAAGTACCGAAGTTTGGCGCCATTCCATGAGTATGCGCAATTTTAAAGCGTGACATGTTAGGTATCTATTTACTCGGTGTAACATAATCTTTCACATTATACCAAAAAATTGGGCTAAATTTACTGTTTTGTTATTTTTTTAATTCATGAAACAATTTTTTTCCAAAAAAAGGGCGTTTGAAAAATTATTGCGCGAATACCGTGCAAGATAAAATGTTGCAATGACCGTCGTTTTATTCCCTAGGGTGTCTGCTAAAAAAACATATATAATATTTGGGGGTTCTGCGTAATTTTCTAGCAAAAGAATGATGATTTGTACATGTAGGAGAGAAGTGCCAGAATAGGCCCGGTAATGAGGTGTGTATAAAAGCCCTGTATTGAAGTGGTTAAGAACCAATTCACACTAGTGCTGTGAGTGGCGTTTTTTCGATTTTGTAAAACACCAGTCACTGCACTAAAACAAGTGTTTTCTGTGTGTCCTATACAGTGATGAAAATAAGTATTTGAACACCCTGCTATTTTGCAAGTTCTCCCGCTTGGAAATCATGGAGGGGTCTGAAATTGTCATCGTAGGTGCATGTCCACTGTGAGAGACATAATCAAAAAAAAAAATCCAGAAATCACAATTTATGATTTTTTAACTATTTATTTGCAAATAAGTATTTGAACACCTGTCTATCAGCTAGAATTCTGACCCTCAAAGACCTGTTAGTCTGCCTTTAACCTCTTCCCCACCGCTCCATAGACAAAAGACGTCTACAGAGCGGTGGAGTTATTCCGGGACGACGTCCCTGGGACGTCCTCCCAGAATGCTTCACTCGCGCGCCCCCTGCGGCGCGCTCCCAGAAGCATCTGTGAGCGCCGGGTCTAGAAGACCCGGCGCATCACAGATCGCGGTAAATCGCCGCTGATATCGGCGGTTTACCACGTGATCGCTCCGTCAAATGACGGAGCGATCACTTGTAAACAAACCGGCGTCATGTAATGACGCCGGTTCCTCCCTCTCCTCTCTGTACCGATCGGTACAGTGTGAGAGGAGAGGGGGGAGAGCGGCAGCAGCAGCAGCAGCTGCTGTGGGATGGATCTGTGACAAATGCAGTCACAGATCCATCCCTCCCTCCCTGTGCAATACTCTGCAATAAATAACACCCATACTCTGCAATACCCCCCACACTCTGCAATACCCCCCACATTCTGCAATACCCCCCACACTCTGCTATACCCCCCACACTCTGCTATACCCCCCACACTCTGCTATACCCCCCACACTCTGCTATACCCCCCACACTCTGCAATACCCCCCACACTCTGCAATACCCCCCACACTCTGCAATACCCCCCACACTCTGCAATACCTTCTAATATGACAGAAACGAGAATTTTATTTTTACCGAATTTTCAGTGTTTTTTCTTTTATAGCGCAAAAAATAAAAACCGCAGAGGTGATCAAATACCACCAAAAGAACGCTCTATTTGTGGGAAAAAAAGGACAAAAATTTCAGATGGGCACAATGTTGTATGACTGAGTTATTGTCATTCAAATTGTGAGAGCACCGAAAGCTGAAAATTGGTCTGGTGAGGAAGGGGGTTTAAGTGCCCAGTGGTCAAGAGGTTAAAATGTCCACCTCCACTCCATTTATTATCCTAAATTAGATGCACCTGTTTGAGGTCATTAGCTGCATAAAGACACCTGTCCACCCCATACAATCAGTAAGAATCGAACTACTAACATGGCAAAGACCAAAGAGCTGTCCAAAGACACTAGAGACAAAATTGTACACCTCCACAAGGCTGGAAAGGGCTACGGGGAAATTGCCAAGCAGCTTGGTGAAAAAAGGTCCACTGTTGGAGCAATCATTAGAAAATGGAAGAAGCTAAACATGACTGTCAATCTCCCTCGGACTGGGGCTTCATGCAAAATCTCACCTCGTGGGGTCTCAATGATCCTAAGAAACGTGAGAAATCAGCCCAGGGCTACACGGGAGGAGCTGGTCAATGACCTGAAAAGAGCTGGGACCACCGTTTCCAAGGTTACTGTTGGTAATACACTAAGACGTCATGGTTTGAAATCATGCATGGCACGGAAGGTTCCCCTGCTTAAACCAGCACATGTCAAGGCCCGTCTTAAGTTTGCCAATGACCATTTGGATGATCCAGAGGAGTCATGGGAGAAAGTCATGTGGTCAGATGAGACCAAAATAGAACTTTTTGGTCATAATTCCACTAACCGTGTTTGGAGGAAGAAGAATGATGAGTACCATCCCAAGAACACCATCCCTACTGTGAAGCATGGGGGTGGTAGCATCATGCTTTGGGGGTGTTTTTCTGCACATGGGACAGGGCCACTGCACTGTATTAAGGAGAGGATGACCGGGGCCATGTATTGCGAGATTTTGGGCAACAACCTCCTTCCCTCAGTTAGAGCTTTGAAGATGGGTCGAGGCTGGGTCTTCCAACATGACAATGACCCGAAGCACACAGCCAGGATAACCAAGGAGTGGCTCTGTAAGAAGCATATCAAGGTTCTGGCGTGGCCTAGCCAGTCTCCAGACCTAAACCCAATAGAGAATCTTTGGAGGGAGCTCAAACTCCGTGTTTCTCAGCGACAGCCCAGAAACCTGACTGATCTAGAGAAGATCTGTGTGGAGGAGTGGGCCAAAATCCCTCCTCCAGTGTGTGCAAACCTGGTGAAAAACTACAAGAAACGTTTGACCTCTGTAATTGCAAACAAAGGCTACTGTACCAAATATTAACATTGATTTTCTCAGGTGTTCAAATACTTATTTGCAGCTGTATCATACAAATAAATAGTTAAAAAAATCATACATTGTGATTTCTGGATTTTTTTTTTTTTTTATTATGTCTTTCACAGTGGACATGCACCTACGATAACAATTTCAGACCCCTCCATGATTTCCAAGTGGGAGAACTTGCAAAATAGCAGGGTGTTCAAATACTTATTTTCATCACTGTACATGCAGCCTGGAGCTGTGCTGCAGTGATCTGTGATAAAATGCAGACATCCAGCACTGGTAAGTATCACATGTAAAGACAGTGGTGTCACCTTTCTAGATATACAATGTGACGGGGATGTGCAAAATTTGGGTCCACCCCCATCCCTCCTGCCTTTCAGTCAATTGGTCCTTGGAAGTTCAGGGTGCTCTCACAGACCAATAGGCAGGCTTGTAATGCAGGAAAAGGCAAGATCGAGTCACCAATGTCTGGATCTATTGATGGTTCTAACATGTTGGTTCCACTAAGTCCACAGTCTCAGCTTAGTCGTGTTTCATCTTGTTTCATTGCTTCATCACATGCTCTGTTGGTGACAGGTTTACTTTAAGGTATGGATACAATTAGTAATACACTAGACAATGATGGGGTAATCCATGTGTCAAAGAATGATAAGAGCTCAACAATGTGCACCGCATACTAGCTCATTATGAAATACTTACCTTGGAACGAGGTGTAGAGAACTTACCTGGTCCACGCCGAGCGAGATGTCATCTTGCCTCGGCGTGTCTTCTGGGTATCGCTGCTCCAGCGCTGTGATTGGCTGGAGCAGCGATGTCCTCACTCCCGCACATGCGCGCGGGAGATTTCATTCCGGCAAGGTCCGGCGGCTGCTACAATCAGCGGCGCATTGTTAGGGGAATATCTCCTAAACCATGCAGGTTTAGGAGATATTCTTTATACCTAGAGGTAAGCCTAATTATAGGCTTACCTGTAGGTAAAAGTGGTAGTAAAGACTTTACTACCACTTTAACTTTAATGGCATCCCAGTCTTAGTCCGTAGGGTTCAATATTGAGTTGGCCCACTCCTTGCAGCTATAACAGCTTCAACTCTTCTGGGAAGGCTGTCCACAAGGTTTAGGAGAGTGTCTATGGGAATGTCTGACCATTCTTCAAGAAGCGCATTTGTGAGGTCAGGGACTGATGTTGGACGAGAAGGCCTGGCTCGCAGTCTCTGCTCTAATTCATCCCAAAGGTGTTCTATCACCAGTAAAGTTAGCCCAATTCTTTTTATATTGTGAAAGATAATGTAACGCCGAGTAAATTGATAAATTGATACCCAACATGTCACGCTTCAAAATTGTGTCCGCTGGTGGAATAGCGACAAACTTTTACCCTTTAAAATCTCCATAGGCGAAGTTTAAAAAATTCTACAGGTTGCATGTTTTGAGTAACAGAGGAGGTCTAGGGCTAGAATTATTGCTCTCACTCTGCCAATCGAGGCAATATCTCACATGTGTGGTTTGAACACCGCTTTCATATGCGGGCGCTACTCACGTATGTCTTCGCTTCTGCGCGTGAGCTCGGCGGGACGGGGTGCGTTCCTGACTCCTAACATTTTTAGCTGGCTCCTAGATTCCAAGCAAATTTGTCAAGCCCTGCTGTAAAGAGTGAGCTAACTCAATAATGAATCCTACGGACTAAGACTGGGATGCCATTAAAGTTCATGTGCATGTAAAGGCAAGCGTCCCAATACTTTTGGTAATATAGTGTATTTGCCAGCATGCCGTGTTTTAAGACTTTTCACTTTTATATATATATATATATATATATATATATATATATATATATATATATATATAGCATAGAAGTTTCTAAAACCATTTGTTCTCAGTAAGGAAGAACAATCTGTCATTAACCAGGGACGGCAAGAGCAGTGCATGATTCCTCGAACTGATGGAGTCCCTGCGGAGGTACGAAGGGTGCTGGTTTTGTGCATCTGCATTGTATTACAGCACTAAGGGTGGGAGAAGGGGCGGGGCCCCAGCAGGCTTGCAGTCTCATTGGCCTACATTCCATTCTGTAACTAGGTAACTGTTTCAGGAGATGGGGCTCGCAGGCTTGACGCTCCATGCTGCTTCGCTATCACATTGCTCAGGCTGAAGACTGCATCTGCTGCACATTATCACGCCCAGAATACTGGATTTCCTGACTGCTGCATTGGAGGGGGAAGTTAGATTACACTGAAAGGTACCCTCCTGGTCACTGCAGAACATGCTGGGGTAACCTCTTTACTCCCAGCAACCATTTTTCTATATAAAGAGTCTAGAACAAAAGGAAGAAAGGATGGCAGGAAAGTGGCAAAAAGCTGTGCCAACACTGTGAAGTCCTTATGACTAAGAGAAACTTCCAGGGCACACCCCCTGGCACCACCTTCCCATATCCCTGAGGTCATTGGGATTTATTCAGCACTGCTATGCAAAGGGCAATGAGGATGTGAAAACTGCAGTGATAACCAGAAACACCTTACAATGCACTACACTGAAATGTGATTGGTCGATACAAGCCATGGCACTTTAAATGCACTTCACACTCCTTTATTACATAAACGCAATAGTCTACTGCCAAACAACCATTAGAGAAACAATGAAGGACCACAGCCAATCAGGTCCCTCCTGGTGCCCTCCAGCTCTGGCAAACCTCTAAATCCCAGCATGCCCTGCGCAATAGAGGGCACTAGGTTACCTAGTCTGCAATCTGACTGGTTGGCATGAAATTGCAGCCGACAGGCATCAGCAAATCATGCCCATCCCTGATCCCCACTGCAGTCCCTGAGACTCTCTGAACTTAGCAGTGCTGCTGATATAAAGAGTAAAGTGCACTCATCCATAGCACAGAGATGCTGATTTATCCATTTAGAGCTGAGTGCTTGCAGCAGATGGCTGCTGAGTGTTTGCACTGCAGAAGGTAATCAAACAAATGTGCTTTAGCCCCCCCGTTTCACATCGGTGCGATTTGACAGATCAAATCGCAGCCTAGTGCCGGCATTATGACGAGAAATGCCCCTCGTCAAATAGTGCCCGCCCGGTACTTCGCAGGCTCAGCGCTTGCGCAGTATGAAGCCGCCAAAAGCCTCCAAACATCGTAATTTATGAACAGCTGTAGACGGCGCCTGCGCACAAAAGCCAACATTTTGCTACACGCTCCTCGTGCAAGTCTGCAAGGGGCGGATTTCTTCATGATGGGCGCATGTGTGGGGGGCGGATGCCTACAGAAGGGGGCGTATTTTGAAATGATGGTCAGTGCTGTTAATCTGCTATACTGCCTACACGTGTTAGCGGGGTGTGTTTAGCCAACTGAAGGTCGGGTTTTTCAGTGTTGATGGGCAAGTTTGCAGGGCCAATTTAGCGAGCTAACACAAGCAATAGCACTGCCCATTCTTACAAAATACGCCCCCTTCTGTAGGCATCCGTCCCTCACACATGCCCATCATGAAGAAATCGGCCCCTTACAGACTTGCACGAGCATCAGGAGCGTGTGGCACAATGTCAGCTATTGTGCGCAGGCGCAGTCTACAGCTGATCCTAAATTCTGATGTTTGGCGACTTTCGGCGGCTCCATACTGCGCATGCGCAGTTCCGGCTGGGCATTTCTCGACAGGACCCCGGCAATAGGAACGTCCCAATCGGTGCAACGCCACCCCGATTTCCAAAGGTAGTTCCTGCACTACTTTTGGCTACTTCAAGGGCGACGTTGGATCTACCAACAACTACAGTGCAAAGGTCTGCCTAGCTGGATACAATTTGATTGGATATATTAGGTAGGTTCTCATATTACATCGTTTTGATACATCTAATGCTGACTGTACAAGGATTATATGATCAGATTGTAACATGTAAGGTGACCCATAGATTTACCAAACGTAACATGAGGACCTACCTAAACTATCCAATCAAACAGTATCCAACCAGGAAGGTTGGTAGTTATGAAGGATAATGGAAATTAATGGACTAATAAATTGGACAGGTAGTTAATGTAAAAGATCTATAAATATTTATTTTGGAAAAAATGCATAAATAGAAACTTGTATACATAATTTCATAAAACAGTATCAGCATATGATATCAGTGCATCTAACACAAAGTAAGAGATACATTTGTACTTATACAGATACATTCATGGCATAAAAGCACATAGCGTCAAGAAGGTATAGAACTCTTCGTTTTTTAAGCTGAATCCGATATGCATAATGGTAGATCTTGCATTTACTCTCGACATGTTTCGCTTACAGGACGCTTCATCAGGAGCATAAAGGTGGATCAATCGAATCTCAAAGAGTCGATCCAACCACTAATTGTGTGGTAAAGAGTGTACAACGCTTTTAACATAACCAGCCTCCTGGGCATGTGGTAGGTACTCGTTGTGTCTAAAGGTACAAAGGTAGGACTATGGTACAAACTGTTGTTCTGTTGTACCATAGTCCTACCTTTGTACCTTTAGACACAACGAGTACCTACCACATGCCCAGGAGGCTGGTTAGGTTAAAAGCATTCTACACTCTTTACCACACAATCAGTAGTTGGATCGACTCTTTGAGATTCGATTGATTTACCTTTATGCTCCTGATGAAGCGTCCTGTACGCGAAACATGTCAAGAGTAAATGCAAGATCTACCATTATGCATATCGGATTCAGCTTCAAAGACTAAGAGTTCTATACCTTCTTGACGCTATGTGCTTTTATGCCATGAATGTATCTGTATAGGTACAAATGTATCTCTTACATTGTGTTAGATGCACTGATATCATATGCTGATACTGTTTTATGAAATAATGTATACAAGTTTCTATTTATGCATTGTTTACAAAATAAATATTTATAGATCTTTTACATTAACTACCTGTACCGCCAAAAGTCTAATTTATTAGTCCATTAATTTCCATAGTCACTTTCCCCGGACGTCGGTACATTAAAATGAGTGCATTCACAGTGATTAGTCGCCCTGTGATTATATGCAAGTCTGGCAAGGCCCATTAAAAAAGTTATGAAGGATAATCTGACCATACAAACTTTGTACAATCAACTTTACCAAATCTATGTAATACAAGGGCCTACCTCAACTATCCCACCTGTATTTGATCAGACAGGCCCTTGTACTACACAGCTGTTGGTAGGTCTAAAGGAGGTTGTATAGTCAGATTTTACCGTATGTGGTGAGCCTTACCCCTGGTACACACTTATTTATTTATTTTCAACCCAGCAGGCTAAATGAAAAAAAAAAAAAACGGAAGAGCTCAGGAGGAAATCATGTACTAACAATCTGATGTTAGTACAGCAATCTCCCCTAATGAGTTTTTGGGGGGTTATTTATGAAAGGCAAATCAACTTTGCACTACAAGTGAAAATTGCACTTGAAAGTGCACTTGGAAGTGCAGTCGCTGTAGATCCGAGGGGGGCATGCAAGGAAGATAAAAAACAGTATTTTAGCTTGCACATGATTGGATGATAAAATCAGCAGAGCTTCCCCTTATTTCAGATCTTTCCCTCAGATTTACAGAGACTGCACTTCCAATGCACTTCCAATGCAATATCAAGTACACTTTGCACTCTTAGAGTGGATTTTCCTTTCGTAAATAACCCCCAATGTGTTTTGATAGGGTCCCCCTATTAGGGGGACACCCCACCCCAGCCAGAACACTCCAAACATTGCTCACAGCCATTGGCTGAAAGCGTTGATTGGATGCCGATTGGCAGACCTTTTTTGGTCATGCCCCTTCGACAGAAGCCAAACCGGCTGCCTTCCCCCCAGCTTGAATGTTGGTTGGTTTCTATTAAACTGCCCGATATTTGGCCGGGGCTTTAGAGTCATCATTATAATCTGACCATACATTCTTTCTACAATCAACCTTTAAAAATTGGAAAATGTAATATGGGTACATAACTAATATACTCAATTTGTATCCAGTCAGGTACTACACATTTGTAAAAAGTCCTATACTAATATAGTACAGGCATACACTCACTTTACATACACTCGTGAGTAAGGACATACCCGTCAGTGTATGTAAAGTGCCTTACAAGTACTGTACAGACATTGTGCAGCCGCAGTATAAGGAGCTGAAGCTGCCAGAGCATAGCCCGCCCTGTTCCAGTGTGCCCCTGACACCCCCGCTACAGCCCCTGAGACCTTAACTACAGCTTCTGACACACCCGCTACAGCCCCTGAGACCTAAACTACAGCTTTTGACACCCTCACTACAGCCCCTGACCCCCCACTACACCCTAGAAGTGAAAAAAGGTATTGTTTCACTTTAAGTACATTTTCATTTTACATACATGCTCTGGTCCCATTGTGTACTTAAAAGTGGGGTATGCCTGTATATTCACTTCTAATTATCTGTAAACTGTATGAATGTTTTCTATTTTTAGAAAACAAAATAAATATATTGAATAATAAAAGCGAGTTTTTAAATGTTACAGTGATGCCAAAGCAAGTCATCAGAGCTCTGATACACCCAATAATAACATCCTAATACTAACACCTTAATATAAAATATTATAAACTTTTCCTTCTGACTCTGGAGATGTGATATAGAGAGGAGAGTCGTACTGCAGCATTGTCTCTTCTATCAGAGGGATAGGTGTGATCCAGTACTGCACCACCAGAGGTATCCCAGCCTAACCGTACATGACTGGAACTTCCCAAGTGCACTGCTTCCAGTATGTATGATTAAGGGCTCATTTACACTGCAACCCCCGCGGTCCCTGTGCAGTCACCGTGCGGTCCCTGTGCGGTCCTGCGTCCACATCCACATGCATTTCTTGGCTTATTTTTTTTACTAATTCCATATTCTGATGCAAAAAATGCAGCATGCTGTACTTTTTTTCTTTTTTTTCGCCCGTAACAACACCGCAATGATGTAAACTAGGCTTATCAAAATACATAAATGTTTCTTTTATATCATGAAAAGCGTTTGTTTGCATATGGTGCAAATAAGCCTTATCCCAGCAAAACAATCGAGTACTGTCCATGATATTTTTTTTCCCCAATTTGCAATAATTGTTACATTTTCAGGACAAGCGTTTGTGGCGTTGCCAGAGAACACCCTGAAATCGTGTCCTGAAAATGTAACCGTTCGCACAAAGAAAGTATCACAGACAGTACTTCTTTTATTATTTTGTTGCAAGTGCACTAATACGGCTGCAATCACCCCCAGCGTGATTAACCCAGCACAACTTTGCAGCTAACCCAATGGGACGCCCCGTTCACTGCAGCAGCCCTGTAAGTGAGGCCAGACCGGATCCAACTGGTTCATACCCATACCAATCTGATACCTCAATGCTCATTCTCGGTGTTCATCAGGACGCATTAAACCGGTGAAAAGGAGAAAAATGATTTGGAGGTTCTGCTATTCCGATCAGTGCAGCGGTAGTTCTGCATAGCGGCTGAAGTCTCTGACAATCACACACCCCCTTCATCACACGGTCATGCAGAGAGCACAGAGGATCATTTCACATCCCTTGCGCCATCCGCGCTGATCTCGTTAGCATAGTGCAGGAGGATGATTCCTAATATCTGGGCCAAGACACTGGACTTTGCATGTTCTCCCTGTGCTTGCATGGGTTTCCTCCGGCTACTCCGGTTTCTTCCCACACTCCAGGGACATACTGGGAGGATGACTGTCTAAATCGACCCTAGTCTGTACGGGAGGTGGGACCTTAGATTGTAAGCTCCTGAGGGCAGGGACTGATGTGAATGTACGATATGCAAATTTCTGCATAAATTGTTGGCATTATATAAATACCTGTAATAAAGGATTAGCTCCTAAGGGATACTGCACTTTGCTCAATGCCCCAGATCCTGCTACAAGTACGTGAATAAGTTTGTTTGCATGCCTGATACACATACTGCAATCAGCTTGTACAATTTATGTTGGATTGTATAGACATCTGAATGTCTATGGAAGCAATTAAGATACACCCCCCTGTGTCAGATTGTACAGAGATCTCAATGTCTATGGTAGCAATTTAGATACACCCCCCCTATGTCAGATTGTACAGAGATCTCAATGTCTATGGAAGCTTTTGAGATACAACTCTTGGGATGGATAGTACAGAATACTCAGTTCTATGGAAACAATTAAGGGGCAACCCTTGCCCTGAATTGTACAGAAATCCCAATGTATATGACAGTGATTGAGATACAACTCTTGGGATGGATAGTAAAGCCATTGTAATGTCTATTGCACAGAAATCTCAAGGTCTATTGAAATTATTGAGATACAATTCTTTGGTTGGATTGTACAGAGATCTCTAGGTCTATGGAAGCAATTAGGACCGCTTAGGCTATTTATTTATTTTTCGACTAACTTTACCAGATCCGTTTGATGCAATTGTACTAACGAATGATGACAAATCTGGAGGTGAATGGAGCCACCCAACTATCCTTTTTTTATGGTTACCATTTTCCCCCCAACTCTTCTGCAATCATTGATGTTGAGATGGAAAAGACTGCAGTAGGTGACCACACTAATGCAGTCCTCCAGTGAACCTGAGTCAGGGGGGCTGCTGATTGGACGCTGGTGGCATCCGATGACAGCGGGCAAGCATGTGACCCAGCAAAGTGTGCAGACAGTGCCAGTGTACCCTTCCCCAAATGTCAGCTGGTGCCACCCATCCTCTACAGACCAGACACTGTCACCCTGCCCTGGCACACTGGAAGGGATGGGGAGGCCTGCACTGCAGTCAGCAGAGGTGCAATGGATGGATGGATGGATGGGTCAGAGCCATCATGGCCATCCTTGGAATCTGTTACTTACTTGTGAGCACCGCATAAACGCACTGGAGCACCGGCTGGTACTTTAACCCCCTAAAGGCCGAGCTGGGGATCCTCTCTTTAATCCCTTCGTAGAAAATTCTCCTGGCCACCTCCTGGTTCGCGGCTTGGAATTCACGAATATACAGCTGCTGCTCCTTGATGCCATCCTCGGCCCTGGAGCTAGGGGGCGCCAGAGAGGAGTTGCTGCTGCAGCTGGGCAATGGGGGCCACATCTGGGCCGGGGGGACAATCAGGGGGTCCTTCTGGGGCGCCGCTATGGAGCTGGGATCGTCTGCCAGGATTCCCGTCTCACAAACCATCTTTGGAGGCAGGAAATGCATGCAGATAGGGGGTGCGGAGGGGTGCACAGGGGGTGGTGGTGGTGGGGGGGCAAGAGCTGCAGAGTGGGGATTGGGATGGAGAGCTGGGCTGGCTGGGGACGATGTGCACTGAGCGGCCGGGAAGCGGTAAAGAATGTGCTCTGCATGTTACACCACTATTTATATTGCAGCAATGCCGGTACACTGTGCGAGCACCGAGCTTCCAGGGCCCTAGCACCGACCACATTGGCTGCCAGAACCCTCCATGTGATGCCTGGGAGGAACCATCACCCCAGCTTACACCCCCCATCCAGGCGATGACAAGGGACCAGCATGACGCTGCAGGTGGAGCCCGGGACCGAGCTGTCACATTACTCAGCTCGGGGGAAAGGAGAGGAAACTGGACCATCAAATGACACTGTAGCCAGTCATTATTCACTGCATGGAGAGCACACAGTTATATTAATTACCGGACTCTTTATAATTACACTCACTGCAGGGAGGGCAGAAGTGCACCTACTGCCAATATCATCTATCTAGGGCCAATATCATCTACTTAGGGCCAATATCCTCTACCTAGAGCCAATATCATCTATCTAGGGCCAATATAATTTACCTAGGGCCAATATTATTTAGCTAGGGCCAATATCATCTACCTAGGGCCAGTATAATTTACCTAGGGCCAATATCATCTACCTAGGGCCAATATCATCTACCTAGGGCCAATGTCATCTACTTAGGGCCAATATCATCTACCTAGGGCCAATATCATCTATCTAGGGCCAATATCATCTACCTAGGGCCAATATCATCTATCTAGGGCCAATATCATCTACCTAGGCCAGTATAATTTACCTAGGGCCAATATCATCTACCTAGGGCCAATATCATCTACCTAGGGCCAATATCATCTATCTAGGGCCAATATCATCTACCTAGGGCCAGTATAATTTACCTAGGGCCAATATCATCTACCTAGGGCCAATATCATCTACCTAGGGCCAATATCATCTATCTATGGCCAATATCATCTACCTAGGGCCAATATCATCTACCTAGGGCCAATATCATCTATCTAGGGCCAATATCATCTACCTAGGGCCAATATAATTTGCCTAGGGCCAATATCATCTACCTAGGGCCAATATCATCTGTCTAGGGCCAATGTCACCTACCTAGGGCCAATGTCATCTACCTAGGGCCAATATCATCTACCTAGGGCCAAAATCATCTACCTAGTGCCATTATCATCTATCTAGGGCCAATATCATCTACCTAGGGCCAATATCATCTACCTAGGGCCAATGTCATCTACCTAGGGCCAATGTCATCTACCTAGGGCCAATATCATCTGTCTAGGGCCAATGTCACCTACCTAGGGCCAATGTCATCTACCTAGGGCCAATATCATCTACCTAGGGCCAAAATCATCTACCTAGTGCCATTATCATCTATCTAGGGCCAATATCATCTACCTAGGGCCAATATCATCTACCTAGGGCCAATGTCATCTACCTAGGGCCAATGTCATCTACCTAAGGCCAATGTCATCTACCTAGAGCCAATATCATCTACCTAGGGCCAATGTCTACCTAGGGCCAATATCATCTACCTAGGGCCAATATCATCTACCTAGGGCCAATGTCATCTACCTAAGGCCAATATCATCTACCTAGGGCCAATATCATTTACCTAGGGCCAATATCATCTACCTAGGGCCAATATCATCTACCTAGGGCCAATATCATCTACCTAGGGCCAATATCATCTATCTAGGGCCAATATCATCTACCTAGGGCCAATATCATCTGTCTAGGGCCAATATCATCTACCTAGGGCCAATATCATCTGTCTAGGGCCAATATCATCTACCTAGGGCCAATGTCATCTACCTAGGTCCAATATCATCTACCTAGGGCCAATGTCATCTACCTAAGGCCAATATCATATATCTAGGGCCAATATCATCTACCATGGGCAAATATCATCTATCTGCATATACATACAAGTTTTAAATACTGCCCTCTACATTGCTTCATTATAATTATATTTACTGCCCGGTGGGCTGAAGTGCATATATCCAGTTATATTAACCACTTCTTTACTGGGCACTTAAACCCCCCTCCTGCCCAGACCAATTTTCAGCTTTCAGCGCTGTCACTCTTTGAATGACAATTACGCAGTCATGCTACACTGTACCCAAATTACATTTTTTATACAAAAAAATCCCAGAAATAGAGCTTTCTTTTGGTGGTATTTTGATCAGCTCTGTTTTTTTTTTTTTTGTTTGTTTGTTAAAAAAATAAAAAAAGACCGAAAATTTTGAATAAAAAATACAAAACAGTTTTATATTTTGTTATAAAATTTTGCAAACGGGTAATTTTTCTCCTTCATTTATGTGCGCTGATGAGACTGCACTGATGGGCACTGATAGGCTGCATTGATGGGCACTGATAAGGCGGCACTTGTGGGTACTGATAGGCAGCACTGGTGGGCACTGATGAGGCATCAATGGTGGGCACTGAGAGGTGGCACTGATGGGCGACACTGAAGGGCATTGATAGGTGGCACTAAAGGGCACTAATAGGTGGTACTGATAGCTGGCACTGATGGGTGGCAGTGATGGGCACTGGTAGGTGACACTAATAGGCAGCCCTGCTAGGTGGCACTGATGAAGAAGTGATTGGCACCACTGGTGGACATTGATAGGTGGCACTCCTGGGCATTGATAGTTGGCACTTATTGGTGGCACTAATATACACTGGTGGGCACTGATATGCACTGTGTGGGCACTGGCAGACGGTACTGGTTGGCCGATGTCCCTTACACAGGAGCCGGTGATTGGCTTTTTTCCTAGAAAAAATAAAGATTACCGATCTTCTGTTTACATCACGTGATCAGCTGTCATTGACTGACAGCTGATCACGTGGTAAGGGGCTGGGATCGACCCCTTACTCTATAAGTAACTATAATTATACTCACCGCAGAGAGGGCGGAAGTGCACCTAGGGCTAATATCACCCCCCCCCCTGCACATACATACAAATTGTATTAAATACTGCCCACTACATGGCCTCATTATAGTTGTATTCACTGCAGGTAGCTAGGGCAGAAGTGCACCCATAGGGCCATTATCATCATCCTGCAGATGAAACTACAGTATATATACCCATTTGATTATAATAATTCTCTGCAGGGAGGGCAGAAGTGCACCTAGTGCCATTATCACCTCCCAGTTAATATATGCAGTCATTATAATTATAATAATAGTTCACTGCAGGGAGGGCAGAAGTGCACTTAGGGGTCATTATCACTATCCTGCACATAATACCACATGCAGCCATATGATTATAATAATTCACTGAAGGGAGGCAAAAGTGCACATGGGGCCACTGTCATCTACCTGCACATTATATACAAGTTATATAAACTACTGCACACCTCGTTAAATTAATATTCATATAATTCATATATGCCCTCACCGTCACTTATTATAAGACACTACATGCAGTCATTACAGTGATATATTAATTATTAACTGCAGGGAGTGCAGAAGAGCACCTAGTTATCATCACCCAGTATATAATATGACATTATAATTATAATAATAATTCACTACCGGGAGGGCAAAAGTGCACCAGTGTCAATATCATCACCCACCCAGAATATATTGTTCATACCAGTTATATTAAATGACTACACACTACACAGCCTCAGAGGGCAGAGGTGTACATTGTGCCATCATCATCACCTGGCACATGACATGGAGTCATTGTAATTAGATTGACACATTGCACAGAGGGTAGAAGTGCATATTGTGCCATTAAAACCCCGCACATGGCACTACATGGAGTCATTATAATTAGATATTATCATATTAATGGTTCACTACACTATAGGGCAGAGAAGTGCCATTCACCACCCTGCACATACATATCAGTTATATGTAATTACCGCACACTATTTAGACTCATTATAACTATATACATTTATTGCACAGAGGGCAGAAGAGCACTCTATTCCATTACCACAACTCTACTATCTTCATACACTACATGTTGTCATTAAAACGATATACAATATATAGTAATGAGTCACTGCACAGTGGGCAAAAGTGAACATTGTGGGGCAGATTCACAAAGATCTGCCCCGGTGCAGCGTATCTGAGATACGCTACGCCGCCGTAACTTACTTTTGTTAGGTTCGAATCCTCAACGAATTTGCGCAGTAAGTTACGGCGGCGTAGTCTATCTCTCGCGGCGTAACAGCGCGTAATTCAAATCGACGAGTAGGGGGCGTGTTTCATTTAAATTAAGCGCGTCCCCGCGCCAAACGAACTGCGCATGCTCCGTTCCTAAATTTCCCGCCGTGCATTGCACTTTGTAAGGACGTCATTTTTTGTTACGTGGACGTAAATTACATCCAGCCCGATTCACGGACGACTTACGCAAACTAAATTACATTTTTAAAATTATACGCGGGAACGACAGTCATACTTAACATTGAGTACGCCACCAAATAGCAGCTTTAACTATACGCCGAAAAAAGCCGACTAGAGGCGACGTAAAAAAATGCGACGGCCGCTCGTACGTTCGTGGTTCGTCGGAAATAGCTAATTTGCATACTCGACGCGGAAAACGACGGGAACACCACCCAGCGGACGCCGAAAAAATTGCATCTTAGATCCGAAGACGTACGCCTGTCGGATCTAACCCAGATGCCGTCGTATCTTGTTTTGAGGATTCAAAACAAAGATACGACGCAGGAAATTTGAAAGTACGCCGGCGTATCAGTAGATACGCCGGCGTACTCTCTTTGTGGATCTGCCCCTGTGTCATTATCAATACAGGCACATTCACTAGTTTTATCAATCACCGCACAGAATCATTCATAGGGTACAGAGGGCAGACCTGTCCAGGATCACATTGTACTACATGCAGTCATTATATTTCCATTAAAGACCACACACAGGGCTGAAGAGCACATTGGCTATCATCATTACCCTATGCATACATACCAGTTATATTATTTGCCGCACAGAATCATTACTGGAGACCTATACTGGATTACATTTGTACTTCATTCAATGCCTATGGTTGCACATGGTGCAGAATAATATTAGTGCAGGGTCACTCTGCAAATTACATGATACCATAACAATTCTATATATATGCATTCGTTGGGCACTGAGAACAGAATAATATTCTTGCAGGTTCACACTGCACAGTGCACTGCATGTGGTCATTATAATTACAGTAATTACTGCTCAGAGCGAGGGCACAAGAGCACATTGTGCCATTATACCCCTGCACATACAGTACATGACCCTTTATAATAATCGTTGCACTGAATCACTCATGGGGCACAGAGGGAGAAGTGTACACATCACATTGCACTGCATGCAATCATTAGAATTACAGTAATACCTAGACATGGAGCACAGAGGCCAGAAGATTATTCTTGTAGGATCATTCTGCGATACATGAAGGTATTCTGTATTAATGACTGCACAGAAGGCAGAACAATATTGGTGTAGGATCACTCTACTCATTACACTGCATGCGGTCGTTATAATTATATTGGGGTTTATTTACTAAGGGGAAATCCACTTTGCACTACAAGTGCACTTGGAAGTGCAGTTGCTGTAGATCGAGGGGGACATGCAAGAAAAATCAAAAACATCTTTTTGCTTGTACATGATTGGATATTACAATCAGCAGAGCTTCCCATCATTTCAGACCTTCTCCCCAGATTTACAGCGACTGCACTTCCAAGTGCAAAGTGGATTTGCCTTTAGTAAATCAACCCTATTGAGTCATTGCACATGTGCCATAGGGCACTAATGTATTGTGCAGCATGATACTGCGCATTACACTGCATGCAGTCATATAATAAATGACATATTAATTACTACAAATACTCACTGCAGAGGGGCCATAGAAGGCAGAAGAGCACATTATGTCATTATCATCCAGCACATAAATATAGAATTATTCATGGGGCAAAGGGGGCAGACATGTACAGGATCCTACTACACAACATGTAGCCATTATAATTACAATAATTAATGAGGGCAGAAAAGTAGATTCACTCTGCAAGTTACTGTACATGCGTTAAATATACAGTATATGTTTATATCATGCATATATATATATATATATATATATATATATTACAACTAATCATTTAATCGACAACTAATCGATTATGAAATTAATCGATTGCAATTTTCATAATCGGCCAGTAACATAATGGGGTTAAAACAACTAAAATTAGCCCTTTATAGTACAAAAAAGCAAATTGCTACTGTAAATATTACTTTCACTGTCCCACAGTAAAAAAATGAACCCCTTACAGTAGCGATTATTTGCTCTTTTTGTACTTATTTTATTTTATTTTTTTAACCCCATTATGTTACTAAACATCTCAGGCCTGGGTTCACACCTCTGTTTTTTGGTGCTTTTTGCAGAAACACACTACAGTTCATTTACATGTTTTCCTATGGGACACGTTCACATCCATGATTTTTTTTCAGCTGCTGCGTAATTTGGAAAGGGCAAGGACTTTTTAACGCAAAGCGGTGCTATTTTGTTTTTTTTAGTTCACTATACTTCAATGGAGAAGCTGCAGAAAAACATATAATGTGTTTTTGTGGCAATTTGTGTTTTGTAATCTGCCCAACAACAAATTGGCCCAAAAAAATGTAATATTTTTTTTAAAGGCTATTATCCGATTAATCGATTAATCAAAACAATAATCGGCCAACTAATCGATTATGAAAATAATCATTAGTTGCAGCCCTAATACTGTATATGTATACACTAGGGCTGTGGAGATTAAAGATTAATTCCTCGATTAATCGTAAATTTTTTTGATCGATTAAAATTCTTTTGATTGGAACTAGTGGTGCAACGAATCGTAAATGATCTGTGATCCGAACGGGTCACCATATGCGGATCGGCACACCACGTGATCCGCAGAGCGGAGCTCCACTGCTGCCTCAGCCATAGGAAAGGCCACGACTTCAGCCTAGCTCCCGGAGTAACGGCCATCTTTGTCCACCCGTTGGCGGCCTAGGTGAGCCTAGAGTGGCGCGCTGACGTCACCACCCGGCCTCAACTGCTCGTGTTCAGCCGACTTCTCTGGTAAGACTAAGCAAGCACTAATCTTCCTATACAGTGGGGGAGAGGTGGACCATATTACAGTGGGGGGATGTCTGTGGATTACAGTGGGGGGAGA
This sequence comes from Rana temporaria, assembly GCF_905171775.1. Lineage (NCBI taxonomy): Eukaryota > Metazoa > Chordata > Amphibia > Anura > Ranidae > Rana > Rana temporaria. Next base: position 619,453,411 of record NC_053489.1, on the reverse strand, counting down.
TATCTGTGGATATTACAGTGGGGGAGATGTCTGTGGATATTACAGTGGGGGAGATGTTGAAATTAGTCGATTAATCGATTAAAAAAAAATCTATTAATCGAACACGAAAATTTTAATTTTAAATTTGCTGTCCCGTGAAAATTACTTAACACAGCCATTTATGTCCAAACCACTGGCAACAACACCCCTAAGTGAAAATGTTCAAATTTGGCCCAATTAGCCATTTCCCTCTGCATTGTCATGTGACTCATTAGTGTTACAAGGTCTCAGGTTGTGCTATATAATTTTATCACTCACTCACTCACTCACTCAATGAGGAATAGGTGTGTTAAATTTGGTGTTATTGCTCTCACTCTCTCATACTGGTCACTGGAAGTTCAACATGGCACCTCATGGCAAAGAACCCTCTAAGGATCTGAAAAAAAAAGAATTGTTGCTTTACATAAAGATGGCCTAGGGTATTAGAAGATTTCCAAGACTATGAAACTGAGCTGCAGCACGGTGGCGAAGACCATACAGCGTTTTAACAGGACAGGTTTCACTCAGAACAGGCCTTGCCATGGTTGACCAAGGGATTTGAGTGCACGTGCTCAGCATCATATCCAGAGGTTGTCTTTAGGAAATAGACGTATGAGTGCTGCCAGCATTGCTGCAGAGGTTGAAGGGGTGAGGGGTCAGCCTGTCAGTGCTCAGACCATACGCCGCACACTGCATCAAATTGTTCTGCATTATTGTCATCCCAGAAGGAAACCTCTTCTAAAGATGATGCACAAGAAAGCCCTGAAACTTTTTCTGAAGAGAAGCAGAATAAGGACATGGATTGCTGGAACCATGTCCCGTGGTCTGATGAGACCAAGATAAACTTATTTGGTTCACATGGTGTCAAGCGTGTGGTGGCAACCAGGTGAGGAGTACAAAGACATGTGTGTCTTGCCTACAGTCAAGCATGGTGGTGGGAGTGTCATGGTCTAGGGCTGCATGAGTGCTGCCGGCACTGGGGGGCTAGATTTCATTGAGGGAACCAGGAATGAAAACATGTACTGTGACATACTGAAGCAGAGCATGATCCACTCCCTTCAGAGACTGAGCCGCAGGGCAGTATTCCAACATGATAACGACCCCAAATACACCTCCAAGACGACCACTGACTTGCGAAAGAAACAGATAATATACACTGTTATACAAGCTGTATACTCACTACTTTACATTGTAGCAAAGTGTAATTTCTTCAGTTTTGTTACATGAAAAGATATAATAAAATATTTACAAAAATGTGAGGGGTGTACTCTCTTATGTTATAATCTGTATATATACAGATATAGATATATATCTAAATCTATAGATATATATCCAGTGCTGCACCAAATCATTTCTGGGAGCAGAGGTTAAAATCACACTGCACAATGCACAACATGCAGTCATTTGAATTATATTGATTTGTTCATTACACAAAGGGCATAAGATTAGTACTATAGGATCACACTGTACATCACACAACATGCAGTTATACCAATTAATTAATGATCCATTGCACATGGGCATAGAGCGCAGAAAGGTGCACTGTGCCACCATTACCCATCACATTACTCTACATGCAAACAAAAATATATATACAGTTTTGCTCATAAGTTTACATACCCTGGCAGAATTTATGATTTCTTGCCCATTTTTCAGAGAATATGAATGATAACACAAAAACTTTTCTTCCACTCATGCTTAGTGTTTGGCTGAAGACATTTATTATCAATCAACTGTGTTTACTCTTTTTAAATCATAATGACAAAAGAAACTACCCAAATGTCCCTGATCAAAAGTTTACATACCCTGGTGATTTTGGCCTGATAACATGCACACAAGTTGACACAAATGGGTTTGAATGGCTATTAACCACTTCAGTCCTGGACCATTTTGCTGGTCAATGACCGGGCCACTTTTTGCGATTCGGCACTGCGTCGCTTTAACTGACAATTGCGCGGTCGTGCGACGTGGCTCCAAAACAAAATTGGCATCCTTTTTTTCCCACAAATAGAGATTTCTGTTGGTGGCATTTGATCACCTCTGCGGATTTAATTTTTTGCGCTATAAACAAAAATGGAGCGACAATTTTGAAAAAAAAACAATATTTTTTACTTTTTGCTGTAATAAATATCCCCCAAAAATATATAAAAAAACGATTTTCCCTCAGTTTAGGCCGATACATATTCTTCTACATATTTTTCATAAAACAAATCACAATAAGCGTTTTTTGATTGATTTGCGCAAAAGTTATAGTGTCTACAAAATAGGGGGTAGTTATATGAAATACTAGGGGGCGAGGAAGGGGTTAATTATGTTCCCTAGGTGTGTTCTAACTGAAGGGTGGGGTGGGACTGACTAGGTTAAATGACAGATCGCTGTTCATACAGACGAACAGTCATTTCTCCCCCTGAAAGGACCGGGAGCTGTGTGTTTACACACACAGCTCCCGGTTCTCGCTCTGTAACGAGCGGTCGCGGGTGCCCGGCGGTGGTCGCGCCCGCCGAGCACTCGCATCGGCACCAGGGGCGAGCAGGGGGTGTGCGCGCCCCTAGTGGCTGAAATGCGTAATCACGTTATATTACGTGATTTCATGCAGCCGAGCCGACCTGCTGCCGTAGAACTGTGGCGGCTGGTCAGCTAGTGGTTAAAGGTAACCATCCTCACCTGTGATCTGTTTGCTTGCAATTAGTGTATGTGTATAAAAGGTCAATGAGTTTCTGGACTCCTGACAGACCCTTGCATCTTTCATCCAGTACTGCACTGACGTTTCTGGATTCTGAGTCATGGGGAAAGCAAAATAATTGTCAAAGGATCTGCAGGAAAAGGTAGTTGAACTGTATAAAACAGGAAAGGGATATAAAAAGATATCCATGGAATTGAGAATACCAATCAGCAGTGTTCAAACTCTAAGGCCTTGTACACACGAGAGGATATCCGCTGGAAACGGTCCACCGGACCGTTTCCAGCGGATAAATCCTCTGGCGGATTTGGATCTGATGGCTGTACACACCATCAGATCGAAATCCCCGCGGAATACATCCGCGGTGACGTGGCCACGCCGTCGCCGCGATGATGACGCGGCGATGTGCGCGACCCTGGAAGGTAAATACTTCCACGCATTCGTTGAATCTTTACGACGCATGCGAGGGATGGGAGCGGACGGACTGATCCGGTGAGTCTGTACAGACAACCGGATCAGTCTGCTGGACTGGATTTCAGCGAATAGATTTCTTAGCATGCTAAGAAATTTTTATCCGCTGGGAATCCGTCGGCTGGATTTTTATCCGCCTGAAAATGTCCGCTAGGTCGTACACGCGACCGGATCTATCCGCTGGAACGGATCCGCGGATCAATCCCAGCGGATCGATCCGGTCGTGTGTACGGGGCCTCATCAAGAAGTGGAAAATGAGGGTTTCTATTGAAACCAAACCACGGCCAGGTAGACCAACTAAAATTTCAGCTACAACTGCCAGGAACATTGTTTAGGATGCAAAGAAAACAGTGGCCATAGCTATGCAATAAAGTCTATATCTGGAATTCAGCTATATTGATTTTCTACAGATGGGACACAGAGAGAAGACAAAAATGATTGATGATCAATGACTAAACTGACTCACCGCACATGGGTAGAGAGGGCAGACGAACATTTTTTCTCTATCACTCTACTGAACATAGTTGTGCACAGACTATTGCATTAGGATGTGCACCCCAAAGCTCAAACACACGCGCCTTTCTCTGCAGCCTCAGCTGCACTGGACAGTGAATGAATAGGAAGTGCTCTGTGCTGAGCTGTTCCTGTTCACTCAAAAAATAAATGATAGGAAACGCAGTTTCCTGTGCTTCAGTTATGAATGAACACAGTGAGTGAATGTGTTCATGTAGAAATAGAAGGCTCTGGTAAATGACATAGTTACTAGCCCCTTCCCCCACTCTGTGGGCAGGGAGGGGGGCAAAGGGGGGGGATCTGCACGTAGTGATTAGGGTGTGACCAGGCACATATGGCACACCCCCTGTGCACGCCCCATTGCTACTGAATGATGTTTTCAACACATACTGAATGCAGTGGAGCACAGAAGACAGATCTCTTCACATGGATCACACAAGACTTGACAGCGGATTAATGAAGGAGAGTGTTGTACTTTAAGCTTCGTGCAGAGCTACAAATATACTATTGACTCACTGTGTATCATTATATGTGGACCAGAGAGGGCATAAGAGACGAACATTACTGCAGTGTCACACTCAGCATTATGCTACTTGCAGTAAAAAAATGTGATTATTGACTTGGTGCATAAGGATCATATTGGGTATGAGAGCAGAATATTGCAGGATCAATGACAAATTATATACTAATATTGCACTATCACCATACAGGGAACAGCTTAACATTGCTATATCAAGCTTCAGCCAGTGTTCCAGGGATGTCTTCCTCTGCTTTTCAGTGCAGACCAGCTAAACCACAAATCACCCTTTATCCACACTTCTAATTTAAAGGCACAGTCTTCGTTTTTGTAAAAAAAATAAAAATAATTATAGATGCTCCCATATTGCAAAAAGAAAACAAAATGTACATTTATTAATTTTCTGCACTGGAGCCTGCAAAGTTTTGCAACCATGATCAGCAGGGCTCAAGTCCTGCGGGAACGCATGGGAACGGAGTCCCTGCACTTTTTTCACAGCAGGAACGCAGTTCCCTTTGCAGCCGAGAGCAGCCGAGCCGTCCGAGCCAATCCTTCACTAAGCGGCGATGCCCAGCTCGAGTCACTGGCTTAAAGTTCTTTCTAAATCCTGCAATAACTCGCGGCAGACCTCCGCAATGTCTCCTGGGAACAATGACAAAAGCTCCCAGGAGACATTGCGGCATCGAGGAAGTGACGGAATACCCGATGAATCCATATACAGGAAGTGGCCAGTAACATAAAGGATTACTAAGGTACAGTGGATCAAAAAAACCAAACATGCGGTTTAGTAATTATGCATATGAGCGTATCATTTTTTTTTTTTTTGGTAGGGGTGTGGATCTTGGGTGGGAGTTCCCACACTTTTTTCCCCAGGACTTGACCCCTGATGATCAGTGGCTTGTAGGTTCCATGCACAAGTTCCTGCAGACTAGTCCTCCATCCCCAGGTCTATACAGAGGTAAGGACCTTTTGTTATGGAACTGGAGGAAGTATCAATGGACCACTTGTGCTCCATTGAGAACTTGATGTCCCACCACTGCAATGACAAATTGGAATTGTACCAGGGAGCTGTGGTGGCTCAACGCGATTGGCACTGCGCTGACAAGCCATTCACCTCTGCAGCTAGGGGTTCGGATCCCGGTCTCTGCTACATGTGAATTGAGTTTGGTGGTCTCAGCCCGGCTCCCGGTGGGTGTGCTATGCGAGGTAAGCCTGCGCTTAGTACGCCCACCACCCTCCCACAAAAACCACCACACTTACACGCACTCGAAATTGGGTTAACATGCACGCACTTTGACCACGCGGTCTCTAAAAAGAGAGGCGAAGGACTAACGGGGCTGGTGGAGCGGGCAAATCCTCTCACTCCCTTATAGGGAGTCCCTCTGCCCCGTTGGGCTTCAAAGCGGAGCAGGTAGGGCGGGGTGTGTGGGAGGACCGGGGCTCTGAAATTGCGGGCTGGGAGCCGCAGCACAAAGATTTCTCCGCCGGGACTATTTGATGATTTAGGGCAGAGGAGGAGTAATCCTTGTGCTGCGGCTCCTGGCAATTTCAAAGCCCAGATGGAGTGGTATAGAAGAGGAGATCATTACTCTAATTTATTTGTCCTAACCACTGCAAAAAGAGCCTGCTGCTGCCCTGAATAGTAAACAGAATTACTAGAGGTAAGGGCTTGAGCCCGGGGGCTAAATAGTCCAATTTCTTCCCCCGGCCCTCAGCTGAGAAGAGGTATTTTTGCAATTGCTGCAGACAGAAGATTAGCAGTGATTGTCTCTTGAGCCATGTCCACAGTCTTTTACAGTCGCTTGAGCCATGTAAGCAGTCTCTTACACCGAGGATCTCGATGACCCAAATTTTCTCGTTGCTGTCAAGGAAATAGAGAACATGTTCTCTTTTTGGCCCGACGAGATCCTCGTCGGTTTCCTCGTCGAAAAGTGTACACACGACCGGTTTCCTCGGCAAAAAAAACAACCCAGCAAGCTTCTTGCTGGTTTTTGCCAAGAAACTCGGCCGTGTGTACGAGGCCTTACAGTCTCTTGAGCTATGTCCGCAGTCTCTTACAGTCTCTTGAGCAATGTCCACAGTCTCTTACAGTCCCTTATGCCATGTCCCCAGTCTCTGACCATCTCTTGTGCCATGTCCGCAGTCTCTGACCATCTCTTGTGCCATGTCCGCAGTCTCTGACCATCTCTTGTGCCATGTCCGCAGTCTCTGACAATCTCATGAGACATGTATGCAGTCTTTGACCATCTCTTGAGCCATCTATGCAGTCTCTGACCATCTCTTGTGCCATGTCCGCAGGCTCTTGCAGTCTCTTGTGCCATGTCTGCAGTCTCTTACAGTCACTTGTGCCATGTCCGCAGTCTCTGACCGTCTCTTGTGCCATGTCCGCAGTCTCTGATAGTCTCTTGTGCCATGTCCACAGTCTCTGACCGTCTCTTGTGCTATGTATGCCGTCTCTGATCGTCTCTTGTGCCATGTCCACAGTCTCTTGTGCCATGTATACAGTCTCTGACGGTTGGGGGGTGGGGGTGGGGGCACCAAAATGCACCTTCGCATTAGTAGACAAAAATCCTTGCACCTGCCCTGGGTATACATGTACTTAATGTAAAAAAATGCATCTGACGTTGGCCCCTTTTAATCTAACTAAGGCATTGAGTATGCATGTTTTCCATGCGCTCCCCACTCTCCAAAGACATGCTGGTAGCTTAATTGGTTCCTGTCTAACCTAGCTCTAGTATGTATGAATGTGAGATAGGGACCTTAGATTGTAAGCTCCTTGGGGCAGGGACAGATGTAAATGTACAGTACTGTAAAGCGTAAATGTAATTGTTGGTGCACTATAAATGCGCTGGTGCAATTAAAGGCTAAGTTCACGTTTTTCCACTAAAGTACAGCTTCCCTATGTACCAACATACCAATAATGTACCTCTGTTGTAGAAAATAAAAAGTTGTCCCTATGAAGCTTGATAGGCATCTAGAGTGCCAAGCTAGGGACCCAGCAGAGACGCGGGGGTGACGCTTGAGGAAAATACCACTTGAAGATTAGAGGAGCTCAAGGGATTCAGTGGCAGTGAATCAGTGGGTCTAGTGAGAGACTGGGAGCTCAGTGTATGGAAGAACTACAAGGAGAAGTTGTGGTGAAGCTGAAAGAACTGTTAACGCTTTGTGTTAGGAACAGTTAATCACTTAAGGACCTTGCCTGTTTTTCAGACTCAGTGGCCCGGATTCAGATAGAATGCTCTATCTATCTGCGGGCGTAAGATACGTTACGCCGCTGTAACTTTGGGCGCAAGTTCCGTATGCAGAAAGAACTTGCGCTCTTAGTTACGGCGGCGTAACGTATGTGTGGCGGCGTAAGCCCGCCTAATTCAAATGGGGATGTTGTGGGCGTGTTTTATTTAAATTTAAGATGACCCCACGTTTTTGACTTTTTTTTGAATGGCGCATGCGCCGTCCGTGAAATGTCCCAGTGTGCATTGCTCCAAAGTACGCCGCAAGGACGTATTGGTTTCGACGTGAACGTAAATGACATCCAGCCCTATTCGCGAACGACTTACGCAAACAACGTAACATTTTCAAAACTCGGCGCGGGAACGACGTCCATAGTTAACATTAGAACAGAGCGAGGTGGTGTTCACCGCTCCAGGAAAATCCCAAGTGCAATTGTGGATAAGTCCTGGTGGATGTGGGCGCTGGCAATGCACTAGGCCAGTAGTCCCCAACCTTTTTGGCAGCGGGGACCGGCTGCATGGAAGAACATTTTCCAAGGCCCGGTTGGGGGGAGGTTGGGGATGGCATGCGGGGGGTAAGCGATTTTTCGCGGGCAATTTGTCAGCGCATTATTTCTATCTATTACATTGTAGTAAAAAATAAAGTTAAACCCACCATAATGCAGAATCAGTGGGAGCTTTGAGTGTGTCACTTGCCATGCTGCCTGCCACCAGATGCGGATTGTCACTTGCCATGCTGCCTGCCACCAGATTTGGTAAGGCCCCAACAGATGAAGCTAGTGCCCTCACTAGGCCCTGCTCACACTCACCCTGTCACTGGTAGTGTTGTCATACTCTGGGCTCCCCCATTAACAGTACTGTCATCTGCCCCTATTTATATCATAACCCCACATTACAGTCCTCAGTCCCCCCCACACATTACAGTCCTCAGCTTCCCCCCCCCCACACATTACAGTCCTCAGCCTCCTCCCCCCCCCACACATTACAGTCCTCAGTCCCCCCCACACATTACAGTCCTCAGCCTCCCCCCCCCCACACATTACAGTCCTCAGCCTCCTCCCCCCCCACACATTACAGTCCTCAGCCTTCCCCCCCCACACATTACAGTCCACAGCCTCTCCCCCCAAATTACATTCCTCAGCCTTCCCCCCCACACATTACAGTCCTCAGCCTTCCCCCCCCCCCACACATTACAGTCCTCAGCCTCTCCCCCCAAATTACAGTCCTCAGCCTTCCCCCCCTAACATTACAGTCCACAGTTCCGCCCCCCACACATTACAGTCCTCAGTTCCGTCCCCCACACATTACAGTCCTCGGTTCCATCCCCCACACATTACAGTCCTCGGTTCCATCCCCCACACATTACAGTCCTCGGTTCCGTCCCCCACACATTACAGTCCTCGGTTCCGTCCCCCACACATTACAGTCCTCGGTTCCATCCCCCACACATTACAGTCCTCGGTTCCATCCCCCACACATTACAGTCCTCGGTTCCATTCCCCACACTTAGGGACAGATCGGAGGGAGGCACAGCATGAGGAGAAAAGTTGCAGGGAGGGAGGCGGGACAGTTCTGGATGGAGGCCGAGGTAACAAACAGGTGATTGGCTGCTAGGATGAAGGACAGTCCTAGCAGCCAATCGCCTGTTTGATAACCTCGGGCAGCTCCGCCCTCCACCCAGAATTGTTCCGCCTCCCTCTGTCGGCTCTTATGAGCAACGCAGGAGAAAGAAAAGTCTCCTTGCGGTCCGAATGGCAGAGTGCCGCGGTCCGCATGTGGGGCTCTCTCATGCCGCCTGCTCGCGGCCCGGCTGCAGAAGTGCCGCGGCCCGGTAGTGGGCCGCGGACCGGGGGTTGGGGAACACTGCACTAGGCAATGGAAAGTAGCAAAGGACGGATGGACGGCCGCACACCAAAGAACTCTTGAGTTGTCTTTATTGAAGGAACATGAGCAAACACCGCAAATACACAGCAGAAATCAAAAACAGCCGACGCGTTTCACACTGGCCATGAATAAGCACTAAGTGTGAAACGCGTCGGCTGTTTTTGATTTCTGCTGTGTATTTGCGGTGTCTGCTCATGTTCCTTCAATAAAGACAACTCAAGAGTTCTTTGGTGTGCGGCCGTCCATCCGTCCTTTGCTACTTTCCATACTTAACATTAGCTACGCCTCATATAGCAGGGGTAACTATACGCCCGAAAAAAGCCTAACGTAAACGACATAAAAAAATGCACCGGCGGGACCTACGTTTCTGAATCGGCGTAAATACCTAATTAGCATATTCCTTGCGTAACTATACATAAGCGCCACCTAGCGGCCAGCGTTAATATGCAGCCTAAGATACGACAGTGTAAGACACTTACGCCGGTCGGATCTTAGGGAAATCTTATGGATCTTAGGGATCTTAGGGAAATCTATGCATAACTGATTCTCTGATACGACGGCCCGCACTCAGAGATACGACGGCGTATCAGGAGATACTCCGTCGTATCTCCTATCTGGATCCGGGCCAGTGTTTACAAGTTAAAAACAATTTTTTTTTGCTTGAAAATTACTTGGAACCCCCAAACATTGTACATTTTTTTTCTAACACCCTAGAGAATAAAATGGCGGACATTGCAATACTTTTTGTCACCGTATTTGCGCAGCAGTCTTACAAGCGCACTTTTTTTGGAAAAATTTCACTTTTTTTAATAAAAAATAAGACAGCAGTAAAGTTAGCTAAATTTTTTTTATATTGTGAAAGCTAATGTACCGCCGAGTAAATTGATACCCAACATGTCACGCTTCAAAATTGCGCTCGCTCGTGGAATGGCGTCAAACTTTTACCCTTAAAAATCTCCATAGGCGACATTAAAAAAATTCTACAGGTTGCATGTTTTGAGTTACAGAGGAGGTCTAGAGCTAGAATTATTACTCTAACGATCGCGGCGATACCTCACACACCATTTTGATATACGGGCGCTGCTCACATATGCGTTTGCTTCTGCGCATGAGCTCGTCGGGACGGGGCGCTTTAAATAGGTTTTTTTTTCTTATTTATTTTACTTTATTTTATTGATTTTAAAACAGTTTTTTTATTTTTTTATTTGATCACTTTTATTCTTATTACAAGGAATGTAAACATCCCTTGTAATAGGAAAAAGCATGACAGGTCCTCTTAAATATGAGATCTGGGGTCAAAAAGACCTCAGATCTCATATTTGGAAAAAAAGAAAAAGAAATGACAACAAAAAAAATTCCCTTTTAAGACGTATAGGTGGAAGTGACATTTTGACGTGGCTTCCGCCCTGCTATGGTATGGAGGGGGGGGGGGCATGTTGCCCTCACTCATATCCATACCCAGCCATTGACTGGTCCCGACCACCTCCACCGCTATCGACCGCTCCGGTAAGCGGCTGAGGCCACAGGTGAGTGGTGGGAGGGGGGCCCTCTCCCGCCACCGATAACAATGATCTCTCAGCGAATCCGCCGCAGAGACCACCATTATCGTTTACAGGACCGGCCGCTGAAAAGATGGATATCTTGGTTGTGGCAGCAGCAGCATCTTTAAAGTGCCAACGTATAGGTACATGAGCCGGTCGCTAAGTGGTTAACCACTTGCTTACTGGGCACATATATCCCCTTCCTGCCCAGGCGAAATTTCAGTTTCCGGCACTGCGTCGCTTTAACTGACAATTGCGACGTGGCTCCCAAACAAAATTGACGTCCTTTTTTTTCCCCACAAATGGAGTTTTCTTTTGGTGGTATTTGATCGCCTGTGCGTTTTTTTTTTTTTTTTTTTTGTGCTATAAACAAAAAAAAAAAAAACACAATATTTTTTACTTTTTGCTATAATAAATATACAATTTTTTTTTAAAAAACTATGTTTTTTCTCAGTTAAGGCCGATACGTATTCTTCTACATATTTTTGGTAAAAAAAAAAATATCGCAATAAGCGTATAGTGACTGGTTTGCGCAAAAGTTATAGCGCCTACAAAATAGGGGACATCATTTTTTTTTCTTTATTATTTTTTTTTTACTAGTAATGGCGGCAATCTGCGATTTTTATTGGGACTGCGTCATTATGGCGGACACATCGGACACTTTTGACACATTTTTGGGACCATTCACATTTATACAGTGAACAGTGCTATAAATATGCACTGATTACTGTACAAATGTGACTGGCAGGGAAGGGGTTAACACTAGGGGGCGAGGAAGGGGTTAAATGTGTGCCCTGAATAGTGTTTCTAACTGTGGGGGGAGGGGACCGATCTGTGTCCCTATGTACAAGGGACACAGCATCGGTCTCCTCTCCCTGACAGGACGTGGATCTCTGTGTTTACACACAGAGATCCACGATCCTGCTCAGTTACTGGGCAACCGCGCGTGCCCGGCGGCCATCGCGGCCGCCGGGCACACGCATCGTGTCCCCAGTAACGTGGCGGGGGCGGGCGCGCCCCCTAGTGGCTCTTAAAGACGAGGACGTCATATGACGTCCCTTCAGAACAATGGAGCTATCGTGCCGCCATCAATTGACGGCGGCCGGTAGTTAAGTGGTTAAGTACTGTTGCCATAGGAGACAGCATTCCTGCATTTGCAGATGTGGCTTCTTGCAGGAGGCCTTTCCCTGTACGGCTGTCCTCTTATTGAAGTCTCGGAGTCTGCTAATTGAGTTTGCAACTATCTAAGGGTGTCCTGGCCATAACCCTCTTTTCCCCCAAAATACAAAAAGGACTGTTAAGAGAAATAAAACCTCTTTTACATCCAAAAAGTGTCTGGCGCCCAATGACTGTCACCATCTTTGCACCCACTATGCCTCACAACCCACTCCATACAGAAGGATGTCTGCTATGTCTGGCTCTGGAGGTTCTAATTAGACCGAAGGAGGCCTGGGACCTTGCTACAACTATATAGCTGATGGTAGATCTAAGGGAGATTATACAATCAGATTGTACAGTATATGGCCACCCAAAAGGAAAAAGTAGGAAAGTGGGTGGAGATAAAAAAAAGAGGTGGTATTGTAATGAGGACGATGTGGTCCAGAGAGGTAAACATGCTCTATTATGTGATGCAGTAAGGCAGTGCATGATGGGACATGAAGTTTCCTGGAAATTCTGAACAGGGAGGTGCAGACTCAAAGCTGACATGGATTAGGAAAGAGAGAGATGGCTTGGGCAGAAAAGACATTAGAAAAGGCTTCTATTTATTACTAAAAGTTAAATTCTGCCTGAAAAGGTGAACTTAGCGTTTAATCATAATAAACCCCTGGATGCATAAAAAGTACCCTACTGGCTGAGAACTCATATCCTTGAGCCTTGATCACTGGAACTGAACTTCTCAAGCTGTATGCTGCAAATTATCACAAGACATTAGATCAGCCAGATCCTGACAAATGACAAATAAACAGAATGCAGCTTCAGCAAATGTCACTAGAGCACTCAAGATGATGTAGCTGCTATCTAAGGCTTGCTGCTGTGCCCCCACATGTACATAACACATCCCGACTCAACACTTCATTTACAAAAATAAATCTATCGTCTGGATGCTGCCTTCTCTTGTTATGGTAAGTGTCTTTTATAAAAAAAAAATCCACTTTCGGAAAGAAAAATGAAAAACCTCTACAAGGTCCCAACGCTGCTGATTTGTAGGAGTGTCCTGCTAAGTACTCCCTCGATTAGCTCTTTTACAATGGCAGTTGAGCAACTGCTGTGCAGCCCATACCTCATGCAGACTGAACACCTGGTTTCAGGGCTGCCATTAGAAGTCACAGGGCCTCATAACCCTACCTGACCGGGCCCCCCACCTGACAGAGACATGGACCAAAACCGACCACCCCTCATCATAGCCTGCAGGCCGCCAGCGTAGAAGAAGGTTGAGGTCTACTGGATGAAGCACCCTGGTGTTTAGGCAGGGATGCTAGTAAATTTAGTTTGCCAGGCAGTAGTTGCCCTGGTTAATTGTTAGTAGATCCACTGATTCCTCTCTAGTTCTGGTACTTGCTGCACCTTCTCTCTTCTTTCACTAGGTGGCATTATGCTGGTGACATTAGATAGACTGGGGCTTAGCAAGGTCAGGTTTTGAAGGGATGGGGTGTCTCCGCCAATTGGCAGGGGTTTCTTCAGTCCCTTGGCCTCCTGGGAGAGCCTATTTATTTGGGTGGAGTCAGGTGATCAGGGTTCTGTGCCACCGGGATGGCTATCTGAGTGGATGTGTGTTATGCTGCCCCGGGCTGCTAGGCCATAAGCCTGAGGCCTATCCCAGGGACATCTGGCTGCTAGGCTGTCTGAGGGCCTATACAGAAGCAAGAGCAGCAGTGCAGGATTGGAGTCCAACCAAGAGTAACGGTTCTCCCAGATGGGGAACCAGTTGTGGTCGAAGGTAGAGGGGAAGCTGTCGCCACTAAGGGAACATCCACCTTGTCACCAGAGACCATTGTGAGTAAGCTGTAGCCAGTACCAGGGCAGTCTTCTCACCAGCCGGGGATGGTGAAGAAGTGGGAAAACTTTAGCACGTGCCAAGCCAGGGACAGCAGAGGTGACACTTGAGGAGCATCAGTGAGTGCCAAGCCAGGGGCCTAGCGGGTCAGCAGGGGTGATGCTTGAGGAGTATATGTAAGTGCCAAGCCAGGGACCCAGCAGGGAAGCGGAGGTGACGCTTGAGGAAGATACCGAGTTATGGAAGTAGAAGAGCTCAGGGGATCCAGTGGCGATTGGGTCTGAGAGTCTAATATAAGACTAGGAGCTTAGGGAGTAAAGACCTACAGTGAGAGACTGTAGAGGGCGAGGAGAACTATTTGTGTGACCAATAGTTAAATGCAAGTACAGTTAGTGACTTCTACAAGATTTGTTGCTATAGGAGACAGCGGTAATACCTATACAAAAGTGGTGTCCGGCTGGAGGCCTTCCACTGTATAGCTGTCTACCTATAGAAGTCTCGGAGTCTGCCAATTAGCATTGCATCTACCTAAGGGTGTCCTGGCCCTAACCCTCTCTCCCACAGTTCTTGTTCAAGAGACAATAAATCTCTTTGCATTCAAAAAGTGTCTTACACCCATCACTTCAGCTTGCATTACGGACACCATGCCTTGTAACCCACTCTACCAAGAAGGATTTCAGCTCTCCCTGACTCTGGAGGTCACCATTAGGCCTCTAGAGGTCCGGGACCTTGCTTCATGCAGATTCTTCATTCACAGATTCCTGTCAAAGAAAGACACGGCTATATGGGTAGCGCCCCGCACAGCTGCGTCGATTTTGAAAAGCGATAACGGACGAGGAGAGTGGGGGGTTGCTCGCTGGAAATTACGTGCTGGTGTACCTCTGAAGAAGTTTCACTTGGAAGGCGCTGTGCCCCTGTGTGACGTCAGCAGGCCAACACGTAATCTCCACCGAGCCCCGTCAGTAGCTTAATATACAGCAGTTTTTGATACGTGGGCCGTTTTTTTTTATGTGAGTATATTTCATGCATCTATAATTTTATTAAATACTTTACGGAGAGCATTAGGTATCTTTTTTATGTTTAACTGGGTAGAAAGTGGTCCCGGCTGGGAATCCTTATTTGGGAAATGTGTGGAATCTGAATGTTGGCCACTCCCCCGATGAAGTCACGTGGATGTGATGCTACGTGTCGGGATTGAGGCAAAACCGTAAGTGACGCAGAAGTACGAGCTTGCCGCTCTGTGATTGTTTGTGAGGTTTTTTTTTTAACCACTTCAATACAGGGCTTTTATACCACCTCAATACCGGGCCTATTCTGGCACTTCTCTCCTACATGTACAAATCATCATTCTTTTACTAGAAAATTACTCAGAACCCCCAAACATTATATATGTTTTTTAGCAGACACCCTAGGGAATAAAATTACGGTCATTTCCACTTTTTATCTTGCATGGTATTTGCGGTAATTTTTCAATCACTTTTTTTGGAAAATAAATGGTTTCATGAATTAAAAAATAACAAAACAGTAAAGTTAGCCCAAATTTTTTGTATAATGTGAAAGATGATGTTACGTTGAGTAAAAAGATACCTAACATGTCACGCTTTAAAATTGCGCACACTCATGGAATGGTGCCAAACTTCGGTACTTAAAATTCTCCATAGGCGACGCTTTGAAATTTTTTACAGGTTTTCAGAGGAGTTAGAGTTACAGAGGAGGTCTAGTGCTAGAATTGTTGCTCTCGCTCTAACGCACGCGGCGATACCTCACATGTGTGGTTTGAACAGCGTTTACATATGTTTACTTCCTGGAGCCTGGGCGTGACGTCGTAATGTTGCACTCGGGCCTCTGACGGGCATAGAGATGACTGGTGACCGGAAATCTCTATGATCCTCATGCGACGCTGGCCGATTCATTCTCCGGGCCCCCGATGGCACGGGAGAGCACGGAGAAGTACCGAGTGGCGGTGGGAGGGGGGGTGTCCCCTCCTGTCGCCTATAAGAACGATCAAGCGGCAGGACTGCTGCTATGATCGTTCTTATCATGCACAGAATCGCCGGCATGAAAGAATAATATCTGAATGATGCCTCTAGCTGCAGGCATCATTCAGATATCCCCCCACAAATTCAAGGACATCTTATGACGTCCACCCAGGATGGGAGATCCCATCTGTGGACGTCATATGACTATGGGCGGGTAATGAAGTGGTTAAAGTGAGTGCATCAGCTATATTTTACTTTTAATAAATTCTAACTGTTCATCATAAGGAACCACCAGTCAGACCTGCTGAGAGGGACCCCTAGAGGACCCCCCGAGGCAGTCCGCAGTATCTGGCTTTGTTCTATGATGTTACCTTACAGCAGTAAGTGAGAGGCTAGTGCACATTGAGGTGTCATCACATTGGCTAGGCATTGGCATTTTACTCACTATTCTTGGTGAAGGGATTCATCACTTATCCATCATCCTTTGATTGACTTATATTATTACTTTTCGATTGTTTCTGTGCCTAGGGTGGCACATGGGACATTTGACTTCACTGCACCGTGTTTACTTACCTGTCTTTTTTGCACCTTATGTTTTTTACTTATTTATTGTACATTATATGTTTATTGTGTTTGTAATTACTTCATTGTGGGATTATTTACACATCTTGGCACATCAATGCAATTTGCACTTGCACTTTACGGAAGATTTTTATTTAGCAATTATCACCAGTCATCCAACAGCGCAGCACCACTGGTTTTTATTTATTTTTTTACTTTGGCCGTTACATGCTTCAGCCATTCTATCCAAGGTACTTACTGATTGTACATTTCTGATGAGGTGAAAGGAGTGAAGGATCGGTTGTTTGCTTCACACAATTATTCACTGGTAGATTTCTGTTGTTTCAGTGACTTCTTCCCATTGGAATTTATGGTGCATGGTGAAACTTTATGACAGAAGGTGAAGGCCAGTGAAATTTGATGATAAAATCAGTATTCAACACCATTTATTGATTGTTGCTGTTTGTTTGAGGTGTGGATTTACAGCTCACAGTTTATGAATGTGTGTTTTTAGTAAATCACAGATATCATTTAAGGCATTTATGCACATAGGTGGTAAGTGCTGCAATTTTTATCTTTATTATTTTTCTTCTCAACGAGCATTTAGTGGTACCCTAGGATTCCTCCTGAGGTCGCTATGGGCTCCCCAATATCTGCCTCTCAGATAAGTAACCACTGACATCAATGGTCTTTCTAGTTATCTGTAAGAGGTGCATTCTTTTCAATAACCACCAAAGTAAGGTGTATTCTTCCTGCTGGCCACCAATGTAAGGGGGCATACTGACCAACAATGTATGTGTCATTCTTCCCACTGATCACCATTGTAATTGGCCCATCGAACCACTGACCATCAGTATAATTGGTCCTTCTATCCACTGACTATCAGAATAATTGGCCCTTGTATCCAATGACCATCAGAATAATTGGTCCTTGTATCCAATGACCATCAGAATAATTGGCCCTTCTATCCACTGACCATCAGTATATTAAAAAAAGGTGGTTCTTCTGCACTTTAAGGGGACATTTCTTCATTGATCACCAATGAAAGGGACCATTTCTCCATTGACCACCAATGTAAGGAGGCATTTTTTCACTGACCACAAATGTGAGGGGGAATTTCCTTTCTCACCACCAATGCAAGGGCCACTGACCACCAAGGTAAGGGGGCATTTCTTCACTGACCACCAACGCAAGGAAGCATTTCCCTGACCATCAACATAAGGGGGTAATTCTCTACTAAACACCTTTGCACAGAAGAATTTCTTCACTGACAAACAATGTAATGCTGCGTACAAACAATTAATAGGTGAGTAACACTGGGCTGCTAATGTAAAAGTAAAGCTGCTAACACAGCTAATTGAAAAAAAACAAAATAGAAAATTATGTGGGTATATGTGTAGCGCTTGGTGAAATATAATATATAGTGAAATAATTATATACAAATGAATAAAAAATAATACACAGTGGATAACAAATGAATCATAAAATTAGTCCAGTAAATCGCACAAAGGTTGTAATTAGTGTGCAATAATTGAACCAAATGGTTGAATGTCCATATATAACTGTATGTGACAAAACATCCACCACGTGTCACAACTGTGATTAGAACTCAAACATTGAAGTGATGAGACATAAATCTGTTACAAGTGACTTCTCAAGTGCGGCAAAACGACCCACCACCGATAAGGATGTAGGCTTACCAGAAATCATGGACTCAAAGAAATGTATATTTCATGAGTCAAACAGGCTTAAGGATCGACATACATTCCAGAAGGATCTCTTTTGTGAAACAAGGAATCGATCAATCGCTCCTCAACGGAGTTGCATGCGCCCAGGTGATGAGTAAGCACTGGCTCAAATTGCTTACAGCGTGCCTCAGATAGGTTATTCAACAATAAGAGAATATAGAGAAGAAGAGAGGAGGCAACATAGCGTAATACCGTAAAATATGCAATTGCACTTACATGAAATTGAAAATAACAGCGCATGTAATGATTAAAGATGAGGCGGCAATGGAGTCTTCCCGACGCGTTTCGTGTCATAACACGTCACCCCCCAGATGACGTGTTATGACACGAAACGCATTTGATGCAAGCTGCAAGCTTTTGGTCGGATTTTCCGACCGTGTGTAG
The DNA here is from genome assembly GCF_905171775.1 of Rana temporaria. Taxonomy (NCBI): domain Eukaryota; kingdom Metazoa; phylum Chordata; class Amphibia; order Anura; family Ranidae; genus Rana; species Rana temporaria. The sequence continues at coordinate 619,434,890 of NC_053489.1, read as the reverse complement.
GCCCCATCGGACAATTTCTGTCGGAATTTCCCTACAGCAAAAATTTGAGAGCTGGTTCTCAAATTTTCCGACGGGAAAAGTTCTTGTCGGAAATTCCGATCGTCTGTATGCAATTCCGACACACAAATATACTACGCATGCTCGGAATCATTGAACTTAATTTTTCTCGGCTCGTCGTAGTGATGTACGTGACCGCGTTCTTGACGTTCGGAATTTCTGACAACATTTGTGTGACCGTGTGTATGCAAGACAAGTTTGAGTCAACATTCCATCGGAAAAAAATCCATGGTTTTCTTGTCGGAAATTCCGATCGCGTGAACACGGCGTAAGGGGGCAATTCTTCACTAACCAGTATTGCAAGGGGGCATCTCTATACTGACTACCAATGTGAAGAGTTTTTCTCTACTAACCACCAAGGGGGGCATTTCTCCATTTACCATCAATGTAAAGGAAACCTGCAATTTTTACTGTCTGCATTTCTTTTGTTGCCATTATCCTTTGTTTCATAATTTTACTGAAAATTTATCAGCCCATGCGATCAAATACTGGTACCAAACTACATCCTTTATGCGTTTATTTATCCTTATAGCTCAACCTACTGTTCACACCACTGAACCCTAAGCTGTAGATATAGCAGTTATTAGCAGTGGTTCCCTGAGACCTGAACTTTATACTGAGGATTCCTCTATATTAAAAAGGTTAGGAAAGGATGCATTAGATTGTTGATTTAAGAAATGTTTGATTGCCTTAGGGATCAAGAAGGATTATTTCTTCTGTTAGAGCAGGTTGGAGCATAATTGTTTTTTGCCTTCGACTAGACCAACTGTAGTTTTAAAGCCCAACTCCAGGAATTAGATAAAATCTCTCTTAGTAGTGGGACCCCCACCCTGCAAGCGTTAACTGCTTGTTCAGTCTTTGGGTATAGGGATAAATGGGGTTATTTACGAAAGGCAAATCCATTTTGCACTACAAGTGCAAACTACAAGTGTAAAGTGCACTTTGAAGTGCAGTCGCTGTAGATCCGAGGGGGACATGCAAAGCGGGGGGGGGGAGGGGGGACAGCATTTTAGCTTGCATATGATTGGATAATAAAATCAGCAGAGCTTCCCCTCATTTCAGATCCACCTCTCAAATTTACAGCGACTGCACTTCCAAGTGCACTTTCAGTGCAAATGCACTTTGCACTTGTAGTTTGCACATGTAGTGCAAAGTAGATTTGCCTTTAGTAAATAACCCCCAAAGAGTAATACTTACCTTATTCCACACTCCAACAGGGTTCCTCCAGTGATGTGATTGTTCCCATGAAGCTCCCTTTTTAATGCACTCCTAGCTGCGGTCGCACTTGTGCCTCCTCCAGGCAAGGGCGGATCCAGAGTCTAGTCTCGGGAGGGGCACTGCCAGAAAATAAGGTGTTGCTTCAAGAACTCAATTAGGTGTCCGGTGTGTCCGCTGCAATGTTGCAGTACCGCTAAAAAAATCAATGATCACCGCCATTACTAGTAAAAAATATTTAAATATAAATGCCATAAATCTATCCCATAGTTTGTAGACGATTGTCAGGGACTGCAGACATGGTACAAGAGATGGTCAGAGACTGCAGACGTGGTACAAGAGATGGTCAGAGACTGCAGACGTGGTACAAGAGATGGTCAGAGACTGCAGACGTGGTACAAGAGATGGTCAGAGAATGCAGACATGATACAGGAGATGGTCAGAGACTGCAGACGTGGTACAAGGGATGGTCAGAGACTGCAGACGTGGTACAAGAGATGGTCAGAGACTGCAGACGTGGTACAAGAGATGGTCAGAGAATGCAGACATGATACAGGAGATGGTCAGAGACTGCAGACGTGGTACAAGGGATGGTCAGAGACTGCAGACATGGTACAAGAGATGGTCAGAGACTGTAGACATGGTACAAGAGATGGTCAGAGACTGAAGACATGGTACAAGAGATGGTCAGAGACTGCAGACATGGTACAAGAGATGGTCAGAGACTGCAGACATGGTACAAGAGATGGTCAGAGACTGCAGACATGGTACAAGAGATGGTCAGAGACTGCAGACATGGTACAAGGGATGGTCAGAGACTGCAGACATGGTACAAGAGATGAAGTGGGGGGGGGGGGGGGGGTGCCGCGCTTAGGAACGAATAGTATGGGTGGAGCAAAGAACTAGGGTGGTACCAATAATATAAGTGAACTCAAACTAAGTATGAGTGTGGCTATAGACTGCAGCCCCCCTAATGAGTAATCCCCTTGGGGACACAAACAAAATAAGTGAAAGAATTGAAGGGGTTGTGGCGCTGTCTGGACTAGAGGCTAAATGTACCAATAGAGAGGTACAAAAAAGACTTGTATGTGATCAAAAAATTGAAAGAAATACAAGTGCCTGAGTGTATTAGTACGTGAAATCCTAATTGGCATGTACTGTGCACTCTAGCAAGCATGTGATAAAAGCATATATAATAATATACAACAAGTGTTGAAAAATACAAAATGAATCAATAGTGGCACTTGGCCACAAAGGTGGTCACCCACTAGGTGAGCTACTAAATATAATAGCCACCAGAGGTTAGAGTGTAGTACAAAAATAATAAAATCACATAAACTGAAATCAGACTAAGCCGTGATCGCCATACAGCGATAGGTGAAATCAAAAATTACCAACGTGGTGGTGAATAACCAATAGGTGTATAGCACAACAGTGAAAATTGTGAAGCTATAAACAAATGTAAATAGGGATAAATATAAAAGTCCAGTGGTTATGGTATAGCAAAAAAGCTCATCAGTCCAAAACTATGTCAAAAAGTAAAAGTTAAGTAACAATAAAAGTGTCCGTGAACCGGTGCACCCACTCTGGGTGATAAATCACAAGATACAATTGTGTGAATTCGCACAGTGCTCCGGTGCTCCCCCTCCTGGGTCCCTACTCACCGAAGGCACTCACCCCTGCAGGGGTAAAGTGCAAGTAAGATTACTCTCCAGCAACTGCGATTTCGTCTTCCTGGATCCTATGGGTGCACGGGTTTCCTGGTCTGGATGTCTCCACTTCTTTTTAGGTTATCCAGGAATCCTCCAAGGAAAAAGATAATCTCATAGCGCAGTATATTCAGAGTAAAAAAGTTTTATTTAACACTGCCAAGTAGGCATGTGCAACACAGCAGGCAGTTACAAAAAACTTCTAGAACCGGGTTCCATAAGAGATAAAAAATGTAAAATAAAAGAAAAAGGAAGGACAAATTGATAAAAACAAAAACAAAATAGCAGGCTGCTATCTTACGATAGCATAAGCCTCCCACCACAGCACTGATAGCCGGTGAATCGAAAGTGTCAGCTCCAGCTGGGGAACGGCGTGCGCTCCACTGGAAGACAGCTGATCGGTCCGGGAGTGCGTGTGGGTGTGCGTGTAGCCGCTTCAGACAGCGCCACAACCCCTTCAATTCTTTCACTAATTCTTTCACTTATGGTACAAGAGATGGTCAGAGACTGCAGACATGGTACAAGAGATGGTCAGAGACTGCAGACATGGTACAAGAGATGGTCAGAGACTGAAGACATGGTACAAGAGATCAATGCAGCCGATGAGTGCCCATCATTGCAGCCTCACTGTACATATGAATGCAGCCCCACTGTATAAATGAACACAGCCCCACTTTTGTATATTAATGCATTCCCACTTTTGTATATAAATGCAGTCCCACTTTTGTATATAAATGCAGCCCCACTTTTGTATATAAATGCAGCCCCACTTTTGTATATAAATGCAGTCCCACTTTTGTATATAAATGCAGCCCCACTTTTGTATATGAATGCAGCCCCACTTTTGTATATGAATGCAGTCCCACTTTTGTATATGAATGCAGATCCACTTTTGTATATAAATGCAGTCCCACTTTTGTATATAAATTCAGTCCCACTTTTGTATATAAATTCAGTCCCACTTTTGTATAAAAATGCAGTCCCACTTTTGTATATAAATGCAGCCCCACTGTATATATAAATACAGTCCCACTTTTGTATATGAATGCAGTCCCACTTTTGTATATGAATGCAGCCCCACCTTTGTATATAAATGCAGTCCCACTTTTGTATATAAATTCAGTCCCACTTTTGTATATAAGTATATGTCACACACACTTTTGACCATCTGAACCAAATAAGTTTATCTTGGTTTCATCAGACCACAGGACATGGTTCCAATAGTCCATGTCCTTAGTCTGCTTGTCTTCAGCTGTTTTCGGGCTTTCTTGTGCATCATCTTTAGAAGAGGCTTCCTTTTGGGATGACAGAAATGTAGACCAATTTAATGCAGTGTGTGGCGTATGGTCTGAGCACTGACAGGCTGACCCCCCACCCCTTCAACCTCTGCAGCAATGCTGGAAGCACGTTACGACGCACGGGGGAGGAGAACGGCGCCAAATTCAAAAAAGTAAACAAACACATTACATACAGTATACTGTAATCTTATAGATTACAGTACTGTATGTAAAAAATACACACCCCCCCTTGTCCCTAGTGGTCTGCCCAGTGCCCTACATGTTCTTTTATATAATAAAAACTGTTCTTTCTGCCTGCAAACTGTAGATTGTCCATAACAACCAAAAGTGTCCCTTTATGTCAAAAATGGTTTTAGAGCAGCTAGAAAACAGCGATAATAAATTATAATCACTTGCAGAATTGTGCGATAGCGATTTGTGGGAAAATGCGTCATAAAAAAATAAAAGTAATGACAGCGACAATTCTGCAACTGAGCAAATTTCTGTGATTTTGAGTTGATTACATTATTGAATAATTTTTATTATAATTATATTATTATTTGTTATAATTATTTATAATTATTTATTATATTATAATTTATAATTTTGTTTTTAAAAAAAAAATCATACCCGGGATGCCTACTAGACTCTTGTTTGGTCAGATCATTCCTGGAGTTCAACATTTAGGAATTACATTACATTGGCTTCCTCTGTTTCATTCACAATGCCACATTTCCTCTTGTAATAGCTTGTGCACTGACTGACAGATGCTTGCGAGACGGACCACACTGTGCTTCGATGCAATCTATTTTTATGCCGTGCCCAGGAGATGAAGGGGCCATTTATTTACATTAGGTATTGCTGTCGAAGATTGGAGCTCTTATCAGTGGCACAGATGTCTGTACTTGAGCATAGTCACACAATGCGAGCCTGTGGGCAAGGAAGGCGAGCTGGAGGACATGTGACGCTGCAGCTTGCGGCAGCCTCGTCCTGGAGGAAGCTGAATCACAGTGAAAGCAGCTCCCTCTCATTCATGTTTCCCAGTGATAACAGCATATCTTAATGCTGCAGTGCATGCAGCTTGATCTCATCGCCACCGCATATATACGCATCCCCTCTGGAATGGATTCATGTATATGCTTCAGTTATTAGAAGGGGACCTAGAAACACACAGAGGACACTAAGCTTCAGTTATCAGTCTACTTGAAATGGAAACTTTATCTTCTGCGCCACAACTACCAATCAGATTTCAGTTCTCAGATTCCTGCTGTTATTGTCCAGTTTAGGTTGGGCTCAAATATTTGTAGTTGAACAGCACAGTTCATATTGCAGGCACATAAATGAGACCTACAGTATATTACACTACACTTATATTATGTGGTCATCAGGGTCTGGCTATTTCTATGTGGTCATCGGGGGCTGGCTGTCTCTATGTGGTCATCGGGGGCTGGCTGTCTCTATGTGGTCATCGGGGGTTGGCTGTCTCCATGTGGTCATCAGAGTCTGGCTGTTTCTATGTGGTCATCAGGGTCTGGCTGTCTTTATGTGGTCACCGGGGGGCTGTCTTGTCTGTCTTTATGTGGTCTTAAGCGGGCTGGCTGTCTCTAAGTAGTCATCAGGGGCTAGCTGTGCTATTTCTATGTGGTGATCAGGGGGCTGGCTTGGCTCTCTCTATATGGACATCAGAGGCTGGCTGTCTCTGTGTGGTCATCGGGGGAGGGGGGGGCTGGCTCTCTCTATGTGGTGATCAGCGGTTGGCTTGGCTGTTTGAAAGTGGCCATCAGGGGGCTGGTTTGGCTGTCTCTATATGGACATCAGGTGCTGGCTGCCTCTATATGATCATCGAGGGGTTGGCTGTCTCCATGTAGTCATTGGGGCTGTCTGTCTCTATGTGGTCACTGGGGGCTGGCTGTCTCTATGTGGTCTTCAGGGGGCTGGCTGTCTCTATGTTGTCTTCAGGGGGCTGGTGGTTTATATGTGGTCATCAGGGGTCTGGCTTGGCTCTCTCTATGTGGCCATCAGGGTCTGGCTGTTTCTATGTGGTCATCGGTGTGCTAGCTGTCTCTATGTGGTTATCAGTGGGCTGGCTGTCTCTGTGTGGTCATCATGGGCTGGTTTGGCTGTCTCTATCGCTATCATCTGGGGTTGGCTGCCTCTGTGTGGTCATCAGGGGGCTGGCTGCCTCTATGTAGTCATTGGGGGGCTGACTGTCTCCATGTGGTCATCAGGGGGATGGCTTGGCTTTCTCTATGTGGTTATCAGGGCCTGGCTATTTCTATGTGGTCATCAGGGGGCTGGCTTGGCTTTCTCTATGTGGTTATCAGGGCCTGGCTATTTCTATGTGGTCATCAGGGGGCTGGCTTGGCTCTCTCTATGTGGTTATCAGGATATGTCTATCTCTGTGTGGTCATCAGGGGGCTGGCTTGGCTCTCTCTATGTGGTTATCAGGATATGTCTATCTCTATGTGGTCATCAGGGGCTGGCTTGGCTCTCTCTATGTGGTTATCAGGATATGTCTATCTCTATGTGGTCATCAGGGGGCTGGCTTGGCTCTCTCTATGTGGTTATCAGGATATGTCTATCTCTATGTGGTCATCAGGGGGCTGGCTGCCTCTATGTAGTCATTCGGGGGCTGACTGTCTCCATGTGATCATTAGGGGGGTGGCTGTTTCTATGTGGTCATCAGGGGGCTGGCTTGGCTCTCTCTATGTGGTTATCAGGATCTGGCTATCTCTATGTGGTCATCAGGGGGCTGGCTTTCTCCATGTGGTCATCAAGGGCTGGCTGGAAGAATCTGAGAGCGACAGCAACCCCTGATATATATATATATATATATATATATATATATATATATATATATATATATATATATATTGTGTAGGACCCAGCATGCAGTGAATTGGCAGATTGCATATGGGCAACGCTGGATGTGCGAGTATGTTTTTTGAGGATAACAACAGAAAATAAGGTAAGAGGGTATTAAAAAAATATAACACACAGGGATTATCTCTGAGCTGGCATCTCAGTCCAGGAAGTGACTAGGATGACCACGTGTATTTTGCAGATCTGTCCCAGTCACCTTCATTAAGGAACAATACAGTGTAGCAAGGTCACAGGCCTCCTTTGATCTAATGAGAACCTCCAAGGCCAGGGATAGCTGACATCCTTCTGTATGTAGTGGGTTGTGAGGCATGGTGGGTGTATAGTTGTTAAAGTTATTGGGCGCCAGACACTTCCTGGATGCAAAAGAAAGTTTATTTCTCTTAACAAACCTTTTTTCCGGGGGGAGAGAGGGTTAGGACCAGGACATCCTTAGGTAGTTGCAAGATTGATTGGCAGACTCTGAGACTTCGATAGGAGGACAGCCATGTAGGGAAAGGCATCCAGAAAGACGCCACATCTGCATGTGTAGGAATGCTGTCTCCTATGGCAACAGTCTTTAACAGTTCCAAACACAAGGCTTAACAGTTCCTTCACTTTCACTACAATCACTCCTTGTAGTTCTTCAATACACTGAGCTCCTGGTCTCTCACTAGATCCACTGATTCACTGCCACTGAATCCCTTGAGCTCCTCCAATCTTCACATGGTATCTTCCTCAGGCGTCACCCCCACTTCTCTGCTGGGTCCCTAGCTTGGCACTCAGGATACCTTTCAAGCTTCACCCCACTGGCCTGCTCAGTCCCTGGCTTGACACACAAGGCTGCTCTGCAAGTGTCACCTCCACTGGCTGGGTCCCTGGCTTGATTAACACTGAAGTTTCCCTATTCTTCACTGTCCCCGTTTGGTAAGAATACTGCTCCGGTACTTGCTTCAGTTACTCACTGTGGTCCGTGGTAATAAGGTGGATAGTCCCTTACTGGCGAAGACTTCCCCCTTATCTCTGACCACGACAGATTCTCAGACCGACAGAACAGTCACTTTTGTTTGGACTGCAAGCTGCAATCCCAACCCTGCGCTGCTCTCTTGCTTCTGGATAGGCCCTTGGACGCCTAGCAGCCAGATTATCCTGGGATAGGCCCCATCTCTGGCCTAGCAACCTGGGCAATACAACACACATCCACCCAGACACCCATCAATGTGGTACAGAACACAGATCACCTGACCTCACCTGAATATATAGGCTCTCCCACAGGGGTCAAGTCCTGGGGAAAAAAGTGTGGGAACTCCCACCCAAGATCCACTCCTCCACCAAAAAAATAAATAAAATGATACGCATAATTACTAAGCAAGTTTTTTCTAAATCTCACGATAACTCGCGGCAGACCTCTGCAATGTCTCCTGGGAACAATGACAAAAGCTCCCAGGAGACATTGCGGCATCGAGGAAGTGACAGAATACCTGCATACTACCTGATGAATCCATATACAGGAAGCGGCCAGTAACATAAAAGATTACTAAGGTTCGCCTGCCCCTGACAGTGACTCGAGCTGGGCATCACCGCTTAGTAAAGGATTGGCTCTGGCGGCTCAGCTGCTCTCAGCTGCTCTAGTCCTGCAAAGGGAACTGAGTTCCTGCTGTGAAAAAAGTGCAGGAACTCCGCTCCCACGCGTTCCCGCAGGACTTGAGCCCTGCTCTCCCAGCAAGCCAAGGGATTCAAGAAAATATACCTACACCTATACCATATACCTATTACCTGACCTTGCATTGCCCTTCTCATATCTAGTACCACCAAGTACCTGGCCACCTAGTGGTAGAAGAGAATAGTGCAACAAGGCCAATATTAGGGAGAAATCAATAGATCTCTAGCAATCAACCAGGAAAACTACTCCTGGCAAGTAAATTTGCGAGGATCAACCCTGGCTAAACTCCAGGGTGCTATACAGTGTCCTGGAATGAAACTGATGCAGCCATTTGCAATTCTGCCTCAATGCAGAGAACGGCTGCATCAATTGCTGATGACGTCATCCTGGCGTGCCGGGCAGTGCCTTGTTTTCATGGAAAAACACAGCAAAAGGTGGATTAAGCCCCCTCCCCTTCCTAGTTGGGCACTTTCACAAAGAAGGAGCCGTGGGCATTATCCAACCCTGTTTATCTACCTTCCGTCGCTGACATCACCCCCAGCTGGCGGTGTTCGGCGTGTCTTACAGCCGCGGGACCCTGAGCGCTCTGACTCTGACTCTGAACGGAATACTGGATTCTGCAGTGCTACTCCTCAGTGTGTTACAGGCATCAGGTACATTAAGTACTAGTAGTTTCCTGTGTCTGAATTTAGTTTTGTGCGTGTGCATTCACTGCATTGTGCATGGATTTGTACATACAGTATCTCACAAAAAAGAGTACACCCCTCAGATTTTTGTAAATATTTTATTATCTCTTTTTAATGTGACAACCCTGAAGAAATTTCAATGTGCTACAATGTAAAGTAGTGAGTGTACAGCTTGTATAACTGTGAGTACACCCATAAGTAAAAATGTCCAAATTTAACCAAAGTGTCAATATTTTGTGTGGCCACCATTATTTTTCAGCACTGCCTTAACCCTCTTGGTCATGGAGTTCACCAGAGCTTCACAGGTTGCTACTGGAGTCCTCTTCCATGACGACATTACGAGCTGGTGAATGTTAGAGACCTATTGCTCCTCCACCTTCCGTTTGAGGATGCCCCACAGATGCCTAATAGGGTTTAGTTCTGGAGACATGCTTGGCCAGTCCATCACCTTTACCCTCAGCTTCTTTAACAAGGCAGTGGTTGTCTTGGAGGTGTGTTTGTAGTCATTATCATGTTGGAATGGTGCCCTGCGGCCCAGTCTCCAAAGGGAGGGGATCATGATCTGCTTCAGTATGTCACAGTACATGTTTGCATTCATGGTTCCCTCAATGAACTGTAGCTCCCCAGTGCCGGCAACATTCATGCAGCCCCAGACCATGACACTCCCACCATCATGCTTGACTGTAGGCAAGACACACGTTGCTTCACACCAGCTGAACCAAATAAGTTTATCTTGGTCTCATCAGACCACAGGACATGGTTCCAGTAATCCATGTCCTTAGTCTGCTTGTCTTCAGCAAACAGTTTGCAGGCTTTTTTGTGAATTATCTTTAGAAGAGGCTTCCTTATGGGACAACAGCCATGCAGTGTGTGGCGTATGGTCTAAGCACTGACAGGCTGACCCCCACCCCTTCAACCTCTGCAGCAATGCTGGCAGCACTCATACATCTATTTCCCAAAGACAACCTCTGGGTATGACGCTGAGCATGTGCATTCAACTTCTTTGGTCGATCACGGCAAGGCCTGTTTTGAGTGGAGCCTGTCCTGTTAAACCGCTGTATGGTCTTAATCAACATGCTGCAGCTCAGTTTCAGGGTCTTGGCAATCTTCTTATAGCCTGGCCATCTTTATGTAGAGCAACAATTCTTTTCTTTCAGATCCTCAGAGTTCTTTGCCTTGAGGTGCCATCTTGAACTTCCATTGACCAGTATGAGAGCAAAAACACCAAATTTAACACAAGTGCTCCCTATTCACACCTGAGACCTTGTAACACTAACGAGTCAGATGACACCAAGGAGGGGAAATGGCTACTTGGGCCCAATTTGGACATTTGCACTTAGGAGTGTACTCACTTTTGTTGCCAGCGGGTTAGACATTAATGGATGTGTGTTGGGTTATTTTGAGGGGACAGCAAATTGACACTGTTATAAGGCCCGGTGGGACGCGGCCACCGAGAGGCCGCCAGGCTGCAAGTCTTAGTAGCGGGGCACTAGGGTCTTTAAGCCCACGCCGCTCATCTAGCTTCTCCATGGCTGCCCGGGGGAACATAAACACAGAGGGGGGTGGAGCTACATGAGAAGCCTTCGGCCATTCCACGGCCGGGGGACGTGACTGCGTGGGGGGAGAAGCCAGAACAGACACCTGCTGCTGAGTGACAACTTGAAGCCGCCCGGATAGCAGAAAATGTGAGTGCAGCCCCCACTCCTGTAACCTGTATAGGAGGAGCAGTGGGGGCAGCTGCATATAAAACAATCATTTTCTCCATCTCCCTTCTGCAATATCGGAATGCCTGAGGCTGCGGGAGGTAGAGGAAAAGCAGGCATTCCAATACTGCAGAAGGGAGATGGAGAAAATGATTATTTTATATGCAGCCGCCCCCACTGCTCCTCCTACACCACCCATACTCTTTGCCTCCTCGTGATCTCCACCCCCCCCCCAGTGCTCTCTGCCACCCCCCAGTGATCTCCACCTTCCCCAGTGCTCTCCGCCACCCCCCAGTGCTCTCAACCTCCCCCATGCTCTCTGCCACCCCCCCCCAGTGCTCTCTGCCAACCCCCAGTGCTCTCTGCCACCCCCCAGTGCTCTCTGCCACCCCCACTGATCTCCACCTCCCCCCAGTGATCTCCACCTCCCCCCAGTGCTCTCCGCCACCCCCAGTGCTCTCTTCCACCCCCCCCGTGATCTCCGCCACCCCCCAGTGCTCTCCACCTCCCTCCATGCTCTCCACCTCCCCCCAGTGCTCTCCGCCACCCCCCCAGTGCTCTCCACCTCCCTCCATGCTCTCCGCCACCCCCCAGTGCTTTCCACCACCCTGCAGTGCTCTCTGCCACCCCCCCAGTGTTCTCCACCTCCCCCCATGCTCTCCGCCACCCCCCAGTGCTCTCCACCACCCCCAGTGCTCTTCACCTCCCCCCATGCGCTCTGCCACCCCCCCCAGTGCTCTAAACCTTCCCCCCAGGGCTCTCTGCCACCCTCTCAGTGCTCTCTGTAACCCCCTCCCAGTGCTTTCCACCTCCCCCATGCTCTCTACCACCCCCCTAGTGCTCTCTGCCACCCCCCAGTGCTCTCCACCTCCCCATGCTCTCTGTCACCCCCCCAGTGCTCTCTGCCACCCCCCAGTGCTCATCACCTCCCCCCATGCTCTCCACCGCCCTCCCTGTGCTCTTCACCTCTCCCCATGCTCTCTGCCGCCCCCCTAATGCTCTCCACCTCCCTGCATGCTCTCCGCCGCCCTCCCTGTGCTCTCCACCTTCCCCCTATGCCCTCCACCGCCCTCCCTGTGCTCTCCACCTCGCCCCATGCTCTCTGCCGGAGGTGCCGGAGGTGCTGGCTAGCATGTCATGGGCTGCTCAATCCAAAATGTCCGGGCCTATTTTTTTGTCCCAGTCCGGGCCTGACTGTACACTAGGGGGCACTCTAGAAACTGTACACTCACAACTTTGCATTGTAGCAAAGTGTAATTTCTTCATTGTTGTCACATGAAAGATATAATAAAATATTTACATAAATGTGAGGGGTGTACTCACTTTTGAGTAGTGGAAGATCATTTTAGATTTGTCTTGATGCTACATTCTTTTCACTTTTTAATCCAGTTCCCTCAGGTCATTTGTATTCCCTTTTGTAGTCTAATTTTTTTTAGTTTTTATATGCAACTTTAGGGCCTTAGATATAAAGAGCATTTGTTTAATGTATGTTAGCCTGACATTGAAAGAACAATTTCACACTTTGAATCTAAATGGCTGCATGCAACTGCAATGTTATGCTAACATACACTAAACAAATGCTTGTTCTATCTAAGGCACAAATGTTGCATGCAAACCCTGCTTTGTTCTCAAGCATGGCCACCCGCCAACTGCATTGTAAACCGAGTGACATTTCTTAAACAGGTAAGGGGCGGGGCCACTTAATGATGTCACATGTTGGCACCGCCCCTTGTGACATCACCGACCGATGCATGCTGGGGGTCCCTGGATGACAGTTTGTAAATGTGGTCACCCTAGAAGTGACCCTGGATGATGGCTGACAAAGATTACTCTGATCGAGTCCTCTTTGTGAGAAAAGCAGATGAAGACTAGAGTTGAGCGGACACCTGGATGTTCGGGTTCGGGTCCGAACCCGAACTTAAAAAAAAAAGTTTGGGTTCGAACCCGAACTCCGAACCCCATTGTAGTCAATGGGACACGGACTTTTAGAAAAAAGAAATGCGCGGAGGTCCCCGCAAATTCAATAACCAGACCCTTTAGGTCTGGTATGGATATTAAGGGGAACCCCGCCATCAATTAAAAAAAAAAATGACGTGCGGTTCCCCCTAAATATCCATAACCAGACCCTTCAGGTCTGGTGTGGATATTAAGGGGAACCCCGCCATCAATTTAAAACAAAAATGACGTGCGGTTCCCCCTAAATATCCATAACCAGACCCGTTATCCGAGCACAATGACCTGGCCGGCCGCAGAAAAGAGGGGGGGACAGAGTGCGACCCCCCCCTCTCCTGAACCGCACCAGGCCACATGCCCTCAACATGGGGAGGATGTCCCCATGTTGATGGGGACAAGGGTCTCATCCCCACAACCCTTGCCCCGGACCCCCAGATCCTGCCCCCCCCCCTGTGTGAAATGGTAATGGGGTACACTGTACCCCTACCATTTCACAAAGGAAGTGTAAAGTCTTGTAAAAAAAAAACACACACACACACCGTAGAATAAAGTCCTTTATTAATAATAATACAAAAAAAAAACTCCAGCGGTGATAATCCACTCGTTCCCGGCTTCCTGCTTCAACGTTGTCCTGATCCTGCGACGGCTGCGGGTGATCTCCAGCGATGAGAAGATCCTGCGACGGGTGATCTCCGCTCCAGCGATGAGAAGATCCATTCATCCGGAGCGCAGCATCCCCGACCTCCTCTCACCGCTGGACACAGCCCAGCGAATGACGCGCTGGAGCTGTGACATTACTTATTTAGAGGAGGCAGGGCCACCCGTCACGTGACCCCGCACCCTCTGACGTACCCTCTGCTACGTCACTGGGGAAGCCCAGGAAGAGGGAAGCCAGGGCTTACACAGTGACGTAGCAGAGGGTACGTCAGAGGGTGCGGGGTCACGTGACGGGTGGCCCTGCCTCCTCTATATAAGTAATGTCACAGCTTCAGCGCGTCATTCGCTGGGCTGTGTCCAGCGGTGAGAGGAGGTCGGGGATGCTGCGCTCCGGATGAATGGATCTTCTCATCGCTGGAGCGGAGATCACCCGTCGCAGGATCTTCTCATCGCTGGAGATCACCCGCAGCCGTCGCAGGATCAGGACAACGTTGGAGCAGGAAGCCGGGAACGAGTGGATTATCACCGCTGGAGTTTTTTTCTTTTTTTTTTTTATTAATAAAGGACTTTATTCTACAGTGTGTGTGTGTGTGTGGTTTTTTTTACAAGACTTTACACTTCCTTCGTGAAATGGTAGGGGTACAGTGTACCCCATTACCATTTCACACAGGGGGGGGGGTCAGGATCTGGGGGTCCCCTTTGTTAAAGGGGTCTTCCAGATTCTAATAAGCCTCCCGCCCGCATACCCCCACAACCACCGGGCAAGGGTTGTGGGGATGAGACCCTTGTCCCCATCAACATAGGGACATCCTCCCCATGTTGAGGGCATGTGGCCTGGTGCGGTTCAGGAGAGGGGGGGGCCGCACTCTGTCCCTCCTCTTTTCTGAGGCCGGCCAGGTCAACGTGCTCGGATAACGGGTCTGGTTATGGATATTTAGGGGGAACCGCACGTCATTTTTGTTTTAAATTGATGGGGGGGTTCCCCTTAATATCCATACCAGACCTGAAGGGTCTGGTTATGGATATTTAGGGGGAACCGCACGTAATTTTTTTTTAAAATTGAAGGCGGGGTTCCCCTTAATATCCATACCAGACCTAAAGGGTCTGGTTATTGAATTTGCGGGGACCTCCGCGCATTTTTTTCCCAAACTCCGATCCCGGACCCAAACTTTTTCCAATTATTCGGGTTCGGGTCCGGGAAAAACCCAAAGTCCGTACTGAAACCGAACTTTACAGTTCGGGTTCGCTCAACCCTAATAAAGACATAATTTCATTCTCTGTGTTTTAACCTCCCTGGCGGTATGATTCTTTCAGAAAAAACATGCTGAA
Source organism: Rana temporaria (assembly GCF_905171775.1). NCBI lineage: Eukaryota > Metazoa > Chordata > Amphibia > Anura > Ranidae > Rana > Rana temporaria. The sequence goes on along the minus strand of NC_053489.1, from coordinate 619,419,782 downwards.
AGCGGTACAATTATTTGCAAGGAAATTTGGCGTTTTATATTGTAGGTCTGTAATTTTTAGAAATAACTCACTTAAATCTGACCAAACAAGATTATAATAGGCATCCCCGGTATGACATTTTTTTAAAAACAAAATTATAAATTATAATATAATAAATAATTATAAATAATTATAACAAATAATAATATAATTATAATAAAAATTATTCAATAATGTAATCAAATCGAAATCACTGAAATTTGCTCAGTTGCAGAATTGTCGCTGTCATTATTTTATTTTTTTTATGACGAATTTCCCCACAAATCGCTATCGCACAATTCTGCAAGTGATTATAATTTATTATCGCTGTTTTTTAGCTGATCTAAAACTATTTTTGACATAAAGGGACACTTTTGGTTGCTATGGACAATCTACAGTTTGCAGGGAGAAATAAACGTTTTTATTATATAAAATGACATGCATGACACTGGGCAGACCACTAGGGACAAGGGGGTGTGTTTTTTTTTACATACAGTACTGTAATCTATAAGATTACAGTATACTGTATGTAAAGTGTTTGTTTACTTTTTTGAATTTGTCGCCGTTCTCCGTCCCCGTGCGTCGTAACGTCGCAGGGAACGGAGATCGGCGGCACAGGAGGACGCTGTGTGAATCGAGCGAGGTCCCGCTCGCTCACACAGCGCGGTGGCATCGCTGGATCCAGGGACAAGGTAAGTAAACCAAGCCTGTGGATCTAGCGAGGCATGCCCGAGTCTGACTCGGGGTTACCGCTCGCAGCAGGAAAATCTAACCCCGAGTCAGACTCGGGAATACCGCCAGGCAGGTTAAGTTACGAGCTGATGACCCCAACCAGATTATCCGATTTCAAAAAGTTGGAAATCCTAGTCACCGTTACTATGAAATCCCTATAGGCCACAGAACATATTTTCCTATGAAACAAAATGCTGTAGGATTACTTTTTGCCAGGTCGGTGAAGCATGAACACAATGCTTGTTTAGTGTATATGATGCAATGTGCGTGCATAGATGCAGAAACAGCTTATCTGTAAATGTCCCACATTGCAACTGTTTACAGCTGATTTAAAGTTCAGCCTCCCTTGGCCTATGAACATATTCTTTTTATTGATTACCAGGCTTATTTTCAGTGCATGCCATAAAAGGGGGCTATCATTTTTTTTTATAGATTTTAAAACATATACAGTAAAACCTTGGTTTGAGAGTAAATTGGTTTGAGAGCGTTTTGCAAGACAAGCTAAATTTTTTAATACATTTTGACTTGATATACAAGCGATGGGTAGGGGAAAAAAGTGTCAATAAAAAAACACACTACACAGGTTTTTAAAGTAATTTATTAGGCACCTCCGGGGTCTTCTTCCATAGTTACATAGTTACATAGTTAGTCAGGTTGAAAAAAGACACAAGTCCATCCAGTTCAACCACAAAAAAATTAACAAATAAAATAAAAAACACAGTACAATCCCATACACCCAACTCCATATCCACAGTTGATCCAGAGGAAGGCAAAAAAAAAACAGCAGAGCATGATCCAATTTGCTACAGCAGGGGAAAAATTCCTTCCTGATTCCCCGAGAGGCAATCGGATTTACCCTGGATCAACTGTACCTATAAATCTTAGTACTCAGTTATATTATGTACATTTAGGAAAGAATCCAGGCCTTTCTTAAAGCAATCTACTGAGCTGGCCAGAACCACCTCTGGAGGGAGTCTGTTCCACATTTTCACAGCTCTAAGGCCCCGTACACACCATAGAATCCATCCGCTGAAAAATCTCAGCGGATCGGTTTCAGCGGATAGATTCTATGGTGTGTACATTCCTGCGGATATTTATCCGCGGAAATTTCCCAATTCCAGCAGATAAAAATTTGTAGACATGTCTACAAATCTATCCGCTGGAATTGGCTCCCGCGGATCGATCCGGTGGTCTGTACAGATTCACCGGATCGATCCGTCTGAAGGGATCCCCCGCATGCGTCGTAATGATTCGACGCATGCGTGGAATTCCTTTTATGACAGCGGCACGACACGTCATCGCGAGGGGATTTTCGGCGCGGATTTCGATCCGATGGTGAGTACACTCCATCGGATCCAAATCCGTGGAAATCCTCGAGAGGATTTATCCGCGGATACGGTCCGGTGGACCGTATCCGCGGATAAATCCTCTCGTGTGTACTAGGCCTTACTGTGAAAAAACCTTTCCGTATTTGGAGGTGAAATCTCTTTTCCTCTAGACGTAAAGAGTGCCCCCTTGTCCTCAGTGTTGACCGTAAAGTGAATAACTCAACACCAAGTTCACTGTATGGACCTCTTATATATTTGTACATGTTGATCATATCCCCCCTTATTCTCCTCTTCTCAAGAGTGAATACATTTAGTTCTTCTAATCTTTCCTCATAGCTGAGCTCCTCCATTCCTCTTATCAGTTTGGTTGCTCTTCTCTGCACTTTGAGAACTGGAGCCCAAAACTGAACTGCATATTCCAGATGAGGTCTTACTAATGATTTGTACAGGTGCAAAATGATATCTCTCTCTCTGGAGTCCACACCTCTCTTAATACAAGAAAGGACTTTGCTCGCTTTGGAAACCGCAGCTTGGCATTGCATGCTATTATTGAGCTTATGATCTACCAAAACCCCCAGATCCGTCTCCACTACAGATCCCCCCAGTTGTACTCCCCCTAGCATGTATGATGCATATTCTTAGTCCCTAAGTGCATTACTTTACATTTATCAACATTAAACCTCATCTGCCACTTGGTCGCCCAATCAGACAGAGCATTGAGGTCGGCTTGTAAATTGGAGACATCCTGTAAGGACGTTATTCCACTGCATAGCTTGGTGTCATCTGCAAAGACAGAAATGTTACTTTTGATCTCAGACCCAATATCATTTATAAATATATTGAACAGTAAGGGTCCCAGCACTGAACCTTGGGGTACACCGCTGATAACCTTAGACCATTCAGAGTAAGAATTATTAACCACTACTCTCTGAATTCTTTAAACCAGTTTTCTATCCATTTACAAACTGATATATCCAATCCTGTAGACCTTACCTTACACATGAGCTGTGTGTGCGGAACTGTATCGAACGCTTTTGCAAAATCCAAGTCTTCCGACTTTTTTTTTAAATTTTCACGGGGTTCCCCTTCAAGATTCCTCGCATACGAGTCGCCCTGCAAGTCAGATCATCTTGATCCGACTTCTGGTGCGACCTCTATTCAAATTAATGGGCTTCCATAGGGAACCATTGATTTTGAATAGAGAAAGAAATGCCGGACGAGGCTTAACACAGCGTTAAGCCTCGTTAAATCGCATTTAACACCCTTTGCCGGTGTCTGACGTCTTTACAGCTCTAACGCTGGAGCTTCAGAACGCACTGGTACTGTTTTTTTTTTTTTTGCAGCTTAACAACAGCTCAGCCATTTACAGCTCAAAAATTTCATGGTGGGCATGAGGCCATAGGCTAACATGGAGAGCCAATTTTAAGCTGCAAAAAAACGCTCATAAAAGTGATTGTAAAAACGTCTGTGGGCATGAGGCCTTAGCAACATATTGCTACACTTAGAGGCGCCTCTCTTCTTTATATACTCTGTAGCTTCTGCTGGATTTTTCTTCTAATCCCCTTGGGGAGGCTTCCATTTATGTATGGACATTTTATGGTTACACAACCTATCACATTGCTATAATCTTTTTATATGGACTATAAACTGAACTACCTATGAATAAATGGTTGTGGAACGAATCATTTGAGTTTCCATTATTTCTTATGGGGAAATTTGCTTTGATATACAAGTGCTTTGGATTACAAGCATGTTTCTGGAACGAATTATGCTCGCAATCCAAGGCTTTACTGTATGAGCCCAAATTTAACCCCAAGCCTAATTTTCCTACGCTAGAATATGTCCCAACATTGGTCTCAGTTCACATCTGTGCGTGAGTGTTTGTGTGCACGTCACAGGTAGGGCAGCCAATAAATTTCAATAGGCTTCCCTTCTCGTAAGATATGTGCGTGCAAAATCATGCCATGGTTACTGATGCATGGAAGTGACATTAAGAATTAATGGCACCCTTGCACATCTGCTAAAGATTTTGCACATGTTCCCAACATGCAGTAATGTGAACCTAGCCTTAGGGCTTATTTATATCTATGTGTTGCAGGAATGAACATATTAACATGTATGTTACCACAGTGTACCCTATATGTGTTGACCCATTCATTTTGAATAGTACTCCACCGCTAGGATTTCCAACTTTTTGAAATTGGATAATCTGGTTGGGGTCATTAGCTCATAGCTTAAAAAACAGAGAGTGAGATGTGAACAAGCTGCCTGCACAAACTCCAGAGTTTGCTTCCCTTGACAATGCCTCCATCTGCTTTTCTCACATGGAGAAATCGATCAGAATGATCTTTGTTTAGCCATCATGCAGGGTCAGTTGGACTGAGATGCCAGCTCATAGATGATCCCTGTGTGTTAATTTTTTTAACACTCTCTTACCTTATTCTCTGGGTTATTCTCAAATACATACATACATACTCACACGTGCAGTGTTGCCCTGATGCAAACTGCCGATTCACAGCATGCTGGGTCCTACCTGAATATCTTCTTTACCTACTATATCAGGGGTCGCTGTCTCTTTTAGGTTCTTGCTGCCAGTCCTTGATGTCCACATGGAGAAAGCCAGTCACCTAATTGCTACATAGAGATAACCACCCCCCTGATCAATACATAGAGACAGCTAGCGCCCCTGATGACCCTATAGAGACAGCCAAGCCTGCCTTGAGAGGTTTAGATACGCCAGGTGCCATTAGGTGCCATTAGGTGTGTATCTTGAGGACTGCTTCAGGAAGTATCCAGCTAAGTGGTTCTTAGGCAGGCAGTCAGGAGTGAAAGCAGAAACACAAGGAACACTTGTGGTAGAGCAGGCCCAGTGAGGCAGCAAATGATATGATAACACCCGTGGAAAGAGCAGGGACACAGAGGTAGGGTGTAATTGGAAAAAGTGTAGGTGAGGGGAAGTGCAGTGGAAGGCAGAGTTGGTAATGAGGAATCAAGAATAATGCAGGATACAGAGGAAAAGGGAGCCACAGGTAAGCTGAATATTACCCAGCAGCCCTCTGTCACTGCTTCCTTCCTTAAGTAGGGAGTTTGGCGGCAGTTCCAGACTTGGACGTGCAACCGTGTAGGATACTGGCAGATGTGCCAGGCTTGTGTCTTTGCACATTCACTCCTCTGTTCTGGACAGCACCCCACAGAAAGTTAGGAACACACTGGGTTTCTAACAGATCAGGGGGTATTTTCCTGTATTTGTAGCATTTCTAAAGGATTTAACATGGGAAAATGGGCAAATCTTGCAGAGATGTACTGAATATGGTATTTTTGTTATTTTGCCCAGACATACATTTGAATCTAAAAATCTCTGTACTCAGTGTATTTTTATTAGGGACCACCCACCACAGGGAGAAGACTGAGGCTGGGTTCACATATATGAGAATTGGAATGCGGGTTTTCCCACATCCAATTTGCATGACAGGCGAGTGTGACTGGCTCTCAATGGACATGGTTCATTCAGGTCCGGGATGGCCGCGGTCCGCATTCACAAAGGATCCTGTGCATCTTTGGGTCTGATTCAGGTGCAAATTCAGGCAAAAATGTAAACCTGGTTCACACCCGAACCAGTGACCAGGGACGCACCAGACCCCAGGCACGAAACCGTGGCTGCATTTGTGTGAACCTGGCCTGAAGCTTACGAGAGCCCTGCACATTATGCGACCTGTCAGAAAACAAAAAAAGTGCCTTGGGGCCTTGTGGGGGGGAGGGGGGTCCTCTGGTGGGGGAGCATTGAGTACAGAGTTGGATTTTAAATTTACTCCAGTGGTAAAGAGGTCACTGCATGGGAGTAGGACACACTTGGCGCAAATGTACAGTATGTGGGGGGCCTTGAGCCTGGAGTTTGGCTTTAGGGTAGACTTTACTTAACTGAATGCTATGTTAGAAGTCTTGCTGGTATGGAAAACAGAAGGGATTTTTATCTCTACAGGAAAAAGAGTGGATTGAGGCTCTTCTCCCTCCCAGCCTAAAGCAGGCCATATATGGATTGAAATTTGTTTGGTTCGGCAGGGACGTCCGAATTTTATTCAATTTAGGGGAAAGATGGTTGTACAACTGTGGAAAATTTTTACTTGGTCAGCACTGCCGACTACAGACAGTGCCAAAGTCTACCCGCTGTCAGCATACAATAGCACAGCAAGGAGGATTCCCCCATCCACCTGCTGGTTGAAGGAAAAATAATATGACTATTGTATGGGCTGCTTAAACCTTTGGTCACATCATCTCTCCTGGAAGAGAGGTTCATAAAATCTAATCTCCTGTAGCAAAGATTACATGCCTAGACTTCTGATCATGAGACCAGCCTGGAATGGAACATGGAGCAGTGTTTTCTCCAGAAAAGGTAGCTCAGCAATTTCACAAATCTGTCAGACCTATGCACACCATACTAGTTGATTGTAGATCTAAATTACATTATACAGTTAAATTACATAGTGTGTGGTGAGCTTAATACAGTAGTCACCAAACAGGTGCCCACGTTGGTATCTCTTTCAAATTACCGGTGTCATCAACCTGTGGAATTGAGATGAACAAAAACAGACATGGTTGCAATCCAGCCTGGGTGACATCCGTGATCCATAGATACCATAGAGAAGTGGAGAGAGAAAATAACCGCTCAGAAGTCTTCAAAGAACCTCCTCACTGGAACCAAACCATGGGTGCCGGCAATGCAATAGTGATGCAAAAATACCACTATATTCTACATCACTCTCATTTTCGCCTTTTTTAGAAAAGGGCCCACACTCCAAACATCGGCAAAAAAGAAAACACATAGACGAGGATGTAGGGGAGGACATAGAAAACATCATGCTCAGCGCCAAACTACAGAAACTATAAAGCTATTTTAAACTTGGACAGCTGCACTCCAAAAATGTTCTTTTAATTAAAATCGATCACAAAATAAACATGCCACAGCAAAAAAATTGGAACAAAAGCTAACGTTTCGCACTGTAGCTTCAGTGCTTAGTCATAGCTGGTACGACTAAGCACTGAAGCTAAAGTGCGAAACGTTAGCTTTTATTCCAATTTTTTTGCTGTGGCATGTTTATTTTGTGATCGATTTTAATTAAAAAAACATTTTTGGAGTGCGGTTGTCCAAGTTTCCTTCGTATTTTTGCACCATAGAGAAGTTATTAGAGATATGATGAAGGGCCAGGAGGTGTGCTGTTTGCAGGATTACCAGGTAAAAAAGATTGTAAAAAGCCTTAAAAATGAACATGAATGCAGCTGCCACATCTAAAGACAGGTAAGCTGCAATATATTACTTATTTGTTTTTGGGTACACTTTAATTTATTCATCCCAGGAAGCCTATAAATAAAGCTTTATTTTAACATCTGAATATAGATCGACTTATACTGTATGTATATTAGTGTCCACGATAGTCAGTGGGTAAGAAATTCTTCATACCAGTGTATAAATAGAGTGTTATGCTATAAATGTCTTTTAGTTCTGGACTCATAATTCTTGCTAAAAGAATATCTTTCATGTACTCAGTAATGAGAGAGAAAATCCAATATTTGGTTTGGTATAGGTAAATACCGCAATTCTTTACTTTAGGATTAGGGTGACCACACACTCATGTGATCCATCATGTAATTAGGCAGATTTAGGGTAACTTGCTGAAAGACAGTATATGAACTCAATACTGTTAAAAACAAAATGTATAAATGTAAAACTGTGATTGAATAGGGCAAAGTGCCAAACCCGCTGACATCTGAATTATGCAACTATAAGTGAACCTATCATGAGAGAAACAGTGGGGCTGCCACTGCTGGCCTTCTTCTAAATACCAGCTGGCTGTTGATCTCTGACTTAAAGGGGTTGTAAAGGTTTGTTTTTTATTTTTACTGCTAGGCGAGAGTGCTACTCACTGGTGCTCAAATTTTTTGGGGGGGGCGCAAACGAAAAAAAAAAAATTGCAGCCTCACTGTGCCCATCACATGCAGCCACTGTGCCATCAAACGCAGCCACTGTGCCATGCCACCAAATGCAGCCACTGTGCCATCAATTGTCACCACTGTGCCATGCCATCAAACGCAGCCACTGTGCCATCAATTGTCACCACTGTGCGATGCCATCAAACAGCAACTGTGCCATCAATTGTCACCACTGTGCCATGCCATCAAACGCAGCCACTGTGCCATCAATTGTCACCACTGTGCCATGCCATCAAACGCAGCCACTGTGCCATCAATTGTCACCACTGTGCCATGCCATCAAACGCAGCCACTGTGCCATCAATTGTCACCACTGTGCATTGCAACACAGCAACTGTGCCATCAATTGTCACCACTGTGCCATGCCATCAAACGCAGCCACTGTGCCATCAATTGTCACCACTGTGCCATACCATCAAACGCAGTCACTGTGCCATCAATTGTCACCACTGTGCCATGCCATCAAACGCAGCCACTGTGCCCCTCAACTGTTGCCACTGTGCCAATTGTCACCACTGTGCCCTTTAATTGTCACCACTGTGCCCCATGATGCCACTGTGCCCATTGTCACCACTGTGCCCCATGATGCCACTGTGCCCATTGTCACCACTGTGCCCCATGATGCCACTGTGCCCATTGTCACTCACCACTGTGCCCCATGATGCCACTGTGCCCATTGTCACTCACCACTGTGCCCCATGATACCACTGTGCCAATTGTCACCTCTGTGCCCTTTGTCACCACTGTGCCCCATGATGCCACTGTGCCAATTGTCACCTCTGTGCCCTTTGTCACCACTGTGCCCCATGATGTCACTGTGCCCCTTTCCCTGTAAAAAGCACTTACCTGAGGATTCCATGTGCTCCCTTGATGTCTTCTGCCGCTGTGGTGAAGCTTCAGCCAATCAGGTTCCTGATAACCAGAATCCGGGAACCTGATTGGCTGAAACGGCCGTTTGTCTTATACAATGAGCGCAGATTGCCTGCGCTCAGAGTATAGACAGCTGAGAGCCGGAGAAAAGCCTATCAGAGCCGCTGGCTTTGATAGGCAGTTCCCCTCAGCCAACCAGCTGCCGCTATTCGGGTAACCGGCGTCCCGCATTCGGTTATCTGAATAGACCAGGCAGCGCTGGCAACCAACAATAACATACATTTGTGCATTTATGCACGAATGTGTGTTATTTGCGAGAGGGGGTGGCACTGCAGCGCCCTCTATAGACGGCCGCCAGAACTGCGGCTAAAATGTGAAAATGACATTTTAGCCGAATAAAAGTTCTTAAAGGGCCCGTTTTTTTTTTTTTTGTGACTGTGGGAGGGGGGGCGGCGCCCGTGCGTCCCTATGGAAGGGCCGCCACTGCTACTCACTGCTAACTGTCACATTTGCTTGTGTCCTTAATCAAACTGTCAAACCATCAAATTACTGGCGTCATAACTGATCACATGTGCAGCACCATGGCAGTTGCAGATCAAACAGAAGCAGCTTCCTTGGCTGTAAAGAATAGGAGGGTTTAGTTCCGCTTTAAGGCTGTCAGCAGACAAATAGAGAGCAGCTGAGCATGTACAGAGTGGGGTGAGACAGTGTATTACTGGATTTTAAACAGCATAGACATTTGTTTTTAATGTTTACATAGCTGTACCTGCAAACCCAGCCAGCCTGAAGTCATCTAGCAGGACTTAATTTTGTGACTTAAGTTCTACTTTAAGTTTCAGTTATATACACTGCATTTCCGTAACTGAGCAGAACAAAGTACAGAGTTTCATTGTCTTTTAATCTGTCCCTTTGGAATGCCTGGAGGCTACTGTATCCTACTATCTGTATCCTAACGTCATACTTTTTTGGCCTTGAGACGGGAGGGATTAGCGTTCTTCTGTCCTATCTGCCAAAAAAATTCAGGTCTGCAATAATAACTGCTGTCCTTCCGGACGCCAGTCACTGCAGTGTCCTGTTCTGCTGACACCTCCAGCAGAGTTAAATTTAAAGGGTAGACAGGATCCTTGGAGTTTGCCTATTACTTTACTCTGCACCCTTTTCTTGGCTTGCACTATCTCTGACTCAATTTACAAAATACATATTGATTTCTTCTTTATTTTTCCTCTTTAGTCATCACATTCCCTGAATGCGGCTTCTAGGAAAAACCAGCAATTTGTCTTGTAATGTGGAAGCTTTTGCCTATTCCTAAGCTCTTTCTGAAGATTCCCCTGAGCTTCCCCTCCCCAACCTCATCCCCAAATACCGATGAATGGTGACATTGTCCTCCCCCTGTTCCGCCCCACACAAAGCATAGCTTTTGTAGCAGGTGAAAGCTGGGATTGAACTGGGGGCCAACAGACTTTGGGAGAGAGCCAGTCCATTGAGCAGAGTGTAGGGCCCTGCCTGCCCCACCTCTCCTTCTCGGCCTGAGAAAACACTTGCATGACTGTGATACATGTAAAGATCACTGTATACCATGGCTCATTTTCTTTACATGGTTATAGTATATAGAAAACCAATTCACACAAGACTAATATTTACATTTTGTTTAGATTTTTTTTAAGGCAAGTTAAAGGGGTTGTAAAGACAAAAATATTTTCCTCTTATATTAAAGTCTGACAGTAGCTGATAAAGTAAAAAGTAATGTTTTGCATTATAACTAGTTTGATACCTGTTGAAATCGAGCTGTTTTATTCACCTCCAGCACTCCTGAATCATTATTCTCACTGACTTCCTGGTTTGCGGTGCACATTCATTCTTGCTACATCACGGCCTAATGGGAACTACAGTTCCCATTAGGCTTAGCCTCCATGCCTGTGAGGGATAAGAGAGCATCTTCACGCAGGGCTGTAGTCATAGGGAGGGGGTGAGCACATTCTGCTTTCCACCATGCAAAACGGCTCAGATGCTGGTGGAAAGCAAGAAGAGGAGTGACAGGAAATGGCGTTTTCAAACCTGGATTACTGTATTTTGGAGGTCAAAAGGAAAAACCAGGTAAGTGATATTTAAATGCTCTAGCTTACAGCAATCAATTGATCTAATAAAAAACGAACCTTTAGTGTTCCTTTAAATCACCCAGTTGCCTTTTATATTAAGGGATGCTATTGTAGTTTTATCACACCATAGGGTGCTTTTAAATTGGAATATGGAGGCTGCCATGACTGACTCAACCTTCTGAAAATGCTAGTTAGCTGGCTGTCATGCTGATACCTTTGCTTCAGTACTTTTTGAGGCAGTGTCCTTTAACAAGTATGCAGATCAAGGGATCTGACTTTAGTCTGACTTTTTAATCTGAGTACAGAGCAAGGCAACAGCTTTACTTCATTTCCTTTCTATTTAGCTGTACACATTCATCTTCACTTTACTCCCCCACAGTTCCATTCAGCAATGGGGACAAAGAGAACTACCTAGTACTTCCAGATATGGGATAGCATGTGACCCTCTTTATTTCATCCCATCTGACTGTGCTAATGCTTGGCGATTGGCTGCTTAGACACTCAGTGCATTCATATGAGGGTGAGAAGACAGTCTTAGCCCTGTGTAGGCCAAGACTTGAAGCTTACACAGGCCTCTTGTCATTAATCTCAGTGGCTGAACAGAGTGGCAAGCAGCAGAGGAAAGGTGAGTATGTGCAACAGCAGTTAAAGAGTAGTGTTGAGCAGAATATGCCATATTCGATTTCGCGATATATCTCGAATATATATTCGAATATTCGAGATATATTCGCTAAATTCGAATATTCGTGATATTTTATCGAAATTAATTGATTGCGATTTTTCACTATTGCGAATGCGAAAATAATTGCGATTTTTTTATAACTGCGGTAGGAGCGCTCTGATTGGCTCAGAATATTTGTGATATTTTATCGAAATATCGCAACATGCGAATGCGATATTTATTGCGCAATTTCGAGATATGCTGGAGGAGCGCTCTGATTGGCTCAGAATATTCGTGATATTTTATCGAAATATCGCAACATGCGAATGCGATATTTATTGCGCAATTTCGAGATATGCTGGAGGAGCACTCTGATTGGCTCAGAATATTCGTGATATTTTATCGAAATATCGCAACATGCGAATGCGATATTTATTGCGCAATTTCGAGATATGCTGGAGGAGCGCTCTGATTGGCTCAGAATATTCCTGATATTTTATCGAAATATCGCAACATGCGAATGCGATATTTATTGCGCAATTTCGAGATATGCTGGAGGAGCGCTCTGATTGGCTCACTCTGAAATCGAATATTCGAGATATTTTAACGCAATTTCACAAAATGCGAATGCGAAATTGATTGCAGATATTTCGAAAACTGCTGTAGCAGCACTCTGAAATCGAATATGTATGATATTTTAACCAAAAAACATATTGCGATTGCGATTTTTCGATCGCGCATGCGCAATCGCGCGAACAACACGCGACCATTTCCTGGAGCCTTGCCAGTTTCCAACTTATGATCGCAGCGCAATCACACAGCAACATGGTTGGAAGCAATTTCACTAAGTCTGAGGAAAAGTTGCTGATTTGTGTAAGTATTTTGACCACTGTTATTTCATCATCTTCAACTGCATTTTATTCTAGTTTAAAAGTTAGTATATATGTTCAGATATTAGTATTTCACAAAAAATGTGTCTCCTGCTTTTACAAAACTACAAGTCCCAGCATGCCTGGACAGCTGCAGACACCCTGGTTGGCAAATGTGTATTTAGGCACTTTTCCTTGTTATTTAGCATAATGAATTTAACATTTTTTTGGACATAGGACGTATGCGAACGTCCTGACTTCAGTGTCCTCAAGGCCCAAGGACGTTCGAATACATATTGCCCTTTAGATGTTGCAGAACTACAACTTCCAGCATGCCTGGGAATGCTGGCACTTCTAGTATTGTAAGTTCTGCAGGCCCACATTTTTCAGGCCTTTATGCACGGGTCTCTAAACTGTGGCACCCTAGATGCAGCAAAAGTAAAATTCTTAGCATGCACTGACAGACCGTGGCTGATGGGAGTAGTAGTTTTGCAACAGCTGGAGGTGGACTGGTCTTGAAACCCAGAGTTAGGTAACAAACCCGTAGTGTTTTGCAACCATTCTGCCTCCAGCTGGTTATTTTCTGTTGAAAAGCCTGTGGCGTGCAAAACACAACCCAAAAACTCCACCCGGTGCAAGGAAAAATTTGCACACACCTAAAGAGTGACATCACAAAAAACTGCGACGGTTGCATACGTCAGTGGTCCTCCGAAAAGGTCCCGTCTCTGACCCCCCGGGGCGTTAGGCTCCTGACAGGGAAAAGAGTTAGCAACGCATATCTCCCCTATACGTGTATCCTGTGTTGTTAATAATATATTCATAATTATGCAAATGATAATGGCTGCTATATTTATGTAAAAAAGGTGGCGACCGAAATGGCAGGATATAAAATCTGTCATGTTACCCCTGTCATTGATTAATAAGGCGAGAATGCTTCCAATTGTTGAATAGCATACATTTACGTCATATATCCATAAGGCTGTCAACAAAAGTATTACAATATACTTTGTTCTTCATCTTGCAGAAGTTCCTGGAAACAGGATACGATGAGCTGCGGAGGCAGCAAGAAAAACAGGGAGTTATAAGCTCCCTGATTGAGGAACTAGGCGAAGAACACACTCGCATGGCGATCCTCAAAAAGTGGTCCGACCTGAAGAGGCGCCAGATGAACCGGGTCAGGCGTATCCGGAATAAATATCATCCTGGTAAGTTATTGGTCACAGTTATGTTTTTTTTCCCCTAAAGTGTATTTTGTGCGTGTACTCGAGAGAGGAGCCGGACTGCAGGAGTTGGGAGTAGGCAGGCCTCCCCCAGAGGTAATCTGCCACCTTTCTCCATGCCCCGGGTGGCAATGGCGGGTGTGAGGGGGTCCTCCCACACAGACTGTCCTACCTGCTCCGCTTCGAATCCCAACGGGGCAGAGGGACTCCCTATAAGGGAGTGAGAGGATTTGCCCGCTCAACCAGCCCCGTTAGTCCTTCGCCTCTCTTTTTAGAGACCGCATGGTCAGAGTGCGTGCATGTTAACCCAATTGCGAGTGCGTGTGTAAGTGTGGTGGTTTTTGTGGGAGGGAGGTGGGCATACTAAGCGCAGGCTTACCTCGCATAGCACACCCACCGGGGGCCGAGCTGAGACCACCAAACTCAATTCACATGTAGCCGAGAGCGGGATCCGAACCCCTAGCTGCAGAGGTGAATGGCTTGTCAGCGCAGTGGCAATCGCGTTGAGCCAGCCCGGGTCCCTTGGGGACAGTTATGTAAGGTCATATGTAATTAATGTAAGGTCAGATGTTGTTAACCAAGACGCCATGTTGTTGTAACATATATCACCACCAGCCAAGGTATTCATAGTACTGTTGGAAAAAAACATGGGACAGCAGACAGGAACACAGAAGTTATGTGGGAACATACTTTTCCCATTGCTTTGCATGGGACTTTAAACAAAAAGCCCGACCCTCACCAATGGGGTTAGTTAAGGGATAAATTAACGATCCTATACTTTAAGTGGACGTATAGATAACATGTGACCAAGTGTTATCGAAATATCTACAGCTGTTATGAAATAACATGTATTTCCCATAGAGTTGAATGGGACTTTAAAGAAAAACCCTGACCAAGGCAAATGGGGGTGGGTAAGGGTTAAACCACCAATCCTATATTTGTGGCTGACATATAAGTAACCTGTGTGCCAAGTTTCATGTAAATATCTTTAGCCGTTTGGACGTGATGGTGGAACATACATACATACATGCACACACACGTTGAGTTTTATATATATAGATTCCCACTAAATTCCTGTGTTAGGCGTGGGGTTGTTATAGTAATCCTGTGTACTCCATCAAGTCCTTTTTTTTAACATGAGATCGTCTGAACAAAACAAAGGAGACAAAAACAGCTCATTTTACCATGGTGGCAGCCCAGCTCACGCTCAGTCCCCTGTAGTGCCCACAAGACCCTTTAATATAACATTGTCCCATTGGTTAACTGTCTATATAAATTAATTTGTATTCATATACAATACAGTAGAGTACACAGAATTTGCATACGTCATTAGAAAACATTTTTATAATATATGAACATTGTGTTACTATAGGAGCTCCGCTACCAACTGTGCGCCCCAAGCGCACAAGGCGACAGGCCGCAGAGGAGGAGCAGGAGGAGGATGTGGAAGAGGAGGAGAGGGATGAGGAGGAGCAGCCAGGGCCATCCACATCACCACCCCCAGTTCCTGTGGAGGAGCAAGAGGAGGAGCTGCACCCCCCCCCGAAACTTCTGGTGGAGTAGTGGGTGACGAGGAAGAGGAGCAGGATGAGACGGTTAATTTTACCATCAATCAGGAGGGTAAATATGTGCACAGAGATTAATAAAATTTCAACAATAAAATGTAGCTCTAAAAATGGACAGCATTTAAAGCAGGGCTGTGGAGTCGGTAGATAAATTTTTCGACTCCGACTCCTCAGTTTTATGTACTTCAGACTCCGACTCCCCGACTCCCCGACTCCGACTCCTCTGTATTAATATGCGAATGTATTTTATAGATTCCTTGAGGGAAAGAAACGCAAACTACCACAGGACTACTGGCTGGGAAGCCAACAGTCTACTGTATTGCACAGTTTAAGCAAAAGACAAACACAATGAAAACAATCAAGTGACTGGATAGTAGCAGCAGGCTTAAACATCAGGAACATGATCTTTAACAGTTCAAAAATACAGACCACATTATTTGGCTGTTTTAGAACAAAAACAAAGCTTATCTATAATGAACCAAAAAAAAAATATGAAAAACCTAGAAATGGTTTATATTAATCTTGAAATGTAGTTCTAGGCTTAGCAAATGCAAATAAATGCAATGTAGAGTTCTAAGGAAGAGAATTGCCTCTGCCAGATCCTCTTTCATAGAGTCTCTTAAGTCAGACTTTATTATTTTTATGGCTGAAAATAATCTTTCGTAACGGTCTTTGAAATCCAAATGTTTTTTTCTTATATCCTAACAGTTCTAAAAAAGCTAGAGGTGAAACAAGCTGCCATGAAAAACCTGACGCAGAGAGTAATGGCAAATGAGCAGCAGATACTTTTTTTGATGCGCCAAAATCAACAACTGGTGCAACAACTGGCGAAAAACATGGATGAGGTGACAGAGCTTCAGAAGTTAATGTCCTAATTTTTTTTTTTTTTTTTTTAATAAAAAATGTTATATTTTGCAAAGGTTTCATTTCTTATTGAAATTGTTAGTTTTTTAAACACATCTAACTTCACATCTAACACATCAACATCAACATCAACATCAACACATCTAGCTTAATAATAACCGAAAACATTTTATACTATTACTAGCTGAATACCCGGCGTTGCCCGGTCTTCCTATCTTAACCTTTTGGGGAGGAAAATCATAGTAATATAAATATACCCATCTTTTATATAAGGGTGTTGGTAAGGGTTAATTTAACTGTTATATATTTTTATTTGGCATATAAGTAATATGTATAGCGGGTATTATTGAAATATCTCCAGGCGTACAGAAGTTATGTGGGAACATACATTTTCCATTGATTTGCATGGGACTTTAAAGGAAAACCCCGACCCTCACAAATGGGGGTAGTTAAGGGATAAATTAACTATCAGTGGTATCAGTGAACAGCAGTGGTAATAGGAGTATATATAGAGTGGGAATTAACTTTTTACATAGGTGTCTTGACTGAGCAGCAGCAGCAGTAGTAGTAGTAGTAGTAGTAGTAGATACAGAGTCATATCACTTGGGCAGGAGGTGCCATGATGAACAGCAGTGGTAATAGGAGTATATAGAGTGGGAAATTACTTTTGACATAGTTGTCTTGACTGAGCAGCAGCAGCAGCAGCAGCAGCAGTAGTAGTATTAGCAGTAGTAGTTGATACAGAGTCATATCACTTGGGCAGGAGTTGCCATGATGAACAGCAGTAGGAATAGGAGTATATAGAGTGTGAAATAACTGCTGACATAGGTGTATTGACTGGGCGGCAGCAGCAGCAGAAGCAGCAGTAGTAGTATTAACAGTAGTAGTTGATACAGAGTCATATCACATGGGCAGGAGGTGCCATGATGAACATCAGTAGGAATAAGAGTATATAGAGTGTGAAATAACTGCTGACATAGGTGTATTGACTGGGCGGCAGCAGCAGCAGAAGCAGCAGTAGTAGTATTAACAATAGTAGTTGATACAGAGTCATATCACATGGGCAGGAGGTGCCATGATGAACAGCAGTAGGAATAAGAGTATATAGAGTGTGAAACAACTGCTGACATAGGTGTATTGACTGGGCGGCAGCAGCAGTAGTAGTATTAACAGTAGTAGTTGATACAGAGTCATATCACATGGGCAGGAGGTGCCATGATGAACAGCAGTAGGAATAAGAGTATATAGAGTGTGAAACAACTGCTGACATAGGTGTATTGACTGGGCGGCAGCAGCAGCAGAAGCAGCAGTAGTAGTATTAACAGTAGTAGTTGATACAGAGTCATATCACATGGGCAGGAGGTGCCATGATGAACAGCAGTAGGAATAAGAGTATATAGAGTGTGAAATAACTGCTGACATAGGTGTATTGACTGGGCGGCAGCAGCAGCAGAAGCAGCAGTAGTAGTATTAACAGTAGTAGTTGATACAGAGTCATATCACATGGGCAGGAGGTGCCATGATGAACAGCAGTAGGAATAAGAGTATATAGAGTGTGAAACAACTGCTGACATAGGTGTATTGACTGGGCGGCAGCAGCAGCAGAAGCAGCAGTAGTAGTATTAACAGTAGTAGTTGATACAGAGTCATATCACATGGGCAGGAGGTGCCATGATGAACAGCAGTAGGAATAAGAGTATATAGAGTGTGAAACAACTGCTGACATAGGTGTATTGACTGGGCGGCAGCAGCAGCAGAAGCAGCAGTAGTAGTATTAACAGTAGTAGTTGATACAGAGTCATATCACATGGGCAGGAGGTGCCATGATGAACAGCAGTAGGAATAAGAGTATATAGAGTGTGAAACAACTGCTGACATAGGTGTATTGACTGGGCGGCAGCAGCAGCAGAAGCAGCAGTAGTAGTATTAACAGTAGTAGTTGATACAGAGTCATATCACATGGGCAGGAGGTGCCATGATGAACAGCAGTAGGAATAAGAGTATATAGAGTGTGAAATAACTGCTGACATAGGTGTATTGACTGGGCGGCAGCAGCAGCAGAAGCAGCAGTAGTAGTATTAACAGTAGTAGTTGATACAGAGTCATATCACATGGGCAGGAGGTGCCATGATGAACAGCAGTAGGAATAAGAGTATATAGAGTGTGAAACAACTGCTGACATAGGTGTATTGACTGGGCGGCAGCAGCAGCAGAAGCAGCAGTAGTAGTATTAACAGTAGTAGTTGATACAGAGTCATATCACATGGGCAGGAGGTGCCATGATGAACAGCAGTAGGAATAAGAGTATATAGAGTGTGAAACAACTGCTGACATAGGTGTATTGACTGGGCGGCAGCAGCAGCAGAAGCAGCAGTAGTAGTATTAACAGTAGTAGTTGATACAGAGTCATATCACATGGGCAGGAGGTGCCATGATGAACAGCAGTAGGAATAAGAGTATATAGAGTGTGAAATAACTGCTGACATAGGTGTATTGACTGGGCGGCAGCAGCAGCAGAAGCAGCAGTAGTAGTATTAACAGTAGTAGTTGATACAGAGTCATATCACATGGGCAGGAGGTGCCATGATGAACAGCAGTAAGAATAAGAGTATATAGAGTGTGAAATAACTGCTGACATAGGTGTATTGACTGGGCGGCAGCAGCAGCAGAAGCAGCAGTAGTAGTATTAACAGTAGTAGTTGATACAGAGTCATATCACATGGGCAGGAGGTGCCATGATGAACAGCAGTAGG
Organism: Rana temporaria; assembly: GCF_905171775.1. NCBI lineage: Eukaryota > Metazoa > Chordata > Amphibia > Anura > Ranidae > Rana > Rana temporaria. The sequence goes on along the minus strand of NC_053489.1, from coordinate 619,400,821 downwards.
AATAAGAGTATATAGAGTGTGAAATAACTGCTGACATAGGTGTATTGACTGGGCGGCAGCAGCAGCAGAAGCAGCAGTAGTAGTATTAACAGTAGTAGTTGATACAGAGTCATATCACATGGGCAGGAGGTGCCATGATGAACAGCAGTAGGAATAAGAGTATATAGAGTGTGAAACAACTGCTGACATAGGTGTATTGACTGATCCAGAGGAGTCATGGGAGAAAATCATGTGGTCAGATGAGACCATAATATAACTTTTTGATCATAATTTCACTAACCGTGTTCGGAGGAAGAATAATGATGACTACAATGCCAAGAACGCCATCCCTAATGTGAAGCATGGTGGTGGTAGCATCATGCTTTGGTGGTGTTTTTCTGCACATGGGACAGGGTGACTGCACTGTAGTAAGGAGAGGATGACCGTGGCCATGTATTGCGAGATTTTGGGCAACAACCTCCTTCCCTGAGTTAGAGCTTTGAAGATGGGTCGAGGCTGGGTCTTCCAACATGACAATGACCCAAAGCACACAGCCAGGATAACCAAGGATTGGCTCTGTAAGGAGCATATCAAGGTTCTGGCGTGGCCTAGCCAGTCTCCAGACCTAAACCCAATAGAGAATCTTTAGAGGGAGCTCAAACTCCGTGTTTCTCAGCGAGAGCCCAGAAACATGACTGATGTAGAGAAGATCTGTGTGGAGGAGTGGGCCAAAATCCCTCCTCCAGTGTGTGCAAAGCTGGTGTAAAACTACAAGAAAGGTTTGACCGCTGTAATTGCAAAGAAAGCCTACTGTACCAAATATTAACATTGATTTTCTCTGATGTTAAAATAGTTATATTCAGCACTGTAAATACATCAGGTCCGGGGCTTCATCAGGGAATGCATGACAAGGGACCCTTCAGCGCCCTGAACCGACGACGGGTGCCAGAAAGTCACCGCCGATCCAGGACTCATTCATCTTTATGAATGTGAGTCTGTCCACTGAGTCTGTGGACAGACGGGTCCTCTTGTCCGTGACCACCCCACCTGCCGCGCTGAATGTCCGCTCAGATAGTACGCTGGAGGGGGGGCAAGACAATAACTCCAGCGCATACTGAGCGAGCTCGCGGCAGGTGTCCAATCTGGCAACCCAGTACTCCATGGGGTCGTCGGTGCTCATACTGTCAGAAGCACCGACGGACGCCATGTAGTCTGCCACCATGTGGGCCAGCCGCTGGTGGTGACTGCTGCTGCTGCTGGTGCTGGTACTGGGTCGCTCGGTTTGGAAGAACATCCTCATCTCTTCCATTAGGTCCCCTGCTCGGCTGCTGCTGGGTGCAGCCACCTGCTGGGTGAGATGAGGGGGGACAACTGGAGGCCGGGGAGTTGCCTGCTCCAACCGTCTGACAATGCCTGCCTGCAGTTCCTCCATCCGGTGCTGCCTCCGGCTGGCTGGGATGAACTGCTCCAGTTTCCCCTTGCACCTGGGATCCAAAAGGGTGGCCATCCAGAAATCATCCCTCGTCTTGATGGTCTTAACCCGGGGGTCCCTCCTGAGGCATCTCAGCATGTGGGCAGCCATGGGGAAGAGCACAGCCCGCTGTGACTCCTCAATGCTGGCCAGGTGAATGAGGTGCGACTCTTCATCCCTGAGGCGCTGCTGGTCAAACTCAGAGATGCCCAACCCCCGGACTATCGGTGCCCCCAACACCGGCTCTCCCTCCTGACCAGGCCCTGACTCCGGGACGACACCAGCAACCACCTCCTCCTCCTCTTCATCATCATCCTCCTCCTCCTCCTCCTCCTCGTCCTGGCCCTGGTCTCGGTGGAGCATTGCTGACTCCTCCTGCTCCACCAAGGCACTCTCCCCAGCTTCGAGCAGGCGATCTAGTGTCCTCTCCAGCATGAACACTATTGGCAGCACGCTATTGAGGCCAATTTGCTCACTGCTGACCATCTTGGTCGCCTGCTCGAAGGAGGACAACACTTGGCAGACCTGGTTTATCTGCCCCCACTGCGCACAGGCGATGAAAGGGAGTTGTGGTGAAGCCCTCTCAGTGCCTAGTTCCATCAGGTACTCCCTCACCGCCCTTTGCTGCTCCCACAACCTCTTCAGCATGTGGAGGGTGGAGTTCCACCGCGTCACACTGTCCACAATCAGCCTGTGAAGGGGCAGATTGTACTTCCGCTGCAACTTGGACAGGGACGCGGTAGCGGTTGGGGAGCGCCTGCAGTGGCTGGCAATCCTACGCGCCTTTGCCACAATGTCACTCAACCCTGGATAAGTGCGCAGGAACTTCTGCACCACCAGGTTGAGGACATGTGCCAGACAGGGCACGTGGGTCAGACTGCCAGCACTAAGGGCGGCGAGTAGGTTGCTGCCGTTATCGCAGACAACCATACCTGCCTGGAGCCTTCGGGGTGTCAGCCACTTCTGGACCTGAGCCTGAAGTGCTTTCAGCACTTCTTCTCCAGTGTGTCTCCGGTCCCCTAAACTAACAAGCTGGAGCACGGCCTGACAGCGCACGTGCCCCACACTTGAGTAGCTACGGGGGCGCTTGCTGGGAGGCTCAGCAGCTGCGGAGACAGTGGCTTGAGGGAGACCAGCAGTTCTCCCCTGGACACCCCGGGGCGGCACCACAAGATCGGTTGCCGCCGATCCCTCACCGACGCCTCGGAGGGAAACCCAATGGGCCGTGAAGCTGATGTAGCGCCCCTGCCCATGCCTGCTGGTCCAGCCATCCATTGTCAGATGAACCCTGTCGCTGACAGCGTGATCCAGCGACAGGGTTACATTCTGCACAATGTGCTGGTGTAGGGCAGGGACACCAGTCCTGGCAAAGAAATGGCGGCTGGGGACACGCCATTGGGGTTGGGCCTGCTCCAACATCTGCCTGAAGGGGTTGCTGTCAACTATGTTGAAGGGCAGCAGATGTTGGGCAATAACCCTTGCCAGGAGCCCATTGAGGGAACGCACACGTCGGTCTCCAGGGGGGAAGGGAGTGGTGCGGTCAAAGGCGTCTGAAATCGACGCCTGGCGCCGGACGGCAGTGCGGGACACAGACGTGGAGGGTGCTGTGGAAGTAGAGGTCTGGCTGCCGGTACCAGTACCTCTACTAGAGGGAGCGGGGGGGCATGACCTGCTGGAAAGAGATGAAGATGTGGCAGGGGCTGCTGTACCCTGCTCACTTGTGGTGGTGGCGCTGCTACCACCACCACGCTTCATCTCGTCATACACCGCCCAGTGGTTTATCCTCAGGTGCTGGTTCAGGGCTGTGGTACCCACCCGAGCCAAACACTTCCCTCTCTTCACCCTCACTTTACAAATCCGGCAGATGGCCACGGTAGGGTTGTCTGCCACCAGGGTAAAGTAATTCCAGACAGGTGACTTCAGCACCGCCCTCCTGTCAGATGGGGTGACGCTTACTTGCACCTGCTGGGACTCGGTGCGCACAGGTGGAGCTGCCTGCTGCTGCTGCTGCTGCTGCTGCTCCTCCTCCTGACACCTCCTGCTGCCATCACCAGTGGAGACCCTGACGATGGTCTCCCTGGTGGTGACCTGGCGCACCGTTTCACCAGGGTGCCTACCTTCCCCGTCGTCACTGACGTAGTGAGCCGACGCGTCAGATGGCAACCATGATGGGTCACCCTCTTCGCCCCCAGAGATGTCAGACCAAGGGCTGAAATGTGTTGGTCTGAGGGAACCAACTGACATGGAGCCTCTAGCCTGGCTCCGCTGTCCCCTCACCCACGCCTGGGTCTGACTAGGTCCTGCTGTTTCCTGCACCAAAACAGCAGCACCAGTTTGAAGGGATGTCTCTGGGATACTGCCAGCAGGTATCCCATCCTCCTCATCCATCCCTTCAAAAAGGTCCTGACCATCAGGACAGAGCTGGAGGTCTGCCTGATGCATGGCCTCCCCCAAGAGATCCCTCTCACTGTCGCTGTCGAACAGTAAGATGCTGGACTCTTGGGGGCTGGGGGGGCGTACTACAGGCACCGGTGTAATGGTGGTACTACTGTGAGTCGGGACCGACGACTCAGTGGCACTGCTGTGCCCCATGTAGTCCACCACTACTTCAGCCTGAGATGGCAATATCGGGCGGCTGCCCGATGGGAAGAACTCCCGGATCAGGCGTACTCCCCTTGCACCCGATCCTCTAACACTAGTAGGGGCACGAGAGGTACCCCGTGCTGGCAGCGATCCAGCACTGGGAGTAACTCCCCTACCCCTGCTGCCACGGCCACGGATGCCGCTCATTATTGCTGATATGTGTGTGGGGGGGTAAACTTTATTGGGGGGGGGGAATGTGAACAAAATGTGTTTTTGTGTTTTTTTTACAAGACAGGCACGCAGACAAAGACGTACACAGACAGCTACTAAACTATAAGAAAAGTAGTACACCAAAGACAAGGACTACAAAATTAAAGAAAAAAAAAAAGCACTAAACAAACACTAACTTTTTTTTTTTTTTTTTTTTTTTTAAACACAAAACACAGACACTAAACACACACTAAGCTAAGCTAGATGAAATAAATGTACACTAACAGTGTGTACACTTACTACACAAAATTTAACTAAACTGAACACAAAACTTAGCTTTTAGAAAAGCTCTTTAGGAAAAACTAAACAAAATGTGAACTGAGATGCCTAGCAAATATCACTGAACAGTGAACCTGCAAGATCTAACAGTAACACAAGATGAACAAAACTTAGCTTTTAGAAAAGCTCTTTTATAAAGCTCAGCAAAATGTGTACTGAAATCTCTAGCAAATATCACTGAACAGCGAGGATTGCAGGATCAAACAGTAACACAAATGAACAAAACAGCACAAAACAGCACAAAACGTAGCTTTGAAAAAAGCTCTTGGGTCTATTGCTTTGAAAAAAGCAGTTGATATACTGGAAAAGATCCACTGGAATCACTAAATAGCAATGCTGGTGATGATCTAAATCAATCAGGAACAAAGACACAGGAACACAGAAACAGCCTCCACACTCTATAGCCAGCTTCTGAATCTGCAATGAAATGGTGCTGGGAGTGAGCTTATATAATGTCCATGCAGGCAGGTTCCTATTGGTTGCTAACCTCTGACGAGTGTGGAAGGAGAACTCTGATTGGCTCTGATGCAAAAGGACGGAGCAAATAATCGCGCAATATTCCTATTGCCGAATATTCGCATTGCGATTATTCGGCAATATAAAATGATCGCTTCAGCTACTCGGCCCAAGGTCTCTAATCATACCAGCAATGCTTTTAGACGTCTATGGAGATCACTAGGATGTGATCTGTTTTAAAAATGAAACTGTAAAAATCGCTCTGATGCGGAAGATCGGGGCGAGGAAAGTAATCGCGCGATATTGCGTTTGCCGAATAATCGCATTGCGATCTTTCTGAAAAATTCAATGAACGCTTCAGCTACTCGGCCCAGGGTCTCTAATGATACCAGCAATGCTTTTAGACGTCGATGGAGATATCTAGGATGTGATCTGTTTTAAAAAAAAAATTGTAAAAAATCGAATATTCGGAATTGCGAATATTCACCGCGAATTTCGAAATATAGCGCGATTTCTCGAATATGCTATATTCGAGTCGAATATTCGCAATGCGAATATTCGTGAGCAACACTATTAAAGAGTAACATGCACATGGACTGTGAGTGCACGTAGACTATGAGTACACGAGTGCTGCGAGCGCATGTGGGCTGTATTGTTGAGTATTAGTGTCAGGAAGCTAGTTGTTAGTTAATTTTTGACAGGGTATAATCCCCATTCCTCATTAAATTAGTAGGTATGATGCCCGACAAGTGTGGAGATGCGACTCTGTGTACATCTTGTGGCATGTGTGTCTTCCTTGATCATCTGATCAAGGGCAAATACTGTTGTGCAAAATGTAAGCACATTGTTTCCCTGGAAGGCCAGGTTGTGAATCTAGAGAAGCAACTGTCAGCACTGAGAAGACCCTCCATACTAAATGAGAGCTGGGAACATACCCGGCAGGTGTTGGCAGGGGCCAGCACAGAGGAGGGAGGAGACAAAGAGGTGCAGGCACTAGAAAAAAATGAATGGGTGACAATCAGGAAGGGTAGAGGGGAAAGTGCCAGGGATGCGAATCCTCAGCTGGAAAATTCCAATAAGTACGCCCGTTGAGTGACATTGGTGAAACCAGTCAGGGACCAGCACTGCTGGAACTGAGGGACTCCCCTAGCTGCCAGGGGAAGAACTCCTCCAGTGAGAGTGGGGCTGGGAAGCCAAGGAAAAGAAAAGACAGATTCTGGTGGTAGGTGACTTACCTCTTAGGCCGGGTACTCACGACCAAACATGTATGGTGAAAGCGGTCCGTCGGACCGTTTTCACCATACATGTCTGCCAGAGGGCTTCTGTACGATGGTTGTACACACCATCGTACAGAAGTCCGCGCGTAAACAATACGCGGGGCGTGTCCGCGGTGTCGCCGCGTCGATGACGCGGTGTCGCCGCGACAATGACGCAGCGACGTGGGCGGCCCGCCTTTAAAATGCTTCCACGCATGCGTCGAAGTCATTCGACGCATGCGAGGGACGGCGGGCGCCTGGACATGTACGGTAGGTCTGTACTGACGACCGTACATGTCCGAGCGGGCAGGATTCCAGCGGACTGTTTTAAAACAAGTCCAGGAATATTTGTCCGCTGGGAAAAGGCCCGGCGGGCAAATGTTTGCTGGAATTCGGCCCGCTCGCGCCCACACACGACCAAACATGTCTGCTGAAACTGGCCTGCGGACCAGTTTCAGCAGACATGTTTGGTCGTGAGTACGGGGCCTTAGAAGGACAGAGAGGGCAACCTGTGACAAAAACCTAAAGTGCTGAGCTGTATGCTGTCCACCAGGCGCTCAGGTTCGGCACATCACAGATCTGGTGGACAGATTACTGGGTCTGACTGGGGTAGACCTGGCTGTCATGGTGCACGTTGGTCCCAATGACAAAGTCAGAAGCAGATGGAGTGTCCTAAAGAACGGTTTTAAGGACTTAGGAGCTAAATTAAGGAAAAGGACCACCAAGGTAGTATTCTCAGAAATACTACCAGTACCTCGAGCCACACCAGAAAGGCAGAGGGAGATTAGGGAAGAAAATAAGTGGCCGAGGAACTGGTGTAGTAAGGAGAGGTTTGGGTTCCTGAAAGACTGGGTCAACTTCTCAGTCGTTCACCAGTTCTATGGAAGGGACGGACGGCACCTAATTGACGAGGGTGCAGATCTGTGAAGATGGCTGAAAAGTTAGAGGGGCTTTTAAACTAGGCAATGGGGGGAGGGTCCAGAGGTAGAGATAGTCAGCGCAGAACATATTCCAGAGGGTAGTGTTGTGGGCATTAGTGGTAGGTTGACTAAAGCACATAAACCCGAGGTACAGTAAGTATAGTAACAGGTCCTATTTGCAACCTCAGAACTCCCAATAAGAAGACAGTATGTGACCGGTCTAAACTACGTGGCATGTTCACCAATGCCAGGAGCCTGGCAGACAAGATGGGAGAACTAGAGATACTGTTGTGCGAGGAGGATTTAAATTTTGTGGGAATTTCAGAGACTTGGTTCAACAGCTCTCATGATTGGCTGGCAACCATTCAAGGGTGTTCCCTTTATCTCAGGGATAGGGAGGGTAAAAAAGGGGGAGGGGTATGCCTGTATATAAAGAATAATGTACAAGTGAATGTGAGAGATGACATCACTAGGGGAGCTAGGGAGGAGGTGGAATCCTTATGGGTAGAGCTCCAAAGGATTGAAATTAAGGGGAAAGTAATACTGGGAGTCCGCCCCGCTGAGGAAGTTGCAAAACGTAACGCGTACAGGGGAAAGAGCCTGGAGACACATCGCTCGCTGCCATCCTTTGGAAAAGATCATTTCAAATGATCGGACATTCTGACATTTCTTACTGCCGTTTTTTATCTTGGCTAATGTGAGTAGCCTGTGTTATATTACTTTTAAAAATAAATGTTTAGCTCAGCAGAGAGCACTTAGATCTTGATTCCTTTTTTCATGGTATGGTCCGGTTTAACTACTGACTTGTGAGGAACTGATCCATGTATCCTGCTTGCTGGCTTTCCATGCTGAGAAATCTGCTTAATTGACCACCTGGTAAAACAGTGGTCAATGTTTGGAGGTGAGAGTACCCATTCTTACTGGTGGAGGGAGCACTTTAAGTTTGGATTTTAACCGTCACCTGGTGAAGATTCCTATTATCTGGCAATTTTGGAATTTTTAACATATTTGGACTTTATATAATTTTATTAAATTGTTTCACCGATATATGGATTGATCTGAATACACATATATATATATATTTATTCTTATTGAATTGTTCGCTGCACTTTTTCTTTCTATATTTTTGATACTTTTGGATTTTGTGAATATCCTTTTAGTGTCCAGCTTGCATTATTGGTGGAGGAGGTTTTTTACTGGTTTACTAGTTTTACGAGATTTATACTGGTTTATACTTTTTTTTTTTACGTTTCTCAAAAATGTTTCTAATTTATTATTACTATATATATTTTTGCGCTGATTGCACCCCTGTTTTTTGAATACTGGGAGTATGCTAAAGGCCCCGTAACCTGAGGGAGGAGTGGGAGACGGACCTCCTATCACAAACTGGATTAGCGGCAAGGATGGGAGGTGTCATCATAATGGGGGATTTTAATTATCCAGACATAGACTGGGCAGAAGGAACCGCACATTCGTCTTAGGCTCGCCAGTTCCTAAATGTCTTGCAGGACAATTTCATGGGTCAGATGGTAGACACACCAACTAGAAACAAAGCATTACTAGACCTACTGATTACCAACAGTACAGACCTGATCATGGATGTGGAAATAAGGGGCAACTTAGGAAACAGCGATCACAGGTCATTAGCGTCAGTATAAATCACACAAATACGAAACATAAGGGCAATACGAAGACACTGAATTTCAAAAGAGCCAACTTCCCTAAACTACGAACCTTGCTAGAAGATATAAATTGGGATACAATCTTAGGAACATAGAACATTAAGGAGAGATGGGTTCGCTTTAAGAACATATTAAAAAAGGGCATTAGCCAGTGCATCCCATTGGGAAATAAATATAAAAGAGCGAACAGAAGTCCTGGATGGCTTAACTTCAATGTAAAAATGCATATAAAAGCAAAGAAGAAGGCCTTCAAAAAATACAAGGCTGAGGGATCATCATCAGCATTCAGATTTTACAAAGAATGCAACAAGAAATTTAAGGGTGCAATTATAGCAGCTAAGATAGAACACGATAGACACATAGCGGAGGAAAGTAAAAAAAAAAATAATTCTTTAAGTATATAAACAGTTAAAGAGGGAGGACAGACAAAATTGGCCCCATAAAGAATGAGGAAGGAAATCTGGTTACAAAGGATAGTGAGATGGCGAAGGTATTAAATTTATTCTTCTCCTCTTCACAAGGGAATCGGGGGGCTTCAGTAACCAAAACTGCAGTGTTTATCTTCATGACACATCACAGGAAGCACCCTCATGGCTAACAGAGGACAGAATTAGAAATAGACTTGAAAAACATAACATTAATAAGTCATCGGGACCAGATGGCTTGCACCCGAGGGAATGGTACCAGCTGATTGGAGAAAACCAAAGTATAAACAATGTTTTTTTTTAAAAGGGCCAAAATACATCCCTGGGAATTACAGACCAGTTAGCCTAACATCAATAGTATGCAATCTCTTGGAGCAGATGATAAGGGACTATATACAAGATTTTTGTAATGAAAACGGTATCAGCAGTAATCCATGGATTCATGGAAAATTGTTCTTGCCAAACAAATCTATTAACCTTCTATGAGGAGGTGAGCTGCCATCTAGATAAAGGAAGGCTGTAGATGTGGTGTATCTGGATTTTGCAAAAGCATTTGATACAGTTCTCCATAAACGTTTACTGTACAAAATAAGGTCTGTTGGCATGGACCATAGGGTGAGTACATGGATTGAAAACTGTCTACAAGGGCAAGTTCATAGGGTAGTGATAAATGGGGGGTACTCGGAATGGTCAGGGGTGCCCCAGGGTTCTGTCCTGGGACCAAACCTATTTAATTTATTTATAAATGACCTGGAGGATGGGGTGAACAGCTCAATCTCTGTATTTGCAGATGACACTAAGCTAAGCAGGGCAATAACTTCTCTGCAGGATGTGGAAACCTTGCAAGTAGATCTGAACAAATTAATGGGGTGGGCAACTACATGGCAAATGAGGTATTATGTGGAAAAATTTTAAATAATGCATTTGGGTGGCAAAAGTATGAATGCAATCTACTCACTGGGGGGGGGGGGAATCACTGGGGTTAAACCAGGATGGAAAAGGACCTGGGAGTCCTAGTAGATGATAGGCTCAGCAATGGCATGTAATGCCAAGCTTCTGCTAACAAAGCAAACAGAATATTGGCATGCATTAAAATTGGGTTAACTAGTTATGAAGAAAGGTTGCGAGCACTGAACTTATCCTCTCTTGAGAAGAGACGTTTGAGAGGGGATATGATTTCAATTTACAAATACCATACTGGTGACCCCACAATAGGAAAAAAACTTTTCTGCAGAAGGGAGTTTAATAAGACACGTGGCCACTCATTAAAATTAGAAGAGAAGAGGTTTAACCTTAAACTGCATAGAGGATTCTTTACTGTAAGAGCGGCAAGGATGTGGAATTCCCTTCCAGAGGCGGTAGTTTCAGCGGGGAGCATCGATAGTTTCAAGAAAGTAGATAAGCACCGTAACGACCACAACATACAGGGATATACAATGTAATACTGACATAAAATCACACACATAGGTTGGACTTGATGGAAGTGGAGGATATAAATAGGATGGAAGACTTAATTCTAATGGCGCAACACAAATGTGAGAAATACACTAAGAATACACTAAGACCTGGGATCTTTGGAATCTATTTGTTCTCTCTGATGAGGGGAAGGCCCTCTTTGGAACATAAGTATCTCAAAAGCTGTGGGTGGCTACCTACCTCTGTTGTCCTGAGCCATTTTCACCCCTCCCCTTAATATCCTGCCCCTGCTCCCCCCTCCCACACACTCTATTCTGTTCCTCTCTTTTCTATCTTTCCCTCTCTTTTTAAATTGAGTTTGGGCAACCTTTTCCATTTCTCAGTAACCATACTTTAGGCACTACCATGATAATTGTCATTAATGAACACTTCAATTTGCAATTTTATGTACTAATGCCTACTTACATTTACTGTATATACATTGTAACGGTCACCACCGTTTACGATATTTCATTCCATCGCCCCACGACAGCTGTTCTTCTGGCGATGGAAACATCCCACTGCTGCCACCACTGTAACGGTCACTACCGTTTACGATCTCCCATTCCATTTACCACGTCAGCTTATCCGACAGTCCGACAAGCCAGCAGACACGATCCATCCCATTTCCCAGAATAACCGAGACACAAGCTCTAGCTCTGGTTTCAAAATGTATGAACACTTTTAATGGTTCCTTAGCTTTCTTATATACAGTACAACATGTTACAGTTAATCAAAAGAACAACCGAAGCAGGAGTGGACATCCGAGTTAAGCAGGCTGATCCGGGCAGGGATGCGATTGGACGAGAGCTACAGAGCCCTCCGGTGGTTTGTAGCCCAAGAGTGCCCGTGGTCAGCGGATGACAGCCCCACGGAAGGCTTTGATTATGATGGCCTGGGACTATTGTATTGGAGGATGTCCAGTGGTCCTGACTTCGGGGATGACCGGGAGTGGCGCTTGGAGGACATAGTGAAGCCCCATTGTGTGATGTTTTGGGGGTGGAGAGTTTCTTTGTTCCTTTGATTAACTGTAACATGTTGTACTGTATATAAGAAAGCTAAGGAACCATTAAAAGTGTTCATACATTTTGAAACCAGAGCCAGAGCTTGTGTCTCAGTTATTCTGGGAAATGGGATGGATCGTGTCTGCTGGCTTGTCGGACTGTCAGATAAGCTGAGTTCTGTGACTGAAGTCTTATTTATCTTTCTGTCATTGCTGTATTGATTGGGTTTTGCATTTTTTTTTTAAGTTTAATAAAAAATTATATTTGGGAAAAAAAATACAGTAGCTCCTCCGTTTTATTAGACTGATTGCATACTCATTCTGAAAGGGAGGGTCTGGTTCATTATAACCAGCTGGTGTTTTATTGAGGAAAGCTTCTGGGTCTGCTGCCCTTTAGAAGTCTTCTGAACCTCTGAAGAGTATTTCACCAAAACTTACATTTCTATTGCTGGGGGTGTTCAAAAAATACTTTTATCTTAGAATAGACTTCTTGGGAAATCAATGAAACAATCACATAGGCAGGAAATTTCATTTTTGGAAATGCTCTGTACACCAGCTGTGCACACGATGCATCCAGGTGACATATTGCATTGATATTTTACAAAAATTTACAGTGCTACAGATTGAAAAGTTAAGGTATAACATTAAATTACAATATGGCTTCTGCAGCGATTGTATATGCTATATTTTTCTTCCTTGAAAGTGGTGTTACCCTTTAAATTTACCTGTTGCTTTACTCTGCATAGGCAAAAGACAGGTTCACTTTAATCTAAGAAGGACTAGTACAACAGGCTGAAGATACTGTTGTTATATAGAAAATTACATACAATGTTGCCCCTTACAAACATAGTCCATTTCTACTGAACAGAACAGTATGTGATCTGTGTTCCGGCAGATGAGCAATAGTCTATTCAATATTATGTAGAGACATTTTAGTTGAGGGCTGGAAACAAAGTTCTGTGCAGTAACACTGCCACCCTGTTGATTAATAGCATTTTCTCTCTTTTGACAAGTAAAAAGCATTTTATCACAACCCAGACAGGTCCACTTTAATCTAATCAATCTGCATTGAACACTTTCAAAGTTAACAGTAACCACACATTTTGCAAATGTCTATGTGGGGTTCACATGCCAATGTTGGATTTTAAAGGATTCTTGGATGTTACATTTTTGTATGGTTAAAAGCAGTGGGGGTGCGTCCATAGTGGGCACAGGAGCGCCGCCCCATCTCTCCTGCACCCGTCACTCAACAATACATAGATTCATGCATTGCATGAATCTATGTATTGTCACCGCTGCCGCCCACTATTCAGGTTGCCGGTCCCATGTTGAGCGCTGGCCATCTGAATAACAGTGGTCGGTGTGTTTTGGAAGTGCCTATCAGAGCCAGAGGCTCTGCTAGGCTTCCCGATTACAGCCTGTGGGCTCTAATCGGCTTCCAAATGGTTAACCAGAGGGCCCTGGTTAACACTGACACGCGTCTCAGTCAATCAGGTTCACCGGGTCTGGTTACCAGTCACCTGATTGGCTGAAGCGACATCGAGGGCGGGAGAAGACATCGAGGGAGCGTGGAAGATGATGGCTGACCCGAGAAAAGTAATTGCTGGGCAGGGGGGCAAACTGGTGATATTTTGGGGCAAACTGGTAGCATTTTACAGGGGAAAATTGGCGGCATTTTACGGGGCAAACTGGCGGCATTTTACAGGGCAAACTGGCAGCATTTTACAGGGCAAACTGGCGGCAATTGATGGGCACAGTGGCGACAATTGATGGCACATTGGCTGCGTTTGATGGTTCCAGTGGCGACAATTGATGGCAAAGTGGCGACAATTGATGGCACAGTGGCTGCGTTTGATGGCACAGTGGCAACAATTGATGGCACAGTGGCTGCGTTTGATGGCATAGTGGCGACAATTGATGGCACAGTAGCTGCGTTTGATGTCACAGTAGCGACAATTGATGGCACAGTGGCGACAATTGATGGCACAGTGGCTGCGTTTGATGGCACAGTGGCGACAATTAATGGCACAGTGGCTGCGTTTGATGGCACAGTGGCTGCGTTTGATGGCACAGTGGCTGCGTTTGATGGCACAGTGGCTGTGGTTGATGGCACAGTGGCGACAATTGATGGGCATAGTAAGGCTGCAATTGAGTTTTTTTTTTTTGTTCGTTTGTTTGCATCCCTACAAAAATTTTGAGCACCAGCCGCCACTGGTTAAAAGAATCATAAAATAGTTAAAGGACTCCAGACAAAAGAAAGTATACAGTAATAAGTAATGGGAATACAGACCTCTGCTGTATCTTATTCTTCCGAGGTGGCTTCAGAGGTGGTGCAGGGGGTGAGGCAGCAGCAACAGGAATGTAAGGCCACCAGGGACCGCAGGCGAATTAAAAGCAACATGCACTTAGGCATTGGAAGTGCGGTCCATGCCCACCAAGGAAGCCATACTGGTGCCGTGCACCTCCACAGTGTGGGCCTTTTTCTTCATCCAGGCAGAGGATGGATCTGTGAGTCCTCCACTTGCAGAGGACATTCTGGATCTCAGTTGAAAGTAACTGCACCCACAAGTGCATAGTGCCTGAGCTGAAGACTAGGCACCATATAAAGGGCCTATACCTCAACGACACATCGAGGGACCCAGCAATGAAGGCATAGATACTGCACATGGAACATGTGAAAGTTCCATTTATATTCCCATATTCATCTGTTAATAATCATGCCTGTAAAAAAAAAGTAAATGATGGTGATGATAATGATGATGGTAAAGAGTAACTACACAAGGATTTCTAATGATGATGCTGCTTGCTCGCCCATAGTTTTTTGCATTCCAGTATTAATCGACCAGAATGAAAAGCTCTTGTATTAGGCTCCTATATATTTATTTAATTTGATTCACAAATACTGTAGATGTATATTTTATTTCATAGTATTAACACATATTTCTGATATTCTTGTCTATTAATTGACAGTTTATGATAGTTTACTATTAGTGAGGCCTTGTGATCAAAATTAAAGTACCGCCAGCTCTGGCCACTCATGGCACTTCATCTATGTGGCTCTTCTGCAGCGACCCAATGTGCCTGTGCCATGTAAAACCAATAAACACAAGTGGATGGTTTCAGGCTGGAACCTATAAGCACACACATAGTAAGTACAAATAAACAGTCTTCAGGGCGAGAATGAAAGAGTCTTTTGTTTTGTAGCTGTGAAATAACCATACATTGCTGGTCTCTGGGAGAACACTGTTCCAAGTCTCTCGTTAGAACCTAGAATGTAACAATTTCTGTTTTTAGTATTCTTTATTTATCGAGAAAGAGCTGTCAGCTTTTGGAAAGCCAATTTTACAGAGTAATACTCTGCATTGATATGGAAATAAAAAAGAAAAAGCAATTACCAAAAGTAACCACTTGTTTGTAAGACTCTACAAACCAAAAGAAAACATGAGCAGGGGACTTCAATAAATTAATAATGACACTTTTCTGATGGTATGGCCTTTTGATCATGGCTTGCATGTATGCAGGTGCAGTATCTATGGTTTTCTGATTCCCATGGGGCAGCTATCTGATTGGATGCTGGCATCCCATGTGACTTTGGCAGTCATCTTGGGTAAGGCAGAGTCTACGTATCGAGGCTCCCAGGTTTAGCAAGCATTTCACATGTGGCTAGAGTAAGGACAGGTCTCCTGTCTGTCAGGGATGGTGGAAAGGTTCCAGAGGAGTAGGGAAAGTGCAGGGACATGCCATCCTACCTGGAAGCCTCCCCACTTGGGTACGGACCGGCCAAGCCGCATTCAGCTCCTCAAGACGGACACTGTCAGCACACCTGTGACATTCTGCTACTAGCAAATTGCTGTTACATCCTGTGAGTGCTCCCGGTCAGGTTGCCTTCCCGTCGGGCTTGTTGTGTATTACCGGATTTAGGCCTCGTACACACGGCCGAATATGTCAGATGAAAACGGTCCGCGGACCGTTTTCATCGGACATGTCTGCTGGGAGATTTTGGTCTGATGTGTGTACACACCATCAGACGAAATTCCCCGCGGACAGAAAATGCGGTGACGTGGCGGCTACGTGCGCGAACCAGGAAGTTCAATGCTTCCACGCATGCGTCGAATCGCTTCGACGCATGCGCGGGATTTTGGGCCAGCGGACATGTCCGATGAGTCGTACTAACCATCGGACATGTCCGACGGACAGGCTTCCAGCGGACAAGTTTCTTAGCATGCTAAGAAACTTTTGTCCACTGGAAACCTGTCCGCTAGGCCGGAAAACTGTCCGGTAGGCCCTACACACGGTCGGACATGTCCGCGGAAACTGGTCCGATGGACCAGTTTCAGCGGACATGTTCGGTCGTGTGTATAAGGCCTTAAATTACAATACAAAAAAAGGAGATGCAATCAGCGCAAAAAAAATATTATAATCTAACCCCCCTATGCAAGCTGAACACTGAAATAATTTTCACTAAATTCAATGGCAAAGATAGATATAAGGTACGTGCAGCGCAAACAAAGAAATAAATTACTAGACCATACTACATAAAAAGTAAAATTATAGAACAATGTTCCTAAAAAGGTCCAAGAGAAAGTCCACAGAAATGGTCCAAATGGGTTATGAGTGTCTACTCCACAGGATCTATTCACCAGTGCTGATATGATAAGCAGCCGCGACAAAACCCCTTCACCTCTAGGCTCTCAAAACACTCTCACCTCATAAAATTGACCCCTGAACGAACAGGTGATCAATAAAGCACAATGTCAGATATGATTTCAAACGTCCGAAAGCACTGTTGTTCATGAGTACTGTAGGCACTTTGGGCCAGATTCACAAATGAGATACGACGGCGTTTCTCCTGATACGCCGTCGTACCTCTGTTTCTATCTATGCGACTGATTCATAGAATCAGTTACGCATAGATATCCCTAAGATCCGACAGGTGTAATTGTTTTACACTGTCGGATCTTAGGATGCAGTACCGTGGCCGCCGCTGGGGGGAGTTCGCGTCGTAAACCAGCGTCGGGTATGCAAATTAGGAGTTACGGCGGATTCACGACGGTTTTTCGCGTTCGCTACGTCGCCGCTAGTCTAGTTTCCCGTCGCAAAGTTAGTCGTTTTTTTTGGTGCCCTAAGTACGCTACGCGCGTCGCCGTTCAGAAAAATGACATCACGGCGCGCAAAGCACGGCGAGAGTTAAGAAACGGAGCATGCTCAGTAGGTCCGGCGCGGGAGCACGCCTAATTTAAATGGCACACGCCCATTTAAATTGGCCCGCCTTGCGCCGGAGGCCGCCGGCGTAGTTTTCATTGCAAGTGCTTGGTGAATCAGGCACTTGCGATGAAAAATTGCGGCGGTGTAACGTATCTAGGATACGTTACGCCGCCGTGATTCTACGTGAATCTGGCCCTTAAGTTGTATGTGTCTTGTCTGTCTCTTATGCCGCGTACACACGATCATTTTTCGGGTTGTAAAAAATTTTTTTTTTTTTTATGTCATTAAAAACAATCGTGTGTGGGCTTCAGAACATTTTTCGGGTTCTAAAAAATGGGCAAATTTTTTTTCGAACATTCTCTATTTTTTAACAACGTTTTTAACGTTGTCGTTTTTCGGGTTGTAAAAAATGGTCGTGTGTGGGCTTTAACGACGTGAAAAATCCGCGCATGCTCAGAAGCAAGTTATGAGACGGGAGCGCTCGTTCTGGTAAAACTACCGTTCGTAATGGAGTAAGCACATTCATCACGCTGTAACAGACAGAAAAGCGCAAATCGTCTTTTTCAACACAAAATCAGCTAAAGCAGCCCCAAGGGTGGCGTCATCCACATTGAACTTCCCCTTTATAGTGCCGTTGTATGTGTTGTACGTCACCGCGCTTTGCTAGAGCATATTTTTTTCACGATCGTGTTAATGATCCTCCCGAGGAGGAGCTTTGTGACGTCACCCGTGTCCTTTCCATTGCCATTTGCGGCTGTACACCACGGCTACATGCCATGCTTTTTTATGGTTTTAATCTCATTCGCTATACCAGACGGTAGTCCTCCAGTGGATTTCCCTGTGCCTATTGTCCAGTCTAGAATCTTTGCTGTATAGTGAACTTTTTTACCCTTGGAATAAAATACAAACAGTCTACACTGAGATCGTGTTTTCTGTTGTTTTTTCATATCTGATCGGATTACTTACCACTCTGCTGGATCCATCCGCATCTTCTCTCCTATGCTGAGACCAAGCTGTTTTGACCAGTTGGTAATGCTAATGGCCCATCCCATCTGATCTGATTACTTACCACTCTGCTGGATCCATCCGCGTCTTCTCTCCTATGGTGAGACCAAGCTGTTTTGACCAGTTGTTAACGCAAATGGTCCATCCCATCTGATAAGGAAGCATTTTCCTTGTTGGTGGAGGTTACATCACTTTCGTTTGAAGAGTTTTTGCTGTATCACTGGATGTCATCTTCAGTTATTTTTATATGGACTTTCATTGCGCTGCACTTACACATTTTTTCATTTGCTACATATGAGGTCGTGATTACCTTTTTTTGTGTTCAGCTTGCAATATTTTTAGTTTAACTGTATTATTTGTGCGCTGATTGTTGCTTTTATTACCCAAATATGGCCATGGTTATATTTGGGTAAGGGTAGGACACTCCTGCCTGGCAGCTGAATGAGCCATTGAGCACCATGGCAACCAAATATGAGGTAGTCATGTAGACAAAGACTCACCCAAGCTTTACCACACAATTGTAAAGTAATGAGCTGAATATTGAGGACTCAGGCTTGTTGTGTTCCATGAACATCAAAATAACAAGAAATGGCGACAACACAATTGCTTCTTACAAATCTTTATTTGGCACTAATAGCAGTGCTACATTCGTATTGCTAACGCATTTCGGCCGGAGCCTTCCTCATAGCATACAGGTTTACAATAAAATCTAATTTATGTAGAAAAAATATAAATTACTCTTAAAAAGGGGGCAGTACAATCCAATTTAAAATCAGTTGACAATTAAAAACATGTGAGGTTGGTGGAACCAGAGAAGGAGGGGAGGAAAAATGGAGACACAGACTGAAAACTCTAGTTCTATAGTGGAATCAAATTGTATTGTTTTAAAAACAAATTCACATCCATTTTACTATTCATTCCACTAGGGAATCAGGTGTTCAATCTGTGCATCCTCCACACCTCCTTCTGAAGTAGAGTGTGGAGTGATTTCTATGGCATGCAATACTGCATGTGGCCAGAGGTGGGGGGCGAAGAGCCTTGGAAATACTCGCGGACAGCTCGGCTGATCTCAGAAACCCTCGGAAAGGTTCAGAAACACTTGGGAAGAGTATTTATAAGTATTTCTGAGTGATTCCAAGTGATCCCGAGCATTTCCGTGTGTCACGGCGCCCCCGCACCTCTGGCCAAATGCGGTCCTGCCCACCCAATTAGCGTGAATTCTGCTCGTTTTACGAGACAACACTCGCAAACCGAGTCAGAAAAAAAAAGTTGCTCGTTATTCAAAACGCTCGTTAACCACGTTACTCGTAAACCAAGGTTCCACTGTAATTAAACATTTCATTCAAGAAACTGCTTCTCAGTCCCTATAGACCAAACACAATTCAAAAACCTGGTACATCACCATAAATGAATTACCCCATCACATTACAAATATCTCCATATTCCTGTAACGCCGTCAGCGTTACTCCTTTTACATGGAGCGCAGGCTTGTCACTTATGACAGCTGCGCTCCATTCAGACACACGTCCGCGTCACTTCCGGTGCGCGGACGTCTGCGCTCCACGTTGGAACGCGGAAGTGCGTTCCAGCGTGTGGCGCTCAGCTCAGCCCACAGCCCGGGCTATTTAAACTCCCGGGAATGGCGGCAGGGTGTTCGGATATTCCTGTTGGACCCTGCCGCCACCTGGGAACCCTGAGCAAAGCTACAGAGTCCCTGTAGCACCTCTCTCCACAGCACACCTCTTCAGAGACCCAAGATTTCGGTACATACTGGCAAAGACTCACCACTACTGCATACTACATGCTAGATACCACCACCACCTGTGCGGAGTTCCTGGTACAGACTACCTCCTAAACCGCAAGTATATCTAAACCAAACAACTGCTGTATAAGGATACCATCAACACCTGTGCGGACATTCCTGGTACAGACTACCTCCTAAACCGCAAGTATATCTAAAACCAGCTTGTTATGCTGACAGTGATTGCTAGTATATCTCAGGACTGTATCTTTCACTCTATACTTGTTACTATATACTAGCACCAGATACAGCAGAGTTACTTCACGCTATTGATACCAGTGTGGTGATATTCTACAGTACCTGTAATTCTACTACATTTATTTGTTGAATTTACTTAGACGTGACTTTATCTTTGTAGTATCTGGATTGTGTCCATTATTTAAGCTTAAGAGGAATTAAGCTATTACCCTTATGTTTTGCTTCCATTAGAGGATATGATGATATAACCCCAAACTCTTATTGTTCAGTGAGAGTGAACTGGTGGTTGATTTCTGATAAGCCTCTACAGCTGGGGTCTAAACTCTAAATAGAGTCTTCTCATTGTCAGGGTCATAACATAATATCCGAACCCCCAAAAATAAAGGAAGAAAGGATATATATATATATACATATATCTTTAAAATGGATCCAGCTGACCTTACAAATCATTTAGTTGCACTCTCTCAAAGGGTTGATAATCTTACCACCAACATGAATGAGTTACGTATGCAGAATGATGCTTTAAGAGATCAAAATTTTGCACAAGCCAGGGAAAGACCTGAACCAAAGGCCTGTTCTCCGGAACCTTTTTTTGGAGATAGAAAAAATGACAGACAGTTTATTAGTTCATGCCGATTGATGTTTGAACTGCGGCCACGTACTTATCATTCTGATAGGATAAAGATCCTCACATTAATTACTTATCTTAAAGGTGAGCCCAGGGTATGGGCTGACACCTACGTAGAAGAACACGGAGATCTCCTAGGAGATTTTGACACATTTCTTGATGAAATGTCTTTGTTATATGAAGATCCCAACAAACAGTTAACAGCTGAGAATTCAATCAGGAGTCTTAAACAGGGAAGGCGGCCTGTTGAAGATTTTATTTCAGAATTCAAATGTTGGTGCAGAGAAACTCAATGGTCTGATATTTCTCTCAGAAACCAGTTCCGTTTGGGTTTATCTGAGGCCATGAAGGATGAGCTTGCCCGCGTTGACCTACCCACTACTTTGGAAGATCTTATGCACCTCTCAGTGACTATTGATCGTCGCCTTCGCGAAAGAAAGACCGAACGTGCCATTACTTATTCTGTCACTCCCTTCAGGAGGTCTAGATCACCTCCCAAAGATTCTCCAATGGATCTTAGTGTTATTAAAGGACCTTTAACTTCTGCAGAGAAACAGCGCCGCAGAGCTAACAATCTTTGCCTATATTGTTCTGCTCCTGACCATATCGTTTCCACCTGTCCTCTTCTCAAGAAGAATTCAGAAGGTAATTTCTCCCACATTAGTAAATTAAATTCACCTGGAACCATATCTAATCATTATATTTTTGTTCCTCTCACCCTACAGTGGGATCAAGGAAAGATTTCCATTGAAGCAATGGTCGACAGCGGGCATGTGGCAATTTCATTGATTCAAATGTTGTAAAAGCTAATAAAATTCCCAGTGTGTTAAAGCAGATTCCAGTGTCACTCACTTTTATTGATGGTTCTAACCCTTCTTTCGGTCCAGTTACATCTCAGACAGTTCCCTTAACAGTTTCTTGTGCCACTGGCCACACAGAGATTTTCAATTTTGATATTATTTCATCTCCAGTTTTCCCTGTAGTTTTAGGTCTACCATGGTTGCATCTTCATCAGCCTACTATTCTTTGGTCCACAAGATCCCTTTCCTTACAGTCTACTTACTGTACAGAATTCTGTCATCCTCCATGTATCATCTCCTTTTCAGAAGTTCATCCTACTAATCTACCAAATTACTTACAAGATTTCGCTGATGTGTTCAGTAAGACTAACGCAGATAAACTCCCTCCACATAGGATTTATGATTGTCCTATTGACTTAATTCCTGACAGTCCTATCCCTACCGCTCGGATTTACCCCCTTTCACAACCAGAGCTTATACACCTAAAAGATTACTTGGATGAGAACCTTAAAAAAGGATTTATAAGGCCCTCCACTTCTTCAGCTAGTGCAGCTCTATTTTTTGTAAAAAATAAGGATGGATCACTTCGACCGATAATAGATTATCGATCCCTCAATAACATCACTATAAAGAATAGATATCCATTACCACTCATTCCAGAACTTATTGAACGTTTACAAACAGCTAAGATCTACACAAAGCTGGACCTCAGAGGTGCCTATAATCTGATAAGGATCCGCTCTGGAGATGAGTGGAAGACTGCCTTTAAAACTCGATACGGGCTTTTCGAGTATTGTGTAATGCCTTTCGGCTTATGTAATGCCCCAGCAACTTTTCAGTGGTTTATTAACGATATTTTTCATGATCTGCTTGACATTTGTGTTGTTATTTACTTGGATGACATATTAATTTACTCTGATACTCTGGAGGAACATCACAAGCATGTGCGTTGGATTCTGGATAGGCTCAGAATTCACTCTCTATATGCGAAACTTGAGAAGTGCGTCTTCAGTCAGACGACTATCTCCTTTCTTGGTTATCAAATCACTCCTGACGGAGTTCAGATGGACCATAATAAAGTGGATTGCATTTTGTCCTGGCCTTCTCCCCAGTCTAGAAAGGCCCTTCAGAGATTCCTTGGATTTTCTAATTATTATAGAAAATTCATTAAAAATTTCTCATCAATTGTGAGACCACTTACTAGTTTAACCAGTTCTAAGATACCTTTCATTTGGTCCAAGGAAGCACAGAAATCCTTTGAAACACTTAAGCTCAGTTACTCTTCAGCTCCCATTCTCCAACTACCCAATCCAATGTTTCATTTCACTTTGGAAGTTGATGCCTCACATTTTGCCTTGGGTGCTGTACTTTCCCAACGACCCACATTATCACAACCACTACATCCTGTTGCCTTTTATTCCAGAACTTTATCACCAGCTGAAAAGAACTATCCGATTGGTGAGAAGGAACTGTTAGCAATAAAGGACGCTCTCGCAAACTGGAGACACCTTCTGGAGGGTTCTACACACCCCATCACTATTCTCACTGACCATCGTAATTTACAGCATCTTAAAACTTGTAAAACTCTTTCTGCCCGTCAAGTCAGATGGAGTTTATTTTTTGATCGATTTGATTTCGTCATTTCATACCTCCCGGGTACTCAAAATATTAAAGCAGATTCTTTATCTCGTATGAATGAAGATCAATCCATGGACATTCCTCCACTTTCCATTATTCCCTCCAACCGATTCATTGGAACAACTTTGACATTTAATAAGTTGCTCATTCAAACTCTTTCCAAAGACAAATCTCAACTCCCTAAAGGTCTACAACAGGAGTCTAATGGACTATTAACTTTCAACGACAAGATCTATGTTCCACCAAGTTTACAACTCATACTATTAAAACAACTCCACGATGCCCCACTTGCAGGTCATCCTGGTATTAGTAAAACCCTTCTTTTACTAAAGAGAAATTATTGGTGGCCTCATCTGACAAAAACTGTTCACGACTATGTGAGTTCTTGCCACACTTGTGCCATCAACAAGCATTCAAGGAAACCTCCCTATGGTTTATTAACCTCCATCCCAATACCTAATAGACCTTGGGATGTTATATCCATGGATTTCATAGTAGATCTTCCTAGATCAAATGGAGCTAACACCATCATGGTCACTGTTGATATATTAACCAAGATGGCCCATTTTGTACCTTTGAAAAAATTACCTACTTCTCAAGAAACAGCAAGGGCTTTTGTATCTAATATTCTTAAATTGCATGGTCTTCCATCCCAAATCATTTCGGATCGTGGGTCACAGTTTATTTCCAAGTTTTGGAGAGCCCTTTGCCAAACATTACAAATAGATCATCGCAGGTCTACTGCTTATCATCCCCAAACAAACGGGCAAACGGAACGTGTCAATCAAACACTTGAACAGTATTTGCGCTGTTATTGCACTCATCTTCAAGATGACTGGGTTGACTTACTTCCACATGCAGAGTTTGCATATAACAATGCTTCCAATTCATCTTCTCAGTTTTCACCCTTTTACGCAAATTATGGGTTTCATCCTAATAGTTTACCTTCTACTTTTCTTCCAAATAATGTTCCGGCTGTTGAGAATTTCTTCTCAACCATAAAAAACACTTTAAATACTCTCCGTTCTAACCTAAAAGCTGCTCAAATTAGACAAAAAAAATATTATGACTCTCATAGAACAATATCACCTCCATACAAGATTGGAGATTTGGTATGGTTATCCACTTGGAATCTGCGACTTAATATTCCTTCAAAGAAACTTGGTCGTCAATACACAGGACTTTTCCCAATTTCTCATGTAATAAACAAAAATGCTGTTAGATTACTTCTACCTTCAGATTGGAAGATTCATCCATCCTTCCATGTTTCACTAATTAAGCCTTATAAATCTAATCCCTTTCCAGATAGAGATCCACAACCTCCTCCTCCAATTCAAGTTTTTGGTGAAACTGAATATCAGGTAGAGAAGATTCTTGATTCTAGGAAAAGAGGATCCTCTATTCAATATTTGATTCGTTGGAAAGGCTATTCTCCCACAGATGATTCCTGGGAATGTTCTTCAAATATTCATGCTCCTCGACTCATTAAGCAGTTTCATCATAAATATCCTAATAAACCATCTCTTACTGGGCGCCCCGGAGGTGCCCCCTTGAGGAGGGGAGTATGTAACGCCGTCAGCGTTACTCCTTTTACATGGAGCGCAGGCTTGTCACTTATGACAGCTGCGCTCCATTCAGACACACGTCCGCGTCACTTCCGGTGCGCGGACGTCTGCGCTCCACGTTGGAACGCGGAAGTGCGTTCCAGCGTGTGGCGCTCAGCTCAGCCCACAGCCCGGGCTATTTAAACTCCCGGGAATGGCAGCAGGGTGTTCGGATAT
This sequence comes from Rana temporaria, assembly GCF_905171775.1. Lineage (NCBI taxonomy): Eukaryota > Metazoa > Chordata > Amphibia > Anura > Ranidae > Rana > Rana temporaria. The sequence continues at coordinate 619,375,986 of NC_053489.1, read as the reverse complement.
TCCTGTTGGACCCTGCCGCCACCTGGGAACCCTGAGCAAAGCTACAGAGTCCCTGTAGCACCTCTCTCCACAGCACACCTCTTCAGAGACCCAAGATTTCGGTACATACTGGCAAAGACTCACCACTACTGCATACTACATGCTAGATACCACCACCACCTGTGCGGAGTTCCTGGTACAGACTACCTCCTAAACCGCAAGTATATCTAAACCAAACAACTGCTGTATAAGGATACCATCAACACCTGTGCGGACATTCCTGGTACAGACTACCTCCTAAACCGCAAGTATATCTAAAACCAGCTTGTTATGCTGACAGTGATTGCTAGTATATCTCAGGACTGTATCTTTCACTCTATACTTGTTACTATATACTAGCACCAGATACAGCAGAGTTACTTCACGCTATTGATACCAGTGTGGTGATATTCTACAGTACCTGTAATTCTACTACATTTATTTGTTGAATTTACTTAGACGTGACTTTATCTTTGTAGTATCTGGATTGTGTCCATTATTTAAGCTTAAGAGGAATTACCCTTATGTTTTGCTTCCATTAGAGGATATGATGATATAACCCCAAACTCTTATTGTTCAGTGAGAGTGAACTGGTGGTTGATTTCTGATAAGCCTCTACAGCTGGGGTCTAAACTCTAAATAGAGTCTTCTCATTGTCAGGGTCATAACAGTTCCATATGTACAGTTGTGTTCAAAAATAATTCAACCCCCCAATGCTGTAAAGGGTTTTAGGGAATTTAGTGTACATTTGTAATTGTGTTCAGAATGAAATCCTACAAGGACGTCTTAAAGAACCATATGCAACTAAAATGACATCAATTGGTTTTGTAATACAGTAGTAAATGTTTATTTTGTGAATTCTTCATTTACACAATTATTCAACCCCTTAAAGACTACGACTCTGAAGAACAGAGGTTCATTGAAGTGTTTTCAATCAGGTATTGAAAACACCTGTGGATGTCAGGGAAATAAAGCAGAAATAAAGCCTAATAAGCACCAATCAGGCAGCTTTAAAATGACTGTGATACTCGGCTCCTTCTACACATTTACTGGTGTGGTTACAAACATGGTGAAGTCAAGAGAATGGTCTGGGAAGACAAGAGAAGAGGTGATTACTCTTCAAAGGAAGGGCAATGGCTATAAGAAGATTGCAAAGATGTTAAGCATACCAAGAGACACCATAGGAAGCATCATTCGCAAATTCAAGGCAAAGGGCACTGTTGAAACGCTACCTGATCGTGGCAGAAAGAAGATGCTGACTTCGACTGCTGTGCGCTACCTGAAGCGTAGAGTGGAGAAAAGTCCCCTTGTGACTGCTGAGGAACTGAGAAAAGATTTGTCAGATGTGGGTACTGAAGTTTCTGCTCAGACAATACGGCGCACACTGCGTAATGAAGGCCTCCATGCCAGAACTCCCAGGCGCACCCCCTTGCTGTCTCCAAAGAATAAGAAGAGTCGACTGCAGTATGCAAAAATCATGTGGACAAACCACAGAAGTTTTGGGATTGTGTTCTGTGGACTGATGAAACAAAATTAGAAGTGTTTGGGCCCATGGATCATCACTATGTTTGGAGGAGGAAGAACAAGGCCTATGATGAAAAGAACACCTTGCCTACTGTGAAGCATGGCGGGGGGTCAATCATGCTTTGGGGCTGTTTTGCTTCTGCAGGTACAGGGAAGCTTCAGCGTGTGCAAGGTACCATGAATTCTCTTCAGTACCAGGAGATAGTGGATAACAATGTGATGCAGTCCGTCACAAACCTGAGGCTTGGGAGACGTTGGACCTTTCAACAGGACAATGATCCCAAGCATACCTCCAAGTCCACTAGAGCATGGTTGCAGATTAAAGGCTGGAACATTTTGGAGTGACCATCGCAGTCACCAGACTTAAATCCTTTTGAGAACCTCTGGTGGGACTTAAACAAAGCAGTTGCAGTGCGCAAGCCTAAGAATGTGACTGAACTGGAGGCTTTTGCCCATGACGAATGGGCGAAGATACCCGTAGATCGCTGCAAGACACTTGTGTCAAGCTATGCTTCAAGTTTAAAAGCTGTTATAACTGTAAAAGGATGTTGTACTAAGTACTAAGATTGAATGTCAACTGGGGGTTGAATAAAACTGATAATGATGTGAGCACAGAAAAGACATTTGTGGTTATTTCATTATAAATGTTATGTTATATTTGTCTGACCTACACGTGCCTCTTTGATTTAATTGTAAGCAGGATGACTGAATGATCAAAATCAATGTCAAACTGGGCAAAACAATCAATTTCAGTGGGGGTTGAATAATTTTGAATGCAACTGTATATAAGCAATTTTTGGAAAACAATAAGGTTAAAGGTGTGCATTAATAACTTGTAAACCAATCCATTATAGTCCTTTACGAAGCATGTCAAAGGTGGTACGAATTCCTAAAGGAGGTAAACAATTTCTGTATCTTACTTGATGTCTCACTTTAAATAATACAATTCAAACAGTGAATTGTTTTGTCCTTTATCAATTTCCTGAAAGATGCAAAGTGTACTGTAACTCTGAGGCCCCATACTCACGACCAAACATGTCTGCTGAAACTGGCCCGCGGACCAGTTTCAGCAGACATGTTTGGTCGTGTGTAGTTACGAGCGTACAGAATTTCACCGTACATTTGCCCGCCGGGCCGTTTTTCAGCAGACATTTATTTGCAAACTTGTTTTAAAACCGTCCGCTCAAATCCTGTCCGATGCTCAGACTAAATGAGGCCACGGGAGCGCTCGTTCAGGTAAAACTCACGTTTGTTTGGGATATGGCACATTCGTCAATAGAAAGATTAATTCTAGCAATAGAACACTGAAGCAAACCACACAATAAACAACGCTTGATGCCGTCGTTTTATTCATTCTTCTCTTGCTATAAATAATCAGTTATTTAGCTCATGTTATTTCAACTGAGTTGTTCCATACTGAAAAGTGACATTTGTTAGCTGTGATGTAGTAAGATTTTAGCAATCTTTTATTGGCCCGACGTATCATATTTTTACTGGTCCTCCACATGTCTAATTTTTTGCTTTTAATGTTTAATGTTTATCTTTCCCACTTTATTTATGTGTTTATAGTTATGTCACCATTTAGAATATTTTAATAGGAAATTGTTTTGATTTTGCTTTTGTTTGTATATTTAACTGGATTATTTTGAAGGTTGTTTAAATTGTCTACCATGTTGGCACACCAAATGCCCCCCCCCCCCCCCCCATGAGTTAGTGAATATTTTAGATTAAACATTTTATTTGTTTGTAATGTTTGATGCCTAAAATAATACCCACAGTATTACAAACAATAGGCACGTTTTTAAAATCAACAAAAAGGCTTTTATTTTAGCAAATGATAAAAAGGAACAAAAACAGAATGGCAGCACTTGAACAGCTAGCAAAATACATGCAAACTTGCATTGTCAAACATGGTGAAGGCTAAACTAGCCAACCTCAGGAGGCACACAAACTAAAATCTGAAGCAGCAGCACATAACCAAAGGAACCCAAGCTGTGGTAGTCCAAACAAGATGCCATTTGTGGGGGATCAAATGGAAGGCAGGGCATCAACGTCTCCTCTTCCTTGCAACCTTCCTTCCAGGCTGCCTTACAGCGGGTCTTCCCTGGGCCCTTGCAGGTGGGGATGATGTGGCAGCAGGAGTATGATGTTTAGCAAGCCGGGCCGGGTCACATAGCCCAGTGTCTGGGGTCAGCAGCTCCCTCTGCATCCACCAAAGGGCCTGTTTGATGATGCCCTTGGCCAATTGCCTCTGCTCCTCCGTGCCTTTATTCAGATCATGTGCCACGGAGGCACTGTAGGCCTCAGTGGGGTTGAGGGGGGCCCTCATGATGGCACTCGCCTCCTTAATCATTTGGAGGCTGGCTTCCTCCACTGCCCCCAATTTCTTCTTACGGCCTGGTGGCCTAATATAAAGGGGAGGAGCCTGGCTGGTGGTGCTTGTCCTGGGGAGCTGCTCAACGCCACTGGGCCCGGCCTCCTCCTGACTGCCACTGACCCCTTCGGCCTGGCTGTCAGTGAGGAGAGGATCTGCCACCTCCTGGCTGGTCTCTTCTTCCTGTGTAAAAAAAAAGGGACATGTTGTAATATATTTCGAAATATAATCACTCACATTTTCATGCTTGAATCTAATTTTTTGCCTTGAATTTAAACTTGAAAACAGACTCACCCTCTGACCCCTGCAGTTGTCATCCCTGACACCTATTTGTTTGCCCACGACTTTAGATTTTTACTTCCCAGCTTGTATTTTATTAACCAATATCAAGTCAAGAATCAAACAATAATTAATATTATTCCATAAATAGTTAGGAAACTACTATACCTCATCATCGTAGAGGCGCAGATCTGCCTCTCTGTCCGCCAGGCCCTCTTCATCCGACTCTGCAGGGCTGTTGTGATCTGGGGAAGTCCCGCTGGGAGGTAGCGTGGAGGGAAGGTTGGGATTCAGACTTGACATAGATGGCCTGCCTTCCAGTTGATCCCGCAAAAATGACATCTGGCTGTAATACCACAGCTTGGGTTCCTTTGGTGGTCTTGCTGCTGCTCCAGATCTTAGCTGCTTTTGGTGAGCTTTGTATGCTCTCCTATATGTGCCCCTGAGGTTGGCAAGTTTATCCTTCACCATGTTGGCACTGCATTCTGGCACCCATGTCCTCATGTATGCTGCTAGCTGTTCAAGTGCTGCCGCTCGTACGTCCTTGTTATGGTAGGTGGGCTGCTTTGAATCCCACAGGATGGGCATTTCCCTAAATTTATCCAGCAAGTGCTGGATAATCTCTTGGGTCTGCAGGAGATCCATTGTTAAATGATGATTTATTGATTTTTATTCTAGATTGAAAAAATAAAAATAAACCAAAAACACAATTAAAAAAAGCCTCAGCATTTACATTGATAGAATATGTTGTTTAAAAAGTAGTACCTATATAGAAATACAAACACAGTGTCTCTTGTTTAGAAAATGCTGGCCAGCTCGGCCCCATTGGTTGGTTGTAGCTAACATTTTTTTTATACATGCCGCCCCTTTGGTTACATTGCAGTAAATAATTGAAATCTAGAACCATACACAATTATTACAAATGACAGCATTCATCAAGGCACTATTGCATGTGTAGATATCCTGCCCCTCAGCATTGATTACATGAAAGAAACTTCATAATGACCTCTGTCCAACCAACACAGAACAATACTTGGCCTGATCTGAATACACCCTACATAATTGATAATGAGTCACAGCATTTTTGACCTCTCTATTTTGTGATGTCTACAAAAGCATTTGGGTATGAAAATCACATTCTGGTATCCAAGAGACATAATAGCTTAATAAAACTGTGCAACCAACAGACCAAACCCCCATCCCATGGCTCTACATTTTATAGCCCGCTGCTGATCCCATGTTTAAATTTCTTACCTGCCTCTCTCAAAATCCTCGTTTGTTACGCTCGCTGAATTAACACGTAACCTACGTAATCACGTCAAGCGCCTTTTATCCACTCCGCGTATGTATGAAACGCCGCCCTCGTCACCTTTGCCATGCCCCTAATCAATTGAAAAAGTAAATATGGCGTTAACTGTGTAGGTTCTGGAATCGCGCGAATATTCTCCGCGTAACCTACGTCAATACGTTGTTGGCATTCGCGACACTCCGCATATGCAAGAATCCCCGCCCTCATCTCCGCCCCTGATGGGACATTTCCTCGTTTCCACGCCCATAATCTCTGTGGGAAGGAAAGATGGCGATGTCACACGAGCGGGCACGGAGCTCTCATGGCGCAAGTGAAGGGACAGAGGCAGGACCGTCCCGATCCAGGCCTAAAAGATATAAAGCCACTAATATGGCGTTTGAAGAAATGGTGGAGTTGGTTTACATCATGAGGAGGAAGGATTATGATGGTGAATGTGGGCCCTACAAAACACCGAACCGTAGAAAGTCACACATAATGGACAAGGTGGCAAGGAGAATGAGGAGAATGTTTGGTGTCACCAGGTCCAAGGAGCAACTCCGGAAGCGTTGGTCCGATTTAAAATTGAGGGAGCCACATCACATGAAGAGGATCCTAAAAATTCTGCGGAAAAGTAAGTCCATATTATTTAAGGGGGGGGGGGAATGTCTGCAATAATGTGTTGACATGTAGTTTTTCACATCTGCCTCCTTGGCCTGCTTGTACTTTTGAACACGTGTAGATACTGTATTGTGTTTATGTAAAATAACAACCTTTACCAAATTTCGTGAAATAGTAAACACGCGTAATATGACATTGTTTTGCAAAAATGCGACGTTACTCCAGGAACAACACACCTGGACATGGCTGACTGGCCCCAAACTTGGTTTTCAAACATTGTTGAATAGCAAAATCACAGAAATTAAATTGAGTGAATGTGACAGGCAAACAAGATTCATTCTCCAAAATGCAAATAAAGCTGATGTTTTAACATCTGGAAATGCAAAGCACCTGTGTCTCAACAATCAAAGGATATTTATTTGGAGGGTCGACGAGAATTAATGTTTTGGGGGGACATCCATGTGTGTCACTTCTTTGCAAAAAAGGGGCAGGATCAGAGCTTGGCCTAGAACTACGCCAAAAATGGAGGATTGCTGAAAGAATAAACAAACAAAAATCATCATAAATGTATCGTCTATGCAATGTGTGCGATTTATGATATCCAATATCTGTGTGCTGATGAGTATACCTTTTTTTTTTCCTTATTTCTTATAGGGGAAAGAAGACGCCAGCAATTGGAGGAGGCAGAGAGGGCCAGACACCCACAAAATCAAACACCTCCACATGTTGAGGAGGAGGAGGCTGTGGAAGGAAGAGAGGAGGATGTGGAAGGAAGAGAGGAGGATGTGGAAGGAAGAGAGGAGGATGTGGAAGGAAGATAGGAGGATGTGGAAGGAAGAGAGGAGGAAGACTTAACTCTGGATTTAGAATTCAGTGAAGATGAGGCGGAACTGGACGAAGCAGAATTGCGTGATTTTGAAGGGGTAGTGATGGATAAAGAAGGAGTTCTGGAAGAAGATGGAGGAGTCGTGGATGATGAGGCTGAGGTGGTGGAAGAAGGAGGAGTGATAGAAGATGAAGAAATTGGGGATGTGGAAATTATCAGGCCATCAGGTCAGTGTCACCCCAATATTAATAGGGCCAAACATATGCAGATAGGCCGGAAACTATTTACATATTTTGAATGCCAATTTGTTTGTTTTTAGGGGATGAAGATGGTGTAGCACATTTTTCACGTGCAAGTGCTTCTATAATTGTACAGCAAGTAATGGAGTGCAGCACGGAAATGGACAATATGCGGGAAAGGATGCTAGTCATGGAGCAGAATGTGCGAAATGTCATTTCAGAGTGTAGCACGGAAATGGACAACATGCGCCAAAGGATGCTAGTCATCGAACAGAATTACAAAAATATCATTGACATGATGGGCCGTGTCAAAGACTGAAACACAGAAGCCCATCCCCCGCCCATCCCCCGCCCACAAAACCCTTTTTAATTTTTGTACTTTATAATACGCCAAAATTTCTAAATGCACACACAGTGTGCCAATATGTGCTATCTGCCATCACAGACTATCTATTGTCTGTGCTTTGTGGGTACAAACCCCTCCTCGATCCTCAAGTAGTTGAGAGGAAGAAGGGTTTGCTCCCACAAAACACAGACATTGATCACCCATGATGTCAGATAGCACATGTGGCCATTTGTCTGTTTAACCAATGACATTTGGCGATTTTTCACTGAATGTGTGCATTTAGAAATTTTGGCGTGTTCCAGTGTGAAAGCACACCATCCATGACTGACTGCTGTTCTTTTTTTAAATTTTTGTTTGGTGTTGATCTTTTTTGGTTTGTAAATGTTTACAGTTTCAGATCACAAAACGAACAAGAAATCTCACCTAAAGAAATAAGTTAACGAATTTTCTTTAAAAAATAAAAAATCTTTTTGTTGTGTTAAAATGTTTTTTAAAAAATTATACACAAACAAATACAAAGCCAAAAAATGTTTTGTAGAAAAACAAGACCCAAACATTTCTAAATGTAAATAAATGTCTTCTAAAAAAATAAAAAAAAAATAAAAAAATAAATTAAAAAATAACCAAAAAAATTTCAACATAAATTATTCTGGGTTATTGAAAACCAAACTAAATAATAACTTTAATTTTGAACAAAAGTATAAAAAAATTATGTTTAGAAGTGTGTATATATATATATATATATATATATATATATATATATATATATATATACAGGGAGTGCAGAATTATTAGGCAAATGAGTATTTTGACCACATCATCCTCTTTATGCATGTTGTCTTTCTCCAAGCTGTATAGGCTCGAAAGCCTACTACCAATTAAGCATATTAGGTGATGTGCATCTCTGTAATGAGAAGGTGTGTGGTCTAATGACATCAACACCCTATATCAGGTGTGCATAATTATTAGTCAACTTCCTTTCCTTTGGCAAAATGGGTCAAAAGAAGGACTTGACAGGCTCAGAAAAGTCAAAAATAGTGAGATATCTTGCAGAGGGATGCAGCACTCTTAAAATTGCAAAGCTTCTGAAGCATGATCATCGAACAATCAAGCGTTTCATTCAAAATAGTCAACAGGGTCGCAAGAAGCGTGTGGAAAAACCAAGGCGCAAAATAACTGCCCATGAACTGAGAAAAGTCAAGCGTGCAGCTGCCAAGATGCCACTTGCCACCAGTTTGGCCATATTTCAGAGCTGCAACATCACTGGAGTGCCCAAAAGCACAAGGTGTGCAATACTCAGAGACATGGCCAAGGTAAGAAAGGCTGAAAGACGACCACCACTGAACAAGATACACAAGCTGAAACGTCAAGACTGGGCCAAGAAATATCTCAAGACTGATTTTTCGAAGGTTTTATGGACTGATGAAATGAGAGTGAGTCTTGATGGGCCAGATGGATGGGCCCGTGGCTGGATTGGTAAAGGGCAGAAAGCTCCAGTCCGACTCAGACGCCAGCAAGGTGGAGGTGGAGTACTGGTTTGGGCTGGTATCATCAAAGATGAGCTTGTGGGGCCTTTTCGGGTTGAGGATGGAGTCAAGCTCAACTCCCAGTCCTACTGCCAGTTTCTGAAAGACACCTTCTTCAAGCAGTGGTACAGGAAGAAGTCTGCATCCTTCAAGAAAAACATGATTTTCATGCAGGACAATGCTCCATCACACGCGTCCAAGTACTCCACAGCGAGGCTGGCAAGAAAGGGTATAAAAGAAGAAAAACTAATGACATGGCCTCCTTGTTCACCTGATCTGAACCCCATTGAGAACCTGTGGTCCATCATCAAATGTGAGATTTACAAGGAGGGAAAACAGTACACCTCTCTGAACAGTGTCTGGGAGGCTGTGGTTGCTGCTGCACGCAATGTTGATGGTGAACTGATCAAAACACTGACAGAATCCATGGATGGCAGGCTTTTGAGTGTCCTTGCAAAGAAAGGTGGCTATATTGGTCACTTATTTGTTTTTGTTTTGTTTTTGAATGTCAGAAATGTATATTTGTGAATGTTGAGATGTTATATTGGTTTCGCTGGTAACAATAAATAATTGAAATGGGTATATATTTTTTTTTTGTTAAGTTGCCTAATAATTATGCACAGTAATAGTCACCTGCACACACAGATATCCCCCTAAAATAGCTAAAACTAAAAACAAACTAAAAACTACTTCCAAAAATATTCAGCTTTGATATTAATGAGTTTTTTGGGTTCATTGAGAACATGGTTGTTGTTCAATAATAAAATGAATCCTCAAAAATACAACTTGCCTAATAATTCTGCACTCCCTGTATATATATATATATATATATATATATATATATATATATATATATATATATATATATATCTATATCTATCTCTAGAGATAGATATATAGGAGACAAACCAAAAAATTCTGGCGTATAGTTTCAGTGAAATTATTCTTACATTGTGTTTCGATCAGTATTATTGCTAATCACTGTCAATAAAGACAAAAAACGAAATAATTCAAAGCCAATATTTTCTAAAAAAAATTTGCAGGAAATGTTTTCAGCCAAAAAATACACATTTCTTGTTGAAAAATGACTAAAATAAAAAAATTAAATTGTGACATCAAAAGCAGAAAAATGAGTGGCTTCTTATTTCTAGACTGAATACCCAGTTAGTAGATGAGTGAATAATGTGCAAATGTGGTTAGTTAATACATCTGAGTAAGTAAATTTGGCACTAGAAGTGCACTATTTTTGGAGAGAACCTGGAAGACAGAAAAATAGAGAAAAAGCAGTAATGACAAACAACTGTATAAAGTCCAATGGTCTAATTATTTATTAGTTGTGAGAATATTCCTTTCTTTGGGGGGCCGAATTAGAAAGAAATATGATCTGGCATAGCAATGGCCCCCCGACCCATGAAGTACTCAACATATTTGTCGCGTACCTCACGAGCAGATTGGGGGGCCAAGCCAGCGCGACCAGTGTCCAGGCCAGGAATGTTCTCTGAGGGTAGTCCTGCCTCAGAGCCCATGGAGGCTAGGTACGTCTGGGAGTGCCTGCGTAGAAAATTGTGCAAAATGCAGCAGGCAAATATAATGGTGTTCAATTTATATTCCGCCAAATGTATCGATGTCAGGAACAGGCGGAACCGGTTGCTGAGGATCCCAAAGGCATTCTCGACTACCCTCCGAGCCCTGGACAACCGAGAATTGAACACCTTCCTCTCTAAGTTGAGGGTCCTCTGGGGAAAAGGCCGCATTAGGTGAGGTCCAAGCCCGAAAGCCTCGTCCGCTAGGAACACAAACGGAAGTCCTTCCACATTATCTTCATCTGGTGGCAATGCCAGACCACCAGTTTGGAGACGATCATAGAAATCAGTCCGTGAGAACACTCCCCCATCTGACATCCGGCCGTTCTTCCCCACGTCCACATATAGAAACTCATACTGTGCCGACACCACCGCCATCAACACAATACTATGATAACCCTTGTAATTATAATAGTAGGACCCCGAGTGGGGTGGGGGCACAATGCGGACGTGTTTCCCATCTATTGCTCCACCGCAGTTAGGAAAATCCCACCGCTCGGCAAATTGGGAAGCCACAGACTGCCATTCCTGTGGTGTGGAGGGTAGCTGTGGGGACAAACAAAAAAAGAGATTTAGTACTTTGGCACATAAACATTGCAAACATAATCCTACAAGCATCCTTGTGCAACTTTACATTTTTAAAATAGCATTTTCAAATTATGAAGGGAGAATTTCGGGGCACAAATATATAGGCCCACTTAATTAATAAGAGACTCCCCAGCCCTCTGATGGGGACAAAAACACTTTGAAGGGGGGGTGTGGGGTGTTTAAACTGTTTTTAGAAAACAAAAAAAAAAAAAAAAAAGTGGCAAGGTGGGGGTTGGCCCGAAGATAGCATGCTGGACAGGTTAATATTGGGTAAGATCCAAATATGCAGGTAGGCCAAAATAAAAAGAACATGTAAAAGCTGATATCAACATGCATAGGGAGAAAAGGGAACGTTAGTTAAACACACAGCATATCTGGGAAATAAAATAAAAAGTTAGTTTGCCACATTATTAAAGACACATTGTGAGGTTAAAATGAGGGAACTTACCTTAATATACTCCTCATGCAGAACTTTGATGATGGCAGCACACGTGTCCGGTATGATGACCCCAAGCGCCTGCGGAGAGATGCCTGTCGAGAACTTGAGGTCCTGCAGGCTCCTCCCAGTCGCCAGGTACCGCAACGTGGCAATAAGCCTCTGCTCGGCCGTGATGGCTTGGCGCATCACAGTGTCCTGCCTCATGATATAGGGGGACAGAAGATCCAGCAGACTGTTGAATACGGGGTCCGTCATGCGGAGAAAATTCCTATAGTCATTAGGATTATTCTCCTGGATTTCCCTAAGCAGAGGCATATGTGAGAACTGGTCACGCTGGCGCAACCAATTCTTGGTCCAGAAACGCCTCCGCCCCCTGTTTCTGGCCAAAGTACTGGAATAATGAACATATCCAGCAGCCATCCCATAAACAGCACCAACTCGCGAAAATTGACGCTGCTGCTCCATCATGGCTTCAAACCGGCCGGCTGGTCAGTCAAGAACACACTCCAACAGAAAGCACAATCAAATCCAGCGGGACCTGCAAAGAACGCACGACACACAGATACGAACGCACAGTACGAAACTGCAAAGCAGAACGAACTGCACGCCTGTACCCGAATGCCAACTACGTACCCACAAGCACACGCACTGAACGAGAAAATACTACCTGCTAAAGCCTGGAGACCGAGAAGCGCGAATCAGCTCTAACCAAACCTTCACTAACACGAGCAAAGCCGTAACTAGCAAAAGCGGAACAGAGGGCGTCGCCATTGACTTTGGCCTTTCCCTTTATAGTGACGTCAAACGTGGATTACGTGCACGCGTTCAGGTCCGCAGGGAAATATGGTCCGCTGGTGTGTACAAGCCAGCGGGCCAAATGAAAAAACAGCCTTGTACGCCGGAAACAGCCCGTCGGACATTTCGAGCGAACATGTTTGGTCGTGAGTACTCGGCCTGAAAGTAATCACACAATATAACTGTTGTGAGGCTTGTGATGATCGTATTCCTAGATATGGCAGATGTGCTGGGCAGGTACCTTTAGCATCCTTATCAATTGCAGCATAGCTTCCAACTGTTCCTGATTTGGTGAGACTGTCCCTCTTAAGCCTCGTACACACGATCAGTCTATCCGATGAGAACGGTCTGAAGGACAGTTGTCTTGGGTTAACCGATGAAGCTGACTGATGGTCCGTCACGCCTACACACCATAGGTTAAATAACCGATCGTGTCAGAACGCGGTGATGTAAAACACAATGACGTGGTGAAAAAAACGAAGTTCAATGCTTCCAAGCATGCGTTGACTTGATTCTAAGCATGCGTGGATTTTTAACCGATGGTCGTGCCTGCTAACGATCGGTTTTGACCTATCGGTTAGGAATCCATAGGTTAATTTTAAAGCAAGTTGGCTTTTTTTTAACCTATGGTTAAATAACCTATGGGGCCCTCACACGATCGGTTTTGACCGATGAAAACGGTCCTTCAGACCATTGTCCTCTGGTTAACCTATCGTGTGTAAGAGGCTTTATGGAACCAAATCCCCCTGTCCCACTTTACTCCTCATTTGTCCCTCTTTTTGGTCTGATGCATAGACCTCTATAAATAAATGTACTATTTAGTTACTAGAAGGGTTATACTGCAGTAAACCATACATCCAATTCCTGAAAAAAACTAAAAGCATACACCCAACCACTATATTATTGTTTTTTTTTGCCAGATATTACCTGGTGAAAACACATCCAAATATATCAACCGTGTTGAAACACATACTACTGTGCAGTCTTATTAAACATAAATAAAGAAAAGTTCACGTGAAAAGAAAAGTCCCAATTCCAAATAGGTCAGGTAGAGTGACTATTCAGATCTTCCCATTTATGTAACACGTACCCAAATGATGGCGTATGGGACCCCACCGGTGCACACCACTCTTGTTGTGAAAAGGAGGCTTACTGAAAGAGTATGACCCTCAGATTATAGAGTGGTCATAAACAGCTTTATATAGAGATCCCCTCTGGCTCCAGCTTTATCCAAACACGCCGCAGCAGGCGACACTCATATCTTCCACATTAGCTACTTCCACAATCCCGCAGCTTGCAATAGCTTAAACATCCCGGCCATACATGCAAAAGCTAGATACGTTTCCCATAGTGTAACACCTATGATTAAAAGGTTTTATTCATTAAAATTGCACTTACTCGACTTTATAGATAAAAACAGTGGCCCAGATTCAAGAAGCAATTGCGCCTGTGTAACCATAGGTTACACAGCACAATTGCTTACTTGCCCCGGCGTTACGAATGCTCCTGATTCAGGAACATCGTAACGCCGACTGCAGCCTAAAATCTGCGTGGCATAAGGCTCTTATGCCACGCATATCTTAGGCAGCATTCTAGCGATGACCGCTAGGGGGCGCTCCCATTGTGCTCAGTGTATAGTATGCAAATTGCATACTAACATCGATTCACAATGTTGCGCGAGCCCTGCGCAATTTACGTTGTTTCCGTACGGCGTGTTTAGCGTAAGGCTGCCCCTTCTAATAGCAGGGGCAGCCAATGCTAAAGTATACCCGTCGTTCCCGCGTCGTGACGTTCGAATTTTACGTAATTTGCGTAAGTGATTCGTGAATGGCGCTGGACGCCATTCACGTTCACTTTGAAGCAAATGACGTCCTTGCGACGTCATTTGCCGCAATGCACGTCGGGAAAGTTTCCAGACGGAGCATGCGCTCTACGCTCGGCGCGGGAGCGCGCCTAATTTAAATGATTCCCGCCGCCTACGGGATCATTTACATTAGGCGCCCTTACGCAGGGCAAGTTTACACAGCGCACGCGCAATTTACGCAGCTACTGCTCTGTGAATCGTGGGTAGCGCAGTAAATTTGCGGGGGTGCAGGGCAAAAACGCTGCCCTGCGCCTCCGCAAATAAGGGGCAAATCTACCTGAATCCGGGCCACTGTTATATACAAAAGGAACTCGATACTGCCCACATCAAAATGGCCACCATCCGGCATGCATTTGTTGTGACGTCTGCACTGGCTTTACAATTTTGAAGGCCTGATGTCAGGGTATTGGCTCAACTGCGCAAACTTTTAGCGCTATATAAATCCTGTATAATAATAATAATAATATTAATAACTGCAAAATATATTGTGAATTAGTGAAGATTTGTTTTATTTTTTTTTTATATTTTTAGATATAAAAAATATCGCAGCCCCATTACATTTTCTGTTCCCTGCCATTAGTAGTATAAAAACAGGAGAAAAAAATAAAAATTCCATCATATATACCAGCGGGCCCCAACCTTTTTGGCACTGGGGACTGGCTGCATAGAAGAAAATTATCCCAAAGCCCTGGGAGGTGCAATGAGGGTTTTTGCGGGCAATTTGTCAGGGCGACTTGTCACTTGCCACCAAATGCAGCTTCTCACTTGCCACGTCACCTGCCAGCAGATGCAGCTTGTCACTTGCTACTTCACCTGCCACCAGATTCAGCTTGTCACGTCACCTGCCACCAGATGCGGATTGTCACTTGCCACGTCACCTGCCACCAGATGCAGCTTGTCATGTCACCTGCCACCAGATGCAGCTTATCGCGTCACCTGCCACCAGATGCAGATTGTCACTTGCCACGTCACCTGCCACCAGATGCAGCTTGTCATGTCACCTGCCACCAGATGCGGATTGTCACTTGTCATGTCACCTGCCACCAGATGCAACTTGTCATGTCATCTGCCACCAGATGCAGCTTGTCACTTACTACGTCACCTGCCACCAGATGCAGCACATATGCATTGACTAGGTCCCAGAGAGAGGGCGGGCAGCTGAGATTTTATATTCTCTCTGTTGCCCACGGCTGTACAGTGACGGTGGAACAGCGGTGATACAGGGCGGCAGTGAGAGATGATGCCATCTCTCTGCTCTCTTGTCTGCCCGCCCTCTTGCTGGCCAGGTCTTTCATGCTGCCGGCTCGCTGGCTCTCTCATGCTGCCCACCAGCTGGCCGGCTCTCCTGTGCTGCCCCCCAGCTCTCCGGCTCTGTCATGCTGCCTACCGCACTCGCAGCCCGGCGACAGGGAGGCCACAGCCCGGTACTGGCCCAGTGGTTGGGGAACTGATAAATACCTTAGTTTGTAAACACTATGACTTTCACACAAACCAATCAATGTACACTTATTGTTTTTTTTTTCCCCAAAGACATGTAGAAGAATACATTTATGAATATATATATTTTTTTTTATTGGATATGTTTTATAGCAGAAAGTAAAAATATTGCTATTTTTTTTAAAAATGTTGGTCTATCTTAGTTAACATATTAAAAAATAAAAACCCAAAGGTGATCAAATACCACCGAAAGAAAGCTCTATTTGTGCAAAAAAAAAAAAAATGTAGTTTGGGTACTGCGTTGCATGACCGCTCAATTGCCAGGTAAATTAGCACAAAATAGCAAAAAATGGCCTGGTCATGAAGGGAGTAAAACCTCCCAGAGCTGAGATGGTGTTAAAAGGTGGCTTGACTAAAAAAAAAAAAGGTTGAAAACTGCCATATACTAAGGTGCCCCTCTTGCTCAGATCAGAAAGCTTGGTATGTTTGCAGTATGTACAGTATATGCAATGCTGTCCTTTTCCCCTAAAAATGTGTGCAGGTCCTGCACTGATCTGGAGATAATGTCACATATACTGCAATTGTAATGGATACCGAAAAGCGGGGAACTGCATGGTACGTTTGCCGTATCATAACAAGAATTTGACAACAATTACATTGTCTGATTACCTTCAGAGGCACACTTTGTCCCAGTGAGAATGGGGCATCTTTCAGGAAATGGATAGTGTTATGTTCAAGGTCTATGAGGACAAAACAATTCATTGTTTGGATTATATTATTCAAAGTGAGACATCAGGTGAGATAAAAAAGTTGTTTGCCTTCTACTGTATAGGATAGGCTGGCTTTCAATCACCTTTGACATGCTGCATAGAGAACTATAGAAAATGTGTTTACAATTCATTTTTGCATTCCCTTTATCCCTTTTGTGTTCCCAAAAAAATGCTTATATATAAGATGACATTATCAGTACATTGTCAGTACTTTGAGATGTGTGGAATGTGAAGGGACAATTATTTTATGGCGATGGGGGGCAGCACTAGATGCCAATCAGATCTCTACTATATACAGGTCTATACATAGTAGGTATTGCTGCACACCTCAGAGTGAGAGCCATTATTCACATTAAAGTGTTTGTAAACCTCAGGCATGAAATATAAACAAAGAATATCTTTCTCTATTGTGTACTTGTCGCTATCCAAAGAATTGAGTGAGATTTCTCTCTGCTGTCTCATTCCTGTTTTTGTTCCCTTCTTGCAGTTTTCCTGACACCAAGAGATAAAAAGGTGACAGGGGAGGAGAGCTCCAGCACACAGCCTGTGATTGAAATCCTAAGCTCTGCATATTATCCATGTACTGTGTGAAGAGGGTATGTCTCTTCCCTCCAATGAGGACTCTGAGCTCTTCTCACTCAGCACCGTGAGACTTTAGAATTCCGCCCTCCACTTTTCAGAGCTGAGAGATCCTGTGTAAATCCTGGACTTTAAAGTGTTACTAAACCCAGGAGCCTGCATTCGTTATATCTGGTCACCCACAGTACACAGAACATGAAAATGTAATTATTATAGTAAATATAAACTGCTAAATACATTTTCTCATCAGCAGTATATGGCAGGCTTATGACTTCTATGAGTGTCTGGTTAAAGCTTATAGGAGAAGTTTTCATTGTCTGATAATTGTCCAATGACACAGCAGGACCCCTGACCCTTTGTCTGGATAGTGCTGATTGGCCCTGTGCTGATCACATGCACTCTCCCAAAAAACAACTCTCTAGCAATACACACCAAACTGAGCATGTGCAGAGCTTCCCTCGAGGCTCTGTTCTATAAGGAGATAGATTGGGGACTGTGGAAGAAGGGGAGGATCAGAGCAGACAGGATCAAACAGCCTTTTTACATAATGCGCAGGATTAACCCCTTAGGTTCCACAGTGAGTATAACCAGCATGCTTTACTGCATATACAGACTAACGGTCAGGGGTTAACACTGTTTACGATATTCCATTCCACCAACCCAAGACAGCTTATCCCACACTCCCACAATCCAGCAGACAGGACCCATTGGATTTTTCCCCAGAATAACGAGACACAAGCTCTGTTTCTGGTTCCAAAATGAATGACACTTTAATGGTAAACTCAGGCTGGCTATATACAGTTACAAAGCATGCTGCAGTAATCACAGGGACAATGACACACTCCACCCACAACATCACACAAAGGGGTGATAACGAGTCCCCCTCAATTCACATCTTAGACAGACTTTCTGACTCCGCGATAAGATATTCCCACCTGCTACATAATCCACATTCCTTTAGTAAACATGAGTCAGACGTCTGACCTTTAGAGGATGTTAAGTCACAACACATATTATCATCAATTGAACTTCACACAATGAGAGGTTCTTGAGAGGCAGACTTAATTAGCACAATAGACAATAGAATGCAATCACAGCAAGCTTTAGACTTAATTAGCACCTCAACAGTCTATGTGTCCCCACATGAATGAGTCACTCTGCTATTGACCTGTTGGGGTCAGAATTTACCACCTGTAATATTTCAAGATATCCTGCAATACATGAATTATCATTACTGTCCCATCTCATGTAATCCGAGATATCATTTCTCAGTCATCCTATGCCCCTATTGGACATAGGATGACCCTAGACCCAAGAGTCATTGGTGAAGCTGGCACAGGAGTACCCCGCATCCTTCAAAAGTCTCTGGGTATCACGGGCCATTCCGTTACACAGACTGATTTTACTGTTGTGGGTTTAGTAACTCTTTGAATTGGCTGTAAATGACAGATGGCTACAGATAAACAGGTAAAAATTATGTAGGAGGATTTGTTTCAGCTCTGTGTATCACCTGAGTCCAGTCACTTCACTGAGTATATGTAATGCCCCGTACACACAGTCGGAATTTCCGACAAGAAAAGTCTGATGTGAGCTTTTGGTCGAAAATTCCGATCATATGTAGGCTCCATCGGACTTTTCATGTCGGAATTTCTGCCAACAAAAATTTGAGAGCTGGTTCTCAAATTTTCCGATGGAAAAAATTGGAAATTCTGATCATCTGTAGCAATTCCGACGCACACAATTCTGACGCATGCTCGTAAACAATTTGACGCATCCTCGGAAGTATTAAACTTAATTTTCTCGGCCCGTCGTAGTGTTGTACGTCACCACGTTCTTGACGGTCGAAAGTTCAGAGAACTTGTTACCATGTTTATGCAAGCCAAGCTTGAGCGTAATTCCGTCAGAAAAAACATCCAAGGTTTTTCTGTTGGAAAATCCAATCGTGTGTACGCGGCATGAGGGTTTACATCCACTTTAACTCTAATGGCTTGTTTTCACTTGCTTCAAAATGTGGCATTGGACACCCTTTTTTTAAAGCTCTCTGAACACCAGTCAAAGCCCCTGTCACTAAATATGTCACTAAATAAAATTGTTAGCTTACAGTCCTGTTTGCACCTTGCGTTTGCTGTGCTGCACTTCAAAAATGATACCCCATGTCACTTTAGTGGTGCTTTAAAGCATCTTCAAAACCTTTATAGAAATCATAACAAAGCTCGCTTGAAGCACCTGAGAGGCTTTAATTCAACATTAGCTTTGTTTTGTTTTGAAGGTATTGCAGTTATGTAAAATAAAAAAAAAAGTAAAAAACGTAAAACGTAACATTTTGCCTTTTCACAAATCGTAGTTCTTACCACAGTATGGAAAGCATTTTGGGTGCTAAGAATGTATGGATTACAGTCTTCAAGTTTGATGATTAAAGCAGTATGATCACACACTAGCAGCTGGTAATGCTACTAGAAATTCCATCTACAGTGTGAAGTATATGATATTGCTGTTTAATGCAAAAGGTACAATATATCACTACTACTAGGTTTATTACTAGAGAGTAAATACTTAGATTTTGGCAACGTATAAGGTAAACTTAAAAGATTTATTTTTAATAAAAGATACCTTTAGAAAACATATGGTTCTGGGGTTGTAGTTTTTCCCATTCCTAGAAAGAAAATTGCAATCTTTCTAACAATATTCTTGTGCTGTTAAGGGAAATCTGTACTGAATAAAATGTAAAGCTGCCATTTCTTGACCTGTTTCTGAAAATACTCCTGCAAGTAGTGTGAAGTTCAGGAAAGTCAGATTAAGGCCGGGTTCAGACCTATGCAAATTGAATGTGTGTTTCCCTGCATTCATTTCGCATAGCAGGAGAATGTGACTGGCTCTCTATGGAGCATATCTCCGTAGCAGGTCCGGTGCGGTGTGTCGGAAAACGTGTTCCTTTTTTGGTGTGTTTCGGACCTGAAACGGTGAACCAGCACGCACCGGACCCCTGCTGTGAGCTGGCTATGGTGTGAACCCGGCCTAAAGTAAGACCTCTTCATATTAGTCTCTCTGAAGTGTTAAAGCAATTGGATCGGTATGACTACTAAGTAACTATAATTTTCATAAGGAGAAGTCAGCAATGGCAGCCTCCTTTGTTTAAAGTAAAATTATTGTTTTAAATAATAACACACCATATAATTATTTTAAAGTAGCCCCCCTTGTAAAGTATGTGACCCCCTAAAAGAATCACTGAGCTTAGGAACAATGACCATGGCAAAGTTTAGGCAGAGTGACCAGTTTTAGTACTTGGAAGTGTGACCGCTCAAGATAATTATGAAATGCTACACCTATAAACTGTGACCTAAAAGAAAGCAGTGTAATCACTACTAAGGTAAGGCAGAGTAACCGACACTAGACCTGGAAAGTGTGACCACCATTAACGTTACGGAGAGGAACAAATACTACACCTTGGAAGTATGTTCATCACTAGGAATTGTGACCACCCCTAGATCCAGGTAGAGGGATAACCGCTAGGCCTAGGAAGGGTAGTTACTGTCAGAGCCAGAGAAAATGCCAGCTGTTGAACTCGGGAAGTGTAACATCCCATCTGCCAAAAACCTATCACTTTACTCAAGAAATGATCACTACTATTATTATTATTATAATACAGGATTTGTATAGCGCCAACAGTTTGCACAGCGCTTTACAATATAAGGGGAATGGGACAATTACAATACAGTTCAATACAGAAAGGACAGGAGGGCCCTGCTCATGGAGCTTACAATCTAAAGGAAGGGTGAGATGATACAAAAGGCAATAGCTGTGGGATGATCCGATGGAGGTGGCTCAGGTATGGTTCTTAGGTGGAGGTGAGATAGGCTTCTCTGAATAAATGAGTTTTCAGGGATCGCCTAAAGGCGGACAAACTGACATACTGGTGCGGGAAGTTCCAGAGAATGGTAAAGGCTCTGGAGAAGTCCTGGAGGTGAGCATGGGGGGAGGTAACAGGGGAGCTAGAGAGCAGGAGGTCTTGGGAGGAGTGGAGAGATTGGTTTGAGCAATATCTGTAGACGGGGTTGGCGATGCAGTTGGGGGCAAGGTTGTGGATGGCTTTGTATGTTGTGGTTAGTATTTTGAATTTATAGGGTGGGGTAGTTGAAGCCATTAAAGGAATTGGTAGAGAGGGGCAACAATCATGGATCAGTTAGTAAGGTATATTAGTCTAGCAGCACCATTCATACTTGCCTGAAGGGGGATAGACTATGTAAGGGTAGGCCGGATGAGGAGAAAGTTGCAGTAGTCGAGAAGGGAAATAACCAAGGAGTTTTTTTGTGGTGTCGTTAGTCAGGAAGGGGCAAATTCTGGGAAATGTTGCAGAGGTTAAGGCGGCAAGATGTAGCCAGTGATTGGATGTGGGGGCTAAAAGAGAGGTCAGTGTCGAGGATTTCACCCAGCACCTTGAAGTGTATGGAGGAATAGTTGTGCCATTGAGAATGGCCATCACTACAGTTATAGAGCAGCTAGGGTTACAGCCACTGTAGCCTGCCAATGACCAGGAAAGCCAGTGGGTTAAGAGCCCCATTGCTAACATTAATCCCCTGTTCTGTGAATGACCTTTATTGCAGCTTGTTACTAAAACACCCACTGACATCGCTATTGCCAGATAATGCACTAAGCACTTGGATTGTGCATCGTCTAAAGCCATGTGTTAGTCAACAACCTATCAGTTTAGGTCATGCCCATTTTGAGTTTGCATTCAACCTCCCAAAAATATCTATAAACTGTAAAATCGTCCCTCCAGAAATCACTTTACTTCAATGAGTTAAAGATACCCAGCTTAAAGTATAACAGCCCCCCATAAAAACATACCCACCCCGCTTTACCCCATACACAAATCCCAAATTTGTCATATAGTAGTGTCATGGAACATATACTTGTGGATAAATCTCTTGTATCTTCAGGTACAATACAATGCCCACAGGTCTTAGAAGAACACATACACCACAGTTGGCCTCAAATAATATGTTAAAACAGATACAGTTATACTCATAATCAATCACAGAACTATATTTTGGGTATATGCAGTGTCACTGTACACTTAATTATATCAATACACAAATCAATTTTTCAAAGTGGTTATACAGATGTAATCAACAGCCATTTGGACTTTTTTGAGGTTTTTTTAAAACGTTATTTACTAGAGACACAGGACAGGGAGTAGTGGCTTTGTAGATCCATTTGTTTCAGGTTCTGTGTGTATTGCTTTCGGTTTTCAAAGGTTCCCTTTTGTATCACCTTGAGCCTCTTTCACACTGCTGCAACTTGAAAGCCGCGTGATTTTCCCACAATTTTACAGCGATTTTGGCATGTTTTTGCAGCGATTTCAGGAAATGCCTGTGTAAACTTGAGGTCTATGGACTTGCTTCAAAGTCAGACCAAAGTAGTACAAGGACTACTTTGAAGTCGGTGCGACTTGAAGTGGCACACATATGAATGGTACTTATTGAAAATCATGGGGTACGACTTGTCATGCGACTTTGCAGTCCCAAGTGGCAGGACAATCACATAAGTGGGAATGGGGCTGCCCCTAAAAGGGAAGTTAGATAGGGGGGTAAAGATAAAGGGTGCGTATAATACAAGAGGGGGGGGGTGGGAACACTTAAGGGGGGAGGTGAATGGGAATAGTGAGGGCTAATGACAAATGGGTGTAATGGGGTATCACGATATGTGGAAAGGGGTAATATGGCTCTAGTAGCCTTGTATTATATATAAATTCCCCTTTTTTTTGTCTTTGGAGTGGTGTGAATGGACTCTTACAAGCCCTCTAATTTTTTCACTTATAATCAAGAGGGGTTTACTGTTGAGGGGGGGGGTTATATATATATTTTTGGTATTATGGAGTTTAGTTTCACCAATGGGGGGGCAGTGCTGGAGAGGGCTCAGCACACACAATGGTATAATGTACGTGGGGGGGGGGGGGGATTTAGTCCAGGGAAAGGGGCCTTAGTCCAGCCCTTCTCTTCTTTTTAATTATTTTTATTGAATTTTAACAAGAAAAAATACAATAGTAGCATTGCACAGTTTAATAGACAAAATTGATATAACTTATTAACAAATAATGCACCTGGGAGTATCTCTGTTACTTAGAGGGCCCACGCATCCTAAGTCCAGCCCTTCTCAACCCTCAGAAGTTACTAATGTTCTCTGAGTAGTGTCAGATTGTTCTCCTGCTTGACCATCAATGTAAGGGGGCACTATACATGCCACCGGTCCAAGGGGGCTCATCTTCCACTAACCATTATTGCAAGGGGCATTACTCCTACTAATGGCCAAGGTATGGCCATGATACTCTGCATCGACCATCAATTTTTTTTTGATTTTTCGTTCCTTAAAAAATGGGGTACCAATATCTACAGTTAGTGATAGTACATCATTTAAGGCAAGATAACAACTTTGATTTATGGCAAGAATGTGGGTCATTCGCCTTGTAACTTAAAATGCCACCTAAGATCAAAAGCATGGCGCATCAATACATTTATTAGCTGCCCAGAAGGTCCAACCAGTCCACACTACATACTACAGGCTATCTATGACTGTTTGAAAAAAGGTAATTGTTAGGCCCCTTTTACACCTGCGGACCGTATGTCCGCTTTTTCATCCATCCGTTTGAAAAAGGGACATACATTGGTCCCTATGAAATTGCGGGTGTCAGCGGATAAACATCCGCTGACACCCGATCTCGTCCACCTCCGCAAAGATCCGATTCTGCAGATGGAAGAAAACCCTATTTTTCCTTCCATCTGCGGAACGGATCGGATGAACACGGACACACGGTCCATGTTTATCTGATTATCTGGGGAGAGCGGAGAAAAGACAGGGCGGTCCCTGCACAGTGCCCTGTCATCCGCCGGCTCAGCGGGGATCAACGGAGCGATCCCCGCTGAGCGTACGGAGCATATGGAGGCATATCATTACTGATCCGCCCCGTGTAAAAGGGGCCTTAACCCCTTCCTTACCGGGCCATTGTAAAATGACACCGGCAGGAACCCTTCCTCGATCCGGGTGGACGTCATATGATGTCCTTTGTTCCCGGCGATCTAGGGAGCGCGCGCCGCCGGCGGCACACGCACGCACCCGTGGCACTGCTTGTGACCCGGCGCGCGTGCCCGGCGGCCTCGATTGTCACCCGCGATTGCCGGTGATTACGGCAGGAGTGTGGATCTGGGTGTGTAAACACCCAGATCCACCTCCTGTCAGAGGTGAGGAGACTGATGCTGTGTTCCCAGAACAGAGGAACACACATCGGTCTCCTCCCTTTGTGAGTCCCCTTCCCCCTACAGTTAGAACCCACTTTAGGGAACATTTTAACCCCTTCAGCGCCCCCTAGCGTTAACCCCTTCCCTGTCAGTCACATTTACACAGTAATCTCTGCATATTTATAGCACTAATCGCTGTATAAATGTGAATGGTCCAAAAAACATGTCAAAGTGTCCGATGTGTCCGCCGCAATGTCAGGGTCACAATAAAAAAATCGCAGATCGCCGCCATTACTAGTAAAAAAATAAATAAAATAAAAATGCCATAAATCTATCACCTATTTTGTAGACGCTATAACATTTGCGCAAACCAATCAATATACGATTATTGCGATTTAAAAAAAAAAAAATATGTAGAAGAATACATATCGGTCTAAACTGAGGAATTTTGTATTTATTTTTTTAAAGTTGTGATATTTATTAAATAAAAAAGTAAAAAATATTGTTTTTTTTTTTAAATTGTCGCTCTTCTTATGTTTATAGCGCAATTGTCATTCAAAGTGCAACAGCGCTGAAAACTAAAAATTGGTCTGGGCAGGAAGGGGGTAAAAATGCCCTGTATGGAAAGGGTTAAACACAATTTGATTTTCCCAGTGCTCATTATCATAGATTAATCTGTTTAGTCCTGCAAGTGCAATTACAGTATACAGGACATTGTTTTAGACAACTACAGTTCCCGCATAATTTAGCTTTCAAAATATTCATCCAAACACCAAGTGCAGGGACAAGTAAATAGATACAGTATTGTTTATGTGCCAACCAAGAGTGACTGTCAAGGCAAAAGATCTGATGACAGAGGAATTGAATTATGCTGACCCATCAAAAAGGGGTCTTATCAAGAAAGTCATTGGGTATCTTTGCAGAATTACAGTACTCTGCTCGATCATTATATCTGTAGATTACTGAATACAGCACAGGTGTACAAGCAGAAGCAGACATTAGTGCTGATGGATTCATAGATGGCTTCCCTGCAGAAGCTTTTTTCTGAGATTGATTGAAACATTGATTCCTTATAAATCTCCCTCCAGGTTTTTTGCTCCTGCTTTGTATACTTGTTCAGCATGCAGATATTATACTGTGGCATCTTAAAGTGCATGAATGTGTGTGAAGCATACTCAGGGATTACAGATATTAACCGGTTCTCGAACGGCTCACGCAGATATACTGCAGCAGAATCGCTCTCCTGGGTGAGATCCCGTACATATACGGCTTCGCCCAGGAGAGCCACCAGAGGGCTTGCAAGCGTGGGATCTCGTGCACAAGCGGCAGCAAGGGGTTTGTGTGTGTAAACACACAAATCCCCATGCTGTCTGAGGAGAGAAGACAGATCGTGTCTAGTTTGTAGATTCTATAACTTTTGCGCAAACCAATCAATATACGCTTATTGCAATTTTTTTACCAAAAATATGTAGAAGAATAAATATCGGCCTAAACTAAGGAAAAGATAATTTTTTTTAAAAGAAAAATTTTGATATTTATTATAGCAAAAAGTAAAAGATATTGGCCCGGATTCAGATACGAGTTACGACGGTGTATCTCTGGATACGCTGTCGTAACTCTGAGTGTGCGGGGTCGTATCTATGTGCCTGATTCTTAGAATCAGTTACGCATAGATTTCCATTAGATCCAACCGGCGTAAGTCTCTTACACCTTCATATCTTAGGCTGCATATTTACGCTGGCCGCTAGGTGGCGGTTCCGTAGATTTACGCAAAAGGAATATGCAAATTAGGTAGATACGCCGATTCAGAAACGTACGTCCGCCTGGCGCATTTTTTTACGTCGTTTACGTTAGGCTTTTTTCAGCGTAAAGTTACCCCTGCTATATGAGGCGTATCCTATGTTAAGTATGGACGTTAGGCCAGCGTCAAATTTTCCGCCGATTACGTCGTTTGCGTAAGTCGTTCGCGAATAGGGCTGTACGTCAAAAGCATTGCCTATTTGCGGCGTAATTTGGAGCATGCGCACTGGGATAAGTTGACGGACGGCGCATTCGCCGTTAGCCAAAAACGTCATTTACGTGGGGTCAGCCTTCATTACCATACAACACGCCCACTGCATGGAGAATTTGAATTCCGCGTGCTTACGCCGGACCACATACGCTACACCGCCTTAACTTAGGGCGCAAGTTCTTTCTGAATACGGAACTTGCGCCCTAAGTTACGGCGGCGTAATGTATCTGAGATACGTTACGCCCGCCGATAGATACGAAAATGTATATATATGTATACTGAATCCGGCCCATAGTGTTTTGTTCAAAATTGTTGCTCTTTTTTTGTTTATAACGCAAAAAATTAAAACCGCAGAGGTGATCAAATAACACCAAAAGAAAGCTCTATGTGTGGGAAAAAAAGGAAGTCAATTCTGTTTGGGTACAACATCGCATTACCGCAAAATTATCAGTTAAATTGTCGCGGTGCCGCATCGCAAAAAATGGCCCGGTCATTGAGCAACCAAATCTTCTGGGGCTGAAGCAGTTAAAAGAAGAATTTGACAAATTACGTACCCAACAAACAGATAAATAACTTCTCAATAAATCACAATTAAAAATAAACCTGACCACTGTATCACTGAGACAACTGGAAGTATGTCTACAGAGCCACATACCAGCACTGCATGATGGCACCTCCTGGCACCTGTACTGTTGTTTATTGCATTTTCATTAAAGAGGAGCTCCAGGCTCCCTCAGAAAAAAAATTAAAGTCAGCAGCTACAAACACTGTAGCTGCTGACTTTTAATATTAGTACACTTACCTGTCCATGAATCCAGCGGTGTCTTCACTCAAGCTGATTTTTCAATCGGCTCTCGGGTGCTACCGCCGCCATCTTGTATAAGGGAAACCGGCAGTGAAGTCTTGCGGCTTCACAGCCAGCCCCCTACTGTGCATGCACGAAGTGTGCTGCGCTTTGTGAATGGCCCGGTGGTGAGGGAAGGATAAGGGGGGCAGAACTTTCTAAAGTCAGCTGAAAAAGGGGGCGGGTACCTGTCAAAACCAGGTACACGCTCTCCCCCGAAAGGTGCCAAATGTTGCAGCGAAGAGAGGAGGAGGCACACAAGCAGAGCTTCCCCTTTTGGGTGGAGCTCCGCTTTAAGAGATATTATTGGTCCTATTGTTGTGCCATATGTGCATAATCTCCAACATGGGCGTGCACAGGGGGTGTGCCAGGTGTGCCTAATCACCCTAATCACTCTGTGCAGTGCAGATTCCTCCTACTGGCCGGGCTTCCCCCCCATGTTGTGCCCCACCACTGCAGTGCCACTGGCTTCCCTTCTCCTTCCCTGGCTGCTGAGGGGGATGTTTAAGGATGAGGAGTGGAGGAAGGGGCTAATCAATATGTAAAAAACTGGCTCCATCCTTTTCTAAATTAACACAGTGAACACAATCACTAACTATATTCAATCATGACTGAAGCGTAGTAAACTGTGTTTACTATGTTTCAGTTTGTGAATGAACAGGAAGCCGCTGGGCACAGAGCACTTCCCATTTACTCACTGTCCAGTGAAGCTGAGGCTGCAGAGAAAGGCATGTGTTTTTGAGCTTTGGGTTGCACACCCTGATGCAATAGGCTGAGCGCACCTATGGTACCTAAGGCTGCATTCACACCTCGGCGTACTAAATCGCGGCGTTTTGTCCCGCGAATTGCGGCGACAAATAGCGGCGTTTTGTACCGCGATTTGCGGCGACAAAACGCCGCTATTTAGTGCAGCCTTCACCCCCTCTATGGAGATGGTTCACATCTCCTATGCCGAACGCCGAAAGACACCTGAAAAAAAGGTCCGGGACTTTTTTTCAGGCGACAGGCGGCAGGCGGCAGGCGGCAGGCGTGGAGATGTGAACCATCTCCATAGAGGGCAATGTTACATCATCCCTCTGGCGTGTCGGGGCGGCAGCGGGCGTCACACTACAGGAGACAAAACGCCTAGGTGTGAATGGGCTCTAAGTGTCTCAGGATCCACAGGACAGTCCTGGGATATTCAACTCTCTCCCATGTTCTGTCCAGGACTTTTGGACTTTGCAGAGTGGCAATGAGGTGCCGGGTACTAGAACACTGTCTGCATTCTAACACCCCAGTACTGAAATTCTGAGATGCTTGTACTAATAGAGTAACCTTTGCAGGAGCAAGTTCTCAGGTAAGAAAACACAAAACTGCAGCTGACACCAGTGCTGGAAGTTATTATACTCCCACTGACATTAATTCTAGTGGTAATTTTTACTCCCAGTGTCACTAATAATGGAGCTTTTTAATTCCCTCTTTCTCTTCAGTGTACCCCAATGGCCTATTTTGTCTAAAATATAGCAAAGGGAGAAGATGCAACATTACAAGCCATTAGTGATGGGCTCAGGCATGTTTGGATCGAACCCGCCAGGAAGCCATTACTACAGACCGCCAATCATAGGCAGTGAGGCATTTCCCGACCAGCAGCTGCACATACACGTGCTGCCTTTGACTGGTGGTGCGCAGTGCTGGCTTCCTGGCGGGCTCCATCTGAACACACCCGAGCCCATGGCTACAAGCCATATGCCGTGAAGCAACACCCACTTGAATGACCACTCCCATTTTTAGCCACGTCCATAAATCTTTTAGGAGTCTAGTACCTGCACCTTCTCTCTGACAAAAAAGCCCTTATATGCATGATAAAATGTAGAGGGTAGAAAAAAGCTGATGTGCTTTGACAATTTTAAGCGTTTTATTTCAATATTTCCCTTCTTATTTTAGTGTAT
The DNA here is from genome assembly GCF_905171775.1 of Rana temporaria. Lineage (NCBI taxonomy): Eukaryota > Metazoa > Chordata > Amphibia > Anura > Ranidae > Rana > Rana temporaria. Next base: position 619,346,878 of record NC_053489.1, on the reverse strand, counting down.
CTTCTTTGTTGCATACAATCTGCCGCTTAGATTTTATATGATATTAATTTTAACTAATGCCAATTATGATATGATATTATATAATAAAATACATTTATATGGTAAAAGATAAGGTTTTTAGTGTGTTTAAATCAAATCCATTTACCAACATCCTACATTTTAATTATTACTTCAAGTAGAAATACTGATCAAATACTGACAAAAATACTGTAGAAATACTGTATGTCTCAAACACAGGGGCGGATAGCGGCCAGTGAGCGGGCCAATGGGTGAGCAGAGTGGGCAGTCATGCCAGTAACCGGGCCGGTGGGTGAGTGGAAAGGACAGTGAGAGGGCGGGCATGCATGCAGAGAGATTATATCATCTCTCACCGCCCGCCCTGCATCACCGCAGTTGCGCCCCCACACTATGCAGCTGCGGGCAGCTGCATACCTGCTACCTGCAGGTTACATCATCTCTCTGCTACCTGCCTTCATTCTGGGACACAGTAAGTGACAAGCTGCACCTTGTGGTGGGAAGACAATCTGCATCTTGTGGCAGGCAGAAAATCTGCATCTTGTGGCAGGCAAGTGACATGGCAAGTGACAATCCACAACTTGTGGCAGGCAAGTGACATGGCAAGTGTCAATCCACATCTTGTGGCAGGCAAGTGACAATCCACAACTTGTGGCAGGTGACGTGGCAAGTGACAATTCCCACCTTGTGGCAGGCAAATTACATGGCAAGTGACAATCCGCATCTGGTAACAGGCAACGTGACAAGTGACAATCCGCATCTGGTGGCAGATTATGACATTACATGATACTTGCCAACTGTCCTGGATTTGCCAGGCCAGTCATGCTTTTTACTAAGCTGTCCCCTGTCTTTGAACCTGTAATGTGCCCTCCTGATCCCAGTATTGTGCCCTCCTGACCTCCCTGTACTATGCCCTGCTGCCTCCACCCCTGTACTGTGCTCTTTGTGTTGATTAGTCTTTGATTTATGGAATGCTTTTTATATTGTTTAAAATGTATTATACTGAAGTACTAAAAAAACTGTATATGTTTAATCCTATCAACTATTTATACCTTAATTCTAGAGATTTGGTACATAAATTGGGGCAGGCTGGTAGGAGCCCATGATGCAATTATGATGGCCCTAGTGGCAAGTGACACACTCAGGGCTCCCACCGATTCTGCATTATGGTGAGTTGAACTATTTCATTTTATATTACAATGTAATGATAGAAATAATGCCCTTGAATCATCCTGACACCATATAAACAACGGTGCCGTGATGAAGCGCCAACACCAGCCATTGCCCCAATAAATTGCCAGCGAAAAACCTTATTTCCTGGCAGTACCCCTCCTGAGACTAGGTTCTGGATCCGCCCCTGCTCAAACATGAAAAATATTAATTTTATTCCACATATAAAAGACAAAAGTTCCTTTTCAATGTATTTGTCTGAGGAGACAGCTGTAACTAAATGATGATTTTTTTAGAAAAAAAAAAAAAAACGATAAATAAAAAAGTTGCAATCCCCCTCACCGAATGATGCTACTGAATTGGAACAAACCATCTCCTCATGCAGTCAGATTCCCCTTCGGGGGAGCCCTGCTTCACCATTGTTTATGATACAACGTTCTCTCATTTCATTTTACTGTATGTACAACTTAATTTATTAAAGCGACTTAACTCTGACTTTCCTGATCTGCATACTTGTTTCAGGTCAGCAGATCAAGTGACATTTTTAGCAGAAGCAACCCTTGATTCACCAAACATCCCCCGCAGGTGTATCTTCCTGGTGCATGCATTTTGAATTGCAGTGATTGATTTACCTGCAGTGAATGATTGGTAAATGTCACATTCGCTGCTTTAATAATATATCCCATAGCTGCATTATCCTCTGAACTCCCAAATGAATTTCAATAAATTTGCGGTTCTCAGTGTATTTACTATCTTAGCTACCAAGAGGTACATTTGCCTTCAAAGGGACAATAGATATAATGCAATGACTCCCAAGAATGCAGTTCCCAACTGACAAAAATTTGACTGTAAGGCCTCATACACATGTTTTCCTCTGCAAAATCCATCCAGAAAATTGCTGGCAGAGCATTTTTGCAGAGAAAAACGGTTGTGTTTTTTTTTTCATCAAAAATTTCAATTTCCTCGTCGTGTTTCTCGTCGGGCTGGTTTACGACGAGAAACACATTTGTGTGTATGCTTAGAAACCCGCGCATGCTCAGAATAAAGTATGAGACGGGAGCGCACCTTCGGTAAAAGTAGCGTGCGTAATGGAGATAGCACATTCGTCACGCTGTAAAAATTATTGCATCGTTTAAATGCTGCGCATTTAAATCATCTTTAGAATGGTACAAAAATTAACAATAATGAACTTCTTTTGCTGCTGATATTTAGTTCTGACTAACTTTTTGTAACATTTTTCATGCTGATCTCATGAATATATTTGATTGATTTATAAAGCAAGATATATATATATATATTTTTTTTAAATACAGATCTGCATTTTTAATTATTATTTAATTTTTAGTCATCTCCATGATTTATTTTTTTATTTTGTTGTGTCAAGTTACCACAATTTTACATTATTGTTTGGTCTTATCTGATCTGTCCCTTTATAATTAGACCTTTTGTAGTTTTTTTTAAAGTTAAACCTGCCGACTCACAAGCTAAATTTTTGGGTTGAATAAAAACAAACAGGCAAGTATGAACTGTAAAAAAAAAAATGACCATTTATTCTGGTATAGAATATACATAAAATAAATAGAAGGCAGCGCTGAAGAACCTGCTGCCATTTGTGCAATTCTGTGTGGACACTAAAATTTGGACATTGAGAAGCACATACAGGAGGGAGGCCAATCTGGTCCTGGACTCCCAGAGGTCAGGAACAGCAGCAGGTCAGATATATGTCCCAAGTCTGTGGTACTACAACAGGCTGCCTTCTGTCAGACCACCTTGAAGCAAGGCCATCACTTCTTGGTCTTCCTGGTAGCCTTCCCTCCAGACTTATTTGCTGCCTTCCTTGCTACCTTCTCTGCAGCCTGCCCTGCAGCCTTCTCTGCAGCCTTCCTTCTCCGCTTGGCTGGAGCCTGTGCCCAGGAGGAGGAGAAGAAGGTGGAGGAGGATGAGGTGGAGGAGATGGAGGTGGAGGAGAAGAAGGTGGAGGAGAAGAAGGTGGAGGAGAAGAAGGTAGAGGAGAAGAAGGTGGAGGAGAAGATGGTGGAGGAGAAGAAGGTGGAGGAGGAGGAGGAGGTGGAGGAGAAGAAGGTGGAGGAGAAGAAGGTGGGGGAGAAGAAGGTGGAGGAGACTGAGAAGAAGAAGGTGGAGGAGGAGGTTGAGAAGAAGCAGGTGGAGGAGGATGGCCGTGGCTACAAATGACCGTGTCCTTGGTAAGTGACCCCCTCACCCCCTTATTCAGCAAACTAATTAAGAGGGGCTCAAATATGAGGTGTTGGTCCTCGGACATCTGGCTCATTTTGGCCATTACGAGGGTGCCATAGCCCTCTTCAGGGGTGGTAGGCTGCTGGAGGGTGGCCTGTGCCTCTTTAATCAGGGCCAGTGCTGCCTCGCTCACCCTCCTATCCCTCCTGGCCCTTCTTGTTGGAAGGCGGATGGGAGGCACCTGGCACCTTGTGCAGCCACTTGGCCCTGCCACCTCCTCTGTGCCACTCACTTCTGCCACCTCCTCTCTGCCACTCACTCCTGCCACCTCCTCCCTGCCACTAACCCCGGCCTCCTCCTGCCTGACACCTTCCAGACCCTCATCCTGGCTGATGTCCTCCTGTGTATAAAAAAGGGACAGTTTGAGTTTTGGGTTCAAAAATCACACACAATTTTCAGCTCATGACTGTTGCAAATTGATTGAAAATAAATAGAAAAGACAATCATTCTGACCCCAGCAGTTTTCATTCTTTTTTCCCCACCTTTTTGTACCACTACTGTCTATTGATAGGGAAAACACTTTTAGATCAAACATTATATATTTTTTACATATTAACATCTATTTTACAGCACTTTTTTCCCACAATAAATACATTTAAAATACTATACCTGGCTCCAGACAGCCACATCCGGGTCTTCCTCCAGGATGGAAGGCTCCTCTTGCTCCTGAGAAGGTTTAGCTTGCTCCTGAGAAGGATCAGCTTGGCTGCAGGGAAGGCTGGAGGGTTGGCTGGAGGGAAGGCTGAAGGGTTGGCTGCAGGGAAGGCTGGAGGGTTGGCTGGAGGGAAGGCTGGAGGTTTTTCTGGAGCTTTTTCTGGAGGGAAGTCTGGAGGGAAGGCTGGAAAGTGATGGCCTTGATTCAAGGTGGTCATTAAGAAAGGACAGTCTGCTATAGTACCACAATGACGGTACATATACCTTCCTTGCTGCTGCTTCAGACCTCTGAGAAGCAAGGACCTTGTTACGCTCAGTCCTGTATGTGCCTCTCAAGGTCCCAATTTTAGTGTCCAGCTGTTCAGTGATTACATGGGGCATGCGAGTGTGCACAAATGGGTGTACACAGTGTTGCTGTCCTTAGCCCTTTTTGCCGGTGGATGGAGTCTTTTGTCGCCCAAAGAGGGGGCAGCTCCCTTAATCTATGAATAAATTCACTAAGGAACACCCTCTCGTTAAATAGATTCATATTTTTTGCAAGACAAAACAAAAGACAAATATACTAATGTCAATCACAGTCTATAAACTCTAGTAATCTTTATTCCCATATAGGCCTTTAATCTCTTTGCAGTATAGGCCACTGATGTCCCAAGTTCAAATCATACCTTCGTTCACACATTCCTCGATTTTACGACTTCCTCCGCATACCGAACGTAGGTATGACACATGTGTGTTAAGCTTTATATACACTACACATGCTTGACACTCCGCACACGTCGCCCGCCCATGGCGTTCTTACTCGATGTTTCGCCGCCCCTTCTCTTTCGGCGCGCAAACAACAAGGCGGAATCAGATGAGCAGGTGTCTCCAATTGGGCCTGGTTCATCCAAAAACGACGACATGGCGGAATCAGATGAGCAGGTATATGTAATTATAAATTCGTCTAACGACGACACAACAAGCCCGGAGCCTGATGAGGAAACGTCCCAAACGAGGAGCAGATACAAGGCATCTAACATGTCCAACGCGGAAATGGTGGACATATTGCTAAAGTCAGATTATGATGCCTATACCCACCCTAATTTAAGGAAGGCCAAAATTATGGAAAAAGTGGTATAAAGTCTGAGGAGACATTTTGGGGTAAAACGATCGAAGGAGCAGCTCAGAAAAGGTGGTCAGACCTCAAACTGAGGGAGCCAGAATAGTTAAGGAGCATTAAGAGAATGCTTGAAAAAAGTAAGTACTTCTCCTGTTTCCCTATATCATTATTGTTTTTCAGAACTTGCATGTTGCTCCATGTTGTTGCTTTTGAATTTAGGACCTTAGAAAATAACGGTCGTTTCAGACACATCGTTGGGCCACTACATACAATGTTTTATGAAGATACAGGGTTAAAAATATTTGAATATGCCTGTCTAGCTGATGTGTTTGTAACTAGAATTAAAATCAAAATTATATCAGTCTAAAGGAGAGGACTCTCTGCAGCTGTTTACACATCTGCACTCAAGAGCACTAGTGCGGGCCACCAGAACAACCTTTTTAGGGTGACCCACACAGGTGCTCCTGTGCATTTTTGGGGTGTCTACATGTGTGAAACTTGTCCAAAAAAGGTGAGTAAACGAGATTTGTGTTAGCAAAAATCATGTCTTCTGCTTGTAACTGCCCAAACAGACACTTCCAAGCAATGTTTAATATTCCTAATTTTACCCTCAAATATGTGTGTGCTAAGTGTACTTTTTGTTTCATTCTCATAGGGGAGAGAAGACTGGGAGGACACCACTCCTCAGAGCCCAGGAAACACAGACCTCAATGACCACCTCGCCAGGAACCCACACCTCAACGACCACCTCGCCAGGAACCCACACTTCAACGACTACCTCACCAGGAACCCACACCTCAACGACCAAAGAGACCTCAGGACGTGGAGGAAGGAGAAGTGGAGGATGTGGTGGAAATTCCCACAACAGATCAGTATCTGTCACCACAGCTTCAGGTAATACGAGATGTAGGCCTGCAGATTTCCTAACACTTTTTTTTTATGTTTTTGGTTTAGGGGATGAACATGTGGCTGAAGAAAGGCCTTGATTTTCCCATTCGAGGGCCCAAAACATCCTCCTCCAAATCAAGGCGTGCAGTAGGGAGATGTACGTCATCAAACAAAAAAATGACCTTTATTGAGGAAACATTTAAGGACATAATTCATGACTCCCCCCCCCCCCCAGTTTTACAATTCTTTTTTTGCACTTTTTCAAACAAGCCAAAATTTGAAGATGCACACAGTGGGTCAACATGTGCTATCTGCCATCTCGGGATATCTATGTCCGTGTTTTGTGGGTGCAACCCCTTCCTCACAACTCAAGTAGGTGATAGGAAGAAGGAGTTGCATCCACAAAACATGTCCATTGATCACCCATGATGGCAGATAGCACATGTTGACAATAGGGATCAGGAGGAAACTACCCATTTTTAACCCTAAAAATACTTGGCTTGTCCAGGGGTGACAACACCCCATCTTATTATGGGCAGGTAGACAATTTAATAAAAATTAGAATGTCTGAGTTATTGCCTAGAGGTTTACATTGTTGTATTTTGTGTTATGTTATTTTTTTTTTTTTTTTTCATAAAAAAATATGCCAGTTTATGGCAATTAAAAAAATAAATAAAATTCTACACCTCAAATATTTTATAAAGACCATGTGTGTGAATATGCACCAAGTAAAAATTTGGTAAAAACACCAACAAAGTGTGGCTTGTTTTTCTTAAATCCCCTAGAACTTTTGATGTGTTTAGTTTTGGTGTTACCAGTGAAATGGTTGTTAGTTCATAAAGAAAATACACTTGACACTACAAGTAATACACTAGGAAATACTAGGAGACAGTTAAAATAAACACAAGCAAGACATCAAAAATGGAATTTCAACAGATTTCTTTATGTTTTTTCTTAAAATAATGAAGTTACACATTGGCTGGCACAGGAATGGCCCCCCTACTGGTGAAATACTCTACATACATATCCCGGACTGCACGGGCACTTTTGGGGGGCAAGCCAGTAAGGGCATGTTCTAGGCTCTAGCCTCGGGCCCAACTGTGGCCAAATAAGTAGGAGACTGACTCCTTAGGAAATTATGTAGAATACAGCAACAAAAAATAATGTAGTTCCATTTATATTCCGCCATGTGCATAGAGGTTAAAAACAGGTGGAACCGGCTGGCCATTATCCCGAAGGCGTTCTCCACAAATCTTTGGGCTCTGGCCAGCCGGTAGTTGAACACCCTCCTCTCTGGGGTGAGGGTCTGCTGGGGGAATGGCCTCATGAAATGCTTTCCCAGTCCAAAGGATTCATCAGCCAGAAATACAAAAAGGAGTCCTTCAACATTCTCTGCATCCGGTGGCAATGCAAGGTCATCACTCTGGAGACGAAGAGCAAACTCTGTCTGCCTGAAGGCCCCCCCATCCGACATCCGGCCGTTCTTCCCCACATCCACAAAGAGGAACTCATACTGTGCTGACACCACCGCCATCAGCACAATACTATTAAGCCCCTTGTAGTTGTAGTATTGGGAACCAGAACGGGGTGGTGGCACGATGCGGACGTGCTTCCCGTCAATGGCTCCACCGCAGTTGGGAAAGTCCCACCGCGTAGCAAACTCCGATGCCACAGTCTGCCATTCCTGTGGCGTGGACGGAAGCTGTGGAATCAAACAAGAAAAAAAAATTGTACTTTTGCACATAAAATTGCAAGCAGAATATACAAAAACATTATTGTCCAACATAATTCTAACATTTATTTGAAGGAGCATTTGCATAAAAAAATATAAGGCCCAATTATCACATTCCTCACCCCCTCTGATGGACCATTGTAAAAATGTTAGGGGGGGGGGGGGGAGATGAGTTTGGGACCTCGAAAAAAAAAAAAAAAGGTGAAGCTATACTTTAAAACACATTTTAGGGGGGGGGGATAAAGCACTTCAATGGATCTTACAAAATATACAAAATACATTGGGAAGTGACTAGGCTAGGTGTGTTTGGGCCCATGATAGCATGCTGGAGAGGTTAGTGAAGGGAAATATGCATGTAGGCCAAAAAAGGAGCATTAAAAGCTTACAGCATGCATGAGGACAAAGGGAACAATCACAGCATATTACAACCATGGTAATTAGGAAAGGAGGATATAAATACAACACATTAGCATACATTAAATACATTGAATGTGATATTAAAGGAGAAAACTTACCCTCATATAGTCATACTGCAGGACTTGTATAATGGCAGAACAAGTCCTGAAGGACGACTATATGAGGCCCAGATCCTGGGGGGGAGATGCCTGTCGTGAACTTCAAGTCCTGCAAGCTTCCAGTTGCCAGATAGCATAACGTGGCAACTAGCCTCTGCTCAGCGCTGATGGCTGATTGCTGTTAAGGTGCTGAGATGCAACAGGAAGTTAAACAAAATCTCCTAAAGGGAAATTCCCCTCTTGGATAGTTATCGCCAGAACATGGGTCCCTACTGGAGTATTTATCCTCATCATTTGTTCTGGTGACATCTTTAACATTTTGAATTTTCATTACTTTGTACCTTGGTGACAGTTTGTATTAATGACTCTGTGCTGGTTTAAGTAAGCACACATACAGACTCACAGAAGAAGACCCACTTCAGTGAGGCCACATATGGGCATACACTCATTGTCCATGTGTTAGGGTCCTTTCACACAGGCTTGTCCATTTCACAGACTCCGCTTGCTCAGGGGGGATCGATCTGCTGATCCCCGTTGAGCAGGCCTGTCATAATCCCACTGTCCTCTATGGGGAGATCGGATGAAAACAGACTGCCTGTCCATTTTCATCCAATCTGCCAGTCGAATGGAAAATAGGGTAACCATCCGTTGACATTTGCTGCTCCATGGGGTGAATGGAGGGTCCGATCAGGTCTGCCTGAAAACCTGACAGGCGGACCTGATTGGACCACCCATGTGACAGGACCCTTAAAGTAAAACATTGACCAGGCTAAAGATGTTTAAATATTTACCAGATGTCAGGACAATGAAAGGCTTAAAACAAGTACCTGCAGCAGTGAGCTTGTTGTAGGTTTATTCAGCAGGCTCAGGGCTGTAATGTAAAAGTCATATCTGGGAGGCTCCTAAGCCACCCAAAAACTTTTACAGAGGTAAGTGTCCACACCCCCTTCCTTCTCCATGATGCACATCTGTTACCCAATGTCCTTTACAGGGAGTAAACTGTGCTTGATTTTGACAGCCCTGAAGCTGGATGTTCTGGCCAAATAACCAGTATATTGATCATAGTGTGTGTGTTCTATCTGCTAGAATAGAGAGCAGGAGAGACATTAGGGGTCTGCTGTACATTTTGAGGATAAATTACCCCACAGTACCTGCAGGTACCGAGATGAATAAGGGCTTGTTTTAAAGGTTACAGTATTTACTACTTGATAACAATATGTAAATATTTGTCTGTACAAGGCCTGGCCACAGTTCTTCTTTAAAGGAGAAGTGCAGCCTACAGAGAGCATGCTGAAGTCCACTCTCTGCTGATGTCACAGAAGTCCGTCCAGACTCTGCGTCATCACATCAATGAAGTCTGTATCCGCCAGATCCCTGGACCAACACCTAGCTCAGCCTCTCAGCAAGCTGTTAAAAAAGAAGTAAAGTTTTTTTTTTGGCTATTCATACTTACCTCAGTGAATGCAGCATCAGACCGAAGAGAATCCCAGCCTAAAAAGCTCAGGCTGGACTACTCCTTTAAGAACTTGAGCCGGCCAACCCTGCTCCTCCACAGCCCAGCGCTTCTATGAGCGAGGAGAGAGCAGAGCAGAGAACTGTGACTGACAGTCACCAGCTCTCTGCACGGGGAGCTGTGAGGACGAAAGATCAGCGGTGTTCGATCACTCTTTTCTTAGTGACGAGGTGCCAGGGGACAGATGCAGCATTGGTTCGTATTAATCAAATAAAAAAACAGACTTCTCTTTAAACCACTTCAACCCCGGATCATTGGGCTGGCAAAAGACCAGAGCACGTTTTGTGATTCGGCACTGCATCGATTTAACTGACAATTGCGCGGCCGTGCAAAGTAGTTCCCAAACAATATTGACGTATTTTTTCCCCACAAATAGAGCTTTCTTTTGGTGGTATTTGATTACCTCTGCGGTCTTTTTTTTGCGCTATAAACAAAAATAGAGCGACAATTTTGAAAAAAAATCTATATTTTTTACTTTTTGCTGTAATAAATATCCCCCAAAAATATATAATTTTTTTTACGTATTTTTCTACATATTTTTGGTAAAAAAATTGCAATAAGCGTTTATTGATTGGGGGCTAGTTTTATGGCATTATTACTATTAATATATTTTTTTTTTACTATTAATGGCGGCGATCAGAGATTTTTATCATGACTGCGACATTATTGCGGACACATCAGACACTTTTGGCGCTATTTTGGGACCATTCACATGTCCCAAAATAGCATATACAGTGGTCAGTGCTATAAAAATGCACTGATTACTGTGAAAATGTGACTGGCAGCGAAGGGGTTAACCAGTAGGGGGCTAGGAAGGGGTTAAAAGGGTTGTAAAGGTTTGTTTTTTATTTTCTAAATAGGTTCCTTAAAGCTAGTGCATTGTTGGTTCACTTACCTTTTCCTTTAATTTCCCTTCTAAATGTTTTTTTTCTTTGTTTTCTTTGTCTGAATTTCTAACTTCCTGTTTCTCCTCAGTAAGGTGTTCAGTAAGCTGTTCTAAATGACTTTCCACCGCTCAGATGATGGGGGCAAGCTTACTGAGGACAAACAGAAAGTGAGAAATGCAAACAAAGAAAAAAAAAATTTAGAAGGGAAATCGAAAGAAAAGGTTAGTGAACCAACAATGCAATAGCTTAAAGGAACCAATTTAGAAAATAAAAGACAAACCTTTACAACCCCTTTAAGTATGTCTTAGGGAGTTATTCTAACTGTTAAGGACATGTCACTGATTGCTGCTGCCAAAGAAAGGGAGCAGACGATCAGTGTCAGTGTTACTAGGCAGAACGGGGAGATGCTTGTTCACACATGCATTCCTCCGTTCTGGAGCTCCTTGACACATGATCGCGGGACACCGGCAGACATCGAGTCTGCGGGTCCCGCGGGCAAGATCAAGGAACTCGCGGCAAGGGACCTACCTGTAAGCCCATTTGCCTGTCCGTGTGATTCTGTCAAAGTATATGTTCGTGCGGCGGTCAGCAAGTGGTTAAGTTACTTTACTTTGTGTAAGAAAAGAATGTTAGAATGACAGTACAGAACAGTATCTTCCTTCATTTCTACTATTTGTTTGAAAAAAACAACATTTGATCATTCAAGGGAAATGGGGAGGTATTTCCAATATGTACTCACTAAAACCACTACATATTTTTAGAAATTAAAACTATGGGGTTGATTTACTAAAACTGGAGAATGCAAAATTTGGTGCAGCTCTCCATAGAAACCAATCAGCTTCCAGGCTTTGTTGTAAAAGCTTAATTGAACAAGCTCAAGTTAGAAGCTGATTAGCTACCATGTACAGCTGCACCAGATTTTGCACTCTCCAGTTTTAGTAAATCAACCCTATACCTTTTGGTATGTGTTGCTTTTCAAACATAGGATGTTATATGCAGCGTTTCAGTGGAACCACATCTGAGCCCCCAGATCTTCTGGTTTCTTGCCATCAATGTAAAGTGTCACTATATGGCTTAACCAAGTTTACTAAATAATAGGTACTATTTATTCAATTACATCAGGATGGCAAAAAACACTTTACCAGCTTGCTTCACATGTAGCAATGTTTTATGCTCTTCTATATGCAATATAATGAGAAGTGATCATCATTAACTTAATAAAACGGTGGCATATATTATTCAGAACATCCCTGTGAGGATTTAAATCAAAATAAGAAGGGCAGACTATTTCTGCCTGGCTGGAAAATGATATTAATAGTAAGTAATCGATGCTGCTGAGAATAGACACACTAGGAAAGTAGATATTAAGAAAACACAACATTTAATTTGAAAGCAGACAATGAGGCAGGTAGTGGAGTCAGAATCAAATGTGTATAAAAAGTGCAACGAGGGAGAGACTTCTTGCCAGTAGGGGAACCCAGAAGAGGAGGTTCAGGGTCTCTTTGTGCAATATCCTTGCACAGGGCAGGTAAGTGTAACATGCTTATTATTTAAATTATAAAAAATTTACCTTCATAAGCACTTTAATGTTTTAATGCCCTTTGGCACCCTTTCAATAAGGAGTTCCCCCGGGAAAATTGGGAAAATCACTTAAACCAGTGTTGACAGGGGAATCACTCCCACCGAGCCACTGCATTCTCACGGCGGGGGGAAGCTGTCCCCACTAGGCGAACACAGTGATTATTTCCTTAGTGCAGCACAACTAGCAACAAATTAACAAGTGCTACAAGTGAATGTGTATAAATTAGTGCTGTCAAACGATCAAATTTTTTAATCGCGATTAATCGCATTAATGTCATAGTTAACTCACGATTAATCTATCTAATTTATGACGAATTTCCCCACAAATATCGCACAATTCTGCAAGTGATTATAATTTATTATCGATGTTTTCTAGCTGATCTAAAACCATTTTTGACATAAAGGGACACTTTTGTACAATCTACAGTTTTTCAGGCAGAAAGAATAGTTTTTATTTTATAAAAGAACACGTAGGACACTGGGCAGACCACTAGGGACAAGGGGGGTGTGTATTTTTTACATACAGTACTGTAATCTATAAGATTACAGTATACTGTGTGTATTGTGTTTGTTTACTTTTTTAAATTTGGCGCCATTCTCCGCTCCCGTGCGTCGTAACGTCGCAGGGAACGGAGCTCGGCGGCACACAGGCACTGTGAATCGAGCGAGGAGGACCCGCCGAGCGAGGAGGACCCGCCAAGCAAGGAGGACCCGCCAAGCAAGGAGGACCCGCTCAATCACACAGCAGGGTGGCATCGCTGGATCCAGGGACAAGGTGAGTAACTTGCCTGTGAATCCAGCGAGAAGGTAAGCCGCGCCGCGCCGCTGCACACTCTGCATGTCCACCCCGAGGGCTCCTGCGTTAATCGCGCGATAAAAATATTGACGGCGTTAACATGGGTTTGCGTAAACGCCGTTAATATCGCGTTTAACGCACAGCCCTAGTATAAATGTAACAATCCAACAATCAATCTTCAAGAGCAAAATGTGTTACAAACCAAAAAAATTATAAACAGTGGAATTCAATAAAAAATAAACAAAGAAAGATAATTGACAGTTCATCATGCTAATAATCAAAACAGGATGCTATGATCTTCCACCTCCGTGTAGAGTAATGAAGCAGTGATTGGATGGCAGCTCACCTTATACTTAGACCCCTGTTTCACCAGTGGGACTAATTAAAGGGGTTGTAATGGTTTGTTTTTTATTTTCTAAATAGGTTCCTTTAGCTAGTGCTTCACTAACCTTTTACTGCGATTTGCCTTCTAAATGTTTTTTTTTCTTTGTTTTCTTTATCTGAATTTCTCACTTCCTGTTCCTCCTCAGTAAGCTGTTCTGGCTGACTAGCCCCCATCGAACGATGGGGGAAAGCTTACTGAGGAGAAACAGGAAATGAGAAATTCAGACAAAGAAAAAAACATTTACAAGAGAAATCGAAGGGAAAGGTTAGTGAGCCAACAATGCACTAGCTTAAAGAAACCTATTTAGAAAATAAAAAAATTAACTTTTACAACCCCTTTTACCACTTAAGCCCCGGACCAATATGCTGCTAAATGCCCAAAGGCGTTTTTACAATTTGGCACTGCGTCGCTTTAACAGACAATTGCGCGGTCGTGCGACGTGGCTTCCAAACAAAATTAACGTCCTTTTTTTCCCACAAATAGAGATTTCTTTTGGTGGTATTTGATCACCTCTGCGGTTTTTATTTTTTGCGCTATAAACAAAAATAGAGCGACAATTTTGAAAAAAAATGCAATATTTTTTACTTTTTGCTGTAATAAATATCCCCCAAAAACATATATAACATTTTTTTCTCCTCAGTTTAGGCCGATACGTATTCTTCTACCTATTTTTGGAAAAAAAATTGCAATAAGCGTTTATCGATTGGTTTGCGCAAAATTTATAGCGTTTACAAAATAGGGGATAGTTTTTTTTTTGTTTTTTTTTACTACTAATGGCGGCGATCAGCGATTTTTTTCGTGACTGCGGCATTATGGCGGACACTTCGGACAATTTTGACACATTTTTGGGACCATTGTCATTTTCACAGCAAAAAATGCATTTAAATTGCATTGTTAATTGTGAAAATGACAGTTGCAGTTTGGGAGTTAACCACAGGGGGCACTGTAGGAGTTAGGGTTCACCTAGTGTGTGTTTAGAACTGTAGGGGGGTGTGGCTGTAGGTCTGACGTCATCGATCGAGTCTCCCTATAAAAGGGATCACTCGATCGATCACTCAAACGGCTCTCCCCGTTCTTCAGCTCTGGGGAGCGGCTAGAAACGAATAGCCGCGCCCTCGTCCCGGATCGCTCCCCGCCGGTATCCGACCGCCGCATGTAGCGGGGGGGGGGGGTCCCGATCAGACCCCCGACCCGCGGAAAGGCAGGGACGTACATTATCCCTGTACATGCCATTCTGTGGACGTACATATACATGCGGCGGTCGGTAAGTGGTTAAGCAGTCCCCTAATAGGGGTGAACTCAGATGAAGGCATCCGCTCTGTTTCCTTATCTCCAACATCTCCCTTCAGTGCTGCATATTCTCATTCAGTGATATATATAAAAAAAATACAGAGGAGATCTAGAGCTCTCCGTCAGAGTTTAATATCACAATAAAAATGTAGGTATCACACTCACATACAAGGCACTCGGCCTTATGTGCTTCAGCGTGGATGGCAGTGACTGCAGGATGATGGCTGATGGTGTGGCTCATAATCCTAGACGTGTGTCATCCTAGGTATGGACCTACATGAAGTCAATACCCAGGACGACACGCGTCTGGGATTTGGAGCCACACCATCAGCCATCATCCCGCAGTCACTGCCATCCATGCTGAAGCACATAGGGATTATGCTACATATTTGATACACCGGCACGCTCAAGTGCCTTGTATGTAAGTGTGCTACCTACATTTTTATTGTGATATTAACCACTTCAGCCTCGGAAGGTTTTACCTCCTTCCTGACCAGAGCACTTTTTACAATTTGGCACTGCGTCGCTTTAACTGACAATTGCGCGGTCGTGCAATGCTGTACCCAAACAAAATTTGCATCCTTTTTCCCCACAAATAGAGTATTCTTTTGGTGATATTTTCTCACCTCTTTTTTGCGCTATAAACAAAAAAAGAATGACAATTTTGAAAAAAATTATAATTTTTTACTGTTTGCTATAATAAATATCCCAAAAAATGTTTTTAAAAAAACAAATTTCTTCATCAGTTTATGCCAATATGTATTCTTCTACATATGGTAAAAAAAATCACAATAAGCGTAAATTGATTGGTTAGCACAAAAGTTATAGGAAAAAGAAAATTGCGCTTATTCAGTAGATGTCAAGCAAGCAACTATAAGTTGTATAGTGTGAGTGAGTGAGTGAGTGAGTGAGAAACTTATATAGCGCAACACATGTGAACTGAATCGCCTCTGGGCGCTTAGTATCCATTTTGAAACTTTTGCCCTCAGAAGAGATAGGTTTTGATTTTTCCTCTGAAGGCCAAGTGGTTCACCTCCAATCGGATGCTGGTTGGTAAGGCGTTCCATAGTCTAGGTCCTTGGACTGCAAATCTCCGTTTTCCCTTGGACTTGTATCTGGTTTTGGGTATCTGGAGTCAAGGGCGGATCCAGAGTCTAGTCTCGGGAGGGGCACTGCCACAAAATAAGGTGTTGCTTACAGAACTCAATTAGGTGTCCGTGTGTATCCGCTGCAATGTTGCAGTACCGCTAAAAAGTCAATGATCGCCGCCATTACTAGTAAAAAATATTTAAATATAAATGCCATAAATCTATCCCATAGTTTGTAGACAATTGGACATGGTACAAGAGATGGTCAGAGACTGCAGACATGGTACAAGAGATGGTCAGAGAATGCAGACATGATACAGGAGATGGTCAGAGACTGCAGACGTGGTACAAGGGATGGTCAGAGACTGCAGACATGGTACAAGAGATGGTCAGAGACTGCAGACATGGTACAAGAGATGGTCAGAGACTGCAGACATGGTACAAGGGATGGTCAGAGACTGCAGACATGGTACAAGGGATGGTCATGGTACAAGGGATGGTCAGAGACTGGAGACATGGTACAAGAGATGGTCAGAGACTGCAGACATGGTGCAAGGGATGGTCAGAGACTGCAGATGTGGTACAAGGGATGGTCATGGTACAAGGGATGGTCAGAGACTGGAGACATGGTACAAGAAATGGTCAGAGACTGAAGACATGGTACAAGAGATCAATGCAGCCCCATCAGTGCCCATCATTGCAGCCTCACTGTACATATGAATGCAGCCCCACTGTATATATGAACGCAGCCCCACTTTTGTATATAAATGCAGTCCCACTTTTGTATAAAAATTCAGTCCCACTTTTGTATATGAATGCAGCCCCACTTTTGTATATAAATGCAGTCCCACTTTTGTATATAAATGCAGCCCCACTTTTGTCTATGAATGCAGCCCCACTTGTGTCTATGAATGCAGCCCCACTTGTGTCTATGAATGCAGCCCCACTTTGTATATTAGTGCAGCCCCACTTTTGTATATTAATGCAGCCCCACTTTTGTATATTAATGCAGCTCCACTTTGTATATGAATGCAGCCCCACTTGTATATGAATGCAGCCCCACTTGTATATGAATGCAGCCCCACTTGTATATTAATGCAGCCCCACTTTTGTATATTAATGCAGCCCCACTTTTGTCTATGAATGCAGTCCCACTTTGTCTATGAATGCAGTCCCACTTTTGTCTATGAATGCAGTCCCACTTTTGTCTATGAATGCAGTCCCACTTTTGTATATTAATGCAGCCCCACTTTTGTATATGAATGCAGCCCCACTTTGTATATTAATGCAGCCCCACTTTGTATATTAATGCAGCCCCACTTTGTATATGAATGCAGCCCCATTTTTGTATATTAATGCAGCCCCACTTTTGTATATTAATGCATCCCCACTTTTGTCTATGAATGCAGCCCCACTTTTGTCTATGAATGCAGTCCCACTTTGTCTATGAATGCGGTCCCACTTTTGTCTATGAATGCAGTCCCACTTTTGTATATGAATGCAGTCCCACTTTTGTATATTAATGCAGCCCCACTTTGTATATTAATATACGAACACAGACCCAGCTCTCACACACAGCGAGAGATGCCCGGTGTCATACACGCAGGAGAGAGGGGGGGCGCTGCAGTCAGCTACAGCTCAAAGCAGCCTCAGGACAGGCAGCCTACCGGGCTGGGCCAGTCCGGCCCTGGTGATGAGAGAGAGAGAGACTCGGCAGCAGCAGCTGCAGGCACCTCAAAGCAGTTTTTTAAAAAAAATGATTAAAAAAACAATTGCCCTGTTGCCCCCCCCTGGATCCGCCGGTGTCTGGAGTAGATTTTGATTGGTGGATCGCAGAACGCGATTGGGGTTGTGAGTTTTTAGTTTTTCGCATAGATATTGAGGGGCATTTCCTTGAACACACTTATGCGTTAGACAAAGTGCCTTGAAAGCGATTCTGTCTTTTACTGGCAACCAATGAAGCGATCCCAGTGAAGGTGAGATTGATCTCCGTGTTTTTTTCCCAGTCACCAGTCGAGCGGCCGTATTTTGAAAGACTTGCAGACGAGAGACTTGGTATTTAGGGAGTCCGAGATAAAGGGCATTTGCATTTATACTACACAAATGCAAGAAAAAAAAAAACAAGCTGCGTTAATCAGATTAAGTACATATATATGTGACAAATATATAACTGTGCCAAACAAGTGAATACTCAAAAGTGAATATATATGACATGAAAATAAATATGTTGAATGATCAGACACTCTCAATAGTTAAATGAAGAATGAAAAATCAATATAAACGTGATGAATCAATTAAAGTCCATAAGAGTGAAATAACATAGGTAAATGCATCCCATATAGTCCAAAGAAATAATGGAAACTCCAATCTCCAAGTGATGAGGAAAATTATGGTAACCCGAAATGTGATGATAGGGAAACACCTCCACCTTAATGATACACTGCCTCTTACCAGCTGGTATTGATCTCTTATCACAGGAGATCAAAAATTGCGTGCAAGCTGGTTAGATGTCCAACAGGAACAGCATCAATACGATACAGCCTCAATCAATATGTAATGCAGGATGCGCCATGAAAGAGAAAGGGAGCTCACATAGCATAAAATCCAATGTAAATGTATTCAAATATATAAAAATGTGCACTTACAATGTGTCAAATGCAATGTGCATATATAAGATCGAGCCGGCCGGCTCCTCCATCCGCCTGCCCGTGTCTTCCAGGTACAGCTGAGCGCGGTGACATCAGAACGTCGCTTACCCAACGTTTTGTCGCAAAAATGGACGTGGTCCACAAAAGTTATAGCGTCTACAAACTATGGGAAAGATTTATGCCATTTTTATGGCGTTTTTATTATTATCATTTTTTTACTAATAATGGTCGGTGATCTGCGATTTGTAGCGGTATTGCGACATTGCGACGGACAGATCGGAGACGTTTGACACATTTTTGGGACCATTGGCATTTATAGAGCGATCAGTGTTAGAAATATGCACTGATTACTGTATAAATGTAACTGGCAGGGACGAGGTTAACACTAGCGGGCGATCAAGGGGTTAAATGTGTGTTCCCTCACTGTGTTCTAACTGTGTGGGGAGGGGAGTGACTAGAAGAAATGACAGATCACTGTTTCTACTTTGTAGAAACACACGATCTGTCTTCTCCCCTCTGACAGCACAGGGATTTGTGTGTTTACATACACATATCCCCTTGCTGGCGCACGCGCACCCAATTGCGCGTGGCTGGCGGCGTTCATGCCCCCTCTGGAGGCTCTCCTGGGCAAAGCCGTATATGTATGGGATTTCGCCCAGCTGCAGTATATCTGCGTGAGCCGGCCGGGGACCAGTAAAACGCTGACAGAGAGCACTAGATCTCCTTTGTATATTTTTTATACATCGCTGAATGAGAATATGCAGCACTGAAGGGAGATGTTGGAGATAAGGAAACAGAGCGGAAACATTCATTTGAGTTCAGGTGAGCGGCCATCCAATCACTGGTGGAGGATTTTTTTTATGAGCACTGCTTCATGACTCTACACCAGGGGTCCTCAAACTACGGCCCTCCAGATGTTGTAGAACTACACATCCCATGAGGCATTGTAACACATTGACATTCACAGACATGACTAGGCATGATGGGAATTGTAGTTCCTGAACAACTGGAGGGCCGTAGTTTGAAGACCCATGCTCTACACGGATTGTGGAAGATCATAGCATCCTGGTTTAATTATTAGCACCATGAACTGTTGAGTTATCACTTTTTTGATTAAATTCCACTGTTTATTATTTTTTGGTTTGTAACATATTTTGCTCTTGATGATTGGTTATTGGAATGTTACATTTTTTTTCTTACATTTATACACATTCACTTATAGCACTTGTTAATTTGTTACTAGTTGCACAGCACTATGCACAGGGGTTTATTCAGATTGAAGTGAGTGAGAACACTTTTGAGTGTCAAGCAGCAACTAGATTATTTATTTATATTCACGTGATGTTAGTATATGAATAATTTTTTGATTGCTTTATTTATTTGCTGATTAAGATAGAGGTTATTTGAACACAGTGATTCTTTTATTGCTAGTGACTATAAAAGCAGCTAGTGATAATCGCATGTAAAATCTGGTAAGCTGGTTGTACCCAAGTTGAGATTCAAACCATTTATGACCGGCTTAAGGCTTCAAGTGGTATTGTAGCCTGAGGCCTCGTACACACGGCCGAGTTTCTCTGCAAAAACCAGCAAGAAGCTTGCTGTTTTTTTTTTTTGCCGAGGAAACCGGTCGTGTGTACACTTCTCGACGAGGAAACCGAAGAGGATCTCGTCGGGCCAAAAATAAAGCATGTCTTCTTTTTCCCCGACGGGAATGGGAAAATTTGGCTCGCCGAGATCCTCAGCGGCTTCACAAGGAACTCGACAAGCAAAACGATGTGTTTTGCCCGTCGAGTTTCTCGGCCGTGTGTACGAGGCCTTAGGGATTGGCTGGTCAGGCCAGAATTTAGAACTTTGACAATGGATATAAAAACATTATTTTGGGGCCATAAATGTACTGGTCCCTACCCATGTTTGACTTGTATTTAATGCTCTTTAATGATAAAGGCAAGGATTTTGTACACCCCACCACCAGGGATAATTATTCCATCAGAAAACATTTTACTTGTCTATCATGCTTTGTCATTTATACACTAATGTGTCTCTGCAAACTTATCTATGTTGGGGAAACTACTCAAAGAGTCAAGGACCAAGTTGCGCAATCTTCAAATGACAATTGACAAATTCAAAACACTTCACTGAACACAAACGTGTGATTCACAGTTCCGGATGAAGTCTAGAGACAAAAGAAGGAAGATAGAATTTTATGTTCTATAAATATAGAGGTATTGTGGATCAGTAGGCTGACTTCTCTTTACTCAAATAGATTGAACTCTATTTCTTTTCCTTTTCTCTTTTCCTTTCCCCACCTTTTCTTCCTGCTCTCCCCCTTATCTCCCCTTTTTTCCCTCTGGTCCCCCCCTTGGGGCCTAGGGACGTTGTGTTGACACTGGGGGTCCTGGTGGCTGGTGGGCTGGGGGGGGCGGGCGCTGGGGGTCCTGGCTGGTCGGACGGACTCGGCGACCGGCTCCCGGGGGGCAGCCTGACCTCCCCTGAGGTTGGGCTCTTGTTTTGCCCCCCCCCCGGGGCTGGCCTGTCGATCGCGGTGGGGGTCGGTGAGGGTTGCTGCGGGGAGGGAGGTAAGTTGGAGGTCCTTGGAGGCCCCCCTTCCTTCGTGCGCGCCCGGCCGGCTTTCCCTCATAATTTGCACAGTGTAAGTGGTTTAACTGTTGTCCGTCGGATCGGTCGGGTCGGCCTCCGCTCCCTGGGGCACCGGGGAATCCCCCCTTTTTTATTACCTGGTTAGATGATTGTGTGCCACCTCTATATTTTAAGCCACAAATTTATGTGTACTGTATAGGGGAGGTGGCCCTCGTCTTGGGACCGCTACCTGGTTCCCCAGTTCGTTAGTGATAATGGTATAGCTACCAAGTCCCGGGGAGACTATGTGCCCCCCCTGTTTTCTCTTTTGTTTCTTGTTTCTTTCTGCATTTCTGTTATGTTGGTAAAAACTAAAACGGATGGCTTATTGTCTGATGTGAGATGCTTATGACAACACATGTTGTGATGTATTACCATGCCGTCCACAAATAAAGATTTTACAAAAAAAAAATTGATTGAATAAAGAATTGAATTATATCTGTTTCTATAAGAGCATTCTTCTTAATGACTGCTGTTTAAATTTCAGGATCATCTAATTGTTTTCGTTACCTGCTCATAAACTGATATAAACAGTGGGACTGATATGGTTTTATTGTGATGTATTTATTAAGAAGTAAGTTCACTATGGGGTGTTGTTTAGGCAACTCTGTGGTTACATATTTCAGCATCAGTTTGTATATTACATATGTATTGGATGGGGGGCAGGGAGGCCAGGCCACAAACTGTTATATATGCATAAACGTATGTAAACAATGAAGATAGTACCGCTCTAAGCCCTACACCACCAATAGATCACTCCCGCCCTGTTATACTGACAGGTGCTGGCTCTGCACTAATCCATGGAGCAAAGAAACCATTCTGGACTGATGCACTCTGTAGAAAGCGAATTTATTGCAAAAAAATTACCAAAAAAAAGTGTAAAATCCAAACAATACAATGCAAAATCATCCAAAAGTTAGCCAAAAGTGGACATGCAGGGGAAAAGACTAGCTGACGCGCTTCCCATCATGGTTAGATGCTTACCGAGTAAGCATCTAACCATGATGTGAAACGCACCAGCTAGTCTTTTCCCCTGCATGTCCACTTTTGGCTAACTTTTGGATGATTTTGCATTTGCATTGCATTGTTTGGATTTTACACTTTTTTGGTCATTTTTTTGCAATAAATTCGCTTTCTACAAAGGATAAATTCTGCATCTCCGATCTCGGTAAAGAGCCTTCGGCAGAGGCTCTTTACCATGTGATCAGCCGTGTCCAATCACGGCTGATCACGATGTAAACAGGAAGAGCCATTGATCGGCTCTTCCTCACTCGCGTCTGACAGACGCGAGTAGAGGAGAGCCGATCAGTGGCTCTCCTGACAGGGGGGGTTCGCGCTGATTGTTTATCAGCGCTGCCCCCCTCGGATGCCCCCCACTGGACCACCAGGGAATCCACCAGGACCACCAGGGAAGGGGCAACAATAAAAAAACAATAAAAAAATTTGAACAATAGATGCCAATCAGTGCCCACAAATGGGCACTGAGTGGCAACATGGGCACTGACTGGCACAATATGGGATAAACAAGTGATGCCCAGCAATGCCATCAGTGCTACCCCTCAGTGTCCATCAGTGCCACCCCTCAGTGTCCATCAGTGCCCATCCATGCCCAGTGCTCACCTATCAGTGCCCATCTGTGCCACCCATAAGTATCCATAAGTGCCGCCCATGAGCACCCATCAGTGCCGCCTATGGGTGCCCATCAGTGCCGCCTATGAGTACCCAGTGCCGCCTATGAGTGCTCATCAGTGCTGCCCATGAGTGCCCATCAGTGTCGCATACCAGTGCTGCCTATCAGTGCCGCCTATCAGTGCCCGTCAGTGCCGCCTATCAGTGCGATCAGTGCCACCTCATCGGTGCCCATCAGTGCCACCTCATCGGTGCCCATCAGTGCCCGTAATTGAAGAAGAAAACTTACTTATTTACAAAAAAAATAAACAGAAAAAAATAAAAACGTTATTTTTTTTCAAAATTTTCGGTCTTTTTTTATTTGTTGGGCAAAAAATAAAAATCGCAGAGGTGATCAAATACCACCAAAAGAAAGCTCTATTTGTGGGAACAAAATAATAAAAAAAATTGTTTGAGTACAGTGTAGCATGACCGCACAATTGTCATTCAAAATGCGACAGCGCTGAAAGCTGAAAATTGGCTTGGGCAGGAAGGTGCGTAAGTGCCTGGTATGAAAGTGGTTAAATAGCCTGTCTGGGGCCAGAAATTGTGGACTTGCTTCAACGTGCGTGCACATGTGTGTGTGTGTGCATGCGCATTCCTACGAGCAATGTGTTTACGCGCATTACATTGCGCCTATGCTCATTTATATTAGTGATGCTATGTGCATGCGCATTTCTATGTGCCAGTCGCCATACTGAAATTCCCTTACAGGCAGCCTCAGCCTTGTCCCAGAGCATTGATGAAAATGGCACAACAGAAAAGGTACCCTGGTACAAGGTGCCTAGTGTAGCCCAGAAAAGCCCACTTCCAGGAAGGCCCCTCTTGTGACCCTTGCTTGGAGCTCAACAAGGAGGGAAACATGAAGGACGTGACAAATAGGGATGAGCTCCAGCGTGTTCGCATTGTACACGTGCAGAGCCCGCCAGGAGGTCTGCACGGCGCTGTGCTAATCACAGCCAGGGAGACATTTCCCGATCTCTGCAGCCGAGCATCGGGACAATGTCTCCCTGGCTGTGGTTAGCGCAGCGCCGTGCAGACCTCCTGTCGGGCTCTGCACGTGTACGATGCGAACACGCTGGAGCTCATCCCTAGTGACAAACAACCACCACCCTACCCTTACAAGCTGCCCTTTTCATGACTAAGAGAAGTTTCTGTAAGATGTTATAAAATGCAGAAACATCTGTATAGTACTATGCCTAATTGAATTAAATGATCTAACTTATGTCTCCCATCTCAAGGAAATACAAAGGGAAATGCCTTAGAGATCCCAGTCCCTTGTAAATCAAATTTCAGAAAAAGGAAATTGATTTTCTAGTTGAAAGCTCCTCAACATTCTTTGAAAGCACATGTCATCTTAATTGCATGGATACAGAATGTGACCAGGCACACAAGTGGTAGACCATTCCTCCTCTTCTCTATACATTTCCCCTGTGGCCGTGGCCTACACAAACTATTTGTATAATAGCTGAAACTGATAATGTTGGAGTAAATATGTTTCACCAAATGTGTTTCATTAGTCTCCATGATTTAGTATCAGGGTAGCCTTAGCAGACAACATTCTATCAGTAAGGACTTTTTGACCAGTGTATCCTATTATGTGTGGCTACTGCACTTAACATGTTTAATTAGAGTGACTTGACACTGAAGGAATACACTAAGCTGACAGCGGTAATAATGAAGGATGCACATGTTTTATGGTTGTTTAAGTGTATTTAATTAAATGTATCTCAAAATAAAAATGTAATCTTTTGCCCCTCTCTGCCTCAGTGCTGCCTTTTTTGCCCATAAGCAGGGCCGTCTTTAATATGGTTTGGGCCCTGGGCAAACATTTTTTTTGGGCCCCCCTCCAGCTTATTTTGGGCCTGGCTGGTTCACATGTATGTTTTGGCGGTCCTCATTTGTGCAGGTACAGCAGCCCATTGATTTGAATGGGCTGCCATGCCTTTTTTTCCTGCAGAAAAAAGGTGCATTCAGCATTTTAAAAATACAGTTGCCTTGAAATCCATTCTGCTTTTGCACCATGCTACTTACCTGCAGTTCTTGCACACACAAACGCACTGTGTTTTTAAAAGCGCAACCTAAACATCTAAAAATGCAGCAAGTTTGACAGTGCGGGAACTGCAGATAAGTCACAGCAGACAGCAGAATGGACAGACAGTTTTGTATTTCAGTGCTTGATGGGCATAGGCGTGCCGTGTGCGCAGCCTATTACATGAGGCATGCGCTTTTCTTTGCAGGAAACGCAGGCATGGCGGCCCATTCAAATGAATGGGCTGCTGTGCCTGCGCAAATGTGGGCCGCCAAAACACATACATGTGAACCAGCCCGGCCCAAAATAAACCCATCAAGCAGTTAAATACAGACAGTAATGTCATGTGCTCTGAGGCTTTACTCAGCCTGGACTGCAGGTCTGGTCTGTGATTTAAAGAGTTCCTCTATTTTACACATGGCATGGCATGGGTCCCATGGTGCTAAAGCAGAATGGACAGACGGTGCTGTGACCCCCATGCCATGCCATGTGTAAAATAGAGGAACTTTTTAAAACACTGACCAGACCTGCAGTGAATCATCAAATATTATAAAGACTTTGGGCACACTCTACAGAAAACTTCTATTTACAATATAGATTAGCAAACAGTGACATACCTTGAGGAGCAGGACATGAAGAAGTCGGGAAGAGCAAACTGGGGATGTTATAAAATCACATTCTAATTCACTTTTATATACAAGCAGCACCCAGTGGCAGGAAGGGAGAAGTGCACGTCTAAAGGGAAGCCAGGGGTGCTGTACATTTTAAAACACTGGGAAGGGAAGCAGTACTGTCACTGGCTGCGTGCCGCTAATGATTTTCAGCCTGATTTGTGGACAGCACAGGGGCTTAATGGGAGGCAGGGCCGCCATCAGGGATTATGGGGCCACTTACACAGCTTCAGGCATGGGCCCCCTGGAGCAGAGAACCAGAATGGGGGGTGCTGCCGCCTGAAATTGAGAAGCAGGGGGGGGGGGGGCTGCCGCGAATTTAGAAGCGGGGGGCCTTTTACAAAAAAAGAAATAAAGAAAGAAATAAAGAAAAATATATATAAAAAAAGGGGTGTAGCCATCCAGGGCCCTGAGGACCTCTGGGCCCTTTAATAAAAAGAAAAAAAGAAAGAAAAAATATATTTTAAAAAGGGGGTTGCCATCTGGGGCCCTGGGCCCTTTAATAAAAAATAAAAAATATATATATAAAAAAGAAACATTTATAAAAAAAAGGGGGGTTGCCATCCAGGGCCCTGGGGACCTCTGGGCCCTTTAATAAAAAAAAATATATAAACAAAAATAAAAAAATAAACATTTTTAAAAAAATAAAGGGTGTTTGCCACATGGGGCCCTGGGGACCTCTGAGCCCTTTAATAATAATAATAATAATATATATATATATATATATATATATATATATATATATATATATATATATATATAAAAAATAAATAAAAAGAAAAAAAAGAAATAAAATAATATATAAAAAAAATGTTTTTATAAAAAAAGGGGGGTTGTCATCCGGGGCCCTGGGGAACTACGGGCCCCTGGGGACCCCCAGACCTCTAAAAAAAAAATTGTCCCTTTTATAAAAAATAAAATAAAAATATATAAAAAAAAATTAAAAAATTTAAAAATAAATAAAAAAAAGGGGGGTTGCCACCTGGGGCCCTGGGGACCCCTAAATTTTTTTCCCCTTTAATAAAAATATATATATATATTTTTTTAAAGGGGGCTGCTTTGGGCCCCCAACAGTGACAGGGCCCAGGGCACCTGCCCCATTTGCCCTGCGGTAAAGACGGCCCTGCCCATAAGTATGAGCGGTACCTCTTTTCGGACCCATGGGTGACTGTACTACTCTTTCTAGCTCCAGTGCCCGCAGTTGAGCATTTTTCAGAAACAAAGCACATTGCAAACCCAGGCAGGGTTCTGATGATTGATCATCTAAAATTAAATGTTGCTTGTGTCTTTCATTTCTACATCATTACGTATTTATCTTATCACATTTTTTAAAGTCAGCAGCTAACACTACTAACATTGTAGCTGCTGACTTTTAATAAGGACACTTACCTGTCCTAGTCGCCCGTGATGTTGGTCCCCCGATGGCGATCGATTAGTCCTGGCGCCTCCATCCTTACTAAGGGAAACAGGTTTCACTTCCCGTTTCCTAATGCGTATGCGCGTCTCGCACAGTGCTTTGTTAATGGGCGGCTGCCTCCTGGGATACACACAGTTCCCAGAAGGCAGAGCGGCTCATTCACCAGAAGACACCACAACGTAGGACGGGCCAGAAGATCCACCGCAGTGGAAGAAGAGGCAGAAGAGCTACTTCCGCATAGCAACCACCATTTCAGGTGAGTATAAAAAAAAAATAAAAAAAAAATTTTAATGGAAAAAAAGAAAGAAAAACGGGTGGAACTCCACTTTAAATGATTCCGAGCATGCGTTGTATTGATTCCGAGCATGCGTAGGAAATTTTTTTTGCATCTGAATTTCCAACAAGAACTTTTGTTGTCGAAAAAAATTGAGAACCAGCTCACATCGAACATTTGTTGTTGAAAATTCTGACCGTGTGTACGCGGTTTTAGACTTTTTGTCTGCTGCTTGTTCCTAATTTGGACTGCAGATCACTTGTACACTTCATCTTTTTCATAACATAGGTAGGAGGTGTTCTGTAGTTCTGTAGAAGGGTTGATAACAGGGTTGATAACACTGCTTGGGATTTCAGCACAGGCAGAGGCAGTGTGCAGAGGACACTGCCTGACACATCGACAGGTATTTTAAAGAGACAATGGGGGAAAAAATGCATGTGTTTCAGACATGTACTTATTTATGCATTTATTTTTTTATTTTGCTCACATGTACATTTTTAGAGAAAAATTAGATGAAGGGCACCTTTCGAAATCACGTCATAGGTCCTTCTACCAACCACAAAGTGCTTTCTTCTCCGTTAAGATGTAAATCAGGGCTATACACCACAACCTGCATGTTATCATACACATTCTCTGGTATAAATGGGGCCCTAACTTACTCTTTGTCCAAATAAGCCATGCTGACCCTTGATGATGCCTAAAAAATAGGGAAATTTTGTTACGGAGATCCACAAAGCTTTTTCCCTTCGTTAAGTCGCCGTAAGTGTTAGTTTGCCGTCGCAAAGATAGGGTACCTTTTACAAAGTGTAAAGTTAGTACACCATGTAAAAGTGTACCCGTCTTTCCCTCGTCGCTGTCCAATTTTTTTTATTTTTTTGCTTTTTTTCCCGACGCAACTTTTTTTTACCCGTCGCGATTCACAAAACCTCGGCGCATCGTAACTTCGCGCAAAGCACGTCGGGAAAATAGCGTCGGGAGCATGCGCAGTACGTCCGGCGCGGGAGCGCGCCTAATTTAAATGGGACTCGCCCCATTTGAATTGGCCCGCCTTGCGCCGGACTGATTTAGGATACACCGCCGCAAATTTCCAGGTAAGTGCTTTGTGGATCGGGCACTAACTTGGGCAATTTGCGGCGGTGTAACTTAAATCGTTTAAGTTACGTTGCGCCAGGCCTATGTGAATCTGGCCCATTGTGATCTCTGTACAATTACCCTTTTGATTTACTCCAAAACCTGTTATGTTTAAAAAACACTAACAGTGAGTTCATAGTGGGTTTATTGGAGTAAACCGATATGCAGCAGTGTAGGTGATCAGCTGGCGTCTCCTCCTAACTGCTTCTCATTAGACAGAAAAACGACCTTCCCAAAGATCCAGTCAGAAATACTCAAATCCGCCGATTAACACAGGCTCGGAATCAAGTTGCCGCTCAGTGTGATGGTCTCCTCACTAGGATCGTAATCCCGTCACATAGGCTCCTCCCCCACGCGTTACGTCACTCGGCACGTGACTTAGTCATGGGTCTCTAAGTCATGACTAAGTCCCGTGCCGAGTGACGTAACGCGTGGGGGAGGAGCCTATGTGGCGGGATTACGATCCTAGTGAGGAGACCATCACACTGAGCGGCAACTTGATTCCGAGCCTGTGTTAATCGGCGGATTTGAGTATTTCTGACTGGATCTTTGGGAAGGTCGTTTTTCTGTCTAATGAGAAGCAGTTAGGAGGAGACGCCAGCTGATCACCTACACTGCTGCATATCGGTTTACTCCAATTAACCCACTATGAACTCACTTTAATATCTCATTAGATAGAGTGTATTTTTTCATAAGTGTTGTTGTTTCCTAGTAACATTATTCACTGTTTTTGATAAATACCATTACACTAACTGTATTCACTTAGCACTAGTTAATATTAGCGCTATCTCCTATTCATTTCATATAATTAAGTTTAAAGGCTAACTTCATGTAAGAAAAAGAGGAAGCCGCGTGGCATAAGAAGAATAGAAATAGAAAGAACATAGAATAGCGCATGAGTAGAAAAGAGAATAGGAGATTATAGAGGGGAAGAGCTAAAAAAAAAAAAACTGGGTGAGGAGAGGACTAGGGGGGATGGTGTCAGGGAAGGGATGGAGTTGATGTTCAACGTGACCTCCTAGATCACAGAGTCGGTCGACAGGATGGTCTGAAAGGCACTACCAAGGCACCAGGATGAGCTAATATTCACCCACATTTGACATTGGAGCCTGAACAGCTGCTAAACTATCCCCTGGCTTCTCATATGTCTTGGATAATCCAGCAGTGAGGTCTCTTTGTCAAAGGTCCCCAAACTATTCCTGGCCAGCTTGGAGTTTTGGGTGTTCCTGTTCCTCTTTTGTAGTCTCCATATTAATAAATACATTTAAAAAAATTTAGGGGGAGTGGGAGCTTCTCATCATGGTCACAGCAGGAGTGTAGACCCGGGAACTCAGAAAATAAATCTCATGTATAGATTCATAGAAAGGATCTGTCAGATGAAATGACTTTCACATAAAAAAATATAATATTAAATAACATGCATGCAGCCAGTGTATCACACATGCAGTAAATTAATAAGATTTATATTCTAATGCCTTTACTGAGTAGAAAAATCAATTTTCTATTATAAAAAGCAAATAATGCCTGTCACGCTGAAAAAAAGACATGTACTCATCAAGTTTAATCCCCCTTACAAAAAAACACAAGGTATTTCAGCAAAGATGCCAAAAAGTGCCAAAAGTCCTCTCTTAGGATGTGGCTTATTGAAGAAACATCCCAGAGCGATTGGTATGTGCAATGTAAATGAGTAGTGTTGGGTGAACGGTTCGGCCGAGGGAAAATTCGGTCCAAACATCACCTGTTTGCTCGTTCGGCGAACACACAAATTTGCGGGGAGCTCGGCGGGCTGCAAAGTGCATTTTAGGGTCCTAATTTTTTAAAGCCTTGCACCTGACTGCTGGTCAGGTGCAAGGCTTTGCCAATAATGGCATAGAGCACTGTCAGATGATGATGACTTTGTCCGATCACGGCGCAGTGCTCATAGTCCCACGCCACAAAAATGTC
This sequence comes from Rana temporaria, assembly GCF_905171775.1. Classification (NCBI taxonomy): domain Eukaryota; kingdom Metazoa; phylum Chordata; class Amphibia; order Anura; family Ranidae; genus Rana; species Rana temporaria. The sequence continues at coordinate 619,316,587 of NC_053489.1, read as the reverse complement.
CTTCCCACAAGAAGCTTTTGCAGTGTGTTGGACATAGATAGAGCAGGGCTCAATTTGCTACTAGCAAATTAGTGTGTTCATTTATTGTGACTCTGCGTGTAGAGTGTTAGGCCCAAATTCTCAAAAGAGATACGACGGCGCATCTCCAGATACGCCGTCGTATCTCTGCCTAGCGCCGTTGTATCTATGCGACTGATTCTTAGAATCAGTTACGCATAGATATCCCTTAGATCCGACAGGCGTAAGTCTCTTACGCCGTTGGATCTTAACTGCAATTTTTTTTTGCCCACTAGGTGGCGCTTCCGTCGATTTCCCCGTCGAGTATGCAAATTAGCTAGATACCCGAATTCCAGAACGTACGCGCGGCCGACGCAGTAAAGTTACGACGTTTACGTTAGGCTTTTCCCGGCGTAAAGTTGCCCCATGGTCTATGAGGCGCAGTCAATGTTAAGTATGGCCGTCGTTCCCGCGTCAAAAATTAAAAAAATTACGTTGTTTGCGTAAGTTGTCCGTGAATGGTGCTGGACGTAATTTACGTCCACGTCAAAACCAATGACGTCCTTGCAACGTCATTTAGAGCAATGCACGCCGGGATATTTTAGGGACGGCGCATGCGCAGTTCATGCGGCGCGGGGACGCACTTCATTTAAATGAAACACGCCCCCTACCCGCCAAATTTTAATTCTGACGGGTGTTTTACGCTACGCCGCCGCAACTTTACAGGCAAGTGCTTTGTGAATAAAGCACTTGCCTGAAAAACTTGCGGCGGCGTAACGTAAAACAGATACGTTACGCCCGCCCACATTTACGCCCATCTACGTGAATCTGCCCCTTAGTGTAGTGTTGGTATAGTGTGAGTATAGTTTGTTAGTAGTGTAGTGTGAGTAATGTGTGAGTTTAGTGTAGTGTGTCAGTATAGTGTGTTGGTGTTGTGCAGTGTTTAACACGCATTACATCACATTTAGTGCTGTATACCCTTTTTTGTTTGTTTAGGTTTCTGCGTGATTTTTTGTTTTCAATCTTTTTTTGTCTTTTTTTTGTTCCTTGCCTGCCTCCATTTTTTAAATTGTCAGCTGCAGTTTTTCTGACTGCAATGCTGGTGTTCCCCCTTTTTTATTTTTACATTTCTGTCAGCATCAGTCCTGAATTTAAAGTGCACCAAACACCACTTTTCATTCAATAAAGTTCATCCAATCACATATTTCCAATAAGCCCCCTCTCCCTATCATGTCTAGGAGGCCAAAAAAGAGAGGCAGACGTTCCCAAGCCACTATGAAGGAACCAGCAGAATCTGTGTCCACAGGCAAAGGTGGATGTGGTCCGTCCTCAGGCAGGCAGGGCACATTTGTCTCTGTTTAGTGAAGTTAGCCATGCTATCCAGCCACAGCATGCTGTGGTAATGATTAAGCACAAGATGTGCAGCGTCCCACTCAGGACATGTGGGAACTGCAAAAGTATTACTTCTTTGTCATTGCTATATTGCATGTCATTTTGCATTGTATACCTGTGGTATCCCTGTTCATAGGCTGGTCAGGTGTGCTTCTTACTTCCCACCACAAGATGGGGATAGCACCACTCTGGGAAATCTATCCCAGCTCAGGCTTATCTGTGGTCAGTTGTTCAGTACAGGAAGCAGTGTGCAGAGGAGAAAGGAGAATGTGAAGGTGAGAGAAAGTCAGTCCAGAGAAGGGACACATTTAACTGCTAAAATCAAAGGATAAAAGCCATTAATCGGCAGCAAAGACCTTTGAGTATATAGGTGAAGGATTTATTAGCCTCCGGCAACCTCACCCATGTCACTGGATTCAAAAGGGACCAGACACAAGTAAGCATTATTACTGAACCACAGCCTGAGTCCAGGCCTACTAAAGCCTATTAGCAGTGGATCAGCAGAATTCCTCTATTTACCCAGAGACTGTATTCTAACTGGATGTTTGTACTGCAACCAAAACCAGACACAGTAAAAGTTGTGAGTTGTATTCTGCCACTGTCTACCTCATTCTTTAACATTGTTACTACAACTGGTTGTACCACCATTAACGGTACTGGCGTCACGACTAATATCATCAAGGGACCCAGTCGCCACAAGCACTCTAAACACCCCTGTCATCACGGGCACCTCAACCACCATCTTGGCTGGCGTTTCCCTATCGCAGAGCGTGCCCCGGAGGATTTCGTGCTGTCTTCCCTTTCACTGTGCGACCGGCCCAGGGAGGCTTTCTGCTAACCGTGAGTAAACCGATGAACTGTATTATTGCTGTCTCTCATCGGCCCACCGTGCACCTCACGTGTTCCCCTGCGGTTCTGGCTCGTCGCATAAGAAAAATTGGCGTCACGAACAGGATTATTACCCCTGCGCCCTATCTAAAAGACTGTTGCATCAGAATAAGCCCCTTTGCTTTATTGAGAGACTGTTTACTTATTGCATGCTGTGTGGGGCCACAGAACTGTTTAAAACTGTTTAAAAGTTGCATGGAAGCGTTATCCCAGTTATCAGCATAAAAATCGCAGCATCCAAAGTGAGAAAATCAGACATTTGTGTGTTAACAAAACTGCATGCAGTATTTGAATTGACTATTTCCATTCACTTAAAATGGCTGCCAGAGACCTTCTTGTCCAAAAATTCCTGCGCCATCACTGTGGATAGGTTAGTGACACCCCCTGAAGAGCGGGGAAGTTTGGTGCCACCCATTCATGCAAAATCGCCTTACCTTTGCTGTGTCAATCCTGGGAGGAAAGTGTGACAAACGCACGCCCCAGAAGTCGCGAGACTTTGCATGCGAGCAAAAGGAGAGAAAATAATCGCATTGCTTGCCGTCCGAGCGGTAATCGCAACCTGTCAGTTGCCTCTACTAACTATAAGGAACACTGATAGTTGGAACTCTGCCAGAGACCCAAAATCAACATCGCTGCAGCATTGTATTCAGCTGGCATTAAATTCTTAAAGGGCCATACACCCGCAAGACAGCGGTTGCCCATAGCAACACCGCACAAAAAGTGTCTAAAAACGCATTTGACTTACCTAACTAGAACTCACCTGCTGTTACCATGTCTGTGCAAGGAGATGACGTGCAGCCCGACCTCAGAGGACCCCCTGCATCAGCCGCAGTCGGTCCCAATGCAATACCAACTGCTGCAGCACCAAGTTTAATGCCTTTAACCATGCCTTATTATTTTGGGGCCCCCTGGTTCCCACGATATTCTGGGGAAATTCATACTTTAAGGGACTTTAAAGAAAAAATTCTGGCTATGTTCAGATTGTACCCTGTATCCTCAGAGCAACAGATGGAGATTCTTCTTGCGCAATTGGAAGGAGCTGCGCTCAGAGAAGTGAAATCTTGGCCGAGCTCAGAGAGAAAGACCATGGAGCAGATTTTTCAACGTCTCTACACCACCTTTGAACCCAGTACCGTGTCAGAGGTCAAGATGAGGTTCTTCAGCAAGAGACAGCAATCTGGTGAGTCACTCAGAGACTTTGCATTATCTTTGCAGGAAGCCCTTAGAGCTGTTGTCCAAGTAGACCCCCGTGAGGCAGAAAATCAGGACAAAACCCTGAAAGAACAATTTATTGAAGGCGTCCATACAGACAATCTAAAGAGCCAACTAAGAATGTTAGCCGCCCAACATCCAAGCGCTACCTTCTTAGATTTTAAAGAACTAGCTATCAGCATACTGGGAAAAAGCCCACCAACAGAACCTGTTAGATCTGTTGACGTGCCTGTATCACAGCTGGTTACCCCTGTAAAGTCTTTACCTATAGTCAGTCAGGCAACCCAAGCTCCAGTTCCTGACGCAGTTGCTGCCTTGACTGAGCAAGTCCGTTTTCTGACTAAAAGTCTGGAGAAAGTCCACCAAAAATTGGAACAATGGGAGAAACCATTAATGCTAGAGGATGAGAAACCTGTGTCCAGAAGACTCTTCCCCTCTAATTCTAGAGAGACTTATTCCAGAAATTCTGGCGGACGCCCCCCTGACCACACTAGTACCCCTAAGCGGCCTATCTGCACGTACTGTCACAAACCAGGCCATACAGAAGCAACCTGCTGGCAGTTAAACGGGAAACCCCCGAGGCCAAGGACCACCCCTCGGGAGGTAAACCAATAGGTCCAGAAGATCCCCACTGGATGCCAAGATACGTTGGATCCCGTCCTGAAGTGGCACTTCAAATAAATGGAGTTCCTTTTGTTGCCCTAGTTGACACCGGATCCCAAGTCACCACCATCCAACAAGCAGCCTTTGAAAAATACTGGGATCAAAATCAGCTTACCCAGCCTCCAGAATCCTGGCTGAGTCTCATAGCCAGTAACGGCAAACCCATACCAGTCCATGGTTATTGGGAACCTACCATTCAAGTAGGAGGAACTACACTACCTCGACAAGGCCTTATTGTGGTACAAGTCAGAGACAATAACCCTAACCCTCCAATAGTCCTAGGAATGAATGTCCTCAGGAACTGTTATGTTGAGATGTTAGAAGCCTTGCACCAGTTAGTGCCTACTGCCTCTCCTGATTCTAAGAAGGTGATCCAACAAACCATCCGTGTACTAAATGCGCAACAGAGATTCACCAACGAAAAAGGAGAAATTTGCTGTGCCCGCATCCGGGATAAGCAACCTGTGATCCTCAAACCCAACACCGAAACTCTCTTGTGGTGCCGAGCTGTAGCCGGAATCCAAGGTCAAGACTACCAAGCCCTGGTAGAGCTTGTGGTTTTGGAAGACTATCCTCTAGTTAGAGCTGCAAGGAGCCTAGTAACCGTCTCTGAAGGTAAAGTGCCTATACGACTCCTAAACTTGAGTGATAGCAGTGTAACACTATCAAAACACCTTCCTATTGCACAGCTAATCCAAGTCACTTTTCAAGATGTCATCAGTGTAACTACAGCTACCACAGAGCAAATTCCCAAGAGACAGAACCCCCAGGACCAAAATGTAAACACATCCTGGTGGAAAGAACTTCATGTGGGAGATGCTTCCACACCAGCAAACCAAATGGAGGGAGTACTAAAAATTGTGAAGGAGCTTCACCTTGCCTTCAGTAAGCATTCCACCGACTATGGAGAAGTGGATATCATCAAGCACTCCATTCCTACAGGTTCACACCCACCGATCAAGGAAAGATATCGGCCTATACCACCAACTATGTACCAATCTGTAAAGCAAATGATCCAAGAGATGAAGGACTCCAATGTCATTAGAGACAGCCATAGTCCATGGGCTGCACCTCTAGTCCTTGTCCGTAAAAAGGATGGTAACATCAGATTCTGTGTGGATTACAGAAAAATTAACCAAATCACCCACAAGGATGCTTACCCTTTACCACGCATAGAGGAATCTTTGACAGCTTTAGGATCTTCAGCCTACTTCTCTACCCTTGATTTAACCAGTGGATACTGGCAAGTACCCATGGCACCTGAAGATCGTGAGAAGACTGCATTTACCACCCCGATGGGCCTATTTGAGTTCAACGGCATGCCTTTTGGACTTTGCAATGCGCCCGGAACCTTTCAAAGATTAATGGAGCATTTTTTAGGACACAAAAATTTTGAAACTGTCCTGTTGTACTTAGATGATGTCATCATCTACTCCAAATCGTATGAAGATCACTTGAAACATTTGGCTGAAGTTTTTCAAATCCTCATTAAACATGGACTCAAAGTCAAACCATCTAAGTGCTATCTACTGAAGACAGAAGTCAAATACTTAGGGCATATTGTAAGCTCTGAAGGTGTTAAACCGGATCCAGAGAAGATAGCCGCAGTCCGGAATTGGCCTACTCCTACTACAGTGAAAGAAGTGAGGAGCTTTCTCAGTTTCGCAGGATACTACAGACGCTTTATTCCTCACTTTGCCCAAATTGCGGGGCCAATATTAGAACTTCTGAGAGGACATCCTAAGAGGTACCAAAAGTCTCCAATACCAGTCGAATGGAACACAGAAAGAGAAATTGCCTTCCAGCTCCTAAAGAAGAAGTTAACAGAACCACCAATCCTAGGCTATCCAGATTACCAGAAGCCATTTCATCTTTACACAGATGCTAGTAAGAAAGGTCTGGGAGCTGTCCTATCGCAGGTACAGGAAGGAAAAGAAAGAGTTATTTCCTACGCTAGTAGATCTCTTAAAGGTACTGAAAGAAACGACCAAAACTATAGTTCCTTTAAATTGGAATTCCTCGCACTCGTGTGGGCTGTTACAGAAAAATTTAAAGATTACCTTGCCGCAACACCATTTGTGGCCTTCACAGATAACAACCCGCTAGCACATCTGAATACCGCCAAGTTGGGAGCATTGGAACAAAGATGGGCCTCACGCCTAGCTAACTACGATTTCACCATAAAATACAGAACAGGAAAAGCAAATGAAAATGCGGATGCATTATCCCGTCTGCCTACCCAAGAAGACCCTACTACACAGGAAGATGTTTGGGAAGAGGTAGAAATGCCAGCTTTTTACAAAAATTTTGCCCAACAAGACATTATCACCATCAAAGGAAGAAAAGTCCTTAACCTTCAACAACAAGTGGATCCAAGATCCCAAGTGGACAAAGAAAGGTGGATCAAGCTGCAAAATGAAAGCAGAGTGTTGTGAGAACTGCAAGATTTCTTCACCAGCGGAAGAACACCTGAAAGAATTCGCAGAAGAAATGCTGATCCAGAATTGTCAAAACTTTGGAGACACAGAAAACATCTCTTCCTACAGAAGGGCCTACTATTAAGAAGAACTTTAGACCCAATTACCTCGGATTGTCTATACCAAATCTTAATACCACGCCGAAATGCAAGAATCATTCTTGAGATGTATCATGATCAATCAGGACACTTTGGCGTGCAGAAGACAGAAGCCACCATCCGTAGAAGATTCTACTGGATTGGGATGAGAGGAGACATTGAAAAGTGGTGTCGAGAGTGTTCCACCTGTGCTGTTGGAAGAAATGAAAAACATGACCAAAAAGCACCCTTACATCCCATTGTAAGCCAAACACCGCTAGAAATAGTTGCGATTGACCATGTGAAGCTGGAACCAAGTCGCTCAGGTTACACATACGCCATGACCATCATTGATCATTATACCAAATTTGTTGTAGCCGTACCTGTCAAGGACCTGACCGCTAGAACAACTGCAGATGCCTTCTGGAAACATTTCCTACTGCCATATGGATGCCCAGAAAGAATCCTTACAGATCAGGGATCTGCCTTTGAGTCGCAACTCTTCAAAGAACTGTGTACACTTCACAATTGCCAGAAAATCAGGACCACAGCCTACCACCCTCAAGGGAATGGACTTTGCGAGAAAATGAACCAAACTTTAATTGAGATGTTAAGAGCAGTACCACCTGCTACAAGAAGTGATTGGCCTACTCTATTGCCTCAATTGATGTACACCTACAATAACACCATTCACTGTTCTACTGGGTATACACCTTACTATCTCATGTTTGGCCGACAAGGTAAACTACCTGCTGACCATACTTTGGGCGTACAAGTGCCTGATGCAATCAACCCTCTACCAAAGACTGATTGGGTGAGTGAGCACCAAAGACGTCTAATTGATGCACAAGAAATTGTTCAACATCGCATGGAACATGCTCATGAAAAGCAACAAAGAGATTATAACCAATCTGCCAAAGCAGAACCTCTCAAAATTGGTGACCATGTATGGTTAAAAAACAACCATCGCACCAGCAAGTTAGATAGCAAATGGGAGAGAGAACCTTACACCATTACAGCTATTCTCAATCCAGAGACTGATACTTATGAGATCACTAAAGAAAACAAATCACGTGTAGTACATCGCAATCGCCTTAAGTTATGTCTCAAGGAAAGTACTCAAGAAGAAACTCTTCAAGAAGAAGCTATCCAAGAGGAAACACAATCCATAGAACCAGAGCCTACAAAATCATCTGATTCAGAGAATCCACTACAGTCTTTTGGAAAAGCATTATTAGACTCTGATCCTTTACAATGGTTCCTTACACCATGGCTCAATATCTTAGTGCCTGCCAAGACCAATACAACCGCACTTCAACCAGAGGAGCTACCTCAAGAAATGTCTACTACCGCTCAAGAGACACCAAGTTCCCTTGAAACAAGGCCTGTAGAAACTCAGCCACTAAGAAGATCTGACAGAACTACAAGAGGACGACCACCTGTCCGTTTGGAGGATTACCTGCACCAGCAGCCGAGAAGTCGACTACCGACTCTGTCATCTCATCGTTGAGAGCATCCTTACATCGTCTGAAGTTCCAGAGTGAGAAGAAGACTTACTTGGGATATTACAGTATGTTTATTTCCTTTAAAGGACTTTTCAAAAGGACTACATACCTACTGTTTTGCAACGTTCAAGCCTGTACCCGGAGATAGACTTTCACGTACCTGAGCCTCCGTGATATTCATCTGTTGACATTTTCCTGTGCCCAGGGAACGGACTCATACCCTGTGAGCCTCCTGAGATGTTATTTTTGTTTTGTTTTTCTTTTTCCATCTCATCGTGGACTATTCTGGTTTTGCCATACATCACCAGTCTTCAGAGGAAAAACTACACCCCTTTTTGTCACCTTTTGTCACATTTCGTTGTTGCCTGAGATATGTTTGCCTAACCCATTTTACTTGCAGATACAAGAAGTACAAGAATGGGGTTATATTGTTATTTCCTATGCATGCATGCTTTTCCATTTCTCTTATATCTTACAGGAAGACACAACATCGAGTCAAAAGTGTGCCGAGGTCGACACACGTTTTACCATGGGGGTATGCAGCGTCCCACTCAGGACATGTGGGAACTGCAAAAGTATTACTTCTTTGTCATTGCTATATTGCATGTCATTTTGCATTGTATACCTGTGGTATCCCTGTTCATAGGCTGGTCAGGTGTGCTTCTTACTTCCCACCACAAGATGGGGATAGCACCACTCTGGGAAATCTATCCCAGCTCAGGCTTATCTGTGGTCAGTTGTTCAGTACAGGAAGCAGTGTGCAGAGGAGAAAGGAGAATGTGAAGGTGAGAGAAAGTCAGTCCAGAGAAGGGACACATTTAACTGCTAAAATCAAAGGATAAAAGCCATTAATCGGCAGCAAAGACCTTTGAGTATATAGGTGAAGGATTTATTAGCCTCCGGCAACCTCACCCATGTCACTGGATTCAAAAGGGACCAGACACAAGTAAGCATTATTACTGAACCACAGCCTGAGTCCAGGCCTACTAAAGCCTATTAGCAGTGGATCAGCAGAATTCCTCTATTTACCCAGAGACTGTATTCTAACTGGATGTTTGTACTGCAACCAAAACCAGACACAGTAAAAGTTGTGAGTTGTATTCTGCCACTGTCTACCTCATTCTTTAACATTGTTACTACAACTGGTTGTACCACCATTAACGGTACTGGCGTCACGACTAATATCATCAAGGGACCCAGCCGCCACAAGCACTCTAAACACCCCTGTCATCACGGGCACCTCAACCACCATCTTGGCTGGCGTTTCCCTATCGCAGAGCGTGCCCCGGAGGATTTCGTGCTGTCTTCCCTTTCACTGTGCGACCGGCCCAGGGAGGCTTTCTGCTAACCGTGAGTAAACCGATGAACTGTATTATTGCTGTCTCTCATCGGCCCACCGTGCACCTCACGTGTTCCCCTGCGGTTCTGGCTCGTCGCAGATGTATGTGTGAAACGCGTCTACGTGACCTCATGTTGGTGTCTTTGGTGTTATCACTTTGAACAATAAAAGGCAATCGGAATTCCTGGATGTGCAGCCATTTCTTTTCTTACAAGTTTCCCACGGAGGCGGGTCGGGGCTGGCACTCTACGAGATATTCCACCTCAGGTTATCATCATACACCTAGAGCAGCGGCTCTTTTTCTTTGTATACAGCATGCAGAGGAGGTGGTGGACTGGCGTACTAAACCTTCCTTATCCTCCTCATCCTCTATGACCCAAGCTTACACTAGTGCACATTCCACTGCAGCTGCCAGAGCAGCTTATTCTGCCATTAGAAGGTTACGGGGTGAAGGTACCACCAACACCCAAAAACCAATTTTTCCGCAGCTGTTACTACTATCCAAGGTTTGAGAAAGAGATAGCAGACCTTATCTAAAAAAAAAATGTTAATCTTGGCCTGAGTGTACTATAATTGGGCTTCTTCACGTAAGGCTTGCTCACTGTGGTGCAAAACTTTGTTATTTCCATCCAAAGTCTGCCAAAGAGAAACCAGAATTCATCCAAAAAATCTCTAGACTTGTTCCGAGTCCCCTGAATTGGGGCCCCAAGTCGTTGTTTACTAACTAAAGAAAGCTTGCAGGGAAAATCTATTTAAATGTAATTTTTTTCTTTATAAATGCGTTTTGCTGCAGCAGGTTCTATACATGGTACATATGTGCCACTTTACAGATAGACTAAGGGAACCCAGGCATTATGGGCCAGATTCACAGAAGAGATACGACGGCGTATCTCCTGATACGCCGTCGTATCTCAGGGAGTATCTATGCGACTGATTCATAGAATCAGTTACGCATAGATAGCCCTAAGATCCGACAGGTGTAATTGACTTACACCGTCGGATCTTAGGATGCAATACTTCGGCCGCCGCTGGGTGGAGTTTGCGTAGTTTTTCAGCGTCGGGTATGCAAATGAGCTTTTACGGCGATCCACGACGGTTTTTGCGTTCGTTACGTTGTCGCTAGTAATTTTTTCCCGTCGCAAAGTTAAGCCTGCTTTAACATAGCTTAACTTTAGATGAGCCATGTTAAAGTATGGCCGTCGTTCCCGCGTCGAATTTCGATTTTTTTTTGGCGTAAGATGTCCGGGAATCCGAAACGCCGTAACGCACGTCGCCGTTCAAAAAAATTACGTCACTTCGCGCAAAGCACGGCAGGAATTTCAAAACGGAGCATGCGCAGTACGTCCGGCGCGGGAGCGCGCCTAATTTAAATGGTACACGCCCCATTTGAATTAGGCGGGCTTGCGCCGGACGCCTTTACATTACACCGCCGTAAGTTTACACGCAAGTGCTTGGTGAATCAGGCACTTGCGCTGAAAATGTTACGCCGCCGCAAGTATATGTGAATCTGGCCCTATATTTAAAGGAATTTTTCATTTTTATTATTTCACTTGAAACATCATTAAAACCACTGCTCCTTTAAAAACGTTGTTGAAAAAAAATATTTTCATTGATACATGTCCTCCAGGGCCGTACCCGGGCCCCATACCCTTTTTATGGCCAATAACTTGCATATAAGCCTTTAACATGGGGATAAGGCAGTCATGTACCACTGGTCGTAATGTTGTCCAAAATGGGGGGGGGGGGGCATAGTGGTACGGCATGTGTAGCCTGCTGCATGGAAAATGGGTATGACTTATCCAATGGCAGCATAGAAGACTGAACGTTGTTTTAAACAAGGGAGGAGGACAACAATAAAGTGACCACCCAAACAAAATTGACGTCCTTTTTTCCCCCCACAAATAGAGCTTTCTTTTCTTTTTCTTTCTATTTGATCACCTCTGCGGTTTTTATTTGTTGTGCTATAAACAAAAAAAAAGCAACAATTTTGAAAAAAAAGCAAAATTTTTTACTTTTTGCAATAATAAATATCCCCAAAAAATATATAAAAATTTTTTTTTTTTCCTCAGTTTAGGCTCATATGTATTCTTCTACATATTTTTGGTAAAAAAATCGCAGTAAGCATATATTGATTGGTTTGCGCAAAAATTATAGGGCCAGATTCACAGAAGAGATACGACGGCGTATCTCCTAATACGCCGTCGTATCTCTGTGATCCGCCCGTCCTAACTATGCGACTGATTCATAGAATGAGTTACGCATAGATAGCCATAAGATCCGACAGGTGTAATTGACTTATACTGTCGGATCTTAGGATGCAATTCTATGCCGGCCGCTAGGTGGCGATTCCATTGCGGTCGGCGTAGAATATGCAAATTAGGTGGGCTTGCGCCGAGCGCATTTACGTTACACCGCCGCAAGTTTACAGGTAAGAGCTTTGTGAATCAGGCACTTATGCTGTAAACCTGCAGCGGTGTAACGTTAATGGGATATCTGGCCCATAGCGTCTACAAAATAGGGGGTCGTTTTATGGCATTTTTATTATAATTTTTTTTTACTAGTTATGGCGGCGATCAGCGATTTTTATCGTGACTGCGACATTATGGCGGACACATCGGACACTTTTGACTTGTGACTGGTAGTGAAGGGGTTAACCAATAGGGGTTAGGTGTGTCATAGAGAGTGATTTTAACTGTTAGGGGTGACTTATTGTGACATGTCACTGATCGCTGCTCCCGATGACAGGGAGCAGACAATCCGTGCTGTGTCACTAGGCAGAACAGGGAGATGCCGTGGCCCGGATTCAGGTAGATTTGCCCCTTAGTTACGGAGGCGCAGGGCAGCGTTTTTGCCCTGCGCCCCCGCAAATTTCCTGCGCTACCCGCGATTCACGGAGCAGTAGCTCCGTAAATTGCGTGTGCGCTGTGTAAACTTGCCCTGCGTAAGGGCGCCTAATGTAAATGATCCCGTAGGGGGCGGGAATCATTTAAATTAGGCACGCTCCCGCACCGAGCGTAAAGCGCATGCTCCATCGGGAAACTTTCCCGACGTGCATTGCGGCAAATGATGTCGCAAGGACGTCATTTGCTTCAAAGTGAACGTGCATGGCGTCCAGCGCCATTCACGAATCACTTACGCAAATTACGTAAAATTCGAACGTCGCAACGCGGGAACGACGGGTATACTTTAGCATTGGCTGCCCCTGCTATTAGAAGGGGCAGCCTTACGCTAAACACGCCGTATGGAAACGACGTAAATTGCGTACGCAGGGCTCGCGCAACATTGTGAATCGGTGTTAGTATGCAATTTGCATACTATACACTGAGCACAATGGGAGCGCCCCTTAGCGGCCATCGCAAGAATGCAGCCTAAGATATGCGTGGCATAAGAGCCTTATGCCACGCAGATTTTAGGCTGCAGTCGGCGTTACGATGTTCCCGAATCAGGAGCATTCGTAACGCCGGGGCAAGTAAGCAATTGCGCTGTGTAACCTATGGTTACACAGGCGCAATTGCTTCTTGAATCCGGGCCCTTGTTTACAAAGGCATCCCCCCCTGTTCTGCCATTCCGTGACCCAATCTCGGGACACCGGCGGACATTGAGTCCGCGGGTCCCGTGGGCGCGGTCCCAGAGACCGCGGTGGGTCAGAAGACTGAACGTTGTTTTAAATAAGGGAGGACAACAATAAAGTGACCAATGACCACCATCGTGAATAACTACTGTCTAAATCCAATAGCAAGTATCAATATTTTAATTAAAGAAAAGTGCATTTGTCCATTTTCAAAAAATCTTTTTGTTTTGAAAATACCCACTAACCAAAGATTTAGCATTATAAGGAAAAGCAAGTGCTTATAAAGAGTTTGTTTGCAAACAAAATTCTTGAAAGCATCTGAAAGAGAAAATTGTGCTATAGTTACATGGTTCAGTCCTTCACTCAAAAGATATCTCCAGCCTGTGTACGAGAAACTAAAGACACAATCATGTCTTCTGTAATGAAGGAAACTGTCATGTTTAAGAATAAGGATGAAAGATGAGTGACAATTTAATGTATAATGTGGATATTCTCTCTCTCAATTATAGTGATGTGTACCAGTAAAAAACTCAGATGCTTTTAGGAGGAACACACAAGGATGACATTTTCTAGAGTTATCATTGCCTATGATCTCCCTGCAATTAAATGCAGTTGAATGTAGCAGCAAACAATTGCAAAATTGGAAGCCTTGTGCTACCATTAGCTATTAATGGCTACTACGTCTCACACAACATTGTTCCCTAGTGCAGTGATCGCTAACAATGAATCTTGGAGCAATTATGTACCATGGTCGCTCTACCAAAAATTGTCAGTCTGCACCCAACCTTGACTTAACCCCTTACAGACCACTTTATGCTACAGGTAAGCCTATATTAAGGCGTACCTGTAGCTACCTGTCACGTACCTGGTTATAGAGCTCAACGTGCAGGGAGCGGCCTCTCGTAAGCCTCCGACCCAAGACCTCCTGGTAGAATAGACAGAGGGTCAAGAGTCCGGAGGGGCACAAGTGCCTGATGGTAAAGCTGAGTAGTGGTCCAGGAACGGTAGCAGGCAGGTTATGCTGGTTCAGGTAGGGCACTAAGCAGCAGACAAAGACGGTGGTATGGCACTTGCAGGTATAGGAATCAGGCAGGTAAGTAAGTCGGTCGGTCACCGGTAAGTGGTTCAGGTACCAAAGAAAGTCCAGAGAGTAGCGGTAGTCCAAGCCGGGTCGGTAACACGGGCGGGCAGCGACAAAGCCAGGGTTTAAGCAGGAGCCGTAGTCAGATGAAGCCGGGGTCAAGGGCAGGTTGCAGACAGGGAAGGTCAAGGAAAGCCGGGTCAGGTAAACAGTGGCGTCTCCAGCTTTCATATTTAGGGGGGGCACATGGGGGGACAGGGAAAAAAGTAGGGGGGCCAACTATAAAATGCAATTTTATATATATACAGTATATATATATATAAAATCTCCTGGGGCCCTTTACTACGATCCCACAACGGGCCCTTTCACATGTTCTGCAGTGAGCTCCCTTCCTACTATACTGGGGCCCCCCAGGGTGGCAGAAAACAAGAGATATATGTCACCAGCACACCAAGAAAATATAAGGGTCCAAAGCAGTGGGAGAACTTTCAGGGTTGCAAAGGTTGTCTTGCCACCGGGGCCTGGTGTTCTGCCACTGTGGGGTTCCCCAGCTGTCCTGTCCCTGCTATTTACAGCGCTGGTCTGGCGTCTGTCTCCTTGGCAGGGGCGGCAGTCTATTAGGACCTAGTGCTGGTGACATTATGGGTGCATGCAGGGGAAGGCTGGCACTATTGGTTATAGAGAGCTGAGCCCCCAGCTGGTCACCTAGCAGCAGTAATGCTGTATAACCTTCTCTGTTGACATGCTGATCGGCATGTGATCCAGGTGATGCTCCCAGTCAGATCTAATAAACACAGTATTTATTAGCATCAAGAGTACAACCACATATATATATATATAATCAAACGTATGTTCCGCAGCCGTGTGGGCTCTATGCCTGTAAAGTGTGGGCTTTGATCAATAAAATCTCTGATATTTAACACTAGGATTTGACTGGGAGGATCACCTGGATTGCATCCCGATCAGCATGTCAGAGAAGCGCCACTGCTGCTAAGCAACCTGCAGGGAGCTCAACTGTCTACAACCAATAGAGATGGGCTCGGGTGTGTTTGAAATCCCACATGCCCGATCCCGCCAGGAAGCCGACACTCCACAGCGCTAATCACAGGCAGTGAGACCTTTCCTGATCTGTGCAGCTGCGGACCGGGAAATGTCTCACTGCCAGTGATTAGCGCTGTGCAGTGTGGGCTTCCTGGCAGGCTCTGGCATGTGGAATTTTGAACATGCCCAGCCCATCTCTAACAACAAATTGTGCTGGCCCTCCTGTACATCAGCCCCATAAAGTAACCAGCTCTGGGTTCCAATGTCCTGCCGCCGCTGCTATGGAGACAGAGACCAGCGCTGTGAATAGCCGGGACAGGACAGTAACTCTGGTTGTTCCAGCACTGGTCCACACTGGGACGATTCCCCCATCCACCTATAATGTGTAGATGGGGGAATTGGATCATTTCTTTTTTTTTTTTATTCAACCTAATAGTTGAATGAAAAAAAGTGATCACTGTATGGGCTGCCTAAGAGCTAAGACCAGCCATAGACAGTTTAAATCTCAGCTGGTTCAGCAGGAACTGGCTGAGATTTGAACCATTAATGAGCAGATTCTCTTATGATTATCACCAGTGGTTGCTGTATAGAATACAATTGCTGGGCAGGAGGGATATTTCCGTCAGCAATGTTTGTGTTGATGGGGGAATCATGCAAGTTTCTTTCCTGCAATCTGTGGATGTAGGAAAAAAAATTGCATTGTATATTACCTGCCTAACTGAAAGTGAAAGTGTAACAGAATGGCCCGTGACACCCAGAGACTTTTGAAGGATGGGGTTTACTCCTGTGCCAGCGTCACTATGTCCTTTTGGGCATAGGGTGAATGAGAAATGATAATTATAAATTACATGAGATGGGACATTACTGATAATTCATGTATTGCAGGATATCTTGAAATATTACAAGTTGTTAAAGTCTGACTCCGACAGGTCAATAGAGTGTTTTCATTCAATGGGGGGACACATGCTTTTGAGGTGTTAATTGAGTCTGCTCCTAGACTTTCCTTTGTGTGATGCTAATACTGTTTTGTGTCCATTGTGCTAATTAGGTCTTCTCCTAAGACCTGTTCATTGTGTATGCTAATGACACTGTTAAGATGTGGAATGTGACTTGTCAAGCTGTAGTAATTAACCCCTCTAAATGCGGAGCCAGACCGTCTGGGTAATAAGTAGTAATTAACTCATCGGAATGTTATTATCTAAAAGAATGTGTATGAAGCCCCCCATTGTGTGATGTGTGGGTGGAGTGTGTCTTTGTCCCTGTGATTAACTGTAACATGCTTGTACTGTATATAACAAAGCTAAGTTACCATTAAAGGATTCATTCATTCATTTTGGAGCCAGTACCAGAGCTTGTTTTGTCTCGTTTATTCTGGGAAATGAAATGGGTCGTGTCTGATGTCTGTCGGACAGTCGGATAACCTGTCGTGGGGCGATGGATTGGAATATCGTAAACGGTGGTGACCGTTACAGAAAGTAAATTGTGAATGTCTTGAAAGAACAGGAGAGGGGGAGGGAGACAGATGGGGGAGAGAAGGGATAGAGATAATGCAGTTCAGTGATTACAGTGTACTGCAGTCTGCAGTGCACACACATACCCACGGTCCAGTACACCGAGATAGTGTGGGCGGGACTGAAAGGAGAAGGAGGAGGAGCTTTATTCCTCCCTGCTCTGACACTTGGCTCAGCTTGCAGTCACCACTCTCGGAATTTACAGGCTGGTTCTCCTGTCCTAAGGATGGGAGAAATCAGTCTGTTTTTTCAGTAACTGAGATGAAGGCTTGGGCCCCCCTCCCCCACAGTGCTCATGGAGTCCTTTCTGCAACTCGCTCTTCTCCGTGCCAATGAGGATGCAGGGGAAGGAGCAGATCGGGCGGCTGTGGTTGTGTGAACGCTCGCATTATGCAGTGTCAGCGAGCAGAGGGAGGGGGGAGGAATTCCCCGCAGAGCTGACTGGGGACGCTCTCCCTCTCAGGAGAGACTGTTACTCCAGCGGCGGCCCGAAAAAAAAAAAAAAAAAAAGCAAAAAAAAAAAAAAAAAAAATTTTTTTTTGGGGGGGCACATGGTGGGGCACAGCATAATGTTGGGGGGGTCAGGGCCCCCTCTGGCCCCCCCCTAGAGACGCCTCTGCAGGTAAACAGGTGATCAACAGGTAGCAGATGCAGATTCTCAGGTAAACGCTGTAGACTGGTCAGCAAGATGGTGAGGGACTGACCAGTTTAAATAGCGTTTCCTTGGCGCCAAAACGCCGCCAGCGGGCGCGCATGCGCGCGCAAACGCGCGCCAGTGCGCACACGCTGGGGCTGAATTCCCCTGACGTTGACAGGATTGCGGAATCTCCTTTCGTGACACTACCCAGGATATCTCCTAAACCTGCACAGTTTAGGAGATATCCCCTGCATGTGTCGATGTCATCGGCACATGCGCACTGGGCACTGGGGCAAACTGACGCAAAGGCACTTATGTGCTGTTGCTTCAGTCCATGTGCTGTTATCGGCGGCTCCCGCGCGCAATCTCAGCGCCGGAGCCGCGATACCCAGAAGTAACCCCCGGGAGAGATGATGCCGCCGGAGGGGGGGACGAGGACCGCTGCAGGGGCTTCGATCTCAGGTAAGTAATTCATAATGAGCTAGTATGATATGCATATTAGCTCATTATGCATTTGTCTTGCAGGGTTTTTTTTCCCCGAGGGTTTACAACCACTTTAGGCCTGATTCACACTTGTGCGGGTTGCAATTTACATATTACAGGTGCATTTTGTATTTTTTCAATACAAAACCATTGAAGTCTATGGAACCAAAAACCAGAAGAAAAAAAAGAACCCTGGCCCTTTCCATAAAATGCACAGATGTGAACTACATCCATAGGAAACCATGTTAAATGGACTGTAGTTTGTTTCTGCAAAACTGAAAATGCACTACAAAATGCATAGGTGTGAATCAGGCCTTAAAGTGTGACTTCACACTCCCAATCAACATTGATTATTTTTATTCCTCATGCCATACCTCCCAACTTTTTGAGATAGGAACGTGGGACACCTATTAGCAAAAGTATGTAGGCATAGGACACCCCCCCCCCTGCCACACCCCCTTAAAGGGGTTGTAAACCCTCCTGAAAAAAAACACCCTGCAAGATAAATGCATAATGAGCTAGAATGCATATCATACTAGCTCATTATGAATTACTTACCCAAGAACGAAGCCCCCGCAGCCATCCTCGTCTTCCCCTCTGGCCGGCGACATCTATCGCGGAGGTTACTTCCTGGTATTGCGACTCCGGCACTGTGATTGGCCGAGGCCTCGATGATGTCACTCCCGCACATGCGCACGGGAGACGCCGGGAACGGCACAGTACAACTGAAGCAACAGCACGTACGAAAGAGGGACAGAGGGACATTGCTCCGAATCAGGGACAGTCCCTCGAGCTATGCTCATGCTGCTAACATTAGTATATATATAGGAAAATATATCATATTTACTTGTTTATATATATATATATATATATATATATATATATATATATATATATATATATACACTTTTTAAATTTCTTCAGTTACTTCCTGGTTTCTTGCCTACACAAATGCTGTCATACATCCCAAGAGTCTTCAGGAGGAGAGGAGAGGAGGAGGGGTTTTTCTCAGCTAAGCACACTCTCCTGCACTATAGACAAGATCCACTTGTGGCCCCCTCTGCCTTGCTGACCTGCTAAATAGAAGTCATCTCAATGTTTCACAGCAAGTTCACACATGTCCGGGGGAACCGCGGTGCCAAAAGGGTCCTGTGCATTTTTGAGTCTGTTTCAGGTGCAAATTCAGGCCAAACTTCGGACCTGAATAGGACCTGAACCAGTAAACAGAAACGCACCAGACCCCAGGCTGGAAAGCGTGGGTGAAACATATGTGAACCCAACTTTAAAGGGGTTTTCCACCCATTTTTTAAGTTTATTAAAAGTCAGCAGGTACAAAAAGTGTAGCTGCTGGCTTTTAATAAACAGACACTTACCTGCTCCAGCGTTCCAGCGACGCGCTGGCCGGGGCTCCGCTCCCCCCCCCCCTCCC
Organism: Rana temporaria; assembly: GCF_905171775.1. Lineage (NCBI taxonomy): Eukaryota > Metazoa > Chordata > Amphibia > Anura > Ranidae > Rana > Rana temporaria. The sequence continues at coordinate 619,297,284 of NC_053489.1, read as the reverse complement.
CGGCTGGCGTCGCCATTTCAACTGTGGGCACCTGGCCGTGACAGCTTTCGGCTTCACGGCCGGGCACCCACTGCGCATGCGCGAGCGGCACTGCGCATGCGCGAGCGGCGCAGCCCGGTGCTGCGCCGTCTGATTGGACAGGAGATCGCCTAGGACCTGTGACGTGTCCTAGGCGATCGCCTACAGCAGCCCCTTCCTGTAGGCGATTAAGCTTAATCGCCTACCCGGAAGGAGGAAGTGGGACAGGAAGTCCCACTCCTCCTGAAGCCCCCACTCCCCCCCAAAAAAATTACATGTCAAATGTGGCATGTAAGGGGGTGAGGAGTGGGATAAGCGGAAGTTCCAATTTTGGGTGGAACTCCGCTTTAATGAGGTCTCTAGAGCCTCTCCATCCTCTGGAACTTCTCATTGCAATGGGGGTTATTTACTAAAGGCAAATCCACTTTGCACTTCAAGTAAAAACTACAACGTGCACTTGGAAGTGCAGTCGCTGTAAATTAGAGGGGGACATGCAAGGAAAATAAAAAAACAGCATTTTAGCTTGCACATGATTGGATAATAAAATCAGCAGAGCTTCCCCTCATTTCAGATCTACCCCTCAGATTTACTGTGACTGCACTTCCAAGTGCAATTTCAGTGCACATTCAAGTGCACTTTGCGCTTGTAGTTTGCACTTGTAGTGCAAATTGGATTTGCCTTTCGTAAATAACCCCCAATGTGTCTCCTATTCTGTTCACCTTTAGGCCATGTCTAAAATTCATCTCTTTAGGGAAGACTAACTTAACCTATGAAAATCTACTGTCTCCAACAACGAATCCCTTTATAGTTATTACCTTTATGCATCACTTGCCGCCCCTCCCCTTTTAAGCCTCATACACACGGCAGGACTTTTCTGCAAACTTTCCCAACATCACATTTTTTTTCTGCTCTTTTCTGTTCTTTACCGCCACCCTTTCGTCAACTTCTGCTATTGTTGGTTGATTTTAACATTGGTTCTGGGCATGCGTGTTTGTACTTCGGACAAAAGTCCGATGGATTTCTGTACACACGATAGGACTTTGCACCGTAGGACTTTTGTTCCCGAAAAGTTTGTCCGTTTGCAGAGCGAACTTTTGTCCGATGAAAACCGAAAAAGTTTGTCCAAAGGAGCGTACACACGGTCAGATTTTGAAGTTTGTTGTCAAAAAGTCCGACCGTGTGTATGGGGTTTAAGATTGTAAGCTTTGAGGAGCAGGGTTCTCCCAACCCTCCTTTACTGAATTGTATTGTAACTGTACGGTCTCCCTTATTTTGTAAAGTGCAGTGCAAACTGTTGGCGCTATATATAACCTTTATAATAACTGGTTCAATGGAGGCCTTTTTTGTTCTTTTAACCACTTAAGGACCGCCTCCTGCACATATACAGCAGCAGAATGGCACGGCTGGGCACAAGCACGTACCTGTACGTCCTATTTAAGTGCCCAGCCGTGGCTCGGACCCGATCGCCGCCGGAGTCCCACGATCAGTCCCCGGAGCTGAAGAATGGGGAGAGCTGTGTGTAAACACAGCTTTCCCGTTCTTCACTGTGTCGCTGTCATTGATCATCTGTTCCCGGATATAGGGAAAGACGATCAATGACGTCACACGTCCAGCCCCGCCCCCTACAGTTAGAAACACATATGATGTCACACTTAACCCCTTCATCGCCCCCTAGTGGTTAACTCCCAAACTGCAATTGGCATTTTCACAGTAAACAATGCATTTTTATAGCACTTTTCGCTGTGAAAATGCAATAAAACTATCCCCTATATTGTAAACGCTATAAATTTTGTGCAAACCAATCGATAAATGCTTATTGCAATTTTTTTTACCAAAAATAGGTAGAAGAATACGTATCGGCCTAAACTGAGGAAATAATTTTTTTTTATATATTTTTGGGGGATATTTATTATAGCAAAAAGTTAAAAATATTGAATTTTTTTCAAAATTGTCGCTCTATTTTTGTTTATAGCGCAAAAAATAAAACCCGCAGAGGTGATCAAATACCACCAAAAGAAAGCTCTATTTGTGGGAAAAAAAGGACGCCAATATTGTTTGGGAGCCACGTCGCATAACCGTGCAATTGTCAGTTAAAGTGACGCAGTGCAGAATCGCAAAAACTGGCCAGGTCCTTTACCTGCATTTTGGTCCGGGTCTTAAGTGGTTAGAGCGTTTCTCACCATACCCATGCAAGTTGAACTTCTCTGATATTGGTTTAGAAAGTGGAGATCCACAATCCATCTCTTGTGTCAAATATTTCTGTTGCTGCTTGGTGTAATTTCTAAACTCGTTTTTCATTAGGTTTCAACAGCGGTAAATACATTTAGCGATATCCAGTTATACCAATTTATACAGATTTTCTGACATTTCTTTGGAGAAAGTTGAACAAACAACAACAATGTAATCTTGGAGTAACAGATGGTATCCAAAGCAGCTTATAGGTTAATAATTGCTAGTTCACCTAAATCAAGTTATGTGCACTTGAACTAGTGAATTAATCTAATTGTGAGAGTGTGTCCTCAAGGCAGCAAATCAATTCAGAATGGTAGCTGGATGAGGGCGGGTCAATACTGCATTATGTGTGAAGACCGCTTTGCTTTCCAAAGCTTGCAGATGAAGAATGTTGTTGAAGACGTTTGTCACGTATTGCAGGCTAAGGCCCGGTACACACGGGCAAACATGTACGATGAAACCGGTCCGTCGGACCGTTTTCACCGTACATGCCTGCCAGAGGGCTTCTGTACGATGGCTGTACTAACCATCGTACAGAAGTCCGCGCGGACACGGGGCGTGTCCGCGTCGTCGACGCGGCGATGTGGGCGGGCCTGCCATTTAAAGGCTTCCACGCATGCGTCGAAGTCATTCGACGCATGCGAGGGACGGCGGGCGCTCGGACATGTACGGTAGGTCTGTACTGACGACCGTACATGTCCGAGCGTGCAGGATTCCAGCGGACGTTTTTAAAACACGTCCAGGAATATTTGTCTGCTGGGAAAAGGCCCGGCGGGCAAATGTTTGCTGGAATTCGGCCCGCTCGCGCCTACACACGACCGAACATGTATGCTGAAACTGGTCCGCGGACCAGTTTCAGCATACATGTTTGGTCGTGTGTACGGGGCCTTAGGCTGGCCATACACAGTTTGAATGGAACCATTAATGGGCAGGTTGAATGTATCAAGTTGGAACTACAAAAACAAGGAGACAGGAAGGCGCAAGCACCTAGTGCAGTACCACAAAAAATGTATTTGAACAAATAAAATGAATACAAATTGGATACTTACAAAAGTGCAACTGGTAAAAACATATAGACCAAAAGATGCCATATAGTGTATGTATGCTCCAATTGTATCCCACTATACAGCCAAGTCGACGCATTTCACCCTCTTTCTCAGAGCTGAGCTTGATCGATCAACTTGGGTACAACCAGCCTGCCGGATTCGCTTCCAATTATCGCAAGCGGCTGCTGTAGCTGCTAGCGATAATCGCTGCCTTCTCCTGTCCTCCCCACCCCCCTGCCGTGAGAAGACAATTGCTCGGCAGTAGGGATTCCCGTGTCAACACTGTCTGTGCTTTAGGGAAAAATGTTTATTCTAAAATACAGTTTTCCATATAAAACCCAATAAAAGATATGGCAACTTACAATACCAATCATTAGATGTGGTGGCTGCATTCGTTTTAGTTTTAGTATTTTTTCCCCTCTGTTTTCACCTGGCCAGTTACACACCTCCTGTATCAGAGTGCCCCCCACTCTGGATGAAGGAGCAACAGAGACACAATTGGACAGCAGCACAATTAATCTTGGGGAGGGATAGTGTTAGATGAACTAACATATTTATACAGTAATAATTTGAAGCCAAACTACAGCTAACACTTTTTTAGTTTCAATAGGTTTTTATTGAATTTCAAAAGCAATTACAAAATAGGTGGAGACATAGAGAAAAGGTGCAGGAAAAAAAATGGCTCATAAAATTAACATAAAGTGTAAAATGAACATTAATCAGCTGAGAAAGCACCGTGTATAGCAACACTAGTAGGCAACTAACACGTTTTAAGCAGTTACAGCAACAGTTTTTCTCATTTAAAGATAAAGGTTTTGCATAAATAAATAAAAGCTACTCAATGTAAGCTCCACTGTCAGTGTTAAATGGTTTGTCTCAACTCTCTAATTGCTACATCTGTAGGATAGCTTGTTTTTATGGGTGAAAAAAATAGACTTAATGACTGGATCACCAGGTGAAAATAAAAGGAAGAAAAAAAACAACACATGCAGCACATCACATCTAACAATTGCTGCAATATAATATAAAATATACTTTGTCGGGAGTTCCTCTTTAAAGCTCAATACAAAGACCTAGCTGGCCAGCTGCCAGTGTTTGTGGTATGGTGGGGATCACCACATCTCAGCTACATATCTTAACTGCTTCCCGACCACTGCAAGCTGAGTCGGCAGAATGGCACTCCTACGCATGTGTACAGGAGGCACGATCAAGGCACATTGCTCTGAATGGACGGCACATTCAAGTGTGTCGTCTATTCACAGCACATGCATCAGTGACATCACCGGCTGCTTCATTCTGTATTTGAATATTTCTCTGCATGTTTAGGAAATATTTACAGTGGCTATGTGGTTAGCACTTACACCTAGCATTATTAGGCTACTTTCTCACTGGGGCATTGCGCCATCGGCAGTAAAGTGCCGCTATTTTTAGTGGTGTTTTACCTTTGTTTTTGAGGCGCTATTTCGGCCGCTAGCGGGGCGCTTTTAATCCCCGCTAGCGGCCGAAAAATGGGCAAAACCATCCACTTTGCCGGTGGTTCAGTGGCGCTGCCCATTGATTTCAATGGGCAGGGCCGCTTTAGGAGCAGTGTATTCACCGCTCCTACAGCGCCTCAAAGATGAGGCTAGTAGGAAATTTTTTACTGTCCTGCCAGCGCACCGCTCCACACTGGAGTGAAAGGAGCAGCTCTTTCAGGGCACTTTGCAGGCGCTATTTTTGGCACTATAGCGCCTGCAAAGCGCCTCAGTGTGAAAGTAGCCTTAGGGACATAGTTTTGAATCAAAGCCATGACACTACATGCCTGGAGTTTGCATGTTCTCCCTGTGCCTTCATGGGTTTCCTCTGGGTACTCTGGTTTCCTCCCACACTCCAAAGACATGCTGGTAGGTTTATTGACTCCTGTCTAATTTGGCCCTAGTATATGTATGTATGTATGTATGTATGTATGTGAGTTAGGGACCTTAGATTGTAAACTCCTTGAGGGCAAGAACTGATGTGAATGTTCAATATATAGCGCTATATATATGACAGCGCTATATAAGAAACTGTAATAAATAAATACCTACATGTAAGCCTTATTAAAGGATTGCCTGTAGGTACAATTGAAAAAGCAGACTTTACTACTGCTTTAACACAGAACACATTAATGTGCATGCATTAATGTACAACAAAGATGTAAATAGGTCCTCATTATTCTTTTACAGTGCCTTGAAAAAGTATTCATACCACATTTTGTCATGTTGCCACCAAAAACGTAAATGTATTTTATTGGGATTTTATGAGTGAGTGAGTGACTTGTAAAGCGCAACACATGGGAACTGAATCGCCTCTGGGCGCTGTATCCATTTCATGGGTAAGGAACCCCTTGACCTCAGAAGAGATGGGTTTTAATCTTTCTCCTGAAGGCCAAGTGGTCCGACTCTAGTCGGATGGTGGTTGGTAGTGCATTCCACAGGCGAGGTCCCTGGACTGCAAATCTTCGATCTCCTTTGGACTTGTATCTGGCTTTGGGTATCTGGAGGAGGTTTTGATTGGTGGATCGCAGAATGCGATTGGGGTTATGGGCTTTTATTTTTTCGCATAGATATTGGGGGGCGTTTCCTTGAATACACTTATGCATTAGGCAGAGTGCCTTGAAAGTGATTCTGTCTTTTACTGGCAACCAATGAAGGGATCTCAGCGAAGGTGAGATTGATTCCCATGGTTTTTTTCCAGTCACTAGTCGAGCAGCTGTATTTTGAACGACTTGCAGACGAGTGATTTGGTATTTGGGGAGTCCTAGATAGAGGGCATTTGCGTAGTCGAGTCTGGAATTGATGATTGTTCCCACCACGACTGCAATGTCCTCTTTCGGGATAAAGGGGGTGAGTCTGTGTAGTAGGCGCAGCAGATGGTGGGATCTGCTGACTACTGACCCTATTTGTGCATCCATTGTCATGTAGGTATCGAAAATAACTCAGAGACTTTTGACTTTGGTGCTAGGGGTGATAGTTTTGCCCAGAATGGGCGGGGGAGTCCATGTTGACGCGGGGTGACTTTTCCGGTTAGCGTGAAATAGGAGAAGTTCTGTTTTCGAACCGTTGAGTTTAAGATAACTGTTTGTCATCCAGTTATCTATTAGAGTGAGGCATTTCTCTAGTCCAAGAGAATGATCCTTTTTGTTGCAGATGCGGAAATACAGTTGTGTGTCGTCTGCATAGGAGTGGTAAAGTAACTTCTGGTTACTGATGATTTCAAAGAGAGGGCGAAGATATATATTAAACAATACGGGCGATAAGGGAGATCCCTGAGGGACTCCGCATGACACTGTGCGTTTTTCAGAAGTGAAAGACCCCAGTTTCACTATTTGTGATCGGTTTTCCAAGAAGGAGGAGAACCAGGGTAAAACACCTTCAGCGACTCCGGCTATTTCAGCTAGCCTAGCCAGTAGTAGTCCGTGGTCTACAGTGTCAAAAGCCGCGCTTAGGTCCAGCAGTATCAGGAGACAAGATTCTCCTTCGTCTGCGGCCTCTAGAGCGTCATCCCATATTTTGAGCAGCGCCGTTTCTGTTCCGTGACCCGGACGGAAGCCTGATTGAAACGGGTCGAGTAATTTATGGGTGTCTAAATGCAGTTGCAGCTGTTGTACAACTACTTTCTCCATGACCTTGGAGAAGACATTTAGAGCTGTTATGGGCCTCCGGTTGTTTGGGTCTTTGGGGTCGAGGGTAGTTTTTTTTAGAATTGGTTTTATTGTACCTTGTTTCAGCAAGGTGGGTACCATGCCCTCCTTGAATGATTGGTTTATGAGCTGCGTGATAGCTGGTGCCAGTATATCGGCACTTTCTTTCTGCAGTTTAGTGGGGATGATATCATTGGGTGCTGTGCTATTACGCAGAGTCCCGATGATATTTTTAGTGCCATCGATGGAAATGGGTTTTAGAGTGAATTTTGGTGATTGCGGCGGATTTATGTGGGTATTAGGTTTGTGATTTGGGGGGGGAGTTGGTGACGGTTCCATTTTGCTGAATACTTTCACTGATTTTTTTAATTTTATTAATGAAATAATCCGATAATTCGTTGCAAAATTCTTGTGAATCAGAATTGGGGGCCTCTAAACAAGCAGGATTCATAGTCTGAGTGACCAGCTTGAAGAGTTCTCGGGGGCGGTTAAGGGCATTTGAGACGATGTTGGAGAAATGATTTTTTTTGGCCGTGAAGATTTCTTTGTGATATTTCTTTGTTATTATCTTGTAAATGGTGTGGTTTTTATCTGAAGAGCACCTTTTCCACGCAGCTTCTGCTCTTCTACGCTCTTGCTTTAGCAACGTCAGCTGGTCATTAAACCAGCTGGAGTTGTTTTTCCGGATGCAAGTTTTGAGTTTTGGTGCTACTAAGTCAGCTGACTGTAGTAGCGCCTTGTTGATGGCGTCAAGTGTTTCTGTGGCTGTTTGTTTTTGTTGGGTTTTTATTTTGTTACCTAGTGTTGTTTTGAAGAGTTCCGAGTGGAGCTTCTTCTGAGATCTTTTTTTTTTGGGCTGGCGTTTTTGGCGATTGTGAATTTGATGGCATGGTGATCGGTCCATGGTTGCGGCTCATTTTCCAGGATGTCAATTTCCAAATCTTGTTTGAAAATGAGATCGAGCGTATGGCCTGAGGCATGAGTGGGGCCTTGTATTAGTTGCTGCAGACCTAAGCCTTCCAGTTGGTCGATGCAGGCGTCGGCTACGGGGTCCAGCGAGGAGTTGGCCCAGAGGTTGAAATCCCCAAGCACCAAAGGGTGTTTGATGTTTAGGGTAAATGTGGAGATGAATTCCGTCAACGACGTGAGAAGGTGCGTTTTTGGGCCTGGTGGTCTATAGCAAAGTAGCATATGGACCGTATCTTGGGGATTTGTTTGCAGCTGCAGAGTGAGGGTTTCCATGAATGGAAGCGAGTTTTGAAGGACTGGTTTGGTGATCGAGAGGTGAGTCTTGTGGATCACCGCCAGGCCCCCCCCTCTTTGCCCCACTTTGCATTTGAATGCGATAATTTGCTGGCACCAATTCTGTTAGAATGGTGTTGCAGTCGGCTGTGAGCCAGCTTTCTGTGATGAAGAGGCAGTCTAGATCGTGTTGAAGGATGAAATCATAGATTTCTTGTCGGTGTTTTACTGCCGATCTTGTGTTGACCAAAACGCATATTATGCGCTTGGGCTGGGGTACTTGCGCGTAGTTTTTGACTGTTGATCGTCGATTGATTCTCAACAGTCGCTCATTCCTTAGAGCTTTTTTGGTGACAACTGGGAGTATAGAGGCAAATGGTTTTAGTTCCCGGATGGTTTCTGCAGAGTATTTTAGGTAACCCATGGTCGCAGAAAAAAAAACGCAGGGAAGTAATGTTGATTGGGGGGGTCTTATATGGTGATAGGCGGAAGACTGTCCAAGTGAGCCGTCACTTGTTGTCTTCTCTCCCCGATTGGTCCAGAGGAAAGTGAAAAACCCTAGGCGTGCTGTGCCAATCTGCAGCGACCGGGGATCAATTGCCTAGGGGGGGGGGTGGGGGGATATGTACCCCTGTGTTAAACTGTGGGAGTCCTGGTTGTTTGTGCTGTGTCTGCAGCAGCCGAGAGCTGGGAGGACCCTGCCTGGCTGCACTATCCCTGGGGAGAGCCGACTCGTTTAAGAGCGTCCTGCTCTCACTGTCCCTGGGGTGAGCAGACTAAGGTGAGAGCGTCTGCTGCACCGCTGAATCTATATATCAAGAGTTCCAACTTTACTAGCTGCAAGCTTGTTCTGGGTCAGTGAAAAAAAAATAATGAAGACTCCTGGCTTCACTCCTGTTTTAAACTCCTGTTTTTTAACTCAGGCACTTTTGTTCAAAGAATGCACTTCTGGTCAGAGAATCCACATGTGAAGCCACCATCAACTGGGAGCCAGCTCCTATGGGAGTTTGTACAGACACTTTATACTCACCTGTGAACACCTGTGAACAAACACACACCTGTGAACAATTAAACACTCCCCTTAATTAGCAGAAAGGAAAAAGAAAAAAAGCTGTTTAAAAAGTGTCAGAGAAAAGAGGGGAAACAATCAACCCTTGCAAGCAGAAGCAGTTAATAGCAAACTCCTGTTTTTTAACTCAGGCACTTTTGTTCAAAGAATGCACTTCTGGTCAGAGAATCCACATGTGAAGCCACCATCAACTGGGAGCCAGCTCCTATGGGAGTTTGTACAGACACTTTATACTCACCTGTGAACACCTGTGAACAATTAAACACTCCCCTTAATTAGCAGAAAGGAAAAAGAAAAAAAAGCTGTTTAAAAAGTGTCAGAGAAAAGAGGGGGAAAAATCAACCCTTGCAAGAAGAAGCAGTTAATAGCAAACTCCTGTTTTTTAACTCAGGCACTTTTGTTCAAAGAATGCACTTCTGGTCAGAGAATCCACATGTGAAGTCAGCTCCTATGGGAGTTTGTACAGACACTTTATACTCACATGTGAACACCTGTGAACAAACACACACCTGTGAACAATTAAACACTCCCCTTAATTAGCAGAAAGGAAAAAGAAAAAAAGCTGTTTAACCACTAGCCGACTGCGCACCGCCGTTCTACGTCGGCAGGTCGGCTCGGCTGGGCGAGAGCACGTAGTATAACTTCCTCTCTCTCAGCCGCCACTAGGGGCGCGCGCGCGCCCACCGCTCGCCCCCGTGCGTGTGCCCGGCGGGCGCGATCGCCGCCGGGCACACGCGATCGCTCGGTACAGAGCGGGGACCGGGAGCTGTGTGTGTAAACACACAGCTCTCGGTCCTGTCAGCAGGGGAAATGCTGATCTTCTGTTCATACAATGTATGAACAGAGGATCAGTGTTTCCCCTAGTGAGGCCACCCCCCCCCCCCCCACAGTAAGAACACACCCAGGCATACTTAACCCCTTCCCCGCCCCCTAGTGTTAACCCTTTCACTGCCAGTGCCATTTTTATAGTAATCCAATGCATTTTTATAGCACTGATCGCTATAAAAATGCCAATGGTCCCAAAAATGTGTCAAAAGTGTCCGAAGTGTCCGCCATAATGTCGCAATACCGAAAAAAATCGCTGATCGCCGCCATTACTAGTAAAAAATATATATTAATAAAAATGACATAAAAATACCCCCTATTTTGTAAACGCTATAACTTTTGCGCAAACCAATCAATAAACGCTTATTGCGATTTTTTTTTACGAAAAATATGTAGAAGAATACGTATCGGCCTAAAATGAGGAAAAAAAAATGTTTTTTTATATATTTTTGGGGGATATTTATTACAGCAAAAAGTAAAAAATATTCATTTTTTTCAGAATTGTCGCTCTATTTTTGTTTATAGCGCAAAAAATAAAAAACACAGAGGTGATCAAATACCACCAAAAGAAAGCTCTATTTGTGGGAAAAAAAGGACGCCAATTTTGTTTTTTGTAAAGCGACGCAGTCCCGAATCGCAAAAAGTACTCTGGTCTTTGGGCAGCAATATGGTCCGGGGGGTAAGTGGTTAAAAAGTGTCAAAGAAAAGAGGGGGGGAAAAAATCAACCCTTGCAAGCAGAAGCAGTTAATAGCAAACTCCTGTTTTTTAACTCAGGCACTTTTGTTCAAAGAATGCACTTCTGGTCAGAGAATCCACATGTGAAGCCACCATCAACTGGGAGCCAGCTGATGGTGGCTTATGTTATGTGATGGACCAACACAAAGTGGCACATAATTGTGAAGTGGAAGGAAAATATTTTACAAATAAATATGTGAAAAGTGCGGCGTGCATTTGTATTCAGCCCCCTTTACTCTGATTTCCCTAACTAAAATCTAGTGGAACCAATTGCCTTCAGAAGTCACCTAATTAGTAGGGATGAGGCGACCACCTCCCGGTTCAGTTCGCATCAGAACCTTTGAACGGACCGAACGTTCGCGCAAACTTTAGAAGCCCATTGAAGTCCATGGGACTTGAACGTTCAAAATAAAAAGTGCTAATTTTAAAGGCTAATATGCAAGTTATTGTCCTAAAATGGGTCTGGGGACTCGGGTCTTGCCCCATGGGACATGTATCAATGCAAAAAAAAGTTTTAAAAACGTTCATTTCGGGAGCAGTGATTTTAAGGACGCTTAAAGTTAAAATAAAAATAAAAAATTTCTTTAAATATCGTACCTGCTGGGTGTCTATAGTATGCCTGTTAAGTGGCACATGTTTAGAACTGTCCCTGCACAAAATGACATTACTATAGGGAAAAAGTCTGGTCCCTGCAATATGGATGAAAATCATTGAGAAATTCGTAGTTCTGTCTTCTGCCGTTTTGTATTGCCCATTTGGCCCTCTGTAAGAGTAATTCTGTGATTTGTCTACGTGCCGCCCGTAAATCCCGTTCCAGCACAGGGTTAGGGTTCTGTTTATGTTTTGTCTCCAGATTTGCAATTTCTGTCATAAGGGTTGTTACCTCTGTCTCCCTCTCCCTCTTTATCCTCGCCCCGTGCTTCATCAGGACCCCCTTATCACCGCCTTATGGGCCTCCCACACCACTCCCAGATTACAATTTGGGGTCACATTGGCCTCAAAGTACCACTTTAATTCCTTCCGCACCTCCTCTAGTACAGCCTCCTCCTGCAATAGACTTTCATTCAATCTCCAGGGCCCGGTGCCCGCTGGCCACGAGTCCCCTAGCGCATGTTTTAGGAGAATTGGGGCATGATCTGTCCACGTGATCTCTCCAATTACGACCTCCTTTACAGAGTGTAATTGATTATGTGGAATGAAATAATAGTCTATATGCGAATAGCTCTTATGCGGGATGGAATAAAAGGAATAGTCTCGTTCCCCTGGATGCATCAGTCTCCATATATCTGTTAACCTCGCCCGTTGCAACATCTGCTGGATTCTCTTCCGGGTTCCCCCCGCCACTGATGATCCACCAGAAGAAGTATCCAGCTTTGGATCCAGTGGCATATTCAGATCTCCTCCCATTATCAACTGTCCTTCCTGGAAATCTGCCAGTTTATCTAAAAATCTTCTCAGGAAGCGATCTTGGTATGTATTAGGGGAGTAAAAAGTGGCAAGGGTTGTTATCGTACCACCTATGGTCCCTTTCAGGGCCAAGTATTGACCCCCAGGGTCAACCAAAGACTCTGTCAGTGACCATGGGGTATTATTTGAAATTAAGATAGACACTCCCCCCCTTTCTAGCCTCTGGGTTCGTCGCATGGTATGCCAACGGGAAGGGTCTGCCTGCAAGAAAGGAAGGGCCCCCCAACCTAAAATGGGTCTCTTGTACCAAAGCGATGTTACATCCCCTTTTCTTCAAGTCCTGTACTAAGATCCTCCTTTTTTCGGGTATGTTTAGACCCTTAGCATTAATTGATATCACTACCAGTGGGTCCATCTCTGAGACCCTCAATGTTCCAAAACCAGCGAGGTCAGGTCGGAGCACAACCGTAAGGTCCGCGGGGGAGACAACACACGCAAAAAAAAAAAAAGGAGGATCATAGGTGTGCGCAGCCTATTGCTATAGGGTGTGCACCCCAAAGCCCAAACACACGCTACTGATCACTCACAATGTTCATTCAGAAATGGAAGGGGCCTGTAAATTACATATTGATGAGAGCCAGGGCAGTAGGGGAAATCTGAGCTGCACAGGGTGATTAGGGTGTGCCTGGGCACACCTGGCACACCCTGTGCGCACACCTATGTAGAGGATATATATGCATCCCAGGTGTTTATACACTGTATAGTTTAGCTGTGCCAAACAATGTAAAAACCCAAAGAAAAGCAGCTACTTAAAAAATGTGAATGATATGTGAAAGATTCTGAATGAATAAAATAGTAGTGCTATGTGCAAAAATTATTTTGAACAATCCTAAATAAATGTGAAAATAAATCTGTGACAAAATATCCACATATTAAACCATAATAGATATATGTGAGAAGTGAAAAAATGATGATGAAAAAAAGCAATATATACAGGGAGTGCAGAATTATTAGGCAAATGAGTATTTTGACCACATCATCCTCTTTATGCATGTTGTCTTACTCCAAGCTGTATAGGCTTGAAAGCCTACTACCAATTAAGCATATTAGGTGATGTGCATCTCTGTAATGAGAAGGGGTGTGGTCTAATAACATCAACACCCTATATCAGGTGTGCATAATTATTAGGCAACTTCCTTTCCTTTGGCAAAATGGGTCAAAAGAAGGACTTGACAGGCTCAGAAAAGTCAAAAATAGTGAGATATCTTGCAGAGGGATGCAGCACTCTTAAAATTGCAAAGCTTCTGAAGCGTGATCATCGAACAATCAAGCGTTTCATACAAAATAGTCAACAGGGTCGCAAGAAGCGTGTGGAAAAACCAAGGCGCAAAATAACTGCCCATGAACTGAGAAAAGTCAAGCGTGCAGCTGCCAAGATGCCACTTGCCACCAGTTTGGCCATATTTCAGAGCTGCAACATCACTGGAGTGCCCAAAAGCACAAGGTGTGCAATACTCAGAGACATGGCCAAGGTAAGAAAGGCTGAAAGACGACCACCACTGAACAAGACACACAAGCTGAAACGTCAAGACTGGGCCAAGAAATATCTCAAGACTGAATTTTCTAAGGTTTTATGGACTGATGAAATGAGAGTGAGTCTTGATGGGCCAGATAGATGGGCCCGTGGCTGGATTGGTAAAGGGCAGAGAGCTCCAGTCCGACTCAGACGCCAGCAAGGTGGAGGTGGAGTACTGGTTTGGGCTGGTATCATCAAAGATGAGCTTGTGGGGCCTTTTCGGGTTGAGGATGGAGTCAAACTCAACTCCCAGTCCTACTGCCAGTTTCTGGAAGACACCTTCTTCAAGCAGTGGTACAGGAAGAAGTCTGCATCCTTCAAGAAAAACATGATTTTCATGCAGGACAATGCTCCATCACACGCGTCCAAGTACTCCACAGCGTGGCCGGCAAGAAAGGGTATAAAAGAAGAAAATCTAATGACATGGCCTCCATGTTCACCTGATCTGAACCCCATTGAGAACCTGTGGTCCATCATCAAATGTGAGATTTACAAGGAGGGAAAACAGTACACCTCTCTGAACAGTGTCTGGGAGGCTGCGGTTGCTGCTGCACGCAATGTTAATGGTGAACAGATCAAAACACTGACAGAATCCATGGATGGCAGGCTTTTGAGTGTCCTTGCAAAGAAAGGTGGCTATATTGGTCACTGATTTGTTTTTGTTTTGTTTTTGAATGTCAGAAATGTATATTTGTGAATGTTGAGATGTTATATTGGTTTCACTGGTAAAAATAAATAATTGAAAAGGGTATATATTTTTTTTTTGTTAAGTTGCCTAATAATTATGCACAGTAATAATCACCTGCACACACAGATATCCCCCTAAAATAGCTAAAACTAAAAACAAACTAAAAAACTACTTCCAAAAATATTCAGCTTTGATATTAATGAGTTTTTTGGGTTCATTGAGAACATGGTTGTTGTTCAATAATAAAATTAATCCTCAAAAATACAACTTGCCTAATAATTCTGCACTCCCTGTAAATAATAAAATGTTCAAAGAAAAAAACGTTCATCCAGTGATAAACAGGATAAATTTAACAAGCCAAGTCCATAAGTGATTAAATTCCAAGTGATTAAACTTAAAGGCCCGGATCCACGAAGAAGTTACGCTGGTGTATCTATTGAAACGCTGCGTAACTTCTAGGATGCTCCGGCGTATCTTTGTTTTGTATCCACAAAACAAGATACGCCGTAATTGTGCTAAGATCCGACTGGCGTACGTCTTAGTACGCCGTCACAGCTAAGGTGCATATTTACGCTGGCCGCTAGGTGGCGCTTCCGTCGATTTCCGCGTCGAGTATGCAAATTAGCTAGATACGCCAATCCACAAACGTACGTCCGCCCGGCGCATTTTTTTACGGCGTTTACGTAAGGCTTTTTTCTGCGTAACGTTACCCCTGCTATATGAGGCGTACGCAATGTTAAGTATGGACGTCGGGCCTGCTTAGAATTTTACGTTGTGTACGTCGTTTGCGTAAATCGTTCGCGAATAGGGCTTTGCGTAAATTACATTCACATCGTCTAGGCATTGAGCGGGCGTAATTTAATTTGAAAATTCGACATGATACTGAGCATGCGCACGCATGCGCCGTACGAAAAAAGCGTCAGTTACCTGGGGTCCAGCTTATTTTACATAAAACACGCCCCCCTGTTCATCATTTGAATTCTGCACCCTTACGCCGGGAGATTTACGCTACGCCGCCGTAACTTTAGAGGCAAGTGCTTTGTGAATACAGCACTTGCCTCTCAAAGTAGCGGCCGCGTAGCGTAAAAACGATACGCTACGCCTGCCTAATAATACGCCGATCTACGTGGATCTGGCCCAAAGTGTCCAAAAAAATCTTCTTAAACAATCTTGCTTGAAACCTTCCACCACACCATAGTGCTCAGTGACTCCATACCCAAAGGAATTGCGCTTACCAATAAAATATGCCTTGCATTCGCATGCTTGGCAATATAGCTGAATAAATCTCCAAACGAAATAATCAATTCCACCAGTGTTCCCATAAATCAGAAGTTGCTCCACATGTAAAAGTAAAAATGGCTCAAATAGTGAAGTATATCAAAACGAATTTATTAAAAGCAGCAAAAGAAACCTTCACACGAATCGATACATGTAAGTTTGATGTAAGGCCACCTTTAGGTAAAGGGGGATCAGACCGATAGTTATAAATTACTACATTTGGCTGTTTATTTTCCACTGCCTTACCATCTGTTCAGTTGCTTGAATAGCAGGATTTGGCAAACGACTTTGACATTTTAACGTCACATTTCTCAGGAATCACCCAGCCAATAGCTGAGCAAACATTTTCTGAAGATCGTGTACTATTTTCCGTTTAAAATTTTTGAATGAGTATAAATTAGAATTTTTCTCTATACACTGTAGCCATTAGTATGCCGGTGAGCAGTGCCCTTCACTTGGAGGTTAGAAATGCTTCAATTATTTAAAGTTTAGTCAGTTCACATTCACAGGCAAGGCTGGTTCTGAGGTGAATGACATAGTTTAAAGGCTTAGATATGAACTTAAAGATTTCCACATTATCTGACAATTGTATTTCATGCTAACAGGGTGATGGCATGCTGGTAGAGGGCTTGTACGGGAGAGAGGTGACAGTGACTCATTCTTCATGAAGTGACAATAAACTGGTCTGAGAACTTCATATACCTCTCTTTGACCTTGGAAAGTCATGTTTCCTAGTTCAGTGAGTTCGAAGATAAGGTCAGGCCAGTAATGAGAACTGTAAAATCATTTTACAGGACTTCATTTTACTTTCATGTACAGCAGGCATGAAGCAAGAGAAAAATTGAGAAGGAGGGGATGTCTCTACCAGCTTTGCACATCTACTGAGTGAACATTTTGCCCATTCTCCTTTGCAAAATAGCTCAAGCTCTGTCAGATTTGATGGAGAGCGTCTGTGAACAGCAATTTTCAAGTCTTGTCACAGATTCTCAATTGGATTTAGGTCTGGACTCTGACTGGGCCATTCTAACACATGAATTTGCTTTGACCCAAACCATACAATTGTAGCTCTGGCTGTATGTTTAGGGTTGTTGTCCTGCTGGAAGGTGAACCTCCGCCCCTGTCTCAAGTCTTTTGTAGACTCACTCAGATTTTCTTCTAAGATTGCCCTGTATTTCGCTCCATCCATCTTCCCATCATTTCTGACCGGCTTCCCTGTCCCTGCTGAAGAATACACCATGATGCTGCCACCACCATTTTTAACGGTGGGGATGGTGTGTTCAGGGTGATGTGCAGTGTTAGTTTTCCACCACACATAGCATTTTGCTTTTAGGCCAAAAATGTTGGTCTCATCTGACCAGAGCACCTTCTTCCACATGGCTTCTCACAAACTGCAAATGGGACTTCTTATAGCTTTCTTTCAACAATGGCTTTCTTCTTGCCACTCTTCCATAAAGGCCAGGTTTGTGGAGTGTACGACTAATATTTGACCTGTGGACAAATTCTCACACCTGAGCTGGGGATCTCTGCAGCTCCTCCAGAGTTACCATGGGCCTCTTGGCTGCTTCTCTGATTAATGTTCTCCTTGCCCGGCCTGTCAGTTTAGGTGGACGGACATGTCTTGGAAGGTTTTCAGTTGTGCCATACGCTTTCCATTTTCGGATGATGAATTGAACAGTGCTCTGTGAGATGTTCAAAGCTTGGGATATTTTGTTATAACCTAACCCTGCTTTATACTTCTTCACAACTTTATCACTGACCTGTCTGGTGTGTTCCTTGGCCTTTATGATGCTGTTTGTTCACTAAGGTTGTCTAACAAACCTCTGAAGGCTTCACAGAATAGCTTTATGTATATTGAGATTAAATTACACACAGGTGGACTCTATTTACATATTACGTGACTTCTGCGGGGAATTGGTTCCTCT
This sequence comes from Rana temporaria, assembly GCF_905171775.1. Classification (NCBI taxonomy): domain Eukaryota; kingdom Metazoa; phylum Chordata; class Amphibia; order Anura; family Ranidae; genus Rana; species Rana temporaria. The sequence goes on along the minus strand of NC_053489.1, from coordinate 619,279,584 downwards.
ATATTTTAGTTAGGGGAATCGGAGTAAAGGGGGCTGAATACAAATGCACGCCACACTTTTCACATATTTATTTGTAAAAAAATAAAAAAAAACATTATCATTTTCCTTCCACTTCACAAGTATGTGCCACTTTTTGTTGGTCTATCACATAAAACCCCAATAAAATACATTTACGTTTTTGGTTGTAACATGACAAAATTTGGAAAATTTCAAGGGGTATGAATACTTTTTCAAGGCACTATAAGTGACACATTAACACTTCCTCAAACTAAATCTTTCTAAAACCGAGCTGGTACTCTTCCACCCCACTCGTGCCCTCCTCCAGGGTACTAGGTTTAATCCCAGACTCTGAGCTGTCATTTTGGCCCCAAATCATTCACTCCCTTGTATCTCTTGCCCTGACTATCGCAACTCCCTTATACAGGCCTACCTCTTCATAGGCTATCCGCCATTTAGTCTATCATGACTGACTCATCTACCTTACCAACCACTCAGTGTTTGCCAACCCTCTCTGTCAAGCACTTGCTTCCCATTGCCCAGTGATTTCAATTCAAAATACCAATAACAACATACAAAGCTATTCACAACTCTGCCTCAAGCTACATCATCAATCTTGTGTCCAAATATGACCCAAACCGTCTTCTCTGCTCTTCCCAAGACCTCCTGCTCTTTATCTCTCTTTTCTCCACCTCCCATGCTTGTCTCCAGGATTTCTCCAGAGCCTCTCCCATCCTCTGAAACTCTGTACCTCAATGTGTCCGGCTATCTTTTACTCTGGTCACCTTTTGGCGATCCCTGAAAATTCAACTCTTCAGGGAAGCTGAAAATGCACTGATTACTGTATAAATGACACCGGCAGGGAAGGGGTTAAACACTATGGGGCAATCAAGGGGTTAAATGTTCCCTAGGGAGGTGTTTCTAACTGTGGGGAGAGTGGACTGACAGGGAGTAGAGAGATATTGCTTTTCCTAATCACTAGGAACAGACGATCACTCTGTACACCCCTGACAGAATGGGGATCTGTTTGTTTACATTGACAGATCTCTGTTATGGCTCTCTGTGGAGTGATCGCGGTTGGCTTCCCCGCCGTGCAGTGTGCACGCGCCTGCTATAGCTGTTAAAGGGACCGCCGATACAGTGATTCACGGGATCGAGCCGACCTGCCACAGTATAATGACGGCGGATGGTGGGCAAGTGGTTAAAAGCATTTGTAAAGGGATGGATCTTTCTCTTCGCGGATACCCTGTTGTCACTTTGGGCCCCTTCCCCTTGCCGAGTGCCCCCACAGCAAGCCGCTTGCTATGGGTGCACTCAAGCATGTTCACTCCCGAGCTGGCTCTCAGTGTCCATAAGACACAGAGAGTGTGGCTCAGCCCTGCCCCCCCCCACCTTACTGGCTGTGATTGATAGCAGTGGAAGCCAATGGCTTCTGCTGCTTCATCTCAGCCAATAAGGAGTGAGAGACCCGAGAGAGCCTTAGCTCTTGTGCACATCGCTGGATGGAGATCGGGCTTAGGTAAGTTTTAGCGGGGCTGAGGGGTGATCTGCACACTTAAGGTTTTTTACCTTCACGCATAGAATACATGAAGGTAAAAAAAACCTTCAGCCTTTACAATCACTTTAAAAACTGACTTAAATTTGTTCTATATGTCTTGATTATTGTTCCATGCTCTATTTTTACCTTTATTTTATTAACCACATTATTATCTATTAACAGTGGCGAAGCTAAACATTCTTTCACCCGGGGCAAAGTTTTCTATCCATCAACACACCTCCATCCCCCTGCCCAGAGAGAAAAGTTCAAGTGTAGTAAATAAATGAGCCATAGGATGGTAATAATAATATACAATGTACCAAAAGTGCTTAACTCCGCCCAACCTAAACAAAGCACTACTCAGCGCACAAGAGTAAACAATTGAGGATACTGATTAAAGAAAAAGAGACACCTGGATATACAATAAGCAGCCGCTTAAAAAGGAAATATATGCAAATGACAGTAAACAGAAGGAAAGTATGGATGACAATGGTCAAACAGTTCAGTGTGTTACTGTAGCAGCGCTACAAACAGAGTGTTCACTCTGAAACAAGTTCTATGGTGACATAGATATCCCAAATAATGGTGCGGGTGGACAGCGACAAATAACAGTGTCTTTATCTCAATGTGCTTCTTATCACCAGGAATGTTAGTGTTTCACCGCGTGGGGGGGTATTAGCCCCTTATGGGGATGCACTCACCAGACCGCAAGTAAAAATCAGCATTGGATACATCAGCCTCTGCCACCAGCTTTGCACTCTCCACAACTCTTGCTTAAGTGAGTCTTGCTTGTATACATACAAAGGAATAAACTTCTGATAGTGTATTATCGTTTAAAAGTTTATTGAGCAAACCCACAAGTCCCCTTATAATATATGCGTACCATAGTGCAATCAAACATAAGCATAAATGTACTGTGCCTGTTTGTAAACAGTTTCTGGCGCTCCAGCGCGTTCATCTGTTCCTGATCCACCAGGTTGACAGTCTATCGGTCGTCTGCTGCTGGCCACACCCTGACGCGTTTCGTCATTGGCTGACTTCGTCTGAGGGTGTGGCTGTAGCATTCAGCGACCTGTTAAATAATGGAGCGATCATTTGGGTACCGCCCCTCATTCGCCGCGATCACGTCCGTCCTGCGCATGCGTGTTTAGGCAACACGAGGTCAGCGTCATACGATGGGCGGGAGTAGGGCGTGTACTTTGATGTCCTGTCCAATGCGGACAGGATGCGTCTGATGCGGCTAGAAGACGCTGGCCCCACCTGAACGTATGGACGTCAGCGAGGCCAGTGCCAATAGCAGGGCGGAAGTCAGCTAAAAGCTAATTATCTCGCGCAGACGCACATTGAAAAGTGAAGCCACTGCCCATAATGGGTCCGGACTTAGCAATTCAATGTTGAGACAGAAAGACAGAAAGGATGCGCGCGCATCTCAATGTTGAGAACTGCAGGCACGCTCATCCAAAACCTATCAGCCACTACATTTGTGGTGTCAGCAAGTCTCAATATAAAATCATACAACAATACCACTTATGTATTCGTCATAGCGGGAGATTCATACATAAGTGTGTAAGTCCTATTACTATGCCATCACCAAACAGATGATTAGTTAAATTAATAAAAAATCACCAATAAATATATATATATAAAACACGATAAAATACATATATAAACAACGGGGGCATCAGTAATAAAACATATCATACTCAAACATAAAATATTATAAAATTATATACTGCCCACATAAAGGATATATATTAAAAATATATATATATATATAATCCTAAAAAGAAAGTTTTAAAAATATATTAAAAATATCTATCAGAGCCGTATAGATATAGAATATATATTACATTATTTATTAGAAATTAGAAAGCATATCTAAAAAAGGGGGAGGGCATTCTTCGAGTATAAGAACCAATAGCAATAATAATGAAAAAAATCGTACTAGTACATAACACAACTGAGACTAGAAGGTCTTTAGTCTGAGAGATGAGTAATCTCATAGAAGTATGTGTATGTTATGTTTAACCCAAAAGAGACATGAGTGACTATTCAATGAGCCAATATGCTCAGTATCAAAATATGTGATGTAGGAGACCAGATAATATTTTATATTTTAATCTCAACTTTAAGTATCGCTTATGAAGCAGTTGATATCTAGTTCAATATTCATGCCTTTAGGTGCAAGAGATTCAGTCAAGTAGATCCATTTCGTTTCGCATTTTGATAGTTCGCGAACTCTATGGCTTCCTCTCCAATTCTGCATTACATGTTGGACTCCCCAGAATTGTAGTCCGGATGGATCTTGATTATGCTTCAGTTTAAAATGCAGGGACACATTATGGTCTTTATATCCTATCTTTATGTTGTTAATGTGCTCCATCACCCGTATTCTCATTTTTCTCTTGGTCCTCCCTATATAAAGTAGGCCGCACGGACATTTAAGTGCGTATACTACATGGTCAGTGTTACATGTCATAAACTGTTCTATATCGAATTCAGTGTTGTTGGTTGGACAACTGAATTTTTCCAGACCTCTCATGGTTTGTGTTACTTCTCTGCATGGTTTGCATTTTCTACATGCAAAGAATCCATTTTGATTCCAAAAAGTTTCTGGTTTGATGGGTGGATCCAGTACCTTTTTGACCACTCGGTCACCATGATTGGGGGCTTTTTTATAAATAAACTGAGGTTTAGGAGGTAGAAGAGGTCCTAATTTCTTGTCTAATAATAGTATATGCCAATGTTGATTGAAGATTTCTTCAACTTCTTTATATTGTGAGTGGAATTGAGACAAAAAACCCCACTCCTTTGTATTAGTGATTGGTACATTGCCAAGCTGTTTGGTTAGTAGACATGTTTCTCTTGGGATAATGCGTATTTCTTCTACCAACTTATGCATGGTATCTGGGTGATAACCTCTGGCTTCAAACCTTTCAGTTAAGATTCTGGACTGTGTAATGAAGTTTTCTTCTTCCGTACAGTTCCTTTTTACCCTCATAATTTGTCCTTTAGGTATATTTTTGATCCATAAAGGATGGTGGCCGCTGTTGGTAGGGAGATAACTGTTTCTGTCAGTTGGCTTAAAAAATACTTTAGTAGCCAACTTAGTTCCTTGTCGGTATATGGTTACATCCAAAAAATTAATTTCAGTATTGTTAGATTCAGAGGTAAGCTTAATATTGTTGCTGTTATTATTTAAAACCTTTAAAAAGTTTAAAAGTGAGTCAGTATTACCTTCCCAAATAAAAAACAAGTCGTCTATATATCGTTTATAAAACAATAATTCACTCCGTCTGTCTTTAAAAATCACCTTGTCCTCCCACTCAGCCATGAAAAGGTTCGCAATGCTAGGTGCAAATTTAGCGCCCATAGCAACTCCTCTTTTTTGCGAATAAAACCGGCTATTGTACCAAAAAAAGTTATGTGAGAGACAAAAATCTAGAGCATTACCAATAAAAACTTTTTGATTATGTGGTAAGTCATCTCGTTGGCTAAGTGCCCAATTCAGGGCAAGTAGTGCATCATCATGCTGTATGATGGAATAAAGAGATGATACATCCGCGGTAACCAATAAAATTGGAGTATTCTCCTCTAGAGTAATTTCTTGAAGACATAATAGCAAGTCCTTAGTATCTTTTAAATATGACTTAGTCATTTTTACACTTTTTTGTAAAAAGGTATCTAGATACTGTCCCATTCTTGAAGAAATGGAATTGATGCTATTAACAATGGGTCTTGCCGGAGGATTCAGGGGATCCTTGTGTATCTTTGGTAGAGTATAAATAGTCGGGACCTTACTGCTAGCTGGTGTCAAATAATTTCTTTCTTTTACTGAGAGGACCCCTGATCGGGTACCCTTCTCTACCAATGATTGTAGCTGTTTTCTGTAAGATTTAGTGGGGTCCTGATCCAGTAAGCTGTATGTAGATCCATCTGCCAGCATATCAGAGATTTGGTTATGATAAAAGGTTTTACTTAAAATCACCACTCCCCCTCCCTTGTCGGCTGGCCTTATAACTATATCTTTGCGTTTCTCTAACATATCAATCCCCTCCTGAATATGTTTAATGTTGACTTGTTTTTTTGGTTTTAAGTAGTCCAGATCCCTTAACACCAGACCTTTGAACACCTCTATTTGATGATTTGGATTGTTGAGAGGGTTGAAGAGTGATTTATTCCTTAGTCCACTGTTAATAACCGACTTAGTGTTATTATTTGTGGTGTCAATCCGAGGAGTTATTCCAACAAAATATTTTTTCATATTTAGTTTGCGGATATACTTATGGATGTCTATGTAGACATTAAACTTATTGACAGGTTTCTTCATACCACATTTTAAACCCAAATTTAAAATGTTTAGTTCTTTGTGTGTGAGTTCAACTGGACTTAAATTAAAAATGCCTCCTATTCCTGCTGCCTTCTTCTTTTTCTGCGTCCTCCATCCGGCCCTGCAACCTCTGCTTCGTCCTTTTTCGGATAAGGGAAGCGGTCTTTTCCCCATTGGTTCGTTGTTTGCGATCCTTTCCATTCCTGTTCCTGGTAATATACTGGGGGGTATTGTGTTGGAGGGTAATAAGATTGGGGCTGTTGTCCCGGTGGGTATTGAGGTGGAGGGTATTGCTGGGGTTTTCCCCTCCGTGGTGGATAGCCTCGACCCCTCCTTTGTGCTCCCCCTCCACCCCTCCCTAAAAAAGGACGAGGTGGTGGTGCATTTTCATAATTCTCTTGATAGGTCCTCAATGGTAGGAATTTGTTTTGGGTAGGGATTTGGTATCCTATATTCTCTGGATGTTGGTGTAAATTGTCTCTAGACACTATAGACACACCTGAACATTTTTCAACACCGATACCTAGAGGACGAGGGAGAAATAGAGGTGGTAACACTAGAGACACCGGGACAACAGCCCCAATCTTATTACCCTCCAACACAATACCCCCCAGTATATTACCAGGAACAGGAATGGAAAGGATGGGGACCAATGGGGAAAAGACCGCTTCCCTTATCCGAAAAAGGACGAAGCAGAGGTTGCAGGGCCGGATGGAGGACGCAGAAAAAGAAGAAGGCAGCAGGAATAGGAGGCATTTTTAATTTAAGTCCAGTTGAACTCACACACAAAGAACTAAACATTTTAAATTTGGGTTTAAAATGTGGTATGAAGAAACCTGTCAATAAGTTTAATGTCTACATAGACATCCATAAGTATATCCGCAAACTAAATATGAAAAAATATTTTGTTGGAATAACTCCTCGGATTGACACCACAAATAATAACACTAAGTCGGTTATAAACAGTGGACTAAGGAATAAATCACTCTTCAACCCTCTCAACAATCCAAATCATCAAATAGAGGTGTTCAAAGGTCTGGTGTTAAGGGATCTGGACTACTTAAAACCAAAAAAACAAGTCAACATTAAACATATTCAGGAGGGGATTGATATGTTAGAGAAACGCAAAGATATAGTTATAAGGCCAGCCGACAAGGGAGGGGGAGTGGTGATTTTAAGTAAAACCTTTTATCATAACCAAATCTCTGATATGCTGGCAGATGGATCTACATACAGCTTACTGGATCAGGACCCCACTAAATCTTACAGAAAACAGCTACAATCATTGGTAGAGAAGGGTACCCGATCAGGGGTCCTCTCAGTAAAAGAAAGAAATTATTTGACACCAGCTAGCAGTAAGGTCCCGACTATTTATACTCTACCAAAGATACACAAGGATCCCCTGAATCCTCCGGCAAGACCCATTGTTAATAGCATCAATTCCATTTCTTCAAGAATGGGACAGTATCTAGATACCTTTTTACAAAAAAGTGTAAAAATGACTAAGTCATATTTAAAAGATACTAAGGACTTGCTATTATGTCTTCAAGAAATTACTCTAGAGGAGAATACTCCAATTTTATTGGTTACCGCGGATGTATCATCTCTTTATTCCATCATACAGCATGATGATGCACTACTTGCCCTGAATTGGGCACTTAGCCAACGAGATGACTTACCACATAATCAAAAAGTTTTTATTGGTAATGCTCTAGATTTTTGTCTCTCACATAACTTTTTTTGGTACAATAGCCGGTTTTATTCGCAAAAAAGAGGAGTTGCTATGGGCGCTAAATTTGCACCTAGCATTGCGAACCTTTTCATGGCTGAGTGGGAGGACAAGGTGATTTTTAAAGACAGACGGAGTGAATTATTGTTTTATAAACGATATATAGACGACTTGTTTTTTATTTGGGAAGGTAATACTGACTCACTTTTAAACTTTTTAAAGGTTTTAAATAATAACAGCAACAATATTAAGCTTACCTCTGAATCTAACAATACTGAAATTAATTTTTTGGATGTAACCATATACCGACAAGGAACTAAGTTGGCTACTAAAGTATTTTTTAAGCCAACTGACAGAAACAGTTATCTCCCTACCAACAGCGGCCACCATCCTTTATGGATCAAAAATATACCTAAAGGACAAATTATGAGGGTAAAAAGGAACTGTACGGAAGAAGAAAACTTCATTACACAGTCCAGAATCTTAACTGAAAGGTTTGAAGCCAGAGGTTATCACCCAGATACCATGCATAAGTTGGTAGAAGAAATACGCATTATCCCAAGAGAAACATGTCTACTAACCAAACAGCTTGGCAATGTACCAATCACTAATACAAAGGAGTGGGGTTTTTTGTCTCAATTCCACTCACAATATAAAGAAGTTGAAGAAATCTTCAATCAACATTGGCATATACTATTATTAGACAAGAAATTAGGACCTCTTCTACCTCCTAAACCTCAGTTTATTTATAAAAAAGCCCCCAATCATGGTGACCGAGTGGTCAAAAAGGTACTGGATCCACCCATCAAACCAGAAACTTTTTGGAATCAAAATGGATTCTTTGCATGTAGAAAATGCAAACCATGCAGAGAAGTAACACAAACCATGAGAGGTCTGGAAAAATTCAGTTGTCCAACCAACAACACTGAATTCGATATAGAACAGTTTATGACATGTAACACTGACCATGTAGTATACGCACTTAAATGTCCGTGCGGCCTACTTTATATAGGGAGGACCAAGAGAAAAATGAGAATACGGGTGATGGAGCACATTAACAACATAAAGATAGGATATAAAGACCATAATGTGTCCCTGCATTTTAAACTGAAGCATAATCAAGATCCATCCGGACTACAATTCTGGGGAGTCCAACATGTAATGCAGAATTGGAGAGGAAGCCATAGAGTTCGCGAACTATCAAAATGCGAAACGAAATGGATCTACTTGACTGAATCTCTTGCACCTAAAGGCATGAATATTGAACTAGATATCAACTGCTTCATAAGCGATACTTAAAGTTGAGATTAAAATATAAAATATTATCTGGTCTCCTACATCACATATTTTGATACTGAGCATATTGGCTCATTGAATAGTCACTCATGTCTCTTTTGGGTTAAACATAACATACACATACTTCTATGAGATTACTCATCTCTCAGACTAAAGACCTTCTAGTCTCAGTTGTGTTATGTACTAGTACGATTTTTTTCATTATTATTGCTATTGGTTCTTATACTCGAAGAATGCCCTCCCCCTTTTTTAGATATGCTTTCTAATTTCTAATAAATAATGTAATATATATTCTATATCTATACGGCTCTGATAGATATTTTTAATATATTTTTAAAACTTTCTTTTTAGGATTATATATATATATATATTTTTAATATATATCCTTTATGTGGGCAGTATATAATTTTATAATATTTTATGTTTGAGTATGATATGTTTTATTACTGATGCCCCCGTTGTTTATATATGTATTTTATCGTGTTTTATATATATATATTTATTGGTGATTTTTTATTAATTTAACTAATCATCTGTTTGGTGATGGCATAGTAATAGGACTTACACACTTATGTATGAATCTCCCGCTATGACGAATACATAAGTGGTATTGTTGTATGATTTTATATTGAGACTTGCTGACACCACAAATGTAGTGGCTGATAGGTTTTGGATGAGCGTGCCTGCAGTTCTCAACATTGAGATGCGCGCGCATCCTTTCTGTCTTTCTGTCTCAACATTGAATTGCTAAGTCCGGACCCATTATGGGCAGTGGCTTCACTTTTCAATGTGCGTCTGCGCGAGATAATTAGCTTTTAGCTGACTTCCGCCCTGCTATTGGCACTGGCCTCGCTGACGTCCATACGTTCAGGTGGGGCCAGCGTCTTCTAGCCGCATCAGACGCATCCTGTCCGCATTGGACAGGACATCAAAGTACACGCCCTACTCCCGCCCATCGTATGACGCTGACCTCGTGTTGCCTAAACACGCATGCGCAGGACGGACGTGATCGCGGCGAATGAGGGGCGGTACCCAAATGATCGCTCCATTATTTAACAGGTCGCTGAATGCTACAGCCACACCCTCAGACGAAGTCAGCCAATGACGAAACGCGTCAGGGTGTGGCCAGCAGCAGACGACCGATAGACTGTCAACCTGGTGGATCAGGAACAGATGAACGCGCTGGAGCGCCAGAAACTGTTTACAAACAGGCACAGTACATTTATGCTTATGTTTGATTGCACTATGGTACGCATATATTATAAGGGGACTTGTGGGTTTGCTCAATAAACTTTTAAACGATAATACACTATCAGAAGTTTATTCCTTTGTATGTATACAAGCAAGACTCACTTAAGCAAGAGTTGTGGAGAGTGCAAAGCTGGTGGCAGAGGCTGATGTATCCAATGCTGATTTTTACTTGCGGTCTGGTGAGTGCATCCCCATAAGGGGCTAATACCCCCCCACGCGGTGAAACACTAACATTCCTGGTGATAAGAAGCACATTGAGATAAAGACACTGTTATTTGTCGCTGTCCACCCGCACCATTATTTGGGATATCTATGTCACCATAGAACTTGTTTCAGAGTGAACACTCTGTTTGTAGCGCTGCTACAGTAACACACTGAACTGTTTGACCATTGTCATCCATACTTTCCTTCTGTTTACTGTCATTTGAATAATAATATACAGTATATATTAGTAAAGTATATATTATATTTAAACATTTTGGTAATAGTGACTCTCTGCACATGCAGCATAAAGGCTTACATAATCATTGTGTAGTTGAGATTTAAATGAGGCGATTTCAAGCCTCATTTCTAACGCGGATTAGGAGGGGCAAAGTTAGACAAGAAACAAGTCTGCTTCTGTGCACTCATCTTCATGCTGGCGGTGCCCCTCCTAATCTTCCCCAGAGATGAGGCTTGGAATTCCCTCATTCTACAGTCATGGCTGGCTTATTAAAGACCCGCCTCACTAGGCTGTTTTTTTTTTTTTTGGTACCCCTTCAAATATGCCGCAGAGGTGAGCCCTATCTGTCAGCAATTTTCCAGAAACAAGGCTTTACTATCACTTTAAGGATTTCGCTACTGGCTGGTGGAGGGCAAGGACCACACAATGAGCACTGAAGGCCACATGCAGCTCATGTGCCACAGAGTGAGCACCAGGTTGATAAACCTTAAAAAAAGGGCAAAGTTTACCTCACCAACCCGCCTTCCTAGCAACTTTTGGCTTATTTAACACTACAGCTGCCTTTAGAGTGGGCCTGTCATCAGATGCATTTTTCCTTTAATTTGTATGCATGCTAAGGCACCAATGTACACCAATGTACACTTCTAGATATGTATTACCTCTGATAGAGATCACATTGCTTTCCCTGACAATGTCTTCATCTGTTTTCTTCTCTAGATAGGGTTGGCCCCAGCTTTGTTCTGGCAACATCTAGGGTCAGCATCTACTTTCTGATTGCTGGACCACAATACAGCAGCTGGAAGGAGGGCAGACTGGAAAAGGTATAACCTCAAATTTTTAAGGCAATTTGGATAATAAAGAAAAAATATTTATATAAAAAATATTTATCAATACAAAAAAAGTCATAAAAACAGTAGTCCTATGGATATAACCACAGGCAATGTGTTATTTAATGCATGGATATACATAAACATAAACATAGACAAGTGGCGTAATTCAACTACATTTGACAAAGAGACCTTAATACAACATAGCTCTAAGTGGTAGGTAATTGAAGAGTCTTGAAAAAGTGCATATAAATTCTTCATCAGGGACAATAACCACTTCTGAAAATACAGAATACAATATTAATGCATAAGGTGGAGGAAGGAGGGTAGACCAGGCACTGGGTCATCAGGGGGCTGTCTGCTTGAGCCAGGAAGACCATATAAAAACCTGTACCAATGAAAGGAGCACCATACCAAATGATAAAAGAGTTTTAATAAATTTGATTGGTTTACACTAAAAAACAACCAACGCTTTTCAGGGAGGCAGAAGAAACTCCCCCTTCATCAGGGCTATGTAGGGAAGTGAATTGCTGGATTAGGAAAGTTATTAGCCAGTAGCATCTGTGTGAGCAACCAACATCACTTGTTATCGTTATTGTTCACGCAGATACTGCATGCTAGTGACTTTCCTAGTCCAGCAATTAACTTCTCTACATAACCCCGATGAAGGGGCAGTTTCTTCTGGCCCACGAAGTACGCTGGATGTTTTGTAGCATAAACCAAAAAATAAATGTGTCATTTTTTTCTTTTGGTCTCGTGCTCCTTCCATTGGTACATGTGTTTTTCTGGTACCCTGCTGGGTATCCCTCTTAGGAGGGTAGCCCTGTCTGTTGTGAGCAGCCAAACCTGAGCCAATGAGCTCTCTGAATGTTATTGTTGTCTCATGACATTGTATGAACTCATATCAAAGTCTCAGTGCCTCTTGGATGCTTTCTTCTTCATTGAACCAGAGGAGACCGTTGGCTCCGGATGACACCAGGAAGGATGATGGTGGTGTAGGACAAGGCATGCAGCAACAGATCACAGCAGGGCAATGCTGAATTTACTCGGTATGCAAGTATGTTTTTTGAGGGCAAACCTGTGGACAAGGTCAGGAAAGAGGGTAAAGAAGAAATAAATGTATGGCAGGCGTGAAGTTTTACTTTAAATTGTCTTTATATTCTGCTTGCGTTTACACTGTATGTTTTGTGGCTCTCCTAGGTATCTCTTAACTGTAGAGATTTTCTTTTAAATCCCGCAGTGAAAATCCAGAATTCCCCTCTCCCTGAGCAATTGATATAGCAGATGAAATGACGGCTAGCCTGAAGCCTCCGTTGCACATGAGTCAGATATTGTCAGTGACACCCAGCCAATGGGCTCCTCTTTATTTACATTGGAGAGAGCAGGGACAGAAAACTTGTGATGCCGACAAATCTGTGAAACGATCACAAACAGACAGATGGCAAAACATGATGCCAGGGGCTCGTGCCAGTCTCAATCCTTCCTTCCACGGAGATGTTTGTGTAATGTACATCACATGCAACACAGTCTGCGAGAAGTGAGAGCAAAATAAAAGATTGGCAATAGTGAGGCTCGGGACTGATCCAGCTGACAGTGGCACAGTGGGAATAGCTGGGGGTGTCTCTCTGGCGCTGGTAATTTGCTTTTTGTGCCCATTTTATTAATGGGACAAAAGGACATTTTCCCTGGGCACAGCAGAGGACTTTTAAATACTATACAGTTAAGGTAGATTTAAAAAAAAAACAGAGTGACATATAGTTTATTAAAGCACTGAGTATCATAAATAAACCATGTTTAAAAAAAAAAAAACGTATTTTGTTGTCCTTTGTAGCATTTCAATGCATTTGATCTCCTGGAGCCTCTTTGAAGCCATTTCCTCTCTACATATACTCCAGCAATGAGGGCCACCAGGCCAGGGTTGTGGGGAAGAGGCCCTTGTGCTCATCAACATGGGGAAAAGGTGCTTTGCCAGGGGCCCCTCTGGCATGTGACCTGGTGTGCTTTGGGGCGGGCACACACCCTATTCTGTGCCACCAAGGTTGTATGCATAGATGAGGGTCTGGTATGGATTGGGGGGGGGGGTCATGATTTTTTTCTTGCTTTTTGCCTTAAAATACATACCAGGGTGTAGAATTTGGGTGGCCCATGCCATTTTTTTTCATGGGGTTCCCCTTACCATCCATACCAGGCCTAAAGGGGCTTAATATAATATCTATCCACTGCTTTGCAGTGATAAGAAACAGAGGGATTATACCCTCTCTACAGAGCCCTGTGTTGATTATGAATGGACACAGTCGATCAGCAGGTCCTAGCCATGAATCATTGTGCACAATCACAGCGGGTGTTAGGCACCCTAAACCCAGATGCATTCAGCAACGTACCAGTATGTCGCTTTGCCTGCGTTAGCTGCCCATCCACAGCACATTGTGGGCACATTGCAGGTGGGGCATCCTTAAGTGGTTCACTGGGGTCCCATTTAAATGGAAAGTTCCCTCTCAATTATCCTGGTTTATTTGATTGTACTTGAAGAGGATCTTCACCCTAGAAAGAAAAAAATGAAAAGTCAGCAACTACAGATACACCTACCTGTCCAGGGATCCAGCCCTGTCCTCACCAGGCCAGTTCTTTCCAGGTCTTTGGGTCCCCAGTGCTGGCATGTTTACTTTTGCAAGCTTGCCATGACTCCTTGCAGCTTTACTTGCCCTTTTGGGTGAAGTTCTGCTTTAAGGACTGATGGTGGATCAGTTGGGTTGGCTAGGGAAGAAAGTTAGCAGGAACGCCATTTGTATTGGGGCTCATTTAGAGCAAATGTGTGTGTGCTTAAAATGCTAGGCTGTGCACTCTATTACACTTAGCCCCAGAAGGATTTACCCCCTTAATGACCTGGCCTTTTTTTGCGATACGGCACTGCGTTGACAATTGCATGGGTGTGCGACACTGTACCTAAATAAGGCTGTGTATGTACTTTTTTCCCACAAATAGAGCTTTCTTTTGGTGGTATTTGATCACCTCTGCGTTTATTTTTTGCGTTATAAACAAAAGAAGAGTGACAATTTTTTTTAAAAAGCTATATTTTTGGCTTTTGCTATAATAAATATCCCCCAAAAATATATTAAAAAAAAATCCTCAGTTTAGGCGGATACGTATTCTACATATTTTTGGTAAAAAATCACAATAAGCATATATTGATTTGTGCAAAAGTTATAGCGTCTACAAAATAGGGAATACATTTATGATATTTTTATTATAATATTTTCTTTACTAGTAATGGTGGCGATCTGCGATTTCTATTGTGACTGCGACACTGCAGCGGACACATCAGACACTTTTGACACTATTTTGTGACCATTGTCATTTATACAGCGATCAGTGCTATAAAAATGCACTGGTTACTGTGTAAATGACTCTGGTAGGGAAGGGGTTAAACACTAGGGGGCAATCAAGGGGTTAAGTGTGTCCTAGGGAGTGATTCTAACTGTGGGGAGGATGGGCTACCACTGACATGATAGAGATCACTTCTCCCGATGACAGGGAGGAGTAAATCCCTGTCACTAGGAAAAACAGGGAAATGCCTTGTTTATGCCCATTTGCACACCGCTGCCATTGTGCCCAGGGCCGGCCTTTGCGGTGTGCGGGTTGTGCGGTCGCTCAGGGCGCCATAGCAACATGGGCGCCTGACGACCTGCACAGATTCCGATGGCCACAGTCAGATTTGGCGGCGCGGCGCGGCGCCCCCCCCCAGACACACAGCAGGCATGGAGGGTGCAAGTCGCACCCGAGCGAGCCGTCAACACCCGGGACCCGGCAGCAATAATCCCCCTTCCCTTTGCAGCGCCGCGGGTCTGATGAATCTCAGCTGCCTGTGACTGTCTGTCTCAGTCACAGGCAGCCCAGCACAGTGCACTGAGTGCAGCCGCCTCCCCCTTTTTCCTGTGCTGTGTGTGTGCAGCACGTGGCTCAGGTGATCTATATTGATTGTGTGTGTGTGGGGGGGTTCTGCATTGTGGGGGGGTCTGTATTGTGTGTGTGGGGGGGGGGGTTCTGCATTGTGTGTGGTTCTGCATTGTGGGGGGGTCTGTATTGTGTGTGTGGGGGGGGGGGGGTTCTGCATTGTGTGTGGTTCTGCATTGTGGGGGGGTCTGTATTGTGTGTGTGGGGGGGGGGGTTCTGCATTGTGTGTGGTTCTGCATTGTGGGGGGTCTGTATTGTGTGGGGGGGTTCTGAATTGTGGGGGGGTCTGTATTGTGTGTGTTGTGGGGGGGTCTGTATTGTGTGGGGGGGTTCTGCATTGTGGGGGGGTCTGTATTGTGTGTGGGGGGGGTTCTGCATTGTGGGGGGGTCTGTATTGTGTGTGGGGGGGGGGTTCTGCATTGTGGGGGGGGTATGTATTGTAGGGGGGAGGGGGTTCTGTATTGTAGGGGGAGGGGGTTCTGCATTGTGGGGGGATCTGTATTGTTTGTGGGGGGGGTCTGTATTGTGTGTGGTTCTGCATTGTGGGGGGGTCTGTATTGTTTGTGGGGGGGGGGTCTGTATTGTGTGTGGTTCTGCATTGTGGGGGGGTCTGTATTGTTTGTGGGGGGGTTCTGTATTGTGTGTGGTTCTGCATTGTGGGGGGGTCTGTATTGTGTGTGTGTGGGGGGGGGGGTTCTGCATTGTGGGGGGGGGTATGTATTGTAGGGGGGGGTTCTGTACTGTAGGGGGGAGGGGGTTATGTATTGTAGGGGGAGGGGTTTTGTATTGTGGGGGGGGGGGGGTCTGTACTGTAGGGGGGAGGGGGTTCTGCATTGTGGGGGGATCTGTATTGTGTGTGTGTGTGGGGGGGGGTTCTGCATTGTGGGGGAGGGTCTGTATTGTGTGTGGTTCTGCATTGTGGGGGGGTCTGTATTGTGTGTGTGTGGGGGGGGGGGTTCTGCATTGTGGGGGGGTCTGTATTGTGTGTGTGGTTCTGCATTGTGGGGGGGTCTGTATTGTGTGTGGTTCTGCATTGTGGGGGGGTCTGTATTGTGTGTGTGTGGGGGGGGGGTTCTGCATTGTGGGGGAGGGTCTGTATTGTGTGTGGTTCTGCATTGTGGGGGGGTCTGTATTGTGTGTGTGTGGGGGGGGGGTTCTGCATTGTGGGGGGGTCTGTATTGTGTGTGTGGTTCTGCATTGTGGGGGGGTCTGTATTGTGTGTGGGGGGGGGGGGGTTCTGCATTGTGGGGGGGTCTGTATTGTGTGTGGTTCTGCATTGTGGGGGGGTCTGTATTGTGTGTGGGGGGGGGGTTCTGCATTGTGGGGGGGTATGTATTGTAGGGGGGGGGGGGGTTCTGTATTGTGGGGGGTTCTGTACTGTAGGGGGGAGGGGGTTATGTATTGTAGGGGGGAGGGGGTTCTGCATTGTGGGGGGATCTGTATTGTTTGTGGGGGGGGGGGGTCTGTATTGTGTGTGGTTCTGCATTGTGGGGGGTCTGTATTGTGTGTGGGGGGGGGTTCTGCATTGTGGGGGGGTATGTATTGTAGGGGGGGGTTCTGTATTGTGGGGGGGTTCTGTACTGTAGGGGGAGGGGGTTATGTATTGTAGGGGGGAGGGGGTTCTGTATTGTGGGGGGGGGTTCTGTACTGTAGGGGGGAGGGGGTTATGTATTGGAGGGGGTTCTGCATTGTGGGGGGATCTGTATTGTTTGTGGGGGGGGTCTGTATTGTGTGTGGGGGGGATCTGTATTGTGTGTGGGTGGGTCTGTATTGTAAGGGGGGTTTGCACTGTAGGGAGGTCTGTGTGACATGCAGGGGGTCCAGAACAGTTAGGGGGGTGTCTGTGTAACATATAGGTGTCTAGAGCTGTGGGGGGCTGTGAATTGTAAAGTGATGCAGGGTGTTGTATAATGCAGTGTTTCTCAACTCCAGTCCTCGGGGCGCACCAACAGGTCATGTTTTCAGGATTTCCCTCAGATCAAACTGCTGTGGTAATTACTAAGGCAGTGAAACTGATAAAATCACCTGTGCACAATAATGGAAAGCCTGAAAACAAGACCTGTTGGTGCGCCCCGAGGACTGGAGTTGAGAAACACTGGTATAATGTAAAGGGGTCCAGAGGTGCAGTTGTGGAGAGGGGTACACAGTAGTGACAGAGATATTGAAGGATACAGGGGGCACAGGGGGATTTTAAATTTTACCGTGGGGGGGGGGGGGGGGGCAGATATAGGATCCATCCCGGGTGCCAAATGCTCTAGGTACAGCCAGGCCACAGGCGGATTCTGCAGGAATGACAGCGTGGCGGCTGTCCCTGCCTTGTTAGGAGTCGGAGAGGCGTTATTATACCATGTGATTTATTTTATATGTGGCGTTATTATAGCGTGTTATTTATAGTATAGGCAGTGTTATTATAGTGTGTTATTTATAGTATAGGCAGTGTTATTATAGCGTGTGATATACAGTATAGATGGCGTTATTATGTGAATAAAAGTTGTATTTTTATCATAGCTTGTAATCTGTTTTTTGGGAATGGAAGGCTTTAAATGGAGCCGGTATTGGAGAAAGGTGTGGACACTGAAAGGGCGTGGTTATGGAGGGGCGTGGTTATGGAGGGGTGTGGTTACGGAGGGGCGTGGTCACTAGGGGGCGCTGTAAATCTTTCTCGCACAGGGCGCCTAAAGGCCTAAGGCCGGCCCTGATTGTGCCGATGTATATCGGCGTGCAGCAATCGGCAAGTGGTTAACATTTGAATTTCAATGGGATTGGCTGCTATGTTTAGAATTTAAAAAGTTCCTCCTAGGAGGAGCAGAAAGTAACCCTATGTTACAACCAGACATTATTTATCAAAAACTGAAGATTAACCACCTAATGACCCCACACTGTATATATACGTCATTTATTTAAAGATGGATATCTCGGTAAAGGCAGCAGCTGCTGCCACAACCGAGATATCCTTCTTTTCAGTGTGCGGTCCTCTAAACGATAACGGTGGTCTCCGCAGCGGATTCGCCGCAATATCACCGTTATCGGCGGCGGGAGAGGGGCCCGCGGCCTCCGCCGCTTACCGGAGCCGTCGGCAGCGGCGGAGGCGATCGGGTCCTGTCCCCTGCTCGGCTGGGATGCGAGTTAGGGCAGGATGGCCCCCACCCGTCTCCATAGCATAGCAGGGCGGAAGCGACGTCAAAACGTCACTTCCGCCCATGCTTCTTAAAGGGACATTTTCTTGTTGTCATTTTTTCAAATGACAATTTTTTTAATTTTTTTTTGCATTTTAGTCTAAATATGGGATCTGAGTTTTTTTTGACCCCAGATCTCATATTTAAGAGGACCTGTTATGCTTTTTTCTATTACAAGGGATGTTAAATAAAAATAAATAAGAAAACAAAAACAAAACATTTTTAAAGCGCCCCGTCCCGACGAGCTCGCGCGCAGAAGCGAACGCATACGTGAGTAACGCTCGCAGTTACAAGTGAGTGAGAGCAATAATTCTAGCTGTAGACCTCCTCTGTAACTCAAAAGATGCAACCTATAGAATTTTATTAAACGTCGCTTTTTGGAGATTTTTAAGGGTAAAAGTTTGACGCCATTCCACGAGCGGGCGCAATTTTGAAGCGTGACATGTTGGGTATCATTTTACTTGGCGTAACATTATCTTTCACATTATAAAAAAAATTGGGCTAATTTTACTGATGTCTTATTTTTATATTTAAAAAAGTTAATTTTTTCTAAAAAAAGTGCGCTTGTAAGACCGCTGCGCAAATACGGTGTGACAAAAAGTATTGCAATGACTGCCATTTTATTCTCTAGGGTGTTAGAAAAAAATATATATAATGTTTGGGGATTTTAAGTAATTTTCTAGCAAAAAAAAATGTTTTAATCTTGTAAACACCAAATCTGAAAAACAGGCAAGGTTCTTAAGTGGTTAAATATGTTGAAAAATATGTTACCATATTAAAGTTTATATGAGACTTTTGTCTTCTTTGCACCCCTCTTCCCCTCCACTATTGTCTTTTTTTTTAACAAATTCTTCTTGCCGAAACTCCCATAAATTAAGTGCATTTTGCCTGCAGTGCCTCCCGGGATATGCACGTCACATAACCTGGGAGGCAGTAGCTTGTATTAAGAAAAGAGAAGGGGGTGGGCCTAGCTGTCAGTCATTGGGAAATCCGCCAGCTGAACCTAGAAAAGCTGGCAGGTTCCCAATGACGTCACGCATGAAGATGGTGGTGCAGGACTGAGTATGGGGTAGAAGGGAGGAGGATCTCAACAGGACAACGCTGGATCTAGTGGGCGGGTGAGTATGTTATCTGTGCAGGACCTGCAACAAGGTAATTAGGGGATAAGAAAAAATTAGGGGGGTTAGGTGAAGGACTGCTTAAAGTTTACATACTGTATACTGTTCGAGGAAGCTGTGCCACTTCTGATGCTAGTAGTGAATGTGGTAGAGCAGCCTTTTACAACTATGGTTCCACCAGAGGTTATTAGGGGATCCTTGAGCTGTGGCGGATTGACTTCTTTTTGATGATGCCAGCATAGTCCTGGGGTTAATGCCAATTGGTAGACTCAGCTGCATTAAGCCAAAGATCTTTTAGCTGTCCGTAAGTATTGCATTCTGACCTCAACTGTAAAGCCCCATTTTTAAAAAACACACGACTGCTAGGAAAACTGCGGGATAGCTTTTGGCTAGGAATCCAGGCGGGAAAATATAGAACCTGCTCTCTATTTTCCCGCCGGGTTTGCCGGTGGTTTTAAACTCGGCGGTTTTCCTATGGGGAACACTGTGAGGGAGCATACACAAGGCTGGGATTCCCGGCCAAAGCTCTCCCTGCAGTTTTCCCAATGGGAAACCCGGCCGCGTGTACACGGGGAAACTTACCGAGCAGGTTCTCGGGTTTCCCTTCGGGATTCCCGGCGGACCTTATACTGCCGGAATTCCCGGTCGTGTGTACGGGGCTTGAGAGTTGCATTCTTTCTGCTGACCAATAATGTAAAGAGCATTTTTTTCATTAGCGAACAATGAATTGGTTTTAGCAAGGGTTACCCGAGACCTCTGGTGTAAAAGGGTTGAGAAAGGCTTAGGTAGAGGTACTGACTACATTCCCACGTCAATTAACTAATACAATGAAATGTCCTCACTGTGCTTCAGTATACAGTAGGTGCACACGTTAAAATAGATATCCATAAAAGATAAACACTATCTGAGGACAATAGTAAGCCAATGCAGCAGTCAAAAATGAATATATGCTACTGAATATAAAGCATGTCGTTTAAAAAAAAAAAAAAGAATATCTCAATGTATGTTTCATATTCATCCATGAAAATTGTTAAATCTCTTCAAGCTAACTCAGTTGATAAAAATGAAGCAAATCATGGATAGTGTCTCTTAAATCAAAGATCTTGCTTGTATTGTACTTCAGCTTTACTCCCTTTAGAGTGACAGCGATTCTCCCCGCTGGATTTATAAAAAGATGTTTTGACTGAACCTGATTAACTTTAATGTGTGGGAAAGACACAAACTGACAGAGAGTGATTTTTAAGTACTAAAAGGAAGAAATATATACATTATCCTTCTGAAAATAGACATGCCATTTCAGGTTTCTCCTTTATATAGAGCATGTTAAAAATATGAAGGAAAATTCACGAAGGCTATATATCAATTCTGAAATGTTCAATGTATGCTTTTTTCTTTATTTCGTTTTAGCAGGTGTAGTTTTGTACTGTGCCAGTCATTTATTAATGAGAAAAGTTTGGAGTTTGGGGTCCCATTCGCACTACATCAGGTTGAGCTGTAACACAAGCATTTTCATGCTTTGAGGGTTGTTGCGTGGTTAGGCAATTCATTACAAATTAATGGACAACACTGACTCATGCATTAAAGGGGTTGTAAAGGTTTGTTTTTTATTTTCTAAATAGGTTTATTTAACCACTTGTCCACCGCACGCCATCAAATGACGGCGGGCGGAAGACTCTATTGTTCTGACAGGACGTCATTTGACCTCCTGTCATTTATATAGGGAATGCACGCGATCACATGCGCGCATCCCTGTACTGTCGGTGGCGGCGTGTCACCGAGACACCGCTCGTCACCGACAGGGGTGAACAGCGGCTCGCATGCACTGTTTACCACGTGATCGGCCGTGATGAAGTCACGGCTGATCATGAATTACTAACACTGCGTATGCATGTGATCCATTCACAGCCTGATCACAAATAGTAAACAAAGAGCTGTAACTAGCTGTTACCAGCTCTTCTCTCCTCACACATCAATTCCAGTGTGAGGAGAGAAGAGCTAGGAGCAGTGAGTTACATATCTATGTAGTGTAGTGTCTGCACCAACACCACACCTGTCCCATCGCCCCCCCCCCCCCCCAATTGTCATCTGTCACCCAACAGTCACCCATAAAGTGCACCTGTCACATAAGAGACTGCCATCAGTGACCATCAGCGGTGCAACCGTCACCCATCAGTGACCATGCCCTGTCACCGTCACCCATCAGTGACTTGCTCTATCACCCATCAATGACTGTGCCCTGTCACCCGTCACCCATCAGTGACCGTGCCAGAGAAGTCCAGAGCGACGCAACTAGTCTAGTCACTTTAACTAGTCACTTTAAGAAGTCCAGCCGCGGGTCGCGAACGCGCCGCCGTGGGTTGCCAACACGCCGCCGGTGCTCCGAAGCTCCGTGACCACGCCCGTGGACCCGATTGCCGCCGGTGTCCCGCAATCGGGTCACAGGAGCTGAAGAACGGGGAGAGGTGAGTGTAAACACACCTTCCCCGTTCTTCTCTGTGGCAGTGTCACTGATCGTCTGTTCCCTGTTATAGGGAGCGGCGATCAGTGACGTCACACCTACAGCCATGCCCCCCTACAGTAAGAAAAACACATGAGGTCACACTTAACACCTACAGTGCCCCCTAGTGGTTAACCCTATCACTGCCATTGTCATTTTCACAGTAACCAGTGCATTTATATAGCACTTTTCGCTGTGAAAATGACAATGGTCCCAAAAATGTGTCAAAAGTGTCCGATATGTCAGCCATAATGTTGCAGTCACGAAAAAAAACGTTGATCACCGCCATTACTATTAAAAAAAAATATTAATAAAAATGCCATAAAACTATCCCCTATTTTGTAAACGCTATAACTTTTGCGCAAACCAATCAATAAACGCTTATTGCGATTTTTTTTACCAAAAATATGTAGAAGAATACGTATTGGCCTAAACTGAGGAAGAATATTTTTTTTTATATATTTTTTGGGGATATTTATTATAGCAAAAAGTTAAAAATATTGATTTTTGTTTTAAATTGTCGCTCTATTTTTGTTTATAGCGCAAAAAATAAAAACCACAGAGGTGATCAAATACCACCAAAAGAAAGCTCTATTTGTGGGAAAAAAGGACGCCAATTTTGTTTGGGAGTCACGTCGCACGACCGCGCAATTGTCAGTTAAAGCGACGCAGTGCCGAATCGCAAAAAGGGGCCAGGTCCTTAACCTGCATAATGGTCCGGGTCTTAACCGGTTAAAGTATTTACTTGTAGCCTGGGTTTTTAATGGCCATTAAAATTGGGCTCTTTGAACATGCATCATCAATTGACATTACTAGTCGTCCAAATAGCATGATGTTTCCAGCATCTAGAAGTATTCGGGTAATTTCTTTCCCTCACCTCTAATAATATCCAACATAAAGCATTGCTTGGTTGTTGACCATTCAATCGTGTTTGTGCAGCCAAAATACTGCATTTGTTGAAATTAACTGGAGCAATTATTAATGCTTTTTAAATATGTATTTTAGTAAACCTGTACTGATTTAGGAAAAGTAAAAGGTCCTTTTGATTGCCCACCCCCTCTGCTGCTGACACTTATCTTTCAAGGCTTCAGAAACACAGGGTGGCAAGGGAAAGTTCAGTTCTGGGTTGCATTAGATTGGAACTTACATATAGGCTTAGGACCTTCCTCCGAATGACAGCATTTGGGCTTGGTGTTGGGTCAGGAAGGGAAGAGAATTCACATGCTCCTTCACTCCCAGATGTACCTGGGCCATCTTGGATGCTTGAGGAAGGCAATGGTAACCAGTCAGGGTATTATAAAGCAAACTTGTTACCTTGTCCTAAATGGACAGACTTAATGAAAAATTTGCAAGGTTCACGCTTCTTGGAGCCAGTGGCGGCTGGTGCTCAAAATTTTTGGGGGGGCGCAAAGGAAAAAAAAAATTGCAGTCTCACTGTGCCCAAACGCAGCCACTGTTACATGCCATCAAATGCAGCCACTGTGCCATCAATTCGCACCACTGTGCCATGCCATTAAACACAGTCACTGTGCCATGCCATCAAATGCAGTCACTGTGCCATCAATTCGCACCACTGTGCCATAAATTCGCACCACTGTGCCATGCCATTAAACGCAGCCACTGTGCCATCCATTGTCACCACTGTGCCATACATTGTCACCACTGTGCCATGCCATTAAACGCAGCCACTGTGCCATCCATTGTCACCACTGTGCCATCCATTGTCACCACTGTGCCATCTATTGTCACCACTGTGCCATGCCATTAAACGCAGCCACTGTGCCATACATTGTCACCACTGTGCCGTGCCATTAAACGCAGTCACTGTGCCATCCATTGTCACCACTGTGCCATGCCATTAAACGCAGCCACTGTGCCATACATTGTCACCACTGTGCCATGCCATTAAACGCAGCCCCTGTGCCATACATTGTCACCACTGTGCCATGCCATTAAACGCAGCCCCTGTGCCATACATTGTCACCACTGTGCCATGCCATTAAACGCAGCCACTGTGCCATACATTGTCACCACTGTGCCATGCCATTAAACGCAGCCACTGTGCCCTTTAATGGTCGCCGCTGTGCCAATTGTCCCCACTGTGCCCTGTAAATTGCGTTCTCCCTCCCCCCCCCGCCCGGGAATTACCTTTACTGGAGTCAGGCATCCACGTCCCACGATGTCTTCTCCCGCCCTCGATGACTGACAGGCGTCTCAGCCAATCAGGTTACAGGTAGCCAGAACAGGCCAACGTGATTGGCTGAGACGCCTGTCATCTTATTCAAGGGGCGTACAGTCTGTGCGCTCCGAGAATAAGCTTCCGGGACCCGAGGGCTGTATTGGGAAAGCCTATCAGAGCCGTTGGCTTTGATAGACATTTCCCTACAGCCAACCAGCTGGCGTTATTCAGATGGCCGGACATTGAGCGCCGACCATCTGAATAACAGCGGCAGCGGCGAAAATAACATAGATTCGTGCAATGCATGAATCTATGTTATTTCACTCAGTGGCGGTGAGAGCCAGAGGGGGCGGCGCTCCAGCGCCCTCTATGGACGAACCGCCACTGCTTGGAGCTCCCCACCACCCCATGTAAAAATGCTAAGTGAAAGCAATAGAAGGGTAAAAAAACTTTACATCCAGTCATCTGCCAGTTTCAGAGGGACAATGATGACATCACAGGGGCTAATTGGGGGACCCTAAAAAAAACCGAATGATCCCAAATCTCTCAAGAATTCTCTCCAGAACCATGCAGGAGTACATTCTCATGGGATTTGGGATCATTAGCTTTCCCAAGACTCTGTAAAAAGGTCCAGAGATGTTACTCTTCCCTGGGAAGGCACGCGAGAAGCCAGGGGAATGTATGGTAAGTATCTTCTGACATTTAACAACTTTGGTGCTTTCACATTTCTGCATAGGGGGCTACAACATACATGGACCTTGCTTCTTCAAGCATTTGACAGGAGAAACAAAAAGAAAGGTAAATAGGATTTTAACGGTGCTGAAAACTTCGCCCTCAGAAAACACAACGACAGTATTATAAAACCATAATTTTTATTACAAAATTATGTTAAAAGATTCAGGGACAAACATCCTATAAAAACATGCAAAAACAATGTATCATTATAGCATACCCCTTACACCTCCCTATGCAGTGCGACATAAAGAAAGAAAATAGAAAGAGATAAACATGACATACTGTATAAAACATTTATTATACCCACAAAATTATATTTTGGTCAATATATATTGTATTTCTTTATATTTTCTTTTATATTAGTTGTATCTAAGAGGAGGAGGAGGATTGTGTCAGCATGGAGGTGGAGCCTAGCACTGAGCATCAGCAGCAGTCTTCAAGGGATCAATTACAGTCCCAAGAAACCCATGGACTTGTACGTGGCTGGGACGAGGTGGCTGCAGATCATGTCGTCCTCAGTGACCCAGAGGACTCCGCACCGAATGCTTCAGCAAACATACGCTGTATGGCCTCCCTGATCCTGCAAAGCCTGCAGAAGGATCCTCGTATTCGTGCTATCAAGGAGAGGGATCATTACTGGCTGGCAACCCTCCTTGATCCACGTTACAAGGGTAAGGTTGCGGACCTTATCTTGCCGGCGCAGAGGGAGCAGAAGATGAAAACCCCTCGGGAGGCCTTGCAGAAAGGTCTGTGCAACGCGTTCCCAGAGACTGGGGGGTTACAAAATCCTGGTCCTGGACAATGTGTTGCTGAGGCTTCGGTCAGTCACAGAAGGAGCAGTGGAGAAGGTGGCCGTCTGACCGATGCGTTCAGACAATTTTTTAGTCCGCAGCCCCAAGGTATGGCAGGTTTCAGCAACCATCGCCAGCGTCTATTTTACATGCTGCTGGAATACCTAGGGGCAAGATCAGACTTGGACACCTTTCCCACCGAAAATCCTCTGGCTTACTGGGTCTTGAGGATGGATCACTGGCCAGAGCTTGCACAGTACGCAATTGAGCTACTGGCTTGTCCTGTATCTAGCGTTCTTTCAGAACGCACATTCAGATGCTGATGTAACTGAATATTTTTTTTTTGAAATGTCAGATCCCTTCAAGACTGCCTATGCTGATGCTAAATGACTATCCTGTTATGCTGAGTGACTATCCTTTTCCTCCTCAATGATCATGCCGATAGCTTGTAAGAACTTTTTTGGTTCTGGGCACCACCACCAGTGGCTAAGGCCCAATTTTTGATGCAATACATTGCAGCAGGGCTTATTCCTGCGCTCCAACTAGAGTATCTGTGAGGGGTTGCAGTGTTGTGGAACCAGTGCCTAAGGCCCAATTTTTCTGCCCCTGCTCAACAGGGGCATGTAATTACAATTCTTGATCTAATATTTCACAGCAGAGCCCATTCCTGCGCCCACCAAGAGTAACTGTGAGGGCTTACAGTCATGGGCGCCTGCTGAAATTTTAATTTTAAATGCTCACATTTAACCCTTTCTTCAACCGCTAGCGGGGGTTAAACGCGACTTATTGGTAGGGGTGCAACGGATCGTCACCGATCATGATCCGAACGGGTCACCCCGTTCGGATCGGCACACCCCGCGATCCGCGGAGCGCCCTGGAGCCTAGGCCTAGGAAAGTCCCCGGCTTCGGCCTAGCTCCGGAGCGGCGGCCATCTTGCTCCACCCAGTCTGCTTGCCAGAGCCCAGCGTGACACGCCTCCCCGCCTCCCCGGGGAGGCGTGTCACGCTGTGCACTGGGCTCTGGCAGGCAGACTTGGAGAGGAAAAAAAAAGAGCACAGCACAGTAGCAATTCACAAGGGTGGATTAAAGAGGCTGTTTGGACAGGACTTGTTAAAAGTACAATCTTGCTGTTTTTACAGCAAGATTATTTACTACTACTGCATGTTATTTCCCCCCAGTTCTGACAATGACTATAAAGTGTGTGTGTGTGTGTGTGTGTGTGATATATATATATATATATATATATCTCTTTTTTTTTTTGGACCGATGAAAAGGGACTTTTTTTTTTTTTGCTGATCCGAGGAAAATGATCCGATCCGTGACTCCTGATCCGAGGATCGATCCGATCCGTTAGTTTTTTGATCCGTTGCACCCCTACTTATTGGTATATTCTAATCAGTAGATTTGCAGCATTGGTATTGTGTATTCAATTACCATTTTTTATGCAATTCTTTTAAAATATTTCAACATTTGTGGTAATATTTTGGAGAATATTTTTTGGGGTATCTATAGATTTATTGCACTGGGATTTTTGATGGGATTGTGTATTCAATTATCTATTTTTTTATATAATGTATTTAAAATATTTTTCTGCACATGGTTAAAGGGTAGTGCAACACCATTAATCTTTATATTTTAAGTTGTGGAATGTGAGAACACATTTGATGGTGAGCAGCAACTTGAAGTATTTATAATATTAGGAGTTGGTGGCAGTGCAGTAGTGCCATGTACACAGTGCACAGTACACAGTGCCATGAGTAGAATGCATGGGCATGTTGCTTTCTTTATCCTTACCTTCCCTGTTTCATGCCCAAGATCACACTTTCTTTACTCCTGCACTCAGCGTCCTCTGAGCCAGCAGCATCATCCTCACCACACACAAATGAGACCCGTGCATAGCTCTTCCTAGCCTCAGCCCCCGCCCAGCAGGAGGGACATATGGAAATACAATATCTTTCCACACAGTGCCCCACTGCTGAAGCAGACTTTCCCAGGCCACACTCCCTATATGGGAGGGGTTAGCAAGGGAGCATCTGAAAAGTTCAGTATACTGTTCAGTCAGCACTGCGAGAGCTGCTGCAGTATGAAGCTTCTCAGCCACAACAATTCAACACCTTATTACGATTCCAGGGGGGGTCAATTGACCCCCCTTGCCCTATGGAGCGGACGCCCATGCTTACAGTGTTGTGGCACCAGCACCACCACCAACAAAGGCCCATTTTTTTCTGCCCCTGTTCAACAGGGGAATGTAATTACAATTCTTGATCTAATATTTAACAGCAGGGCCCATTCCTGCACCCACCAAGAGTAACCAAGAGTAACTGTGAGGACTTACAGTGTTGTGGCACCAGCGCCAGCACCAAAGACCCAATTTTTCTACCACTGTTCAACAATGGCATGTAATTCAATTTCTTGATATAATAGTTCACAGCAGGGCGTTCCAGCGCCCACCAAGACTAAATGTGAGGGCTTACAGTGTTGTGGCAACACCAACACCTAGGGCCCAAATTTATGCAGCGTATATACGGCAGGCCCCTACTTTCAAACATCCAACTTACAAACGACTCTGACTTGCAAACGGAAGGAGAAAACAGGAAGTGAGAGGAAATCTACCCCAAGGAAGGGAAATTCTCCTCTGTAAGAGGTGTCTCCTGTCCACTGATGCTTTACCACCAATCCTTGTTTCACAAAAAAAACAAATATTCAAAAAAATATTTGTCATTGGGACAGAAAGTGAGGTGCAATCTTCTGAACAGATGCGCACAGACAGCAAAACAAATGTTACAGGGGTGATAACCCTTCTCTATGTTTTCCAAAAAGCTTAAAAATAGATTTTTTGGCTGGATCTACACTTTAAAAAAGTACCAGTTCAAAATTACAAACAGATTCTACTTAACAACTAACCTACAGTCCCTGTCTTGTTTGCACCGCCTGTATACTGATGTTCAAAGCGTATAGGGCCAAAACAAAAGAGACAAAACTTACCTTGCTCGAAAAATTGCTTAAAGCGGCTATCAGTATGTTCAATCATTACCCATGCTTTATGCCCCTCGTCGCTACACCATGCTAGTACCCTGGCGAGGTGGATTGCCTGATAGTATGGAAGAGGGTCTGGAAAGGCCATGCCTCCATGAGTTTTAGCCATCACCAAATATGAATGAGACAGGCGTGGATGCATTTTCGCCCAAACTAATCTGACAAAAACACTGCCCACTGACATCAAGAAAGGGGTCGGAATGACTATTGAAAAAGTCTGAAAAAGATAAAGTAACCTCAGCATAATATTCATTTTGAGAATAGCGTTCCGACCCATCCATGTGAAAGAGCCCTTGTTACCTCTTTCCAGGTCAAAGGCAAAAGCATAAAGCATTGGCGGAAAGTTAGCTGAAAATATTTTATCCACAGAGGAAGTCAGTTTGACCCATAGATATGTCAGGTGGAAGGAGTTCATGGAAAAGAAAATGACGATTGAAGAGACTGAACTCGTATAGGGGCCAACGTGATGTTAAGCAGTTCAAGACAAACTCCAGAAAATCTGAACATTTCTCCTTGCAGTGGGGCTGTGCATCAGATACATTTTATTTTCTATGCCCCCTAGACCTAAACCAGTGCAGCCCAACTACAAAGAGAAATTTCCAGGTTTGCCAAAGATAGCCTTAAGGGTTTCTTGGGTTCTCTTGAGGGTGCCTGCATTCTAATACAGTGACCACCCTTAAGAGAAGAAAAGGTTTACTTTATGTGACATGGGCTGATAAGACTGTTCTCAGGATGTTTATTGAACATTTTAAGTAGTAGGTAATGTATTCCAGTGATACGTAACATGGGAGAATTTGAAATGTTAAAGCAATCTTTTCCTGTCCCACATAACATGTACTGTAATGAGACGTGCCAGATATCAGATGAAACATTAGCCAAAGCTTGTAATTCAAAACCTGTTCACACAGGCCGATGCTGCGGAGATCCATGGAAATTTACCTTGTTAAAAAGTAACATGGCTCAATAACTAACAAGTAACAGAGAAATACAGAATACAGTACCACACTGTACAGCACAGGTCCGAGCCCCGTCATCATGTATATTGTGCAAAGATCATATTTCAGTAACCTATAGGGCCAGCCAGAAATCAGTGTCATCTTAAAGCGGGGGTTCACCCTGTTAAAAAAAAAAAAAAAGTTTTTTTTTATTAGACCATTAAATTCGGCATCATAGCGCGAGCTACGGTATGCCGGTCTTACATTTTTTATGCCCGTACTCACTGTGCTATCGATGATTGAAGAATCCGGGGAATGGGCGTTCCTATGGTGAGAGAAGGTGATTGACGGCCGGCCCTGGCACGTCACGCTTCTCCGGAAATAGCCGAAATAGGCTTGGCTATTCACGGCGCCTGCGCATAGCCTGTGCGCAGGCGTCGTGAATAGCCGAGACCTACTCCGGCTGTCTTCGGGGAGCGTGACGTGCCAGAGCCGGCCGTCAATCATCCTCCCTCTCCATAGGCACGCCCATTCCCCGCGGGAGTCGGATTCTTCAATCATCGATACCACAGTGAGTACGGGGATTAAAAATTTAAGACCGGCATACCGTAGCTCGCGCTACGATGCCGAATGTAATGGTATAATGATGTGAAGGAGGGTGAACTACCGCTTTAAGAGCATTATAGGCCCCGGGCAATACAGTGCACTGGGGCCCTGTCTACACAATTACGCACGAGAATTACTGACAAAAATCATAACATTTACTGGCAGAACCACATTTTTTACTGCTACTGCAAAAAAAGTAAACAGTTTTCAGTGCCCAACAATGCAAATGTCAGTATTTAAACTATAAACATATAGCTAGTGCTATTAGAAATGTGTTTAAGTTAAACAAAAGTAAAAAAAAAAAAAAAATGTCTTCATTGACATGAAGGTCAGGTTACTATAACCCAGCCAGCACAGAGTTTCCTCTTACATCAGAGTCTGCAGGATTCCCCCTTACAGTGAAAGGGAACTCTTATGTAAAGGGGAACGCTGCAGATCATGATCTAAGGGGGGAACTCTGATGTGGAGGGGGGCTCTGGTGACCAGAGACCACCTTATATCAGAGTCCACTGCTTTCTCTTTCCCACTTACATCAGGGTCCGCAGACTGAGTTCCCCCTTGCATTGTAAGGGGGAATCCTGCAGACTCTGATGTGGGGGGTACACTGGTGACCAGAGACCACCTTCCTTAGATTAAATACACTAAGGTAAGGGGGGTCACTAATATAGGAGGGGGAACCTTTATATCAGTGCCCCCTTACATTTTTGCATTCACTCCCCCCTTACATCAGCAACCCCCCGCACTCGTGGAGGACCGGATCTTCTCTGTGATTTCCGCGAACTGGGCATGGGCAGTTCTAACCCGTCACTCTCCATAATTTTTTACTGGGGTTGCTGGGCAGCCGGTGGGGCCCCCCAGGCAAGCGGGGCCCCCGGGCAACTTCCCAGCGTGCCCAATGGAAAAGATGGCCCTGCCAGAAATCATCGTTTGAGTGTATCAAGTATCTTAAAAAATAACAGACAATGAAAGGCTGAAGTCAAACGAGTGATTTACTTGCAGCGACCCCCCTTTTTTAATTTATAGTGATTTTACAGTGCTTTGTCATAGTACAACCAAAATTGTAAATGTATTTTATTGGGATTTTATGTAATAGACCAACACAAAGTGGAAGGAAAATGATAAATGGTTTTCAGCACTTTTTTACAAATAAATATCTGAAAAGTGTGGTGTACATTTGTATTCAGCCCCCCTTTACTCTGATACCCCTAATTTAAAGTTAACTGAAGCGAATTGCCATAAGAATTCACCTAATTAGTAAATAGAGTCCACCTGTTTGTAATTCAATCTCAGTATAAATACAGCTATTCTGTAAAGCCCTCAGAGGTTTGTAAGAGAACCTTAGTGAACAAACAGCATCATGAAGGCCAAGGAACACACCAGTCAGGGATAAAGATGTGGAGAAGTTTAAAGCAGGGTTAGGTTATAAGAAAATATCCCAAGCTTTGAACATCTCCAGGAACACTGTTCAATCCATCATCCAAAAATGGAAAGAGTATGGCACAACTGAAAGCCTACCAAGACATGCCAGTCCACCTTAACTGACAGGCTGGGCAAGGAGAGCATTAATCAGAGAAGCAGCCAAGAATAACTCTGGAGGAGCTGCAGAGATCCACAGCTCAGGTGGGAGAATCTGTCCACAGGACAACTATTAGTGGTGCACTCCACAAACTGACCCTTAGGGAAGAGTGGCAAGAAGAAAGCCATTGTTGAAAGAAAGCCATAAGAAGTCCAGTTTGCAGTTTGTGAGAAGCCATGTGGGGGACACAGCAAACATGTGGA
This sequence comes from Rana temporaria, assembly GCF_905171775.1. Classification (NCBI taxonomy): domain Eukaryota; kingdom Metazoa; phylum Chordata; class Amphibia; order Anura; family Ranidae; genus Rana; species Rana temporaria. Next base: position 619,247,372 of record NC_053489.1, on the reverse strand, counting down.
AGAAGGTGCTTGAGTCAGATGAGACAATAAAATTACTTTTTGGCCTAAAAGCAAAATGCTATGTGTGGCGGAAAACTAACACTGCACATCATCCTGAACACACCGTGAAACATGGTGGTGACAGCATCATGTTGTGGGGGATGCTTTTTTTTAGCAGGGACAGGGAAGCTGGTCACAGTTGATGGGAAGATGGATGGAACCAAATATAGGGCAATTTTAGAAGAAAAACTGTTAGAGTCTGCACAATCTTGAGACTGGGGCGGGGGTTCACCTTCTAGCATGACAATAACTCTATACATACAGCCAGAGTTACAATGGAATGGTTTAGATCAAAGAATATTCATGTGTTAGAATGGCCCAGTCAAAGTCCAGACCTAAATCCAATTGAAAATCTGTGGCAAAACTTTAAAATTGCCATTCACAGAGGCTCTCCATCCAATCTGACAGAGCTTGAGCTATTTTGCAAAGACGAATAGGTAAAAACGTCACTCTCTAGGTGTGCAAATCTGGTAGAGGCATCCCCAAAAATACTTGCAGCTGTAATTGCAGTGAAAAGTGGTATTACAAAGTATTTACTCGGGGGGCTGAATACAAATGCACACCACACTTTTCACACATTTATTTGTGAAAAACTTGGAAAACCATTTATCATTTTCCTTACACTTCACAATTATGTGCCACTTAATGTGGGTCTATCACATAAAATCCCAATAAAATACATTTAAATTTTTGGTTGTAACATAACAAAAGGAAGGAAAGTGTCATGGGTAGGGATGGGCCGAACACCCCCGTGTTCGGTTCGCACTAGAACCTTCGAACGGACCAAACGTTCACGTGAACATTTAGAATCCCATTGACGTCTATGGGACTCGAACGTTCAAATTCAAAAGTGCTCATTTTAAAGCCTAATATGCAAGTTATTGTCGTAAAACGTCTTTGAGAACCCGGGTCTTGCCCCAGGGAACATGTATCAATGGAAAAAAAGATTTAAAAACGGTTGTTTTTTCAGGAGCAGTGATTTTAATGATGCTTAAATAAAAAAAAAAAAAAAATTCCTTTAACCACTTAAGGACCGGACCAATATGCTGCTAAATGACCCAAGGGGTTTTTACAGTTCGGCACTGCGTCGCTTTAACAGACAATTGCGCGGTCGTGCGACGTGGCTCCCAAACAAAATTGGCGTCCTTTTTTCCCCACAAATAGAGCTTTCTTTTGGTGGTATATGATCACCTCTGCGGTTTTTATTTTTTGCGCTATAAACAAAAATAGAGCGACAATTTTGAAAAAAATGCAATATTTTTCCTCAGTTTAGGCCGATACGTATTCTTCTGCCTATTTTTGGTAAAAAAAATCGCAATAAGCGTTTATCGATTGGTTTGCGCAAACTTTATAGCGTTTACAAAATAGGGGATAGTTTTATTATTTATTTATTTTTTTCCCTACTAATGGCGGCGATGAGCGATTTTTTTCGTGACTGCAACATTATGGCGGACACTTCGGATAATTTTGACACATTTTTGGGACCATTGTCATTTTCACAGCAAAAAATGCATTTACATTGCATTGTTTATTGTGAAAATGACAGTTGCAGTTTGGGAGTTAACCACAGGGGGCGCTGTAGGAGTTAGGGTTCACCTAGTGTGTGTTTACAACTGTAGGGGGGTGTGGCTGTAGGACTGACGTCATCGATCGAGTCTCCCTATAAACGGGATCACTCGATCGATGCGCCGCCACAGTGAAGCACGGGGAAGCCGTGTTTCCATACGGCTCTCCCCGTTCTTCAGCTCTGGGGAGCGATCGCGACGGAGCGGCTATAAACGAATAGCCGCGCCGTCGTCCCGGATCTCTCCCCGCGGGAATCCGACCGCCGCATGTAGTGGGGGGGGGGGTCCCGATCAGACCCCCCACCCGCGTCTAGGCAGGGACGTACAGGTACGCCCATGTGCCTGTACGTGCCATTCTGCCGACGTATATCTACATGTGGCGGTCGGGAAGTGGTTAAATATTGTAACTGCTGGGTGTCTATAGTATGCCTGTGAAAACGTCTTTGAGAACCCAGGTCTTGCCCCAGGGAACACGTATCAATGGAAAAAAAGTTTTAAAAACGGTTGTTTTTTTCAGGACTCCTGAACAAACTACCATTTTTAAAACTTTTTTTCCATTGATACGTGTTCCCTCGGGCAAGACCCGGGTTCTCAAAGACGTTTTCACAGGCATACTATAGACACCCAGCAGGTACAATATTTAAAGGAATTTTTAATTTTTTTAATTTTTTTTTTATTTAAGCATCATTAAAATCACTGCTCCTGAATCTTTAGGTGCAAACTACAGAGCACACGGCCAGTACACACCAAGTAGCTTTAGGTGCAAACTACAGAGGACACAGGCAATAAACCACGTAAGAATACTGCAGCTAGAACTAATCTAGCTAAACTATACAGTGTATAAATATATGTACAACACCTGGGATGTATATATATCCTCTACACACTGTAACATTAACTGACTAGCCTGCCTGCCTGCTCTAACTACCTGCAAAAAATTACACTCTCTCTGTCCTCTCTTAACCACCGCAACACACTACACAAGGCCGACCTACAGGCAGCCTTTTATAGTGTGGGGCGTGTACTAAACCCCCTGAGCCATAATTGGCCAAAGCCACCCTGGCTTTGGCCAATTATGGCTCAACGTTTTTTGCAAGCTGTGATTGGCCAAGCATGCTGGTCATAGTGCATGCTTGGCCAATCATCAGCCAGCGATGCCGCAGTGAATTATGATCTGTGAAACGTAACTCTAATTTGGCGCAAACGACCCGTTTTTGTTCGTATTTCGACGAACGATCGAACATACGATGTTCGAGTCGAACATGAGTTCAACTCGAATACGAAGCTCATCCCTAGTCAAGGGGTATGAATACCTTTTCCAGGCACTGTATAGTGTTTTTATATGGATTTGTTCACTGGCTCATTTTTGAGAGATTTGTAGCTCAGTGACTTAGCAATTGAAGTTTGTCCTGTTGGCGACCAGGTCACCAGCAACAAACGCTCTTCATTCTCCTCTATAGGCTTAGCTACCAACTTGGAGCTGCTTTTTGCTCTACATCACTACAGCAGTGCAGCTGTGAATAGAGAACCTGTTGAGCTATTTAATAGTTCTGATGGGGAATTTTGCCCTGTGCTGCAATTATTCAGTTAGCAATTAATCAGGAGCCACAGGTCTGTAGCAGAGGCGTTGTCTAAGTGAGCAGCCCTAAAATAATATTCGTTCATGCCTATGATTAATGCAAGGACACAATCTGAATTGAATATGGTTCAGTCTTGCATCTAATTATCAACCTGTTTTCTCTGAGAGGTACACAATCACTGCAGAATTACTTAGAGCACATTAGTGAATCTTGTTTGCATTTGAAATAACAGTTATATTTAGACAGGTTTCACTGCACGGCGGCAAGCTTATATTTGGGAGGGCTGTTTATACAAAATGAATACGGCTGTGTTCCATTCAAAGAGCTCCGGTACATGTTATAGAAGCAGCATTTTAGATTTGCCAGGTGAGGTCACTCTTCCATTAGGTAAGCATAAAAGAACACTTGAAACAAAACACTAATTTCTGTAACAAATATAGGAATGTCTGCTTATCTGTGTCTGCTTTGCATGCAGCAGATACTGAGCCCTAATGGGTAAAAAAAATAAAAATTGGTTCATAGCAAACTGGATTCTAACTAACATTCTTGGAAAAAACATAGAGCCAAATCCTCAAAAGGGATACGCCGGCGTAACTGCTGTTACGCCGTCGTATCCCTGTTTCTAACTATGGAACTGATCCACAGAATCAGTTTTCCATAGTTAGGCAGAAGATCCGGCATGTGTAAGGGACTTACACTGCCGGATCTTAGGATGCAGTACCGCATCCGCCGCTGGGGGCATTTCGTGTCAAAATGCCGCCTCGGGTATGCAAATTAGCACTTACGGAGATCCACAAAGCTTTTCAGCTTCGTTTTTTCTCCGTAAGTTTTAGTTTGCAAAAGCAAAATTAGGGCTGCTTTTACAAAGTGTAAACTGTTTACACCTTGTAAAAACAGACCTTTCTGTCCAGCGACGCGATTTTTTTTTAATTTTGAATATTTTTTTTCGCGCCGTATCTTTTTTTTTTCCCGACGCAACTTTATTGACCCGTCGCAATCCACAAAGCTCGGCGTAACATAATTTCGCGCTATGCACGTCGGGAAAATGACGTCACGAGCATGCGCAGGGAATCGCCCCCATGAAAATAGGAACGCCTTGCGCCGGCGGAATTTAAGTTACACAGCCCAAAATTTCTAGGTAAGTGCTTTGTGGATCGGGCACTTAGGTAGAAATTTTAAGGCAGTGTAATTTAAATGGAAAAAATTAAGTTACGCCGGATCTTTGTGGATTACCCCCATAGATCTATATCTATACTGCGTAGATTATGCAAATTACCTAGTTACGCCGATTCACAAACGTACGTGCGCCCGGCGGTAGTTTTTTACGTCGTTTGCTTAAGTCGTTTTCGGCGTAACGTTGCTCCTGCTATTAGGTGGCGCAGCCAATGTTAAGTATGGACGTCGTTCCCGCTTCTAAATTTTAATTGTTTGCGTCGTTTGCGTAAGTCGTTCACGAATAGGGCTGAACGTAATTTACGTTCACGTTGAAACCAATGACGTCCTTGCGACGTCATTTGAAGCAATGCACACTGGGATATGAACACGGACTGCGCATGCGCCGTTCGTAAATCACGTCAATCACATCAGGTCATCACATATTAGCATAAAACACGCCCCCCTTCCACATTTGAATTACGCGGGCTTACGCCGGCCCCATTTACGCTACGCTGCTGCAACTTACGGAGCAAGTGCTTTGTGAATACTGCACTTGCTCCTGTAACTTGCGTCGGCGTAGCGTAAATACAATACACTGCGCCGCCGTAACTAGGCGCGCAGGTACCTGAATCTGCCCCAATGTATACAACAGGGCTTTTCCACACTGTGGCTATTGCCTGTAGCATTTTTAGCAGCTAGAAACATGAAGTAAATTAAGGCCTGGGTATGTTGTGGAACATTTTCAACAGGTTTATTTAGTAAGGCCCCTTTCACACTGGGGCAGGAGGCGCGGTGGCGGTATAGCACCGCAAAAAATAGCGGTGCTATACCGTCGGAATTGCCGCGGGATTCGGTCACTAGGGGTGCGGTATTAACCCCCGCTAGCGGCCGATAAAGGGTTAATACCGACTGCAATGCGCCTCTGCAGAGGCGCATTGCGGGCGGTATTACCGCGGTTTCCCATTGTTTTAAATGGGAAGGAGCGGTGAAAATGTCACCGCTCCAAAGATGCAGCTTGCAGGAGATTTGACATTGAGATGGCTGGGCAGGAGTTTTCAGGCGGTCTAGCAGCGCTATTTTTAGCGATGTAACGCCTGAAAAGCTCCTCAGTGGGAAAGGGGCCTTAGGCTATGCTTGCATCCTTAACAAGGTTAACCATCGTGACTGAAAAAATAAATAAATTGAAAAGGCGGCAAACCTTAGGGCACATCCACCAAACGTACAGTGGAATGCCTATATGGCCTATCTGGCCACAACCCCTGAAGCAGGTGACTGAGGTGCCTGGATACATTTTGGATAAACACTCCGGTAATAAATACCATCTGGCATGTACTTTATAGCCTGCTTCAATCAGGTCAACATTAAGAATAAACAAAGAAATTTTTTTATTGCGCTAAATTATAAATGTAAAGTACATAAATGGATCCATATGGATTATATCCATCTGTGTAAAGTTGACCACAAACAATGTGATAATGATTTAATAGCAGTATCCATCATCCATCACCAAAAATCACAGTGAATTCACCAACAGCTGTAGAAACTGCTTACCAGCTCCTGTGGACCCCTTATTATAGGGGGTCGAAGTACGCCTGTGGCTTAAAACACAGCCAGGGCCTTTCTCCTCATCTCAGGACTTCTCCACATTCCCAATATCACTCAGTAAGTTGGTTAATAGGCACCAAAAAGAGATCAAAGGCTCCACATAGTGTAAAATCCTTGGTGGGCTTATTTAATATGACAAGTAACACTCGACCGACACACAACCAAACAAACCTGTCACAAATGACGTGCCCTAGGAAGATGTCATTTGTGCCGAAATGCGTAGGTCAGAGCGACGTGCTGACGTCACCATCTCTCTCGTGTCCCCACCGTGAGAAGACAGTGATGATTGCTAGCGGCTATATATGATGTCCTGGAATTTCTGGGGGGATATCTGAATGATGCCTGCAACTACAGGCATCATTCAGATATCCTTCTTTTCAGCCAGCGATTCTGCGCACAATAAGAATTATCATAGCAGCAGTTCCACCACTTGATCGTTCTTATACGTGGCGGGAGGGGATGTCCCCCCCTTCCTCCGCCATCTGGTGCTTCTCCGGGCTCTCCCGTGCCATCGGGGGCCCAGAGAACGAATCTGCTGGCGCCAGATGACGAGGATAGAGATTTACAGTGACCAGATGGTCAACGGTCATCTCTATGACCGTCGGAAGGCCCGGGTGCGACACTATGATGATCGGGTACCCGGAAGTCAACAAAGCTGCAATAGCGTCTGTCAGCATGAAATCTGTGAATTTTTTTCCCGATCTCATGCTTTCCAGCCTGGAGGAGAGATGCAGGGTCTTATTGACCCCGCATTTATCCATAAATAGGACCTGTCATAATAGATTCCTATTACACGGGATGTTTAAATTACTTGTAATAGGAATAAAAGTGATCAAAGGCTCCAAATGTAAAAAAAGTGTAAAAATAAAAAAATTAAGTAAAAAAATAAATAAAATTAAAACGCCCCTGTCCCCCGTAGCTCGCGCTCAGAAGCGGACACAGACAAGTCCCACTCACATATGTAAACGCTGTTCAAACCACACATGTGAGGTATTGCCATGTGCGTTTGAGCGCGTGCAACAATTCTAGCACTAGACCTCCTCTGTAACTCTAAACTGGTAACCTGTAAAAAAATTCAAGAGTCGCCTATGGAGATTTTTAAGTACCAAAATTTGGTGCCATTCCATGAGTGTGCGCAATTTTAAAGCACGACAAGTTAGGTATCTATTAACTCGGCGTAACATCATCTTTGACATTATACAAAAAAATTGGCTAACTTTACTGTTTTGTTATTTTTTAATGCATGAAACAGTTTTTTTTTTTTTCAAAAAAAAGGTGTTTGAAAAATTATTGCGCAAATACCGTGTGAGATAAAAAGTTGCAATGCCCGCCACTTTATTTCCTAGGGTGTCTGCTAAAGAAATATACATATATAATGTTGGGGGGTTCTGAGTCATTTTCTATCAAAAAAATTATGATTATTACATGTAGGAGAGGAGTGCCAGAATTGGCCAGGTATGGAAGTGGTAAATATCATACCGGATTTATATAGCGCTAACAGCTTTTGCAGCACTTTACAAAATAAATGTAAACAGTACAGTTGCAATAAAATTCAAGACAAAAGATCTAGAGGGCCCTGCACGTGAGAGCTTACAATCTAAAGTTTAACAGAGGCTTTTAGGGATTAAATTAATTAAATTAATTAAATATATATATATATATATATATATATATATATATATATATATATATATATATATATATATACAGATTTAATTAATTTACAAAATTTTCAAAAATGTGAGGGGTGTACTCACTTTTGTGAGACACGGTGTGTGTATATATTGTGATGGTTTGGGTCTGTCTTGCCTGAAGGATGGCTGGTTTTCGCCATATTTTGGAGAGACAGACGCCTTAATTACACAGCTGTGTGGTCAGCTATTTAGTGCTGGCCTGGCTGTGGCTCAGAGCCCCACCCACAGACAGGAAGTCTGGTCCCTGGGAGCCAGGTGAGCTCTCAACTCTGAAAGGAGTCAGAGAGAGGCTGCATGGATTGCAGCTAGTGTGTGCAGATCTGCAGGTTACAGATGCAGCTTTATGTTTGAGCAGCAAGTCGCTGACTAGGAGAAAAGCAAGGCTTATCTCTGGGAAACGCTGTGTGTTCTGAGGAACAAAACTTAGGCTTAGGCTAGAGGCCTGAAGCCGTCGGATGCCAAGATTGAAAGCCAGGAGGCTAAGCTCTTGAGTTTGTACAATGCAGTAGTGATGGAACCCCTGCGAGGGCTGCAAATGTATATGTGAACTTTTGATGTTTTTAAATAAAAGTGGGCCACCAAGCCTTTAAATACGCACCTACCGTTGGAGTCTGTTCCTGCAAGGTTACAATATATACTGTGTGTGTATATATATATATATATATATATATATATATATATACACACACTGTGTCTCACAAAAGTGAGTACACCCCTCACATATTTTATTATACCTTTTCATGTGACAACACTGAAGAAATGACACTTTGCTACAATGTAAAGTAGTGAGTGTGCAGCTTCTATAACAGTGTACATTTGCTGTCCCCACAAAATAACTCAACACACAGCCATTAATGTCAAAACTGCTGGAAACAAAAGTGAGTACACCCCTAAGTAAAAATGTCCAAACTGGGCCAGATTAGCCATTTTCCCTCCCCGGTGTCATGTGACTCGATAGTGTTACAAGGTCTTAGGTGTGAATGGGTAGCAGGTGTGTTAAATTTTGTGTTATCGCTCTCACTCTCATACTGGTCACTGGAAGTTCAACAGCATCTACTGATGAAGGCCAATGAGAAGCCAACACGCGTTTAGAGGGGAGGAGTCGTATCTGTGATGTCAGGCGAAGCACCGTGAGTCTAGATCTGCGGTGAATGAGCTGGTGATTTGATACATGCTGTTTTTATTGTTATTTCTTGTAAGTGTAACTTTTTAGGGGGGCTTTTTTAATAAATTCAAAAGCAGAGAATACTATGGTACTTGTGTTTTTTGTTTCATGTCCTTAACCCCTGGATATATAAGTGGAATTGATTATTAAAAAGCGGATGGAGGAAGGTGGTGTTTGGAGACAATTTAAACGTTGATTACCCACACAGAGGTGCAGTCTGGAGACTGTAGAAATGACTACCATTGGTAAAGTGGATGGATCGTGGTGGACACATGGAGTGATCTGTCTATGAGTTTTATACTCATCCTTGAGGTGAGCAGGCATTTTAGCAGGTGGCGGTGTGCACTGAATATTGGATCCATTTAAATAGGATTTCTCACAGCTGTGAAAGCTTTGGAAACCTACATATGAACAGTTTTTTATAATTTATTTATTTTCTTTTTTCATAAATTGTTTTATGGAATGTATAATTATTTGTTTATATAAAAAAGTTTATAGATCTCTACCTTGCCCCCGGAGCTTAAGCGACACCCCCTGCTGGGTGCGACCACTAGAATTTGCGCCCGGCTGCTGAACGAATCTCGCCTCTCGGCCTGCAACTCACCCCTGAGACTGGTGATAGGCCATCCCCTATTCCCCCCGGGGTTGCGAGACAGGAGATTTTTGGACCTACGAGACGCGGGGATGTTCCAGGTTTCCCACTTTAGTGTGGGGAGCAGGTGGAGGGGGGCGGCGGAACTTATGGACCCCGTCGGCCCTTTTGGCCTGGATTATATGAGGGCACTGCAGCTCAGCCACTTCCCGGGTAGCTTACCACCGCCGGACGCACACCCCCCCACGACATTTGAGGAACTTTGCACAGACACCGGGACGCTGCCCCACACGCTCTCCCTGACGTACAATATGCTGATTATGCCCTCAGCGGACAACCCAATCCCCTGTCTCGTTAAATGGGAAAGAGACCTTAACTGCACATTTAATAGCAGCATGGTACAACACATTCTCACCTTCACACATAAGTCCTCGCTGAGCTCTAGAGTGCAGGAGATGAACTACAAGGGCCTCACTAAGTGGTATAGGACGCCCGAACTGCTACATAAACTATTCCCGGAGTCCTCTGATCTTTGCTGGCGTTGCCAGGAGGAGAAGGGGTCGCTCCTACACCTATTTTGGTCTTGCACTCGCATACAGGGCTTCTGGAGAGAGGTCCGTCGCATAACCCAGAAATTTACAGACCGCATACTGGAGGATGACCCGGCGTTCTTTCTGCTACATGCGGCGGCTATCCCGGCAAAGACTTATAAGAAATCGGTCATGCGTCACCTGCTAGATGCGGCCAAGGCCTGCATCCCTGCTGGAAATCTCAGCAGCCCCCAACTGTAGCACAATGACTCAGGAAAGTAGATGATGTTAGCCGTATGGAGGACTTGATCCTTACGAGTCAGCATAGACAGGAGACGTACACAGACACTTGGCGACCTTGGAACATGTTTAGATGTTATCGGCGGCGGGAGAGGGCCTCCCCCCCCCTCCCGACACTCTCCCGCGCCCTTTTTTTTTTGTGTACAAATTAATAAAATAAATAAAAATAAAATAAATAAGAAAAAAAATAAAAACATTTTTTAAAGCGCCCCGTCCCGATGAGCTTGCACGCAGAAACGAGCAGGAAAACGGTCTTCAAACCACACAAGTGAGGTATCACCGCGATCGTTCTAATAAATTTGAATAATTCTACCCCTAGACCTCCTCTGTAACTCAAAAGATGCAACCTCTAGAATTTTTTAAACGTCGCCTATGGAGATTTTTAAGGGTAAAAGTTTCACGACCATTCCACGAGCAGGCGCAATTTTAAAGCGTCACATGTTGGGTATCATTGTACTCGGCGTAACATTATCTTTCACAATATAAAAAAAATCGGGCTAACTTTACTGTTGTCTTAGTTTTTAATTAAAAAAAGGGATTTTTTGTCAAAAAAAGTGCGCTTGTAAGACCGCTGCACAAATACGGTGTGACAAAAAGTATTGCAATGACCGCCATTTTATTCTCTATGGTGTTAGAGAAAAATATATATAATGTTTGGGGGTTTTAAGTAATTTTCTAGCAAAAAAAACTGTTTTAATCTTGTAAACACCAAATCTGAAAAACAGGCAAGGGGCCATATTCTCATAGAAGTTACGATGGAGTATCTCAGGATACTCCATCGTAACTCCCTTTTTTGGCCCGTGTATCTATGCGACTCATTCTTAGAATCATTTCCGCATAGATACACTTAAGATCCGCCATCTGTAAGTCACTTACACTGGCGGATCTTAAATGTAATGACGCCGGCCGCCGCTAGATGGCATTTACGTGAAGGACTCATTTGCGTATGCAAATGATCCTTCTACGCCGATTCCCGAACGAGTTCGCGTCGCGTAACCGTCGCTAACATCGTTTGCGTAAGCGGAAACTTACTCCTGCTATATGAGGAGTAAGTTTCCGCAAGTCCCAAGTAGGCCATGTTACGGATGGCGTCGGGTCCGCGTCGTGTTTTTTCGTCGGGTACGTCGTTTTACTAAGTCGTTCTTGAATACGACTTTACGTCAATGACGCACACGTCAGCGTCATTGACGTTTTCCGCCGAGAACTGGAGCATGCGCACTGGGCTTTTTGAAGCCCGGCGCATGCGCAGTTCATTAGAATCGGGGGCGCGCTTAATTTGAATACAAGCCGCCCCCTTGGAGATCCGCCAGGTTACGCCGGGGCATTTACACTCCGCTGTCCCAACTTACGGAGCAAGTGTTTGGGGAATACAACACTTTCTCCTGTAAGTTGGGACAGCGGAGTGTAAGTGCCTTAAGCGCAGCCCGCGGATTTTTAGAGAGAATATGGGCCAAGGTCCTTAAGTGGTTAGGGCTTAATTTTACTTTAAGCTCCATCTCTGATTTACCCAATCTTGCTTCTTCTGATAAGTTATATCTGTTTCGTGAAGATTGGTAATGATATGAAACATTACTTTTTCTGTGGTTCATCCAAGAACATTGGATATTTTGGGCAGCTCCCTTGAATTCTTGCCCTTTTGGCCATTCCATATACCCAGCCTGGCCACAGAACCTCAGTCTGTGACGAATCAGTTGGGAACTGAGTCACTGTGAGAATGAGAGTGCTACCTGGAGGACCTGGCATGTGCTGTTACATGGTAATGGAATTTCTCAAACAAGACCACTGTAGCATTTCATGTCCCAGAGGAACGCCACCACTGCTTAATAAAACATATTTCTGCAAGATTCCAGCCATGGACAGAAACACTTTTCACAGATCCTAGCTGTGCCCTCGGTGACACACACATGACACTGTATACCTCATACACACTCTTTACCACCATTATATTCAGAATGGAAACAAGCAGCTACACACAGCTGTGAAATGGCCATTCAGCAACCGCCCAGGTACGGCCTCCCCTCTCTGGGAATTGTAAGCATCATTGAGGTCCCATCCATGTTCACAACAGTCTCTGCACTCATCATATAAATGAGCATTTAGACTCCCCTCCACCTAAGTGAAAGACGTTGGAGCTTGGAATAGAGAGACCTTTATTCCCATTCTCTTATCTGGCCTTGTTAAGCGTCACGACTAGCTGCTGACATAGGCTACAGCGTCACACTTGTTTATTTTATATACAGTATACAGTATGTGCAAAGACAAGAAACCTGCTTTACAATAAAGGAAATAATTATTGCAATAGACATGCATAGCAGTACTGTACTAGTTAAATCAGCACAGGAATAATGTGATCCCATAACATGGCGGGGATAGACGTACTGCTTGTGCAGGCTGGAATGCTTCACAGGGAGCACAAGAGAACTTGTCAGGAATATGCAGAGGGAGCTCATAGGCATGGGTGTCCGCTGAAATTTTTTCAGAGGGGGGCGCTTCGGCATCGGCGATACACAGTCGCATTTTACCCTTTCTTTGAACCTCTAGCACGGGTTAAAAGTGCCCCCCCACGTTAAAATATAAAAACACCCCACTGTGCCCCCTGCATCTTTCAATATCTCTTTGTCACTACTGTGTACCCCCTCTCCACAACTGCACCTCTGGACCCCTTTACATTACACAGCACCCCACAGCTCTGGACCCCTTTACATTACACATCATCCCACAGCTCTGGACCCCTTTACATTACACAGCACCCCACAGCTCTGGACCCCTTTACATTACACATCATCCCACAGCTCTGGACCCCTTTACATTACACAGCACCCCACAGCTCTGGACCCCTTTACATTACACAGCATTCCACAGCTCTGGACCCCTTTACATTACACAGCACCACACAGCTCTGGACCCTTTACATTACACAGCACCCTGCATCACTGGCCCACTTTATATTACACAGCACCCTGCATCACTGGACTTCTTTACATTACACAGCACCCCTTTCCCTTGATTGAAACACTACACTATATTGACAGTATATTTATTTCAGATCTAAAAGAGGAACCTTTTGGAATGAGGGACAAATGGATTTGATTCCAGAAGTGGGACAGGCACTCTAAATAAGGGACAACTAGAGGGGTGGGGAGTGCTGCAGTCACTGCTTAAATTGGCCCCAGGGCCAGTTCGGCCCAGCTTCTGGTTCTCCCTGGCGATTCCAGGGAGGGGCAAGCGACCCCCCCTTGCCCTATGGAGCGGATGCCCATGCTCATAGGTGATCAGGATAAAATTAACAGCATATGTATTGCACATGTCCAATAAATTTGAAATATACAATTTACAGGTCAGTGATCCTTAACAGAGGGCAGGTCTCAACCCTTTCTTCTTTCCATGTCTTTTCCTTTCCTCTTTTTAAATTTCTTTCTCTCTTCCGTAGTTTTCTTCCTTCATCTCTACCTTCTTTTCTTCCTTCTGTTTCCTTTCCTTTCCTCTATTTGTTCCTTCCTTTCTCCCTTCCTGCTGTCCTTCCTTCCATACCCTTTACTTTTCCTTCCTTACTGCTTTCCTTCCTTCTATACCCTTTATTTTCCTTCCTTACTTCTTCCTTTACTTCCTTCCCTTCTTCCTCCCTCCCTTCATTTCCTTCCTTTCTTCCTACCTTCCCTCTTTCCTTCCATCCATGTTTGTTCTCCATTCCTACTTGCTTCCCCACTTTTTGCTTTTCTTTCACTTTACTGTCATCCTTCCTTTCTTCCTTCCCTTTCTCTTCTTCCCCTCTCCCTTCCTTTTCTTCCTTTTTCCCTATCTACCTTCCTTCCTCCCTCCTTTCCTTCCTTCCTTCTGCTTCCTTTCCCTTGCTTGTTTTATCGTAATTTCTCTCTTCCCACTTGCTTCCTCCCTTTCTGCTTTCCTTCCCTCCATACCCATTACTTTTCCTTCCTGCTTTTCCTTTACATTTTGTCCTCGATTCCTGCTTTCTTCCTTATTACTTTCCTTACTTCCTTTCCCTTCTTACTTTCTTCCTTTGCTTCCTCTGTCTCTCTCCCTCTTTACTTTTTGTCCACAGGAATCTGTCAGCCCTGCACTCTATTTTCAGGAAACTGAATTTTTGCTCATATGAGAACCCCAGTGATCACGGAACTGGCTTGTCTTCATTTTTATTTCATTTTTTTAAACAATCTTTCATTTATTTTCTTCCTCCACAAATTAAATACATTTCTCTTTAGACTTCTTACATTGAGCCCTGCTTTTTTTGTGTAATGAATTCCTATGCTCGTAGCAGATCATATAAATGCTCTTTTAATCTATTTTCATGTTTGCAAAAGAAATGAAGAAAAAATACCTTGGCATTGAATAGAATATATATCAACTTTTAAAAGCAGCATGAAATTAAATGTGTATTCCCTGTGGCATCTTCATTACCTTTTACATACTATGGCCCAGATCCACGAAGAAGTTACGTCGGCGTATCTATTGATACGCCGCGTAACTTCTAGGATGCTCCAGCGTATATTTGTTTTGTATCCACAAAACAAGATACACCTGAAGCTGGGCTAGATCCGACTGACGTACATCTTAGTACGCCGTCGGATCTAAGGTGCATATTTACGCTGGCCGCTAGGTGGCGCTTCCATTGATTTCCGCGTCGAGTATGCAAATTAGCTAGATACGCCAATCCACAAACGTACGTCCGCCCGGCGCATTTTTTTACGTCGTTTACGTAAGGCTTTTTTCGGCGTAACGTTACCCCTGCTCTATGAGGCGTACGCAATGTTAAGTATGGACGTCGGGCCAGTGTCGAATTTTTCAGTGTGTACGTCATTTGTGTAAAGCGTTCGCGAATAGGGCTTTCACGTTCACGTCGTCTAGGCATTGAGCGGGCGTAATTTAATTTGAAAATTCGACGTGATACTGATCATGCGCGCGCATGCGCCGTACGAAAAAAGCGTCATTTACGTAGGGTCAAGCTTATTTTACATAAAACACACCCCCCTGTTCCTCATTTGATTTAGGCGCGCTTACGCCGGGAGATTTACGCTACGCCGCCGTAACTTTAGAGGCAAGTGCTTTGTGAATACAGCACTTGCCTCTCAAAGTAGCGGCGGCGTAGCGTAACTACGATACGCTACGCCTGCCTAAAATTACGCCGCGCTACGTGGATCTGGCCCTATGTTGTCCAAACCCCACAGGAGCACCGAATGTTTGGAATATTTTTTTTTACTATCAATTAGTGCAGTGGTCTCCAAACTGCGGCCCTGGGGCTGGATGTGGCCATTTACTTGCCTCTATTCGGCCCTTGGGGCACTGTTCTATCCACAATTGACACTAATAATGGGACACTATTCCTCTCACTGACACCAAGGATGGGGTGCTATTCCTCCCACTGACACCAAGGATGGGGTGCTATTCCTCTCACTGATAAACGATAGGGTACTATTCCTCCCACTGACACCAAGGATGGGGTGCTATTCCTCCCACTGACACCAAGGATGGGGTGCTATTCCTCCCACTGATAAACGATATGGTACTATTGATCTTTTATTGAAAAGAATCAAGCAACCAAATTTTATACAAAAGTAAAAAACAAAACTATAGTACAACACTTCAAACATAAATCCAAGGAATACACATCCAGGTTCAGAATATATACAATATATACACTATACACCACTACCAAAACATTACTACAAAACTATTTACACAAAGCAGCAGAGAGGGCCTAAGAGGCACAACCCGTCACCTATGTATGCAGCCATTTATCAAAAATTTATCAAAAATAATAATCTAGGGTGATAAGAGACAGACAGCCACACCCCGGGAAAGAGACTCCTGGCAGTCAGGGAGGCTTGAAACCCCTCCACGCCTTCAGCCAAGCCCCCTGACCCAGCTTGTCTCTCTCAAGCCCCCGAATCTTCCCCACCTCATGCACAATGTCATACACCACCACCTCAACAGGAAGGATTTTTTGCCGAATGCTGACCTGACACCGTGCGTTCCAGGTGAAATAACGGACCACTAGGCTAACTAAAAAAAGTGTATCCAAACAAAAACCTCCACCGGTACTGAATGCTCCGTACACCCACTCGGCATAACCCAGCCTGGAGAGGAAAGGAACACCGAGCGCCCGCCCCACCTGTTTGTACACTTCTATGTTAAAAGGGCAACGAAGCAGAAAATGGTCCATAGTCTCCTCCTCACCTGCACACTCCTCCCGAGGACAGCTACGATCCACCCCACTGCGGAATTTCAAATTGCCCCGAACATAGAGCCTCCCATGGAAGCACAACCAGGCCAGATCCCTAAATTTAGGAGGTATTCTATCCAAATTAATTAGTCTCAACCCCGCCCTCAAAACTAGGCCTGGGCAATCCCTTAAGGCCAGTGGGTCATGAAAGACTTCGCTCAAGACTCGACTCATAAGGTCTTTCCTCTGAACCGATCTGAGATCTTCAGCCGACAATCGCCACTGCCGCAGTAACTTCAGGCACGGAGCTACATAGGCTGGTAGCTGACCACGATGACCCCTGCGATTCTTCACTTGGCCACCTTCTTCCCAAAGTCGCAGAAAAGGCCTAAACCAAGATCTAAATATGCCTGCCCATCCAGGAGGTTCCACTGCAAGCATACTACCAATGTTAAACTTGAGAAAAAGCAGTGAAAAGAAAAGAACTGGGTTGACCATACCTAAGCCACCCTCCCTCCTGGATAGGTAGGTGACATTCCTCTTGATGGGGTTCAGTCTGTTCCCCCACAGCATCTGGAAGAACACACTACTGACCCTAGCATAGAGAGACACTGGCAAGATGCAGACAAAGCTGACATACAAGAAGATCGGAATCAGGTAAGTCTTAATCAGATCAACCCTTTCCCTCATAGATAACTTCCATCTCTTCCAGTTGACCACCTTAGCATTGGCAATTTCCAGTCTGCCTTCCCAGTTTTTGAGGCCATAATCGCCGGGTCCAAATTCAATGCCTAGTATCTTAATTCTTTCCCGGGGCACTGGAAAGGTGTCCGGGAGATCAAACCCCTCACCTTCCTTTCCCATCCAGAAAACTTCACTCTTTTCCTGATTGATCTTGGAGCCTGATGCTTCAGAATACCGTGATGTCAGAGAGACCACCTCCTCCGCCTCATCCGTCCCAGTGACAATCACCGATACATCGTCTGCATAAGCAACAACCCTCAATGGCGGCTCACCCGGGAGACCCACTGGTACCCCACACAACATGCCGCTCTCTAGCCTCCTGATGAAGGGGTCGATTGCAAACACATAGAGCAGGGGACTCAGGGGACAGCCCTGGCGCACCCCGGAGCCAACCTCAAAGGACTGCCCAACCCAACCATTAACAAGAGGGAAGCTTTCTGCCCCCTTATACAAGACTTTCAGCCAATCAACAAAACCACCCGGCAGACCGTACTTACTAAGGAGCAACCACAGGTACTCATGGTTAACACGATCAAAAGCCTTTGCCTGATCCAATGTCAGCAAGTACTTTCCCCAGCCTGCAGCCCTGCACCGCTCCAAGGCCTCCCGGACAGCTAACACCGCTGTGAAGGTGCTCCTACCCTGGACCGAACAGTGCTGATGGCGAGAAAGCAAAGACTCTGCTACTGACGACAGGCGCCAGAAAAATATCTTCGCCAGTATCTTTCTATCGACATTAAGAAGGCTGATGGGGCGCCAATTCTCAATCATCGAAGGATCTTTACCCTTTGACAGAAGAATCACAGCCGAGTGCCTCATGGAAGGGGAAAGCACCCCCTCAGCAAGACAACTGTTAAAAACCTCTACCAAATGTGGGGCCAGAATAGACTTAAAGGCTTTGTAAAACTCAGCCGTCAAGCCATCCGGTCCGGGTGACTTTTTGATGGCAAGCTGTTCAATTGCCCTCATCACCTCTTCAACTGTGATCTCCTCTGTCAAATTCATCAATGGAACATCTCCACCATTTAGACCTGGAGTAGAGTCCAAAAAGCTTTCCATCTTGTCACGGTCAAGCTCTTTCCTTCCAAGAAGGTCGGCATAAAAGGACCTCACGACCTCCAGAATCCCTGACCTGGACTTTGTCACGGAACCTGTACTGTCCTTAAGGCCAACGACCGCTTTAACAGCTACACCTTGTTTGCAGTTCTGGTAAGGGTCAGGCGAGTGGTACTTCCCATAGTCCCTCTCCAGAACCAAAGAGGCATGCCGGTCATATTGACACTTCCTGAGAAGGAGTTTCACTTCGGAGATTGCCCCAGGATCTCCTCCTCTCGAGACAAGAATATCCAGCTTCCTCCGCAAACGTTGGTAGGTCATGTATTTATTAAACTGTGTTCTATTGGCTAGGCCCCTGAAGAATCCAGCGATCCTCTTTTTGGTCAGCTCCCACCACTCAGCCTTGCTGCTACAAAAGTCCAGGAGGGTCACCTGTGCCTGAAAGAATTCCTCAAAGGATTGTCTAACATGTTCTTCCTGGAGTAGAGTAGAATTCAATCTCCAGATGCCCTTTCCCCTCTGAGGGGCGTCTGAAGCATTCAGGGCCACAGATAGCATACAGTGATCAGAGAACTCTACTGCCTGCACCACTGGGGGTGAGAAAGCAGAGGCCTCCTTCAAAAAAAACCTGTCTATCCTACTCTGACTATTACCACGATGAAAGGTGAACCCGGTGTCATCCGGGAGGTGCGCAATGTGCACATCCACAAGACCAGCATCCCTAACCATACTATTTAAAAAAACGCTATCATATCCCAGCCTGTCCTTGAAGGCCTTCCTGTCCTTGGGCCTAGTTACTGTATTAAAGTCACCTCCAAAGACCACTTGCCGGGATGTAAAAAGAAATGGCTTGATCCTTGTAAAAAGGCATTTCCTGTCCCACTTTGTGTGCGGCCCATAGATATTAATTAGGCGCAGGTCCTGCCCTCCCACAAGGACGTCTAATACCATACATCTCCCAATCTCCACCTCAATAACCCGCCGGACAGTTACCATGCCGGTTTTAAACAACACCGCCACACCGCCGTAAGGCTCGGCCGCAAGAGACCAGTAAGATGGACCATACCTCCACTCTCTCTTGCCCATATGAATATCTGCCAAGGAGGTGAGCCTAGTCTCTTGCAAAAATAAAATTTCAGCATCTAATTGGCTGAACAAAAAGAAGGCCATAGAACGAGCTCTCACTGACTTAATGCTGGCGACATTTATTGTCGCCACTTTTAACGGAGGGGGAACCGCCATTTGGGTTATTGGGTGGATTGCTTCTTAGCTCCCCTCTGCTGCTCATCACCAGAAGCCTCCCTCTTTCTTGAGGCCGCCTCCAACTCCATCTCTGAATCGGAGCTTAGCTCTGATGAAGCTCCAGATGACGAAATGTCCCACCTAGTGGACCTACGACGGGTGGAGACAGGCACCGGAGCTTCCCGCCCCCGTTCCGTCCTCACCGCCTGCTTCTTCCGCCGCCCAACCTTCCTTCTCTCCTCCAGGTACTTGAGGTCAGCCTCAGAGATGCCCTCATCCCTTGTTTTTTTCTTTGAAGCGACCTTTTTAGTACCCGCTACCACTCCTGGTGGGGGGGGTAAATCCGACTTAACAGGGATAGACTTCTGGGGGGTAACTGACTCAGGGGGCACAGACTTGGAAGGTTCTGACACAAGAGGAGCGGGTACAGTAGGCTGGGGGGACACAGATACAGATACAGAAGGAGTACTTACAGACACAGAAGGGGTGGTCACAGGAACTGGGGAGGGATCCTGAGCAGGACCAGGGGGGTCGGTCACCGCAGCAGGGGATGGTACACCAGGGGCCTCCCCCTCCATCCTGTCCAGCCTTGACATCTCATCCACTACCTCCTTCTCCATATTATGCCAGGCCTCAGGGCATCTGCTATAAGGGTGGCCAAGTCGCAGGCACAGGTTGCACCTGATCTTCTGGGTGCAGTCCTTGGCCATATGACCCTGACCCCGACACACTGAGCATATCAAGGCCGAACAGGAGGAGCTAAGGTGCCCCCTCTCTCCACAGCGGTGGCACAGCTTCGGCTGACCAGGGTAGAAGACGGTCATCCTATCCCTCCCTATGAAAGCCGAGGAGGGCAGGTGACGGACAACATTCCCATCCCTGGCCAGCCTGACTGTTACCGACCATCCCCCAGTCCAGATGTTACGCTCATCTAATATTTTATTTGGCTTGGTCAAAACTTCCCCGTAGTTCCTCAACCAGACCTCCAGATCCATGGCAGGGACGCTCTCATTGGTGAGGATAATAGTGATCTTCTTTACAGTTGACCGCTGCGAAATCGCAACTGGGGCCAGACTCTCCCATTCGGGTCTTGACCTGCACCGGGCCTCATATCGCTCCCAGAACAGGTCAAGACCCTCTGGCTTGGTGAAACTGACTGTATACTCCCGCGTCCCTAAAACATGAATAAAAGCATACAAGTCATTTACCCCAAAACCCATTTCCAGGATTAAATCCACCACTGCACGCCTTGCAGGGGGGATTGCACCACCTTCCCATTTGAGGATGACTACATTGCGTCTTGGATCCCCAGCCGAAGCCAGAGACCCAAGACCAAATCCTGGGGGGCTCGAGGTGGTAGCTCGCAGGGGAAAACCCTGCTTGGGGGCGGAGCTACCAGGGGCAGAGCGCACCACCTGAGCGAAAGTGGGTTTATTGGGGCCAAGACCCCACACTGAAGTTACTTTATGCTGTACATTGTCTACATGAACAGAGTTGGTATTATTGTCCATCATATCTGAACTGGGACCATTGTCCATCACATCTGAACTGGGATGATTTTTATCAGTCACACACACATTCCCATCAGGAACAGTCACTGTTGCTGCTGCAGTACCAGCTGTCGCCTGATGCTGCGCTGTGGAGTCCTGAGCAGCAGTGGGGCAATCAGCTCTGGTCTCAGCATCAGGAGGGTTAATGGGTTCTGCTGGGACTTGCAGTTCCTTCACAGGAATGTCATTTTCTGAATGTGTCTCTTGCTGCATTGCAGCCTCAGCAGGCACATTATTACTGCATACATTCTGATTATTAGGCACATTATCAGGCATGGTGCTAGATGGTACAAACACAGTTCTGTCCACAACATGGGGTTTAGCAGGCTTTACCTTATCAGGCACATCATCTGTTATGTCCTCCTTATTAAATACCATCTGATCCCCCCGCACAGGAGACTCCATTACCTGGATCACCCTCAACATGCCTCCTGAGTCCTGGGAAGGCATTGGGGTGCTTACCTCTCCCTGGGGGGGCAGGGGGTCAGAACTGGGGGTCTCCTCCTCCTCCACCTCCATCTTTGTCACCTTTGCAAACCTCTTGTCGTTGCAGAACTTTTCCTTGAAAGGACCATCCCTTCCTTCCATTATGGCCACGATGGTCTCTTGATGGTCCACACGGACCTTGGCCAATTGGATCTCTGGATCCATGGATCCGCGTTTCTGGCTATGTAAGCCTTCACGTTGCCTTCGCAGGCGCTTCAGCTCCGCACGTAGCTTGTACAGCTTATCCCTCTCCCGGTTTAGGACTTTTATCCCGGCCACCACTCGCTCCCGAATGGCCTCCGATCCTTCATCCACACCAGGGGCAGAGAGATCACCAGCTGAGGCTTGTAGAGGGGCAGGCATGTCAGCAGATGGCCCAGGAGATGGCTGAGAGCCTCCAGCAGGGGAGGCCCCGCTGCCCTCCATGGCTTCCCCAGAAAGGGGCCAGGAGAGCTGGGAGAGATTTCCAGGCAACTCCCTTCTCACACAGCAGCTTCAGACACACCTTCCTCCTCACACACCTGTGCTCCAATGGTGGGTGGGGCACTATTCCTCCCACTGACACCAAGGATGGGGTGCTATTCCTCCCACTGACACCAAGGATGGGGTGCTATTCCTCCCACTGATAAACGATATGGTACTATTCCTCCCACTGACACCAAGGATGGGGTGCTATTCCTCCCACTGATAAGCAATGGGGCACTATTCCTCCCACTGACACCAAGGATGGGGTGCTATTCCTCCCACTGATAAGCAATGGGGCACTATTCCTCCCACTGACACCAAGGATGGGGTGCTATTCCTCCCACTGATAAGCAATGGGGCACTATTCCTCCCACTGACACCAAGGATGGGGTGCTATTCCTCCCACTGATAAGCAATGGGGCACTATTCCTCCCACTGACACCAAGGATGGGGTGCTATTCCTCCCACAGATAAGCAATGGGACACTATTCCTCCCACTAACACCAAGGATGGGGTGCTATTCCTCCCACTGACACCAAGGATTTTCTACTCCTACTGGCTACAATCCGGCCCCACTAAAGTCTGAAGGACAGTAAAGTGGCCCTTTGTTTAGAAAGTTTGGAGACCCCTGAATTAGTGAATCCAAGACAAAAAAGGTGGGTGCAGACGAGTGGCATTTTACTTTGTAGGTTTAAACCTTTATGGAGTTTTACATAAAGTTCTCCTTTGGTCTGTGTGCTGCCAGGCATTTAGGAAGTGATCCTGCTGCCTCCTCAATGCCTGTTTTTCTGTTTGTGCTGAATAGCAATTTATGATGAGACTAATGTGCGGCAATCACAAGTGTTTAGCTCATTGTTGTGGCACAGCCCCATTGACTTGAATGGCTGAGTTTGACAGGTGATACCACGTGAACAGCTCTCTCCAGCTGTATTGTAAACTTTATGTGGGCAGTTGGGGGTTGGTAAATCTGAGCCTCAACCGCATGGTTTTCCTGCCTTCCCCCAAACGCCTGAATGAAAGAGGCCTGTGATAGTTTTTAAAGTAAAACAATGACTTCTGTTACAAATAATTCCCATAACAGCTTCTTTCATGCCACTAATTGAATTTTACTTTGTTATCTGGGTGTAAATTGCTCACCAATGTCCAGCAAGACTGTTATTTCAAAATATGACATGCCCCTCTGCGCCTAAGGCTCACCCACCTCCATTCTGAGATGCCCACATGACAGTACTAGTATAGGTCTGCCTGCAGTTGCAGACATCATTACATAAAGAAGCCTTCCCTACCCTCTAAAATCTCAGACGCAACAGCAATGAATGTAAAACCCCACCGTTTCTACTGGAGCAGGAAAATTGACTCATCTGAAGTCTGAAGGTAAGGTTTTACTGGTTAGGGTTTACATACACTTTACTCCCTTCCAGCCTGCCACTGCAGGAGGTGCCAGAGGCAGGGGACTTCCCGATCACATGAATGTCACATTATCATGAGAGCCTATCCTATCCTCATATCTTAGAAACCTGGAGCTGTCTATGACTATGCAGTCCAAAAAAACCTTGGCCATCATGGACACATACAGTATGTGTGGCATGGTGAGTTAAGGCCCATCCTCTCTGCTGCCATACATACGTGGTCAGCAAAAGTTTATAACTGAGCATGGTTCACTTTAAACTGAAGTTCTGCTGGTTGGATCCCATATGTATTAACATTTGAAATGTCTATATTCATCACAATTCCCATAGATTAGAAGAAGAAGCACACTGCAGAGGCCGCTTGACAGTGGAGCATGCCTTTCACGTATACCTTCAAATGTATGCAGCCATGACCTCTATTTTTATTAATAGTTTAAATTAGGCCTGGCCTGCTAGCTGGAATACCTGAGTGCCTGGAAATAGAACTTGTTTTAGGCACTTGAAATGAATTGCCCTTCCCATGGGCATGTTTTGCTGGTTATAAATTAATGGGCTGCTAGACGCTTTTTTTTTCTTTTCATGTGATCTCTTATCAGCTGCCATCGTCAACTCTCCATTTCCAGGATGTAAAATAATTTCAAAGAAAGAAGCATTATGCTGCAGTGTTGTTGAATCCAGTCTCCTCAACAGTGTTTCAAAGGACTGGTAGAGCTCACTTAGACTTGCACAAGTTTGAACTGCCCCCCAACTGCACTCCCCTTAAGCTGCAACGGCAACAGACAAGGGTGTTCCCATGCCAAAGTCGTGATGCTTTGCTTCGCGCCAATGGCAAAAATGATCTGACCTGCTGCGCTGCCAAACGCAACCCATGGGTAGAATGGGGATAGGCCGATACTGCTCTGGTTGCGGCGTGATGGCAGAACATTTGTGAGCTTTAAACAGGCAGCGAGATTGCATCATATCACCTCCTTACTGCCTATCAGACACTATTTAAAAGCAATCTGAACACGGTGGCATTGTTGTCACATGTCTAAGCCAGGCCTTATACCCAATTACAGTGGGAGGCATTTACTAAGACTGAAGCACACAGAATATGGAGCAGTTGAGCATACGGTAGTAACTACTGTAATCACCTTTTAGCAACGGCTTCTTCAATTAAGCTTTGAAAATGGAAGATAGAAGCTGATTGGTTGCACAGCTGCTCCACATTCTGTCTGCTCCAGTCTTTGTAAACCCCCCCCCCCCCCCCCATGGTAATTAGGTATAAGGCTAGGTTTAGACCTGCGGCAACAATGCCACTGTGTTTGGATTGCTTTTCAAAAGCATGTGACAGGCGGTGAAAAGACGATATGACACCCCTGCACTGCAACTGGGGCAGTTACGGCACATCCTCATTCAACCCATGGATTGCATTCGCAGCGGTAAAAGGCAATGTTATGACAATAGTCCAACAGTCTTTGTCAAACCCTTCTCTACTGCCCAGTACATTAGGCCCCAAATCCAGCATTGGAGAGCTCAGAATTAAGTCCTTCCAAACCAGTCCCCAGTAGGCTACACTGTTATTTTATGTAAAGTGTGGTAGGGTAAGGCCAGAGGCCTCTCACTGACTCCTAGCATGATGACCTGTTTCTTCCCGCTCTCCATCAGGGGGTCAGCAGTGTCAGTTGCAGTGATATCCTCACCACAATCACAGGCAACACCAGGCTCAACAATGGAGTCCCCACAGACTGGGGATGTACGTTGCTCAGCGATAGCTCCCAACTGTCCCTGATTTCGAGGGACTGTCCCCAATTTGAAACAAAGTCCCTCTGTCCCTCTTTCCTCCTGTTTCTCTCATTTTGGTCTAATCTATCTAGTTGTATAGAAATGGTTATCTTTCAAAAAGTGTTTCCCAGTGCTAAACATGTCATCCAATTTCTAAATTGGTGCATTTGTAAATGTCAAAAGCTAATATAAAGGAATAGTAGTGGTAAATAGTGTTGCTCACGAATATTCGTATTGCGAATATTCGGCTCGAATATGGCATATTCGAGTATTCGCGATATATTTCGAATTTCGCAATGAATATTCGCAATTCCGAATATTCGCATTTTTTCAATTTTATTTTTAAAACAGATCACATCCTATCGACGTCTAAAAGCATTGCTGGTATGATTAGAGACCCTGGGCCGAGTAGCTAAGCTGAGGCGATCCTTTTATGTTGCCGAATATAAAAAAAAAAAAATTGCGAATTTTCGCTAATGCGAATGCGAAAATGATTGCGAATTTTCGATAACTGTGGTAGGAGAACTCTGATTGTCTCTGATGCAAAAGGGGGGGGGCTTTGTGTATGTTTCTGTTATGAATATTTGTATGTTTGATATTATTTTTTTTTGTAAGAAGGAAAAAATTGCGCATACCTTAAAAAAGGGGAGAATACAGCAGCAACTCAAAAATGTTATACAACATAAATTAATACAAGACAGAAAATGGAGTCGCTCTACAAGAATAAAAAATATGTCTAGTGACAAGACATGTGGGCAAATTATAAAATAAGCAAGCGCAAATAACTTGTGAAATACACAGTGAAACAAATATATAAAGAAATATAGTCCCAATAATAGAAAAATAATCTTTCATAAAAATGTCTTTGATATGTGAAGTGAAAAAAAGTCCAAAGCATGCAGCATGAACGTGTTCAATCTTCAAGGTGTTTGATTGACAAACGGCTGTGACAGATGGATAGAGTAAAGAATCACCACCAATGCAAAACACTTTTTATTTTCTATTGTAAAATATCAAGAATATTCTGAGCCAATCAGAGTGCTCCTTCCGCATTTGCCGAATATTCGCAATTATTTTGTATTGTAAAATATCAAGAATATTCTGAGCCAATCAGAGTGCTCCTTCCGCATTTGCCGAATATTCGCAATTATTTTGTATTGTAAAATATCAAGAATATTCTGAGCCAATCAGAGTGCTCCTTCCGCATTTGCCGAATATTCGCAATTATTTTGTATTGTAAAATATCAAGAATATTCTGAGCCAATCAGAGTGCTCCTTCCGCATTTGCCGAATATTCGCAATTATTTTGTATTGTAAAATATCACGAATATTCTGAGCCAATCAGAGTGCTCCTTCCGCATTTGCCGAATATTCGCAATTATTTTGTATTGTAAAATATCACGAATATTCTGAGCCAATCAGAGTGCTCCTACCGCAGTTATCGAAAATTCGCAATTATTTTCGCATTCGCAATAGCGAAAATTCGCAAACATTTCATTTCGATAAAATATCACGAATATTCGAATTTAGCGAATATATCTCGAATATTCGACTATATATTCGAGATATATCGCGAAATCGAATATGGCGTATTCTGCTCAACACTAGTGGTAAAAACAAAAACAAAAAAACACTTATGGGTTTAACTAATGTAGCGCCTATGTACTTTATAGTACCAGTGCTAGTTACATTTAAAGGGAGATCAGAGTGTTAAACTCTGATCCAAATTGTTAAGTGCAAAACAGGGTCTCTGTCTCAGTTGGGCTGTGCTGTAGGCTATTCTGTTGCACTGGGGTGTTCTTCCAACCCCGGTGCTGCAGGTGGCAGCAGTGGAGTCAAGGTTTGGGTACAGGGTCTGGAGGAGGACCAGAGGAGGGCTGGAGTCAGCTGCCGGAGTCTGCTGAATTCTGTCCTCCTTTCTGCTGATGACTTGGGCGTTCTGTATACCTGTAGTGTACAGCATGCCTCCAGGTTGCCAATCAGCTTCTAGGTTTTATTGTCAAAGGTTAATTAAACAAGGTGAAGTTAGAAGCTGATTGGTTACTATGCAGAGCTGCACCAGATTATGTGTGCTCCAGTTTTAGTAAATCTCCCGCTGTATGTTGTGTCTGAAGACAGACAGTTACAGGAAATCTTTCCAAAGGAACACACAAAGGATAAAAATATTCTGAGATGACTAATGCCGCGTACACACGATCATTTTCCGGGTTCTAAAAAATTACATTTGTTTTTTATGTCATTAAAAACAATCATGTGTGGGCTTCAGAGCATTTTTCTGGTTCTAAAAATTGGGCAAAAAAAAATTCGAACATGCTCTATTTTTTAACATCGTTTTTAACTTTGTCGTTTTTCTGGTTGTAAAAAATGATCGTGTGTGGGCTTTAACGACGTGAAAAAGCAAGTTATGAGACGGGAGCGCTCGTTCTGGTAAAACTACCGTTCGTAATGGAGATAGCACATTCATCACGCTGTAACAGACAGAAAAGCACAAATCGTCTTTTACTAACACAAAATCAGCTAAAGCAGCCCCAAGGGTGGCGACATCCGCATGGAACTTCCCCTTCATAGTGCCGTTGTACGTGTTGTACATCACTGCGCTTTGCTAGAGCATTTTTTTTTCACGATCGTGTGTATGCAAGGCCATTTTAATGATCAAGTTGAAAAAAACGTTGTTTTTTCTAGAGCCTGAAAAACGTAATTTTTTAGAACCAAAAAAAATGATCGTGTGAACGCGGCATCAGACTTTAAAACCTCCAAATGTAAATGACGCCTTTAAATGACACATATATTTCTAACTTTTTTGAGCGATGACTACAAGACACACTGCGGGACTGGATCAGAGGATACGCTTCTGAATATGTCCTGTCGCCATCTCCTGGATCAAACAGGTATTGACTCTTGCAAGCCATGCAATTTGCCAGGAATGGAGATATTTACTGTACCTACAGTATATATTCACTGATATCCACTGTACTTATAGATTAAGCTTATTATAGGCTTACCTGTGGGTACAAAAAAAAAAGACATTTCTTCCATTTTAATAAAGCTGCTGCACATTTTCTTTGGTTTTAATTGCTCCTGGTAATGTGCTGCGCCAAATTCAGAAAACATCTCATGTGCCAAATTCAGGTACCGTATTTATCGGTGTATAACGCGCTCCCGCGTATACCGCGCACCCCTAAAGTTGCCCCCAATCCTGTGGAAAACATTTTTGTACTTACAGTTTTGGTGTCTTGCGCGGCGTCCATCGGCGGCCTCGTCGGGTCCGGAGTTCGCCTGCGGCTTCGGGTGTCCTCTTCGTCGGGTCCGGCGTCCTTCTGCGGCTTCGGGTGTCCTCTTCGTCGGGTCCGGCGTCCTTCTGCGGCGTCCTCGCGTCCTCCCCGCTCGTTTCCCGCGCCGGGTTTGAATACTGCGCCAACATATACAGAGCGCAGTACACTCGTGTATTGTCGGCAATGCTCGGCAACTCTCGCGCTGACGTCCTGAGCGCTGAAGGACCCGAGACTGCCCGACTATACCTGAGTGTACTGCGCTCGGTATATGTCGGCGCAGTATTCAAAACTCGGCGCGGGAAAGCGGGTATCGGCGTATACCGCGCACCCACGATTTTGCACGGTATACGCAGATAAATACGGTAGCTCTAATTTGCTCTACTTCTTCATTATGGCACAACACCTGCACCAAATTCATAGAAGAGGTCTCGCTTAGCAAAGTCCTGGTAGTATTCCAGTCAGGCTTCATGAGGGGTGTAAATGGCCTACACCGTCGTTACCAAGGGCAATATACAACTTTAGTCAGAGCTGCACAGTTTGTTTTTGTCTACAGACATCCCTTTACCTGTATAGGCATTTTTTTTATACGGTACAGTGGTGAGGGGTCAGAACCCCTTGTCGAGTTTTTATTTTTATTTTTTTTGCCGTCTGAGTGATTTACCCTTTCTCTGTTTGTCTTGGTGACCTTTGTCACTGAGAACGTAAGTGATGGGAAATCCAAAATTTAACAGTTGTCATTGGACAGCAGGTGAAGAGAAATATTCCAGTGATGACAGCTGTCAAAGTGGTAGATTTAGATGTGTGTGGAAATCTACTGCTACTCTTAAGAGCGATCTGCATTCAGATGACTTTTTAGAGATGATCAGGAGGCGATGAGGAAGCACTGTGGCGCCTTGTCACCCCCTGCTTTAACCCCATTTTTGCCAACAATTGCATGACAATTGGGTGCATTGCACACACTTGCTGGACATTTGTGCTTGCTGCTCACCAATTACAACATATGTTGAGTAGTTTCTGCTGTAGGGTGTGAAGCATGGGAGTAGCAATAGAGGTTGCAGGGGTTGCAATTGGGATTCCACCCATGTTCCAGGGGGCCCGTGTGTCTTCCCTGTCATAATAGCATACCCCAACAACTGCACAAAATCACAGCATCTGGTTTTTATCTTGATTGTGTCTCGCAGCCGAATAGTTGAATAATAGTTGAATAATTCCGCAAAGTAAAGCATTGTGGCCGTGGGATCTAAACTCCCCCATCTACTGCCATTTGTAGCTTTGAGGGGTGCGGTTGGGGGACATTAAATACTGTGCTCAACCGTGAAATTATATCGCTCCCCAACTGAGGCCTTAAGTTGGCCATAGATTTTAATCCATATATGGGCAGGCTGGTTGTACAAAAGTAGATCGCTCGACCAGCGCCACGTGTTATAGCCAGCAGTGCTGATGAGTGTATTCTGATGATGCAGAAGCCTCCCTGCTTTCAGAATACAGTAGCTCCATGGGAGGGATTTTCTATCCATCTCTTAGCAAGGAGCCTGCAGTGGGTGTGTTTGGGAATTTCTCCTGGCAACAAATGCTGGGGTACCCATATGACCAGATTAGCGACACAAGAGCCTGGGCATGGGCTAGTCGCTGTGTGCATCTCAATGCTTCACTACCAGTTTTGAATGAAGGATGCCTTTAAAAGAAAAAAAAAAAGACAGAACAACCAAAAACATTTGTGATATTTAAAAAGGAAACCAGTGCTATATATCTCTGGGGGCCAGAGAGTTAAGTAACTCTGATCATTGTTAATTAGTTCAAATTGGGGTCTCTGTTTCAGCTTGGCTGTGCTGTGGGCTCATTCTGTTGTGCTGGGGTGTTTTTCCCACCCCGGTGCGGTAGGTGGCAGCAGTGGAGTTGAGATTTGGGTGTTCTTTCTCAGAGGCCAATCAGGAGGCTTGGGCCTCGTTGGGCATGCTGGGAGAGGGTACTTATGGAACAGACGCCATTTTGAGGGGTCTTTCTTCCGGTGTGGCACCCACCTTCAGGGTGGCCACATCACAGCGCTCCGGCGTTAAGGCCTACCTGGCCGGAGTGTGCAGGCTACGCGGTGTTCCTGGTTCCGGGCCTAAGTTGGTCCGGAGCATTTAAGCAGGACGGGGACTCAGTAGTCGACTGGGTTCCCACTTTTGAAGATCCCAAGCAAGTGTAGCTGTTCGGTGGGGAGTCCATCTGAGGAGCGCCAATGAGAGGCTGGCGGTCCAATAGGATTCTGATGAACCACCGGGGATCGAGGTGACCGGACAATGAAGGATTGACTCCTCTTTCAGTCGGTACCTGTGGCAACTTTACAAAGAGGATTGAGGTGTAACTTTACTAAAGAGGTTTCCTTTTTGAAATTCATTCAAGAGGGCCTGTGGCAGAGGTTTCTCCCTGACGTTCATTCAAGAGGGCCTGTGGCAGAGGTTCCTCTCTGACATTCATTCTAGAGAGTCTGTGGCAGAGACTTTGTTCTGAAAGAGATTTAAGCGGTGTCCCGGCTGCTAGGTCAGTGAGAGAGGCCTATCCGGGCACGCTAGGCCCACTCAAGCAGGAGTGGTGCAAAAGTGTTACGCATAGGAACAGGACTGTTCCAGATACTACGCCTGAATCTGCTGTTCTCCTCCTCATCTCTATCCCTTTCATCACCTGTTAACTGTTTTTACCCGGCTGGGTAATAAAGAGCACATAAAAGACATTTATTCGTGGACATTCCTTTACTGCTGCTGCATGCATCATTCATCCCTAGACATTCAGAGAGAGCCATGAGGTAAATCTGCCATCCCATCTATTATCAGCGGCTCCTTCGGGGGTGAGCGCTACATACATATATATATATATATATATATATATATATACACACACACACACACACACACAGTTTCTCACAAAAGTACACCCCTCACATTTTTGAAAATATTTTATCATATCTTTTTATGTGACAACACTGAAGAAGTTACACTTTGCTACAATGTAAAATAGTGAGTATACAGCTTGTGTAACAGTGTAAATTTGCTGTCCCCTCAAAATAACTCAACACACAGCCATTTAGGTTTAAACCGCTAACAACAAAAGTGAGTACACCCATAAGTGAAAATGTCCAAATTGGGCCCAATTAGCCATTTTCGCTCCCCAGTGACAAGTGACTAGTTAGTGTTACTGTAGGTCTCAGGTGTAAATGGCAAGCAGGTGTGTTAAATTTGGCGTTATCACTCTCAGTCTGTCATACTGGTCACTGGAAGTTCAACATGGCACCTCATGGCAAAAAACTCTGTGAGGATCTGAAAAAAAGAATTGTTGCTTTACATAAAGATGGCCTAGGCTATAAGAAGATTTCCAAGACCCTGAAACTGAGCTGCAGCATGGTGGCCAAGACCATACAGTGGTTTAACAGAACAGGTTCCACTCACAATAGGTCTCGCCATGGTCGGCCTAAGAAGTTGAGTGCATGTGCTCAGCGTCATATCTAGAGGTTGTCTTCAACCTCTGTCATTGCTGCAGAGGTTGAAGGGGTGGAGGGTCAGCCTGTCAGTGCTCAGACCATACGCTGCACATTGCACCAAATTGGTCTGCATGGCTGTCATCCCAGAAGGAAGCCTCTTCTAAAGATGATGCAAAAGAAAGCCCGCAAACAGTTTGCTGAAGACAAGCAGACTAAGGACATGGATTACTGGAACCATGTCCTGTGGTCTGATGAGACCAAGATA
Source organism: Rana temporaria (assembly GCF_905171775.1). Classification (NCBI taxonomy): domain Eukaryota; kingdom Metazoa; phylum Chordata; class Amphibia; order Anura; family Ranidae; genus Rana; species Rana temporaria. The sequence continues at coordinate 619,215,256 of NC_053489.1, read as the reverse complement.
AACTTATTTGGTTCAGATGGTGACAAGCATGTGTGGCGGCAACCAGGTGAGGAGTACAAAGACAAGTGTGTCTTGCCTACAGTCAAGCATGGTGGTGGGAGTGTCATGGTCTGGGGCTACATGAGTGCTGCCAGTGTTCTATTGAATAGTCCCCTTTATCAAAAAGTGCCCAAGCATGCGCAGAACGGAAGGGCACTCCAACTGATTTCCCAATCAGCTGGCGTGACGTCACCATAGTGCATGCGCACATGATAGGAGGCTTGTTTCGACTGGAGATACCATTTCACAGGCACAATTGAAAGTTATGCAAAGAGCGGAGGGACATTTAGGGATGTCCCGATACCGATACTAGTATCGGTATCGGTACCGAGCATTTCCCCGAGTACTTGTACTCGGGGGAAATGCTCCGATGCCTCACCCGATACCTGGGCAGGCAGGGGAGTTGCAAGTCTTCTCCCCCCGTGCTGTCTTTCCCCCTGATCCGTGCTCGTCTTTCCCCCGTGCTCCGTGCCCATCTTTCCCCCATGCTCGTCTTCTCTCCCCCGCTCCGTGCCGGTCTTCTCTCCCCCGCTCTGTGCCCGTCTTCTCTCCCCCCGCTCCGTGCCCGTCTTCTCTCCCCCCGCTCTGTGCCGCTCTCCCCCCTCAATCTGTCAGAATGGAGAGCGGAGGTAGGAGCCGCTAAACCCGGCTCCTACCTTTTCAGAATGAACAGAGTCAGTGATCACTGACTCTGTCCATTCATATAACTGAGCATCGTAACCTGTGTTTACGATGCTTCAGTTTATGAATGGAGAGGAGCTTCCCTCCATTCATTTCAGCTGAGGCTGCAGAGAAAGGGACTGGGGAATCTGTGTCCTTAGTCCCTTTCTCTGTCTTAAAGGGGAGATGTCAGAGGTCTCTCAAGACCCCTGATATCTCTCCAAAGACCCCCAACAGGGCTGATAAAAAAAAATAAAAAATTGCAATAAATTTATTTAAAAAAAAACAAAAAAAAAACACACTGACAATCCAGTCCCCCCCCCTGAAAAAAAATAAAAATCACTGTAAAAAGAAAAAGAAAATACTTCCACAGTCACATGACATAAAAAAAAGTATCGGTAATCGGTATCGGCGAGTACTTGAAAAAAAGTATCGGTACTTGTACTCGGTCTCAAAAAAGTGGTATCGGGACAACCCTAGTAGTTGTCAAATTGTGCCACACTGTTGCAGGGCGGGTTGTGGGTGTGTTGAAGGGCGGGTTTTGTCTGTGTTGAAACCCGCCCTTAGACACAGGCAAAACCCACCGTTCAACACACCAAACCCGCCCTGCAACACAGACAAAACCGGACCTTGAGCACACTGTAAACCCGCCTTGGAACAGCGAGGCACCATCTGCCAACTACAGTGTCCCTCCGCTCTTTGCATAGCTTTCAATCGTGCCCGTGAAATGGTATCTTTCATCGAAAAAAGCCTCCAACGATGTGCACATTCGCTATGGTGACGTCACGCCAGCTGATAGGAAAATTAGCTGAAGTGACCTTCCGTTCTGCATATGTGTGGGCACTTTTTCAACGGAGGGCACAAATTGGCAGAACACTAGGCACTGGGGAGTTAGTTCATTGAGAGAACCATGAATGCCAACATGTACTGTGACATACTCAAGCAGAGCATGATCCCCTCCCTTCAGGGACTGGGCCACAGGGCAGTATTCCAACATGATAGCGACCCCAAACACAGCTCCAAGATGACCATTGCATTGCTAAATAAGCTGAGAATAAAGGTGACGGACTGGCCAAGCATTTCTCCAGACATAAACGCTATTGAGCATCTGTGGGGCATCCTCAAACAAAAGGTGGGGAAGAAAATGGTCTCTAACATCCACCAGCTCCGTTATGTCGTCATGGAGGAGTGGAAGGACTCCAGTGGCAACCTGTGAAGCTCTGGTGAACTCCATGTCCAAGAAAATTAAGGCAGTGCTGAAAAAAAATGGCGCCCACACAAAATATTGACACTTTGGGCCCAATTTGGACATTTTCACCTATAGGGTGTACTCACTTTTGTTGCCAGCGGCTTTGTAACAGAATGGCCCGGGACACCCAGAGACTTTTGAAGGATGGGGGGTACTCCTGTTCCAGCGTCACTAATGACTCTTGGGTCTAGGGTCACCCTGTGCCCCTTTTGGGCATAGGGTGACTGAGAAATATGAATTATAAATTACATGAGATGGGACATTACTGATAATTCATGTATGGCAGGAGATCTAGACATATTACAGGTGACTTCATGCTGACCCACACCAGGTCAATAGACTCTTGAAAGACATTCCATTGTCCATTGTGTGATGCTAATTAAGTCTAGAAGGTCAGATGTCTCCTTTCAGGGGAAGGGAATTAGCATGTCAATAATGTTTAGTAAAGGAATGTGTTTTTGTGAAAAGTCTATTGATGATACTATGTGATAGGAATAGCAGGTGAGAGTCATAACGTCTGACTTCTCAGCTGTAGTAATTAGGTCATGTTAAATCAGTGCCAAAACGTCTGACATAGAAATGTGTATTATGCAGGTAAATTACTTAGTCCGGACGTCTGAGGAATAATTAACTTCTCTGAATGTCATTATCTAAAAGAATGTGATTGAAGCCCCATTGTGTGATGTGTGGGTGGAGAGTTCCTTTTTGTTCCTTTGATTACTGTAACATGTTTGTACTGTATATAAGAAAGCTAAGATACCATTAAAAGTCATTCATACATTTTAAAACCAGAGAACAGAGCGTATGTCTCGTCTCTCTGAGGGAATTCTTATGGATCGTGTCTGCTGGCTTGTCGGACTGTCGGATAAGCTGACGTGGTCGATAGAATGGGAATATCGTAAACGGTGGTGACCGTTACAGGCTTAAACATTAATGGCTGTGTGTTGAGTTATTTTGAGTGGACAGCAAATTTACACTATACAAGCTGTACACTTACTACTCTACATTGTAGCCAAGTGTTATTTCTTCAGTGTTGTCACATAAAAAGATATGATAAAATATTTACAAAAATGTGAGGGGTGTACTCACTTTTGTGAGATACTGTATATATGTATATCTGACAAATTATTTTTAAATATTTTTGCTTGGCTTTCAGTTGTCCGTTTAACATCAACATCCCCCCTGTTATCTCCGCTAAACATGTCCCAGTTTATCCACTGTGGATATTGTGCTTATTCAGCTCCGAGGATCTGATGTTTGAGCTTTTAGCAGTTAGGAAATTACTGTCACTGTCACATTGCACTTCATTACTTTTTTCTGCTGTCTAAGCTCCTTAATCACAGAGCAAGTGGCAGTAACAGGATAAAGCAACACACCGCAGCGAACCTGCTCTCATCCCTGACTGTGTACAAACACCCGCTCTGTACTGCTGGCTAATTTTAGGTATTAAAGAGAAACTCTTCCTGAGGTGCTAAATTCTTAGTTTAAACATGAAAAAGGTTTTATTTTAGGTTCTGTTGGGCCACTCCTGTGATTCACACATAGCTGGCCACACAATGTGGTCAGGAGGTGACACCCCTATCCAGTTCTGTAGCTTAATTTCTTACCTCCCTGCCCTAGGCTTTGTATAACTGTACTAGTGGGGTCCCTTCTTTGCACTCCCCTCCTATAGAAATCCGTAAACACCTTCATCTCCAGCACCTGGTGCCTGAAAAATGTCAGGGAAACAGTATTGTGCAAGTCTCATCCATCAAAAAATCACAAATAAAAGAGGATTATGCCCTGTACACACGATCGGAATTTCCGATGAAAAAAGTCAGACGGAATTTTTTCGTCGGATATGCCGACCGTGGGTGTGCCCCATTGGAGTTTTTCCTTCGGAAATTCCGACGGACTTAGAAAGAGAACATGTTTCTATGGGAAATTCCGTTTGTCTGTATGGAACTCTAACGGAGAAAAAAACATGTATGCTCAGAATCAAATCAACGCATGCTCGGAAGCATTGAACTTAATTTTTCTCGGCTCGTCGTAGTGTTGTACGTCACCGTGTTCTTGACGGTCAAAATTTGGTGTGACAGTGTGTATGCAAAACAGCTTGAACGGAATTCCATCTGAAAAATCTGTCAGAGTTTATCCCGACGTAAATTAATTTTTCATCTTTAGGCAGTAGGTGCCGCCATGCAAATCATCACTTTACCCCCCATCTTCCAAATGCACATCCATGAAACTATTATTTGCAGCTAAGAATAAATGGCTCCATAGTATTAGACTAGATTTTCAATATATACCAGTGGTTCTGGATGTGCATCCAGCTAAAAGGGCATAAATGAGTAATTTGCATGGCTGCACATACTGTACTGATATAAGGAACGATCCTCTTATTTTTGGAATATGTAATGGAATGGAATGAGATATGTGTGTAGTGCCTGGTTACTTTTCAGAACTGGTGCTATTGAAATTTAGAGGGGGTCAGAGAGTTAAATAACTCTGACCATTGTTAATTAGTTCAAATTTGAAGCTTCTGTCCCAGCTTGGCTGTGCTGTGGGCTCATGCTGTTGTTCCTGGGGTGCACTTTCACCCCAGGTCGGCAGGTGGCAGCAGTAGAGTCAAGGACTGGATACTTTTCCCCAGCAGCCTATCAGGAGGAAGCTTCCTCGTTGTGCATGCTGGTGAGGGGTATTTATGGGGCAGACGCCATTTTCCTGGGTCTTCTCCTCGTGTGGCGCCCACCTTCAGGGTAGCCATATCACGGCACCCCGGGAAATGGCCTTCTGGGCCGGGGTGCAGTGCTACGCAGAGATCCTGGCTTCGGGACCACGTTGGCCCAAAGCAATTGATCTGCCGATTGGGACTCAGTAATCGACTGGGTCCCCACCTAAAGAGGTCCTGAGCAGTCCGTCCTGTTGGAGGAAGCTGTTCGGTGGGGAGTCTGCCTGAGAAGTGCCAAGAGAGGCTGGTGTTCCAATCGGGGCCTGACCATCCATCGGGGACCAGGGGAACCGGACACTGAAAGGCTGAATTTTGGCCGCCTATCAGTCGGTACCCAAATCTAAACTACCTGAAGGAGATCCAGGTGTTAAGTCCAGTCAAGAGGACTTCAGACTACTATTTTCTGCAACCATTGTTAGGGTCTGTGGCAGAGACTTAACCCCAAGTTCGAGTGTCATTCTGGCTGCCAGGCTTGTGAGAGAGGCCTGTCCAGGTGCGCTATACCCATTCCGGCTGGAGTGGCGAAGTAAAGTTTGTCGTTGGAAGCAGGACTGTTTTCTTTTATCTACACCTGAATCTGTGTTTTCCACCTCTGCTATTCACCAAGTTCAACTGTTTTACCTTGTTGAGTAAATAAAAGTACAAGAAAAAGACACCTGCTGTGTGGACATTCCATTACTACGGCTCTCATCAACTACCCTAGATGGCGGAGTCACAGAGGTAACATGCCACCCAAAACAAACCAGCAGCTCCTCCGTGCTACATGTCAGTTCACTTCATGCTTTTCTTTCACTACATTTCTGGGTGGGCCTTTTGGCTAGCCATGGCAATTTTTATACCGACTGAAAAGCCCACTGTGTATTGCAGATGGCAGCTTTTTTTTTTTTTTTTTTTGTCACGTTCTAATGTCACGAGCACTTACACTGCGTGTGTGTGTAGCACCCTCTAGTCTGCTACTAGATTAGTGAAGGCAAATTTATGTATTACTCATGATTAGTTTGCAAGTCAGGAATTGGCTCAGTGTTACTGCAGATCAGTCTGGGTGACTCACAGATGTTGGTCTCTGGTACCTCCCCCTCTGGAAGTTTGGAGAAACTTCTAGAAGCCAGAAGGGCTGTTCTGCATACTTGAGGGAACTTGGCCAATCCCCAGGCAGAATGTCCTGGCAGGGCATCTGAATCAGCCCTTAAATATGGTGGAGCCATGCCAGCAGGGAAGTCGGGTGGATGGAGTGCTGAGAAGACTGTCAGTGGCCACAGGTAGCAAGCCTTTCAGGAGGACAGCGCTATGCTTGATTCTACCTGTCCCTTGCCCTGGGAGATCTTCAGAGAAGTCAGGTGGGCTGGTGGACAAGCATCCTGGTGGGCTGATAGTTCCTGCAGGCAGTAGAACTGGGAGCAGGGTCTATGGTGGAGTTGAATGGACTGAGAATTCCTAGTCCTCAAAGGGCTTTTGTTTTTGATCACCAAAGACTGTCTGTGTCCAGGAAGGAGGACAGTTCAGGATCTTTTACATAGGAAGGAATCTGTCCACGTTTATTGTTTCAGTCAAGCTGGGCATTCCATAATTCCTATTAGCCATCCAAGTTATCACCCCTAATAAAAACAAAAAACAAAATCAGAAACTGTTTCTTGTACTTTATCTGGATGGAAGTGGAACATGTTTGTTGCCTGGCTGTGCAGGAGTAGGGGAACCAGTCACCAGCAGCCCCCGAGCCCTTTAATAAAAAGAAAAAAGAGAAACCTCTGGGCCCTTTAATAAAAAATAAATAAAAAAATATATAAAAAAAATATATATATATATATATATATATATATATATATATATATATATATATAAATAAATAAAAAAGAAAAAATATATATAAAAAAAAGAAAAAAATATATATAAAAATATTATAATATATATAATATAATATATAATAATATAAAAAGGGGGGGGGGGGCATCCAGGGCCCTGGGTACCTCCGGGCCCTTTAATAAAAAAAAATATATTAAAAAAATATTTTTTTATAAAAAATAAATAAAAAAAGGGGGGTTGCCATCCGGGCCCCTGGGGACCTCCAGGCCCCTTACAAGTGTACTGCCTGTACCCCCCTGATGGCGGCTCTGCTTGCACCCCAGGAGGGTCAGGGTTAGAGGCCCTTTTAGTTCGGAGGACTGGCCATACTGTATAATATTAGGTTATATTTGCACAACATTAAATACATGGCTGTACAGTGTCCCTGATGGTATGATGGGGGCCTTAAGGAATCTTCCTTGTTGGACAGAAACCAAATTAAGCACCCGACTGGGAAAGGTGGGGTTTGGAAATTGTTTCCTGGTGTGGAGGATTCTGAGGGTCCCAGTGCCTCCTGATTCAAGCAGTGCTACCTGGTCTAGATGAGTGCTGGGAAGGCAGAGAACCTGCAGTGTCAAGTGTTCCCTGGAGTGGTGACCCCGGGGATGCCAGAGTAACACTATGGATTTGGGACCCCGCTGGCTGAAACTTTGCCCACAATACCAAATGTTTTTTTTTGCCCCTTGCCTCATGAGCTTTTTACAGTAATACCTCAGACTGCGAGTAACTCGGTTAACGAGCGTTTTGTAATACAAGCTATTATTTTTTTGCTAGTGTTGTCTCGCAAAACAAGCAGGATTCAAGCCTCTGCGGTGTGCAGTACCACATTTGGCCGGAGGTGCGGGGGGGGCGCCGGCGACACTCGAAAATACTTGGAAATACTCCATTCCCAAGTGTTTCCAAGCTTTTCAGAGGGTTTCAGAATGCATCCGAGCGGTCTCCGAGTATTTTTGAGTCTCTCCGGCACCCCCCACCTCTGGCCACATGTGGTATTGCATGCAATAGGAGTCAATGTGGTTTGAATTATCTTTGTTTCCATTGACTTCTAAGGGAAACTTGCTTTGATATGCGAATGCTTTGGATTACAAGCATTCTCCTGGAACGGATTATGCTCATAATCCAAGGTTCCACTGTACATCTAATTGGGAGATAAGTTAAAGTGCATGGGTAATGTTTATTGGGTGGGTAGTGTGGTCAGAAATCGGCTTGAAATACAGCTAATATAACTGCCCAAAAAAATTTCTAAATTACTTTGCACAGTGTTATTATTTAACAGAAATAAAGTGTGTGTGTGTGTTCAGTGTGAGCCAGCCAGACTCTATTGTAAAGGCCAGTGTTGTCGCTCCAACATGTTTTTAGGCACTGGGAGCTTGCAGGACAATAGTCCAGTAACATGACACAGATGGAAAAAGAACCATCTGTGTCATCTCTACTTTCAAAAATGAGAAAAAGAGTCTTAGCTTTAGATATACTTTAACTTGTAGCCTACAGTGGACTATGGTTATCTGGCACTGCAGACTTACCCTTTAGTTTCTTAGGCCGTTTCTGTGTTCCTCTAGTGCTGGGGTCGATGGAGCTGGTGTGCATTGATTTCTTGTGCCTTGAACCTGACCTGTGTGGGTGAAGTAATGTCCTGGTTGTGACAGATCATTTCACTCGTTATGCTCAGGCCTTCCCGACCAAAGACCAACAGGCTAGTACTGTTGCCAAGACTCTGGTGGAGAAGTTTTTTGTTCATTATGGCCTACCTCAGCATTTACATTCGGATCAAGGCCGGAATTTCAATAACAGGTTTATAAAAATAGCTCTTGAGTATTCAAAAATCCAGAAGCACACCTTGCCATCCCCAAGGGGATCCACCGCCAGAATGTTTCAACCATACTCTATTGAACATGTTAGGAACCCTGGGCCTGATTCTCAAAAGAGATACGCAGACTTAACTGCTGTTCAGCCTGCGTATCCCTGTGCCTAACTTTGGAAACGATTCTCAAAAGGCTTTTTCCAAAGTTAGGCAGAAAATCTGACATGTGTAAGACACTTACACGGTCAGATTTTAGGATGCAGTACCGCATCCGCCACTGGGGGCATTTCTCATTGAAATGCAGCTTTGCGTATGCAAATGAGGACTTAAGCAGATTCTCAAAGAATTTCAGCATTGTGATTTCTGCGTAAGTTCCGAATTTGCCTGCGCAAAACTAGGGCTGGTTTTATAATGTGGAAAGTTAGTCACACATTGTAAAGGCCCGTTCCAGCGACGGCATTTGGTATGCATTCCTGAGGGAGAACTCCACGGCAATTTTTAAATTCAAAACCGGCATGGGTTCCCCCCCAGGAGCATACCAGGCCCTTAGGTCTGGTATGGGTTGTAAGGAGACCCCCCCACGCCGAAAAATCGACGTAGGGGGTCCCCCTACAATCCATACCAGACCCGTATCCAAAGCACGCTACCCGGCCGGCCAGGAAGGGAGTGGGGACGAGCGAGCGCCCCCCCCCCTCCTGAGCCGTGCCAGGCCGCATGCCCTCAACATGGGGGGGTTGGGTGCTCTGGGGCAGGGGGGCGCACTGCGGGCCCCCCCACCCCAGAGCACCCTGTCCCCATGTTGATGAGGACAGGACCTCTTCCCGACAACCCTTGCCATTGGTTGTCGGGGTCTGCGGGCGGGGGCTTATCGGAATCTGGGAGTCCCCTTTAATAAGGGGGCCCCCAGATACCGGCCCCCCACCCTAAGTGAATGGATATGGGGTACATCGTACCCCTATCCATTCACCTGGAGGCAAAAAGTAAAAGTTAGTAAACACACAACACAAGGCTTTTTAAAATAATTTATTATTCTGCTCCGGATGCCCCCCCTGTCTTCGTTATTAGCTCAATTACCAGGGGGGGCTTCTTCTTCCACTCTCCAGGGGTCTTCTCCGCTCTCTGGGGGGGGGTTTCTTCTTCCGCTCTCTGGGGGGGGGCTTCTCCGGACTCCGGGGGGCTTCTTCCATCTTCTCCCCTCTTCCGCTGTTGACTCGGCGAACCCCGGTTCTTCTGCAGCTCTCCGGTGCCTTCTTCTTCAGCGCTGGCTGCCTGCTATGTTTGTGTGTTAGCTCAATTAGTAACAGGCAGCCGGCGCGGTCTTCTGTGACGTCAGGGTCTTCTGTTCTTCTCTCTTCCGATGTTGACTCGTCGCCTGTTGTCGCTGTAATGATGGAAGCGCGCCTTGCATCCCATTTATATAGGCATCACCGTCCCATCATGCTCCGGCAGGTACCCACGTGGTGGGTGCCTACCCACGTGCACCCACCACGTGGGTACCTACCGGAGCATGATGGGACGGATACGGATACGGGTCTGGATACGGGTTGGATACGGGTCTGGTATGGATTGTAGGGGGACCCCCTACGTCAATTTTTCGGCGTGGGGGGGTCTCCTTACAACCCATACCAGACCTAAGGGCCTGGTATGCTCCTGGGGGGGGAACCCATGCCGTTTTTTTCTTTGAAAATTGGCATGGAGTTCTCCCTCTCAGGAATGCATGCTGAGCGACGCTGTCATTTTTTTTTATAATTATTTGTTTTCCCGGCGCGTCTTTTTTTTTTCACCCGTCGCAACTTTAGTGTCCCGTCGAAATTCTCAAAGCCGCCCGGCGTTAATTACGTTCGCGCGCTGCACGTCGGGAAAATTACGTCACACGCATGCGCAGTACGGCCGGCGCGGGAGCGCGCCTCATTTAAATTTTAAATGCCCCCAGGAGAGGAGGACCGCCTTACGACGGCGGCACTTAAGTTACACGGCCTGAAATTTCTACCTAAGTGCTTTGACGATCGGGCACTTAGGTAGAAATTTTCAGTGTAAAGTCAGTGTAACTTAACTGCTGAAATTTAAGTTAGGCAGACTTTTTGAGAATTTGGCCCCCTATCTTTGGAAAAGAAGCAATATTGGGGTGACTACATTGCTGCCATTGTCCATGCTTAAAATAGTATGGAGAATGACTCCACTGGGTACTCTCCTTTCCGATTGATGTTCGGCGGAGAGGCTTGTTTTCCTGTGGATCTAGCTTTTGGAACATCCTTGGATCACACTTCTCAGGCCTCTTATCGGGGATATGTTGATAGACTTCATAGAAGTTTGAAGACTGCCTATGAGAAAGCATCCACCACTGGAGAGCAGAGAAACAAAAGGAACTTTGATTTCAAGGTGAGGGTCCAAGATTTGCAACGAGGAGATCGGATGCTCTTGCAAAATTTAGGGGTGCCTGGAAAACATAAGTTGGCCGATTGATGGCGTTCTCAACCATACATTATCTGCAAACGATTACCAGGGCTGACCGTTTACCAGATCTGCCTAGAAGGACTCAAGACATGACATCAGAACCACTTGCTGCCCATCTCCGAAGCCATTCGAGTCTCCTCACCTTCTTGCTCTGATTCTCCCCGCTCACCTACTTTGTGATCAAAAACTTGTTGGATACCTGAATCCAGTTTATTGTTAGAAAATACATCTATTAGCCAATTGTTTGCTACTGTTGGTAGTGGTTAGTAGAATAATTGGTTGCTTATCGTTAAGTGTAATAATCAATAGATAAATTAGATAGATTGCAAAGTCTTTCAAGTGGGGGGAGGATGTAGCCGATAGCGGATTACAGTTATCTGACACTGCAGGCTTACCCTCTCCTTTCTTAGACCGTTTCTGTGTTCCTCTAGTGCTGGGCTTGAAAGTACTTGCATCTTCTTCCTGAGCCCAGCAGAGAGCAGTGTGGGGATGGTAGTCTCCTGAACAGATATCTTGGATCTACAGAACTATCTTTGGACCACACATCCCAGCATGCCATCTGCTACAGAGAAAGAACTCTGGGAGAGGTTTTAAAAGGGTCAGCAGACTAGGCCCAAGCTTTCTTGCTTCTCGGGTCTCATCAAGTAAAGACCCCTCCGTTGCTGTGCGAGAGGACTGCTGTAATAGACTTTTCCCTGGCTCAATTCCAGGATACATGTTCTATTCTGCCGCTGAGCCAAATTCATGATGGTGTGAGAGCATGCATGCTGGAGAGATTACACTGCACACCCTGGTCAGTACAATGCTCCTTCTCAACATGAAGCCCTTTATTCAGGTTACAGCTTTTATAACCAAAGTGACATAAGCAAACGTCATCACATATAGGTGCATCTGATTGGCTCATTCATATGGTCTTCTCTTATTACATATGTTCTTGACCACAAGGCTTTGCACTCAGTCACCATATTCTTTTACTCGGTGGATGGAGGGAGGAGTAGTAGTTAAAAGACTCTGGGAGGATTAACTCTGTCATGACTTTCATTCAAGGAAAATAATACATATATACATACACATCGCAACAAGAAAGAAAAGAAATAAAAGAATAAAAGAAAGGAAAGCAATATATGAGTGGTTTAAAGAGAAAGATAACATAAACATTTTCATTCACTCCATCATAGTCCCCCCTTAAAATGACTATTTTAACAGTACTGTCCCTATGCTGTTTGGCCTATACCTGGCCCCCCTGACATCAGGATCTTTTTTTGCATTTCGCATAGAGGTCAGACATGGCTTGCCCAGTGTCTTCACTCAACGAAATGGTCAGGAGAACAGTCAGGTACTATTCTTTCCCTTATCATTTGAGAATGTTGTATGTATTTTTAACAGGTAAGTACTGCAGTGGAGGATATATCACCCAAATTCAAGAAAGTAGGGGTTACCTCTACAGCTGCCTTTCCTAACAGCTTCTTTATGCAGGGCAGAATACAGCAAACCACTCTCGCAACTAATACAAGCAGCAACAAAATTGCTATAACTATCTGAGTACAAATGCGTTGCCACCCACTCATCCACCTAAAATACTGGTCCCAGGGATCTGTCAGCCCTGAATTTCTTTTTAACTTTTTTTGAGAGATCCTCTAATTTCTTAATCGCCAAGGTTACCTTACCATTTGGACCTGTAATGTCCGGAATGTACATACAACATGTACTTGTCCCAGGTAACATTTTACATACACCCCCCTTCTCAGCCAAAATCATGTCTAGGGCCATACGATTTTAGAAAGTAATTTGTGAAGTGGCCTCTAGTTGTTCAGCTAAACCCTGGAGTGCATCCCTGGTATAGTTAACAAACCTCTGTTGGTTATAGTAGATATCATTAATCCAATCTACATTCTTATTTACAGTGATTATGGAATCAGGGATTCAAAACCTGCAGCTATTTGGTCTCTTGCTTTAAACTCATCCGGGACCCCCCTTGGGACCCCTAGGGGCAAACAGCCCCCTGAAGCTCGCAGATCAGTTCTCTTTCAGGAAAAAAAAGACAGTCTGACCAGGGCTTCAGACAATTTATCACCTCTCTGAGCACCTACTGGGCACACCTCCCCAGGGATTGGCCAGAGCATGGCAAATATTCAACCTAGGCATTAGAATTTCTCACCATAAGCTCTGGAAGGTTCTTCATAGAGGCAGGGAAAATAATCAAATCCTCAGGCTGTGGAGCTATGAACAGACCTGGCTACATATCTGCTTCTCTGATTAAAGAGCAAGTCAACAACTAAATTTAGTACAATTGCTATTGAGATGCAGGTATTCTATGGAAGCTTTCATCTGTCTGTTAAAAAAATCTCTGACCTGAGTTATACTTGCACATCTAACTCTTCAACAGTGTCTCTAGTCAAATTAAAATCACAAGAAATGGTTCTGGTCTTACCAAATACATACAGTACTTAATTATTGAACCATTGTTATGAAGGTAAAAAATATTAGGTTTGCTTTAAATCATCATTAAACCCAGAATTCAAAAATGTAATATATTGCAGCTTACCAATCATTAGATGTGATGGCTGCATCAGTTTTCATTGTAATTTTGTAAAATGTTGCCATTTGTCCAAATAACAAATTGAAAATTTTAAAGAGACAATATCTCAGGCACACCGTTTCTATGACATCAATAAGGACTTTCTGTTTTTAAGAAAGCTACATATTCTCCCAGATATTATTCACAGTACAGGGATTGATGTTACATGTTGCTGTCCATTATTCTACAAATCCTGTCTGAACATATTTTAAATTACTCATGGGTAAGCAAGGCTGAATGTTAGGATGAACTGGCTTGCAATGACATTTCAACATAATCCAAACTTTTTGTATAATTGGGAAAAAAAAGACAGTACACCCCAACCTTGAACCATTTTTTCTGCTAAAAAAAAAAGTGTTCTCAAAATTGAAGAAATTATCTCCAGCATTTAGGTTTTGCATAAACACTCTTGCTTTCCCAATAATAAAACCAGAAATGAATTCAGTTGTATAATGCTGCTCTCTTTTCAAAAAGATAAATGGCCTCAGCATTCATAAAATAAATAATGGAGAAAATATATTTGCAGTCGTCCCACTTGCGCTGTGTTGAAAGGATTAATAGTAGATTGTGCGCACGGTACGCTTACTTGACAAACAATGGCTGAACCTCAATGATAATTACACTTTGAGAAGCCATTCTACGGAAAAGCTCTATAGTTATTCCCAGGAGCATCTTAAAGCTCTCTCCAGCTACCAGCTACATGCTCTGAAGAGAGTGAAAAACACGGCTTACAATTATTGACTAGGTAAAGCTTTCTCTTTAATTATTGCTGTACAGTATACATGCTTAGTTGTACTGCAGAGTCAACAAGGCCAATGGAAGGAATTATTCTTGAACAGCTAAACAAGGCAGTTGATAAAATCCAATAATGACTGTAATTCATGAAAAATTATTTTAAACCTTTAAAAAAAAAAATCTACTTTTTTTTATATTAAAAGCCCAAAAAAACTATACTGCTACTACTAAAAATAATAATAATGGAAAAATATATTGTGATCACAGCCATGTCATTATTCAAAAGGATCTAGATCTTTTACATGTTCCTAGCCAAAAAGTTTGTTTGGTCATTAGTAAAATGACAACTTGCCGCTATATAGATAAACATATTGTAATAGAGGATGCAAGGAAAAATATGAGTTTGGTTAGGAAGGGGAACAACAAACCACACCATCAGCACAAAGGTTTTGAGGAAAGAGTGAATGTTTTTATTTGTTGTAACCAATATTAAGAAAAGTTATGTGAAAGCTCCTGCAAGAGTGGGAAAGTTGAAGATTGAAAGTACCGTATTTATCGGGGTATTGCGCGCTCCGGCGTATAGCGCGCACCCCTAAAGTGGACCCGCATTCCTTTAAAAAAAAACATTTTAGTACTTACAGTTTTGGTGTCTTGCGCGGCGTCCATCAGCGGCCTCGTCGGGTCCGGCGTCCATCTGCGGCTTCGGTGGTGTCCTCCTCGTCGGGTCCGGCGTCCTTCTGCGGTGTCCTTCCCGCTCAATCCCCGCTTCCCGCGCTGAGTTTGAACCACTGCGCCGGCATATACCGAGCGCAGTACACTCGGGTATAGTCGGGCATGCTCGGCTCCTCTCGCGGTCACGTCCTGTGCGTCCTGTAGGTCCAGGATATCGCGGTCACGTCCTGTGCGTCCTGTACAAAGTGGGTATCGGCGTATATCGTGCACCCACGATTTTGCCCTGATATTTAGGGCAAAAAAGTGCGCGGTATACGCCGATAAATACGGTATATGTTGTAACATGTTTTTCTATTGGAAAATTAAACCAGTTGTATAGTGTTTTTTGGAACTTTTACCTACAGGTAAGCCTATAATAAGGCTTCCCTGTGTAGCGCTGGTCTCCCAATGAGTCGGGCGCTATTGTAAATTTAGGGGTGTCTGAGCCAATAGTTGGGCTCAGACTCTGTTAATTCTATTTAAATTAGCCTCTGTTCTGGCTATGGCTGTGCTCGGTTTGGTTTGGCTGCGCTGGATTGGTTAAAGGCTCTTTGGCTGTAAGGCAGGAAGTTTGGGACGTTAAATCCTGTGGCAGAGGATTCCTGACTATCCATTCTGTGTTCTCATACAGTCTGTGGCAGAGACTGTCACTATACTGTCCGTGCATCATTCCGGCTGCTAGGCCATGTGAGAGGGGTCTATCCGGGTGAGCAAAACCCACTCAGGAGTGAGTGGCGAATATTGGAACTTTGAATATTTTGTGCATTCTGTACTGCGTACCTGAACCTTCCCCTTCTCTCTACCATCTCTACTTCCTTCAAAAGTTTTTTGCAGAGAAAATAAAGCCTACAGTTGAAGGTTTTACATCTTGTGTGGACATTGCAATTTCTACAGACTTTCTTCCCTAGACAACGAACTTAGAGGTAACGTGCAAAACCCAAAAATCTAAACCAGCAGCTCTTTTGGGGGTAGTGCTACACCTGTAGATAAAGAAAATATCGCCTAAACCTTTACGGTTTAGGAGATATTCCCCTTGCAATGAGCCGCTGACTGCAGCGGCGCATGCGCATCGGGGATTCTCGGCTGAAAGCCCGGCAGACCTTGCTGGAAAAAAAGTCTCCCGCGTGCATGCGCGGGATCGACGCCATCGCAGCTTCAGCCACTCACAGCGCTGGAGCCGCAATACCCGGAAGACACGCCAAGGCAACATGCCCTCTCCCTTGGCGTGGACCAAGTAAGTTACTGATGCCTTGTTCTAAGGCAAGTACCGGTATTTCATAATGAGCTAGTATGCGGTGCATACTAGCTCATTATGCCTTTTGCCTTACAGGTGGCAAAATAATAATTTTTTGCTTCGGACTATACAACCGCTTTAATAAAGATATTTTGGAAAAAAAATAATGGAAAAATATAGTGTGATCACAACCAAGGGGGTTACAGGCATACCCCACTTTTAAGTACGCAATAGGGTTTATTTACTAAATTTTAATTTGGGGGGAGAGGGTGGCATGGGGATATGTGCTGGGGAGTGATTTGAGAGGGAAGAAGATATGTGCAAGTGGGGGGGGGGAATCGGACTCCCCACTAGCACATATCTTCTTCCCTCTCAAATCGCTCCCCAGCACATATCCCCATACCACCCTCTCCTCTCCCATCACTTAATTCGTTCACCTAGTATCTGCCTGCCCCCCCCCTCCTTCCCTCCTGGTTACTGTGTCCTCTCTCTCTCACTGAAGTTGTCCCACATACCAGCAGCACGGCTCTATCGGTTGTGTCTCTCCTCGGCTTCTCCTCCTGGCTGTGTACACAAGAACATTGAGCCAAGAGGGGGGGGAGCCGAAGAATGACTGTGTATTGCAGTCAGTGGAGAGAGAGAGAGAGGGATGGCTGCACTGTAAAGCCGAATGACGCTGCGGGACCCCGGGCGGCAGATGTCCCGGGTGACCGCACCACTTTATGGGGGCGGTGAAAAAGCGCACCCCCCCCCGCGCGCGAACCCACCCACCCTCCTTCCACACAGAGAGCCGCACAGCTGAATCCTGGAGTTCAGTGCAACTGCACATTTCGGCACTGAACTACAGGATTCAGCTGTGCGGCTCTCCGTGCGGGAGGAGGGGGTGGCGCGAGGGGAGAGGGGGTCTAGGCGCTTTTTCGCCACCCCCGCAAAGTGCCGCCCTAGGCCTGGGCCTTGTCGGCCTAGGCCATAATACATCTCTGCTAGACAATGTTCTTTCCTTGTGTAGCGCCCCCTTACTTTCAGTATGGGCACTACACTAAAGTTAATAGGGAATGGGAGAGTTACTTTGCTCCTATTCACAATTTGTTTAAATTGGGACTTCTGTCATTCCAGAAATGTCCACTGGGTCAGTCTGTACTCCAGGGATGTGGTACCATCCCTGGCCAGCAGTTGGCACCAGAAGGGTTCTGGCAGAGCAACTTTCCCCAGCAGCCAATTAGAGGAGTTTTCCCTCGCGGGGCATGCTGGGAAGGGGTATATCTGTGACAGGTGTCATGTGCTGAAATCTACTGGGAGGATTCGCTCCATTCATTCATTCAGCTCACTTAAAGTAATTGGCCTGTGGCCAGGGCCGATCCCAGACGGGGTGCACAGGGTGCACTGCACCCTAGGCGCCAGAAGGGAGGGGGCGCCAAAGTGTCAGGAGCACCGTTGGTCGGCAATCAGAGCAGGGGAGAGAGCCTGCACAAGGAGCAGCCCGGAAGTGCTGCATTAACATGGAGTCGGCTGGGGCGGGTGAGATGGAACTGGGAGCCCTGGCTGCATGTAACCCTGCCTGGGCTTGCCGCGTTTTCCCCTCCCTCCTCCTCCTGGATCGTCAGAGATCTGTCAATGAGGGCGCACTGCCGAGGGAACTCCTAGACACCTCCTCAGCGCTGACACAGCTGAAGGGAGACCGGGGATGCAGAAGATTTCCTGCCTCTCTGCCGTGCTGATTTCTGAAGATAAGGTCAAGTAGGACTTTCTATGTGGAGGAAGGAGGGGGTGAGAATTCCTGCCTGGGGGAGTTTATTTTAGTGGGGAGGTTAAGGAAAGGGGGTGGGTTTGCTTTTTGAGAGGAACCCCCTGTAAGTTTCTTGTAGAGAAGTTTACAGGGGGTGGTTATTGGCATGGATTTGGTTCTGGGTGGGAAGTTTGTTGAATGAAGGGAGATATTCTTTAGCATTAGATATGAGGGAGATATTTTCGCCTTGAGGTGTGATCGGAGACAGGGGGGTTAATATTGTGGGGATATATGAGGGAGGGTGGTGTTTTGCAGTGGGGAGTTTTGCTTGGGGGTGGGGGGTTCTTAAGCGGTAGAGGGGGGGATTTTTTCCTTTAATTCTCATTGATGTGACTCTGCAAGGTGCGTTTTGTGTGGGCATGGCAGCCCATTTATACTGTATGGGCTGCTGTGCCTCCTTGAATACAAAGAAAAGGTCAAAAGGACCCTCCATCATTTCTGGAGTCGCAGCCCGCACAGGAATCGCAAATGCAGAGCAGTTTCCAGTGTGGGTGTGATTCCTAATGCAGCATGCCATTAGGATTAAAGCAGATGTCCGATGAAACAAAAATGTTTAAAAGCCAGCAGCTACAAATACTGCAGCTGCTGACTTTTAATATTAGGGCACTTACCTGTCCTGGAGTCCAGCGCCGTCCGCAGTAGAGGACAAGCGATCGATCGTCACTCTGCTGACACCCCCCCCACCCCCGCCATCCTCGGTGAGGGAACCAGGAAGTGAAGCGCTCCGGCTTCACTGCCCGGTTCCCTACGGCGCATGCACAAGTCGCGATGCGCTGTGTTTTGGGAGCCGAGTGTTTCCCAGAACACAACTAGGGGGGGCCGGGATCTGACATCCTGCCCGCAGTCTACCCGCAGACTGTGTGGCCGGAAGTGGGTGCAAATACTTGTCTTTAGACAGGTATCTGCACCCCCCTCCCCCTGAAAGGTGTCAAATGTGACACCGGAGGGGGGGAGGGTTCCAACGGGTGGGAGTGGAGGTGGAGGGTGGAGCTCCGCTTTAAGGGCCGGTTCATACTGCTGCAATGCAGGAACCCTGCAAATCCACTGGGGGTTCCCACATCACATGTCTCCTGCCGGCAGTTCACACTGCCCCATGTGAACTGCTGGGAGTGCCAATTAAAACTTAATGGCACCCCCAAATCAGTTTGCATATCGCAGTGCGATCTGCAAATTCGGACAGGAATTGGATCGCATGGGTGTGAACACCCAGGGCTCGAGTCCTGCAGGAACGCATGGGAACAACGTTCCTTTACTTTTTCCACAGCAGGAACGCCGTTCTCATTGTCATCAAGGTGCACCTGTCCTCCCCTACCTCGGTCCGCCCATTCCTCCGCCTCCAGCGGCCACTGTAACAAAGTCCCGGCTCTAGTGATAGGGGGAACACTGATCCAATGGCAAATTGAATCAGTGTGATGTCAATTATAGGAGCCGGGACTTTGTTACAGCAGCAACTGGAGGAGGAGGCGGACTGAGGGAGGGGAGGACAGGGTCGCGCTGGGATATTCAAATCCCAGATTCAGACACATGCCAGGCTTCATTGCTAGACACAGATCAGGCTGCATTGCTGCACACTGATCGGGCTGCATTTGATGGGCACTGGCTAGGCTGCATTTGGTGGGCACTGGCTAGGCTGCATTTGGTGGGCACTGGCTAGGCTGCATTTGGTGGGCACTGGCTGGGCTGCATTTGGTGGGCACTGGCTGGCTGCATTTGGTGGGCACTAATAAGGCTGCATTTGGTGGACACTGGTAGGCTACAATTGGTGAGCAATGGTAGACTGCATTTTTATGGGCACTGATAAGGCTGCATTTGATGGGCACTGGTGAGGCTGCATTCATCTCCTGTACCATGTCTGCAGTCTCTGACCATCTCCTGTACCATGTCTGCAGTCTCTGACCATCTCCTGTACCATGTCTGCAGTCTCTGACCATCTCCTGTACCATGTCTGCAGTCTCTGACCATCTCCTGTACCATGTCTGCAGTCTCTGACCATATCCTGTATTATGTCTGGGGGCTCTTTCTAAACAGATTCTCTAACAGAGGCCCTCTGTGTCCATTAGAGAGACCCCCCCCCCCCTCTAGGTCCAATTAGAGTACTCTGCTTCTCTGTATTTTTTTTATTGTTAAGAGATCATGGGAGGATCCCAGTGTAACGATAACTCCTTAGGGGAGCATCTCTGTGTTTGAATCGTTGCCATTGAAACATTTGTAAAGGGGGAGGAGTTAGTAAGGTGGCCACGCCCTTGTAGGGGCGCCAGAAATATTTCTGCACCCAGGCGCATGTGACCCTAGGATCGGCCCTGCCTGTGGCAGAGGCCATAGAGCCAGAGCCAGGTCTTGCATAAACCCACGCACACAGGCATAAATCCCTAAACGTTGCTTTGCTGCATCCAGGAATTTACACCCCTGCATAAGTTTACACATCACTTCCTGCTGAGAGTTTTCTGACCCTCCAGTAGCAGGACATAAAAAGCTAATAACTAGTACTTCCTTAATGAAAAGTATATTAAAACACAAATCAATTCAAGCTGTGTGTTTATTCAGAGTATACACATGTGCAACCCTTATATTATATAACAAAATAATATCTGGTGAGCAGTGATGCACTGTGTATGGTATCAGGTCCTTCTGCACTGTAGTTGGTGTCATATGGTAACAATTTTCAACAGCATCTATAAGGTGTCTTGGTCTATTCAAGCATAATATATAATATCTAACCTTCATTAAAGGGAATTTCCAGGTTAGGTACAAAAGTCCCAACTGCCTAGAGGTCCAGCTGTACTGTAAATCTGTAAAGTAATGGTTATAGAACAATACTAGATTTCACCAAGAGGTGGTGCTGCAGTGAAATCTGTTAGTGCAGCTTCAAGTAAATCCCAGAACATTCGTTCTCAACCTCTTTACTTCAGAGGAACCTTTTAAAAACTTCTGGAGGAAACCATTAAGGAAATTTGTTTTAAAACAGAGATACCCTTTCAATTCGACCATCTCTCTCTTGTTGATTACCATCATTGAGTGAGTGAGTGAGAAACCTCTATAGCGCAGCACATGCGAACTGAATCGCCTCAGGGCGCTTAGTATCCATTCCCTACTGTATTTTTGCCTTCAGAATAAATGGGTTTTGAGTTTTCTCCTGAAGGCCTGGTGATTCACCTCCATTCGGATGCTGGTTGGTAAAGCGTTCCACAGTCTAGGCCCTTGGACTGCAAATCTTCGTTCTCCTTTGGACTTATATCTGGCCTTGGGTATCTGGAGTAGTTTTTGGTTGGTGGATCGGAGAACGCGAACGCGATCATTGTCTATCTCTTGTTGAAATTTATATTACCGGTACACAGGCAGCAGTGATAAATATAGAGTGTTATTAATACAATCATTATTTTGTGAGACTTTACGTAAAATCTCAAAGTGAATAGCATTGCAGTGATATATCAAAGTGAAGCATTGCTAGGGGTTATGCATTTCAATTGTTGGTAATGTAGATGCTATTTTGTAGTTCCTGTCTTTGCCCAATGCAGTAACACAAGTCCCGTTCCTCTATTCTCAGAAGAAGTTTCTCTGCCTGGAAAACAGCACATCAAAACATGTTCACAAACATATTAAATGTCATGAGATTTTAAAGAATGAAAAAAAAGGAAGGCTAAACGACATCAATCTTTGTTAAAGGTACGCTAACATTTAGCTAAAAAGCCAGTACACATAGTTTGAAATATTCTCACACACCAAAGGGTTAGCTCAGAATGTTTAACAAAGTGCATCCGTTTTCCATAAATTCTACTTGGACATCTAAATTATTGGATTCATTTTTTTTTTAATTATATATATTTATTTTTATTATATAACTGGTACTGCGCGACACTCACCTTTACTAGAAAGAAAAAAAAAACTCTTAATGGCAGAAGATGACAATATGGCATTAATACATTCCTCTCCCCCATATCTGATACCTGGCGGCCCACTAGGGATGCCAAAACTCACCATAGTAGTCTGTGCTATACAGTATGCAGAAATAGCCATGACCTTCTGGGTGCTGCTCTATATGCTTTCCCTGTGCACAAGGTGGAGATGTATGTAGTGTGGACTACTACCCCCCCCCCCCAAATATCAAATATGAATATTTACAATGAGCCAAGCTAGACCAATGTAGTCAGTCCAGTAGTCTGCGCTACATAAAGTGATAGTTGTGGTCTTCTAAGTGCTGCTCCAACAGCTTCCCCCCTACACAATAAACAGAGAGAGTTGCTCGATCGGCACTACCACCATTATTGAAAATTCCTTGTATTTTTTCTTTGATTAGGGAGGTGATGAAGAGGGACAGATGATATCATTATGCCTTCCTTGTCCAATCAGAGAATTTCTTGTATTCATTAAAAAAAGTGTCCTCTGAATGGTGGCAGTGCTGAATGAGTGAGTGAGTGCTGTGTTTAGCAGTGCTCCAGATATCCAGATTTCAGCAGCCCCAATGGCCCACAAATATCAAATATGAGCATTTATGACATAAAAAAAAAACGCAGATTTCCAGACTGAAATAATGCTTATTGGCACCCCCATCAACTATGTAAGGCCAGTCCTGGAAGCCTATCAATGGCACTATTCTTAAGCATCAGTCTAATTTGAAAAATCTTGGGGTCATATTTGATGCTAGTTTAAAATTTGTTCCACATGTACAAAATGTTGTCAGAACATCTTTTTTCCACTTGAGAAACCTTGCTCGGCTGCATCCTATGCTATCGTACACTGTAGCTGAAAAGCTGATCCATATATTTGTGCTCACCTGACTTTACTACTGCAATGCTCTACTCACTGGTGTACTAAATCCATTACGAATTGACTAAGATTTGTCACAAAATTCTGAAGCCAAAATGCTCACTAGGTCTGGTACAAGTAACATATTACCCCTATCCTGGAGTCTTTGCACCCGTTAAGTTTCACATATTGTAGACTTTAACCAATTGCCGACCGTCTCATGCCGATATATGGGCAAAACAACATATGGGTACATTGTTCCCTTAAAGAGCCGCTGGAGTCGCGTGCCCCCACAGCATGGCAAGGGACTTGATGTGCGTGGCCGGCAGGCACGATCGCCGCCGGCCATGTGCGTTAGCGGGTATGAGAGCCAGCATGGAGATTTGTGTGTGTAAACATACAAATCCCTGTTCTGTCAGGGGAGAGGAGACATATTGTTTGTTCCTAGTAAGTTGGAACAACAATATGTCTCCTCCCCCAGTCAGTCCTATCCCCCTACAGTTAGAACACATCCAGGGAACACACATTTAACCCCTTGATTGCCCCCTTTCCTACCAGTGACATTTATACAGTAATCAGTGCATTTTTATATTTTTTACCAGAAATATGTAGAATATATATTGGCCTAAACTGAAGAATTTTTTTTTTCCTTTTAAAACATTTTTGGGGATATTTATTATAGCAAAAAGTAAACAAAATATAATTTTTTTTTCAAAATTGTCGCTCTTTTTTGTTTATAACACAAAAATAAAAACCGCAGAGGTGATCAAATACCACCAAAAAAAAGCTGTGTGGTAAAAAAGAAGGATGCTAATTTTGTTTGGGTACCGAAAAAGAACATCAGAGAGTCATCTTCTCTAAGCTCCTTCAAATCAAATTTAAAAACTTTTTTTTTTTTTTAAGACAAGCTTTCACGTAATTGTCCCCCCCCCCCTTTGTTTTATCCTGTAAATTTCTTGTTTTATTTGTAAAGCACTTTGAGAAGCTACCTTTAAAAAGGTGCTATAAATATATATATATATATATATATATATATATATATATATATATATATATATATATATCTCATTATCAGATGTGAATACTTACATTGAGCCAAGCTGGGCCAATGTAAGCTTGCAAAAAAGATAAATTCTGGAGTTCCACTTTAAAATACCTTGTGCTGGCACCACAGAGTTGGACCGCTGCTCTTATACCCAAGCTGCGGCCTGGCTCTCAAGCAGTCCAAAATGCCCTCTGCAACACTGTTCTGAACAATGTGGTTGGGAGAAGAGGCTTTTGAACTTTTGATGACAGAATAGACTTAAAAAGTAAAAATTCCTTAAAGATATGGAGGCTACCATAGATCTACAAATAGCAGTTGCCTGGTGGTCATGCTGACCCTCTTAATTCAAAAACTGGAGTTAACCCAGAAAAAGTATGCACATAAGAATTTCTGATTATACCAATATGAATATTTCTTCTGTACCAACAACTTAAAGGGGTTGTAAAGGTTCAGCTATTATTTTATTTTTTTAAAACAAACATGTCATACTTACCTCCACTGTGCAGTTCGTTTTGCACAGAGTGGCCCCGATCGTCCTCTTCTGGGGTCCCACAGCGGCTCTCGCGGCTCCTCCCTGCAAGAGCTAACCCCCTCTGGGACGCTCACTCCCAAGGGGGTTAGCTTGCACGCGCGCTCGCTCCCGTGCCATACAATCGGTGTCCATAGCCGCCGATTGTATGACTCGGCCCCGCTCCTAGTGGCCGCGTCATTGGATTTGATTGACAGCAGCGGGAGCCAATGGCTGCGCTGCTATCAATCTATCCAATGAAGAGCCGACAAGACCTGGGGATCGTGCCCACAGAGATTCGGGGCTCAGATAAGTAAAACGGGGGCTTGGGGGGAGGGGGGCGGTGACTGCAAGGTGTTTTTTCACCTTAATGCATAGGATGCATTAAGGTGAAAAAACACAAAGGTTTACAACCAATTTAAAGAATTTAAGCCAAGGTGCCAGCGCAGAAGCCAGGAGGTTAGCCATTACAAACTCCATTTATTTTTTTATAATATCAGTGTCAGCCTGTTTTTTTTCCCCCTCAACAGGCTGCCAATTCACCACAAAGCACATATAACTGGTCATGCAATTTTTTTTTAATGCAGCACAACACATCACTCATCTGTGGGTTGAGTCGCAGTGCACTGCATTACTGGGTTGGGTTGTGGTGCACTACACTACTGTATTGTGGCATCCCACCTACATGCATTGGGTGCCATTAAAAATAAATGGCAACACCTTGTGTTTAATGCATTGCTGTGTGTTGCAGTAACTCGTACTAAATTTTCCTCAAGTTGATGAAACACAGTGGTATAAAATAGCCCCAATGACCATTTTGGGCTGATAAGTGAGCTCATTATTATTGGTCTGTTTATACACGGATCAAAAGAATCATGAGTCATTTCCACACATAGCATCAAAAATCTACTTACAAGGAACCTGCAGGATTAATGCTCAATCCAACGTGATACACATCACATTTGCATATTAATAACTCACCTTAAAATCACAGCAGTAGTAACAAAGCCTCCCTGCCCCCAATAGCACCGACTACTGTGTGTGAGATGGCTGGTTAAAATAAACTGGCTAATTCATCAAAGTCATTAAAAATACTCTGTTTAATGAATGGAGCTTGCATAATGACTGCTGTTTTGTGTTTCGAACTGCTCTTTATGGCCTCATTCTTTTCTAGATCTCTAAATATATCTTTGATTCGCTAATTAATTAAAATAGAGCTTGTGGGCAGTGGATAGAGAGAGAGAAGGAACCTTAGTTGAAGGGAGGTTCTGCCTGTATATGCATATATATATGCTGGTATCTATAGTCATTATGTTAAAAGGGGTGTTGATGAGATGGGGCTGAAGACTCACTATAGTCCAAGAAATTAAAAAAATACATCTATTCTCTTAACTCGTGGTTTGTACAGTACCATCTCTGTGAATCTTTGTATTCCTCTTTTTTTTCCAATGAATGTATATGTATAGCCAAAACATTTTTTTGTTCTAGATAAAGTAGAGATAATTTAGAACACCTGTTATGTGTGTTACAGCATGCTGCCAGGGTGCATTGGGGTGCCATCCAAAGTTATTGGCAAGTCCTGATCCAACCTCCAGGTTCATCCTGGTACTTCTGTTTTTCATGGTTTTTCTCAGCTTGCCCCAGGCTCACCCACCTCTGCTTGGCCCAGGCTCACCCACCTCCGCTTGGCCCAGGCTCACCCACCTCCGCTTGGCCCAGGCTCACCCACCTCCGCTTGGCCCAGGCTCACCCACCTCCGCTTGGCCCAGGCTCACCCACCTCCGTTTGTCCAGGTATGCATTGTCACAAGAGCAAAAGATGTGGGGAAATCTTCCAATGCATCTCTGGGCAAGCAGTGAACAGAAACCTTCCCCATGGGGCACAATTGGCAATACCCTGTCCAAAACGACAACATTTTGGCTATACATACACTATAATAATTTTTGACAATGCCATATCATTCATATCATAGAGCACTATTTAGTATTATTAGTGGTGAAGAAAATACCTGAGTGTCCAAATTATGAACTGCTGTGTCGATGTCCTGCAAAGCTCGCTCCATGAACTCAAACGCATGGCAGTCTACACACGGCCGAGCTTTGGAAAAGATTGTACATTAGTGGACATATATTTATATATAAGGAAGCAGTATAAGACTGGGCATTGCCAAAGTAAAACATTGTTTTATCACATCGAGACAATTGTGGTTAAATATAATGAGCTGCAAAACTCTTTGGGGATAAAAGTGGTAGAACCATGCAATGCAAAGTACAGCCCAACGCCACTCTCTGGAAATCCCCACACCTTCCCTGAGGTTGCCCATAAGTATATATGCTGTCTTGAATGATGCTGGATGTCTTAACCCGGAGACTATGGACATCTTGTGGTAGAGAAAACAGTTACTGTGGAGAACAGTGCCAGAGAGGAGGTGAGTATTTTTGCCCTTGATGTAACTGACAGGGGTAATAACCCTCCCATTACTCCTACTCTATCCAAATTAAAAAGTTTTGCCCATAGTTCTACTTTAAAGGGTAACTGAAGTACCGTTGTAAAAAGGTGCGCCCAGTCTCCTACAGCACTGTAAACTGAGCTGCGCAATTGCAGCTCAGCTTACAGTGCTGGGATGATGGCCTCCCGTGAGTACACAGGAGTGACGTCATTCCCCGTTGGACAATGAAGAGGCCCAAATACCAGCACTCAGAAAAAGATGCCAGCACAGGGTAATGGTACATGTAAGTATGGAAAATGTAGTTCTGCTTTAAGGTTTAGCGAGCATATGGCTCCCTCCTCTTCTTCTCAAGTAAGCATGAGAGAAGGGTGCAAGGTTGGAAAATAATAGCATTTGGGATAGATTTTCTGCACTGTTCAGTTGCCATTGAGTAGTGCCCTCCGAGAGTAGTGGTCTTCTGTGAGATTGTTGACTAAAAAATGTTTAGATGGCCCTTTGTCCTCTATTCTCTACCAACTGCTTTAGACAGTCCAGTACACTACTTACTTTCAGCCGGGACAACAGTGCCTTGCTCAGATAAACTTCCAGTCACCTTCTGAGCCAGGGAGGTGACCGTAAATATGCCTGTGACCAGCCCCAGAAAAGTCATCATGGCGGCAATGAAGGACATGATGAAAATCTGCAAAATATGAGAAATAGGAAAAGCTACAATAATGCTGTTTATCTTTAGAAACATAGGTGAAGATTTACTAAAACTGTTCCACCCAGAATCTGGTGCAGCTGTGCATGGTAGCCAATCAGCTTTCATACTCCTACTACTTGTCCTCTCTGCGGCCTTTGATACGGTTGACTACCCGCGTCTTCTGAATAAATTCTATTCCCTTGGCCTCCAAGATTCTGTTCTATCTTGGTTCTCTGCCTACCTATCAGCGCTCCTTTAGTGTTACAACTCTGTCTCCTCCTCTCCATTGCCCCTTTCTGTGGGGGTCCCCCCAAGACTTTGTTCTTGGACCCCTTCTCTTCTGTATTTACAACTCCTCCGTTGGTCACTTGATAACCGCCCACGGCTTCCAATACCACTTATACGCGGATGACACCCAAATCTATCTGTCTACTCACCTCACTCCTTCATTCTCGTCTCACATTACTACAGTTGTGGCCAAAAGTTTTGAGAATGACACAAATATTAGTTTTCACAAAGTTTGCTGCTAAACTGCTTTTAGATCTTTGTTTCAGTTGTTTCTGTGATGTAGTGAAATATAATTACATGCACTTCATACGTTTCAAAGGCTTTTATCGACAATTACAGTGGGTGACCGCGTTATTGTGTCAATCTCGCTCCCTTTCTCGGCGAGATTGACCACCTACGAGCCCCATCGCGGAGGCCAGCGCCGAGCTGGCTTGCCGCGATGGAGACAAAGACGCCATAGAAGCGACAGGAGATCCGACTTGGATTCCTGCCAATTCTAGCGTCGGCATTTGGTATGCATTCCCGAGAGGGAGAACTTCACGCCAATTTTTAAATAAAAAACCGACATGGGTTCCCCCCCCAGGAGCATACCAGGCCCTTAGGTCTGGTATGGGTTGTAAGGAGACCCCCCTACGCCGAAAAACTGACGTAGGGGGTTCCCCCTACAATCCATACCAGATCTGTATCCAAAGCACGCTACCCGGCCGGCCAGGAAAGGAGTGGGGATGAGTGAGCGCCCCCCCCTCCTGAGCCGTACCAGGCTGCATGCCCTCAACATGGGGGGGTTGGGTGCTCTGGGGCAGGGGGCGCACTGCGGGGCCCCCCCACCCCAGAGCACCCTGTCCCCATGTTAATAAGGACAGGGCCTCTTCCCGACAGCCCTGGCTGTTGGTTGTCGGGGTCGGTGGGCGGGGGGCTTATCGGAATCTGGGAGCCCCCTCAAATAAGGGGGCCCCAGATACCGGCCCCCCACCCTAAGTGAATGGATATGGGGTACATCGTACCCCTACCCATTCACCTGGAGGCAAAGTGTTAAAGTTAATAAACACACGACACAAGGTTTTTTAAAATAATTTATTAGTCTGCTCCGGAGGCCCCCCCTGTCTTCTTTAGCTCTTTTAGCAGGGGGGGGGGGCTTCTTCTTTCTCTATATGGGGGGTCTTCTCCACTCTCCGGGGGTCTTCTCCACTCTCCGGGGGGTCTTCTTCTATGTTCGCCGTTCTCCGCTGTTGACTCATGTGTCATGTCATGTATTTATTAACTTTAACACTTTGCCTCCAGGTGAATGGGTAGGGGTACGATGTACCCCATATCCATTCACTTAGGGTGGGGGGCCGGTATCTGGGGCCCCCCTTATTTGAGGGGGCTCCCAGATTCCGATAAGCCCCCCGCCCGCAGACCCCGACAACCAACGGCCAGGGTTGTCGGGAAGAGGCCCTGTCCTTATCAACATGGGGACAGGGTGCTCTGGGGTGGGGGGGCCCCGCAGTGCGCCCCCTGCCCCAGAGAACCCAACCCCCCCATGTTGAGGGCATGCAGCCTGGTACGGCTCAGGAGGGGGGGGGGCGCTCGCTCGTCCCCACTCCTTTCCTGGCCGGCCGGGTAGCATGCTTTGGATACGGGTCTGGTATGGATTGTAGGGGGACCCCCTACGTCGGTTTTTCGGCATAGGGGGGTCTCCTTACAACCCATACCAGACCTAAGGGCCTGGTATGCTCCTCGGGGGGGAACCCATGTCGGTTTTTTATTTAAAAATTGGCGTGGAGTTCTCCCTCTCGGGAATTCATACCAAATGCCGACGCTAGAATTGGCGGGAATCCAAGTCAGATCTCCCGTCGCTTCTATGACGCGCTCGCTGGAATGTGCTTTGTCTATTCCAGCGAGTGCGAGATGTCGGCACCATGTCGCCGAGAATCAGCGCGATGCTGTCGTGCTAGAAACACATTCTCGGCAACATCCACTGTACATGACATTTATGCAAAGAGTCAGTATTTGCAGTGTTGGCCCTTCTTTTTCAGGACCTCTGCAATTCGACTGGGCATGCTCTCAATCAACTTCTGGGCCAATTCCTGACTGATAGCAACCCATTCTTTCATAATCACTTCTTGGAGTTTGTCAGAATTAGTGGGTTTTTGTTTGTCCACCCGCCTCTTGAGGATTGACCACAAGTTCTCAATGGGATTAAGATCTGGGGAGTTTCCAGGCCATGGACCCAAAATGTCAACGTTTTGGTCCCCGAGCCACTTAGTTATCACTTTTGCCTTATGGCACGGTGCTCCATCGTGCTGGAAAATGCACTGTTCTTCACCAAACTGTTGTTGGATTGTTGGAAGAAGTTGCTGTTGGAGGGTGTTTTGGTACCATTCTTTATTCATGGCTGTGTTTTTGGGCAAAATTGTGAGTGAGCCCACTCCCTTGGATGAGAAGCAACCCCACACATGAATGGTCTCAGGGTGCTTTACTGTTGGCATGACACAGGACTGATGGTAGCACTCACCTTTTCTTCTCCGGACAAGCCTCTTTCCTGATGCCCCAAACAATCGGAAAGAGGCTTCATCGGAGAATATGACTTTGCCCCAGTCCTCAGCAGTCCATTCACCATATTTTCTGCAGAAGATCAATCTGTCCCTGTTGTTTTTTTTGGAGAAAAGTGGCTTCTTTGCTGCCCTTCTTCACACCAGGCCATCTTCCAAAAGTCTTCGCCTCACTGTGCGTGCAGATGCGCTCACACCTGCCTGCTGCCATTCCTGAGCAAGCTCTGCACTGGTGGCACTCCGATCCCGCAGCTGAATCCTCTTTAGGAGACGGTCCTGGCGCTTGCTGGACTTTCTTGGGCACCCTGAAGCCTTCTTCACAAATGCAGTGGAATTTTTTTTATGGGATTAAGTAAATTTTCATGGCAAAGAAGAACTTTGCAATTGATTGCAATTCGTCTGATCACTCTTCATAACATTCTGGAGTATATGCAATTTCCCATCTCAAAAACTGAGGCAGCAGACTTTGTGAAAATTTGTATTTGTGTCATTCTCAAAACTTTTGGCCACGACTGTAACTTACTAACAGACATATCAGCATGAATGGCCTGCCTTTAAAACCAAGCTGGTAATATTCCCCCTGCCCGTGCCTCCTCCATCAAAATCAACAATGTAACCATCAGTCCCTCCCCTCAAGCCAGTGTACTAGGTGTAATCCTAATCCCAAAAGTACATTTTCTGGACTTCTGCTGGGACAATAAAAAAAACGGGACATGAGTTGGATTTTCGGGACTGTCCCAGCAAATTAGGGACTGTTGGCAAGCATGCATTTACATGTTATGCAAGTTGAATTAGGTTAAAAATGCATCCAATTTGCATATAAGGGAATCCAGCCTAAAGAATAATCCAGTGACTTTAGACATCACTGCCCTTTTTTAACTGACCTGCACCATGCAGTGGAAATGGAGATATATCTCTGTTCAGGTCCTAAATGCCACCATATGCATACACACACATGTGATACTAGTTGTGCCACACGTTAACCCTTACATATCCATAGCAAACTTGTTTAAAAACAAGAATTCTTAGTTTACATGTATTACATGTTCAAGCTAGCCAATTGCATCAAAATGATCTGTCTCTTCTCAGTGTCTACTGTACATTGCAGATTGCCAACCTATTAAATAGCATTCTCTTAAAAGCTTGAACATATAATGCTGATATGGAGCAAACAGACAGCTGGAGCTGAGCTACAAACCAAGATCCAGTGATGCATGTTCACAAGAAAAGACTCACAGTAGGTTGGAGTCTTTGGCCCTCAAGTCTATGGCCCTCAAGTTGCATGAAAGTCGGACCAAAGTAGTGCATGAACATGATGTTGCTGTAACTTTAAGTTGCACATATATGAATTGTTACCATACCACAACCTAAACAACTTGTCATGCAACGTCAGTGTCCAAGATGTATGAGCATCATGTGTTAGGAAAAATCCCCCCTTCCCTCCAAAAAAAAAAAAAAAATGGAGCACTAATCAGCATATTTAGCCCTACGCATAAATTCTCCACAAACAAATATTCCCCCTCCTCCCAATACAAATCTCTCCCTGCTGAAATTCCCCTCTTCCCAAATGTTCCCTGCTAGCACAACTATCCCTCCCCAAAAAAGCACCCTGTTAGCACACATCCTCACCCCTCAAATTTCCCCTCCAAGCAAAAATCCTCCCCCTCTCCAGGACTCTCCAGCACAAATCCTCTCCTCCCCCAAATGTCCCCTCCTAGCACAAATATCCCCCAGTCATCCCAACTAGCATAAATCCCCCCCCCCCCCCTTAGCACAAATATCCATCAATCATCCCTACTAGCACAAATCCTCTCCTCCAAATAATCTCCCTCTTCTTGCACAAATCCTCCCTTCCAAATTCCCCCTCCTAGAAAAAATACTCTCCCCCCCATTCCCCCAGCACAACCCCCCCCCCCCAAAACACCCCTTGAATTTCAAATCCTAGCACAAACCTTACCCCTGTCACCCCGCCACCCCCCCCCCCCCCCAAAAAAAAATCTCCCTCCTAGCACAAATTTCCCCACTAGTACAAACACCCCCCCATCATCCCTACTAGCATAAATCCCCCTGAATCCCCATTTCTAACTGCCCCAATATTTCCTATCCTAGTACAAATCCCCCCATCACCTCTTTTAGCCCTGTTGGTGTGTTTTATCAATGATTTACTTATATCTAATCCAGTGCAATAGTATGACAGCTGCAGTATTACAGACATCTCTTGGTCTCTGTACCTGCAGTGCATTGTGGGAAGCAGCAGCGACTAGAGCATACCTCCCAACTGTTTGAGATGGGAATGAGGGACACACCTATCTGCAAAAGTATGCAGGCATAGGACACACCTCTGGCCACGCCCCCTTAAAGGAAAATCGTACAAAAAAACAAGATTGGTTAAAGCCACAAGTGCTTTTTTTTACCACTACCATTTCTTTATATTGGCTTATGGAATTTACAAATGCAGCGATTTAGAAATCAGATCCAAATTTTAGTGCTGGAAAACACTTTTTGATAGATAAAAAGTGCATTTTATATACAACTATATAGATCAGACCAAAATGAGGGACAAGTGAGGAGGAATGAGGGACAGAGGGACATTGCTCCAAATCAGGGATAGTCCCTCCAAATCAGGGACAGTTGGGAGCTATGCTAGAGGGTTTCCTACCTTTTGGGACAGAGCCGTGTTGCTGCAGCAGACAGGAGCAGTCTGAAAAGCCAAGTGGATGTGACAGAGCAGACAGACGGGCTTCTCTTGTACTCCTTCCTCGCTCGTTGGGTCATTGCTATGGAGAATTCCCATAGTTACATTCAGATCTGTCGGGACACAGCTGGCTTATAACAAGCATTTCCAGTATCTACAGTGTGGGATGTGGAAACTACTTTCCAGAAAAATAATACTGTGCAACAGCTGTACATGCAAGATGGCAGATATGGGGCTCATGCACATGGACGTAGTAAAATGATATCTATGCAGGATCTTGCTGGTAGAAAGGTGCTGCAAAAAAATAAATAAATGCATTTAATAGTACAAAAACTGCTTCTGTTCAGATGGCAAAACATCAGCAAAATGTTATCATCTAAGATTTTTCTTCAATTTCTCTAGCTCATGCCGCGTACACGTGACCATTTTTTAAGTTTTTTTTTACGTGATTCTTGTCAAGTCTGCCTTGCCTACACACGATCGTGAAAAAAAAAATGCTTGAGCAAAGCGCGGTGACGTACAGTACATGAAAAACGGTCGTGTGTACGCGACATTAGTTTTCAGTCCCAGCAAGTACGCAGGTACACACATTTACAAGCGAGTTATGCAGAAGTAATGACTGATAATGCAGAATGTTCTGCTTTGATTTTACTCATTGAATGCAGAACAAGATTACTGAGCACAAGGCAGCTATACAATTGTAGCGCTACTCTTGACTAGGGCCACTGATTTAAAGTCCCAGGTTCAATTCATGCTAGTGCAGCTGCCAGGGTTGGACTGGGACAAAAATTTGGCCCTGGACTTCATCCAGACCGGCCCACTTTAATTCAATAAAATGCTGACCCCCCCTTAAAAAACACCCACCAAAAGGCCCCTACATCCATTATTGTATATCATGAGAGGGTGAGAGAAAGAGGGAATGAGAGAGAGAGGGGGGGGGTTGAGGGAGAGGGGGTGGGTGTAAAAGAGCGGGGGCATTTTTTGGGCTAAAAGTAGCCTGAGTGCTTTCACACTGGGGTGCTGCGCTGGCAGGACGTTAAAAAAAGTCCTGCAAGCAGCATCTTTGGGGCGGTGGAGGAGCGGTGTACACACTCCTGCCCATTGAAATGAATGGCCACCGCTGCTGAAGCGCCTGCAAAGCACTTCGGCAGCAGCACTACATAAGCGCATTTAACCTTTCATTCGGTTGCTAGCAGGGGGTTCAAAGAGCCGGCTAGTGGCCGAATAGCGCCGCTAAAACGACAGAAAAGTGCCGCTAAAATTAGCAGCGTTTTACCGTCAATGCCCGCCCCAGTGTGAATGCAGCCTAAGAGTCAGGGAGTGAATGAGACAGAGGAGGGAGCAGAGACAGAGGGGGGGGGCTGAGAGAGATGGGGGCTGAGATACAGAGGGGGGTATGAGAGACAGAGGAGAAGGCTAAAAGAGGGGGGGACTGAGAGACATGGAGAGCTGAGAGACTGATAGAGACAGATAGCCAGCAGTGGCAGCACTGAGTCTCCCTCTTGATCCGGGGGTGATCTCGCTGCTCTGCCCCCTCCAACGGCTCCTTGGCAGCCTCTGCCTCATGCATGTTCTCTTCCTCCAGGCTCCCAGTCAGCCTTTCCTCTGGCTGGGGGCGCATGGTTAATGGAGCAGAGAGGAGGTGGAGGAATCGAAGTTCTGGGAGCACCAGGGTGGCCGCGCTCCCTCCTGTTCACCTCTTTGGTGGTCAGGGAGGGGGTGGAGCTCTTCTCCCTCCTCGGCTCTTACGTCCAACTGCCCCCTCGCTGGCCACCTTCCCCAAATCCCCGCCGATGTTTTCTGCCACGCTCCCGCTGCCACTCTGCCATCGGCCCACCGGGAAACTGCCGGTAGTCCCGATGGCCAGTAAATGCCTGGCAGCCGCCAGGCAAACAGTATCTTCACCCACTGGCTCAATAAAGTCAGCTGAATAAAGACCATTAGTGTTGCCTTTTTTACATGTATTGCTATAGTAACTTGGATAGGGTTCAGGGAGCTGTGGGATACAGGCTCCTGGGCCCCTATGTTGACCTGATGGGGCCCAGGAAAATGTAATTCCATCCCCCCATAAGCAAGTAGGAAGGAGAGAAGTTTCAGAAAAAAAGAACTGTAATGCTG
Organism: Rana temporaria; assembly: GCF_905171775.1. Classification (NCBI taxonomy): domain Eukaryota; kingdom Metazoa; phylum Chordata; class Amphibia; order Anura; family Ranidae; genus Rana; species Rana temporaria. The sequence continues at coordinate 619,180,398 of NC_053489.1, read as the reverse complement.
GTGTCCCTGCTCACTAGCGCCCCCTTATAATGCGCCCATGGCACTAAACATATGTGCCATACATTGGATACACCACTGGATAATCTGCATTACTAAATGGAACAACTTCCTTTTTATCTTCAGTAATGGGACACTAAGTGGACAACACTGAGGTACCAGTATAAATTACCCAGGCCAGGCAAGCTTTACAGTCTGTGTAGCAGCAGAGGTTCTAAAGTGGACAGTCACTAAAATTGTCTCCTCCACTGGGCCAATATTCACAGTGTCCTTCTGATATGTAATACACTTAAATTCCAGCAGACAGGCTCTCCCTGTATACTCCCAAGGCAGGTCTTAGCAATGCAGCAATGAAAGCAGGCAGCTCTGGACAAGAACGGTGGGCTCTGGGTTCCAGACTATTTATGCACCCCCCAACCACCATCTGGACACAGCTCTCCAGGGATTGGCTGGGGCTGCCTAAATATTCAAGTTGCCCATCCAATTCTCCCACCAACTATATTCTAGAGAGCTCCTAAAAAAAAGGGGGAAGCAGCCAGATTAGCAGCCTACGGAGCACAGAGCAAGCTGCAACAATTACACACACAGCTCTGCTGCTTACATAAGAGCAAACTAAATCTGCCAACCTAAAAAAATAGCAGCCTGGCAAGAGTGTGCTACACTATATGTTTGTATCTTCACACGGTCATAATGTATGGTATACCTATGTAAGGGATGTGTTTACCCACAGAGGGATGCACAGGTGTTCCATGCATCCCCAAGCAAAGCAGTCCCATTGCTGCCAATCGACTCGAATGGGACTGCCTGTCTGGGAATGTATGCAACACCTGTGCATTCTGGAGTAGGTAAACATACCCCTCACGTGGGTATATGTGTACAATGTAATACTCTCCATTTGAACAAGGCCTAAAAAATAGATTAGATAGTTCTATAGGTTTAAAACTGCAAGGTTCTGCTGTTATCCTACATTGTGCAAGACCTGTGTTCAAATTTACCTGCTGTTTATTCAATTAGCTACAAGCCCAGCAGGCCATCTCCCTATTCTATTTAATCTGAGCTCATTTCCTCAGGTGTTGCCCGAACAGCAGCTAGTGTTCCTAGCCCCAGGTCCTCCAGCGTCTCCATGTGATTTTGAGTTTTCTTGGGTATATGTACAATACGGGTGGGACAGTTGGTCCTGCATTGTATCTGATGGAGTCAAAAAGTCTGTGACCGGTGAAACAGCTTCAGGAGACCAGTTGCACCACCTGGTGGAAGCCTGTGGGAGTAAGGTAAAGTAATTCAGCTTATTCTTCTGTTTCTACAGTAGATCTAATGGGCAATTAACCCTTGCAATGTAGGGAGACCCCACTGTAAGGGTCATTTTTTGCTGTTGCCCATAGTGGAGTTTTAAGTTTTCTATTGCTGTCTGTGTACTTTTTTTGGGGAGATGTCTCTTTACTTTCTGTCCCGGTGGAATGTTGTGACAACCTGGAAAAGAGTCTCATGCCGCGTACACACGGTCGTTTTTCGGCATGAAAAAAAACGTCATTTTTAAAAACGTCATTTAAAATCATTGCCTGTGGGCTTCACATCGTTTTTTGGCTTCTGAAAAACGACAAAAAAAATATTTGAAATGCTGCATTTTTTAACCACTTGCTTACTGGGCACATAAACCCCCTTCGTTCCCAGGCGAAATCTCAGCGTCCGGCACTGCGTCGCTTTAACTGACAATTGCGCGGTCGTGCGACGTGGCTCCCAAACAAAATTGGCGTCCTTTTTTCCCCACAAATAGAGCTTTCTTTTGGTGGTATTTGATCACCTCTGCGGTTTTTATTTTTTGCGCTATAAACAAAAAAAGAGCAACAATTTAAAAAAAATATATTTTTTTTTTACTTGTTGCTATAATAAATATCCCATTTTTTTTTTAAAAAACTATTTTTTTTCTCAGTTAAGGCCGATACGTATTTTTCGACGTATTTTTGTAAAAAAAAAAAAAAAAAAATCGCAATAAGCGACTGGTTTGCGCAAAAGTTATAGCGCCTACAAAATGGGGAACAGAATTATGATTTTTTTTATTATTTTTTTTTTTTACTAGTAATGGCGGCGATCTGCGATTTTTATTGGGACTGGGATATTGCGGCGGACGTATCGGACACTTTTGACACAAATTTGGCGCCATTCACATTTATACGGCGATCAGTGCTATAAAAATGCACGAATTACTGTATAAATGTGACTGGCAGTGAAGGGGTTAACACTAGGGGGTGAGGAAGGGGTTAACTGTGTAGCCTGGGTGTGTTATAACTGTGTGGGGGGAGGGGGGTGACTGGGGGAGGGGACCGATGCTGTGTCTCTATGTACAAGAGACACAGATCGGTCTCCTCTCCTCTGACAGCACGTGGAGCTCTGTGTTTACACACAGAGCTCCACGTCCCTGCTGTCACCTGCCGTGTCACCGACGATCGCGTGTACCCGGCGGCAGGGCAGGACTTAGGGTGGTGGGGGCCCCTGGGCTTGAGTGTTGAAGGGGCCCCCTGGAGCCGAGAATTGGGGGGGATCGAAGTTGTTGAGCGGGGGGGGGGGGGAATTGAAGTTGTTGAGCGGGGGGGAGCGCATTAAAGTTGTTGAGCGGGGGGGGATTTTGCAGTTGTTGAGGGGGGGAGTGCCTCTCACCTGTGCCAACAGCCGGGGCCACAGACTGTCATTAGCCCGGCTGTCGGCTTTCTTCCCTTCAGCAGCCACAGTCCTCCACACACCACTCTGGTTCCTCCTGCTTCCGTGCTGCCTCCTCTTGCAGTGCGGGAAAATTAACCCTTTTGCGGGACTGCGGGAAGAAGCTGTCTGTGCGGGAAAGTCCCGCAGAATCCGTGCATGTTGGGAGGTATGCGCAGGGCCGCCATCAGGAATTTTGGGGCCCCTTGCACAGCTTAAGGCATGGGCCCCCTGAAGCAGAGAACCTAGGGGGGGTGGGGGTGCTGCCGCCTGAAATTGAGAAGCGTGGGGGCTGCCGCAAATTGAGAAGCGGGGGGGGGCCTTTACAAAAAAAATAAGAAATAAAGAAGAAAACAAATATATATAAATATATGTAGCCATCCGGGGCCCTGGGGACCTCTGGGCCTTTTAATAAAAATAAAAAATAAACCTCTGGGCCCTTTAATAATAAAAAAAAAAACATTTATAAAAAATACATAAAAAAAGGGAGGTTGCCAAACCCGGGGGCCCTGGGGACCTCTGGGCCCCTGGGAACCTCTGGGCCTTTTAATAAAAAATAAACAAAAATAAAAAAAATAAAATAAAAAAAGGGGGGGTTGCCACATGGGGCCCTGGGGACATCTGAGCCCTTTAATAAAAAAAAAAATATATATATATATATATATATATATATATATATATATATATATATATATATATATATAAAAAATGTAATTTTTTTAATAAAAAAATAAAAAAGGTGGGTTGCCATCCGGGGGCCCTGGAGACCCCTGGGCCCTTTAATAATAATAAAAAAAATATATATACAGTGATACCTCGGTTCACGAACGCTTCTGTTCACGAACAACTCGGTTCACGAACAGAAAAGTTCATATAAATATGCTCCGGTTCACGAACTCCGCCTCGGTTCACGAACAGGAGCCGCGGCCATTTTAATGCTATTTCCAGGCTGTCACATGGTCGTGACTTCCTGTAGGAAGATCGTGGAGAGAAGAAGACACACAGAAAGAAGTGTACTGCGAGTACTGTGCATACATTTCAAGGTATTTTTTGATTTTTGGTGTGCTTTTTAGCACATACAGTACTGTACTGTACTACAGTACTGTTCTTGCTGTTCTTGCTGTATTGTACAGTTCACTGGACACCCAATATGGCTCCCAAGAAGCATAGTGGAAAGAATAAAGTGCAGAGCAGCAATGAAGGTGACAAGAACAGCAATGCAGGTGACAATGTGCAAAGGGGAAATGCAAGTGACAATGTGCAAAGGGGAAATGCAAGTGACAATGTGCAAAGGGGAAATGCAAGTGACAATGTGCAAAGGGGAAATGCAGGTGACAAGAATGTGCAGCGCAATATGGCTCCCAAGAAGCATAGTGGAAAGACGAAAGTGCAGAGCAGCAATGAAGGTGACAAGAACAGCAATGCAGGTGACAATGTGCAAAGTGGAAATGCAAGTGACAATGTGCAAAGTGGAAATGCAAGTGACAATGTGCAAAGTGGAAATGCAAGTGACAATGTGCAAAGTGGAAATGCAAGTGACAATGTGCAAAGTGGAAATGCAAGTGACAATGTGCAAAGGGGAAATGCAGGTGACAAGAATGTGCAGCGCAAGCATGGGGGCAAAAAGAAAGTGCAGAGCAGTAGTAAAGGTGACAGCAAGGTTGTGAAGAAAATAACCATTGAGCTGAAGAAGGAAATTATAGAAAAGCATGACCGTGGTATTCGTGTGACTGATCTGGCCTCGGAGTACAAGATGGCAAAGTCAACAATCTCGACTATTCTGAAAAACAAAGCCGCCATCAAAGGAGCTGATGTTGCAAAAGGAGTAACAATGTTAACCAAGCAGAGGACGCAAGTGCTGGAAGAGGTGGAAAAACTTTTGCTTGTGTGGTTGAATGAGAAACAGCTGGCAGGTGATAGCGTTAGTGAAGCTATGATCTGTGAGAAAGCCAGGAAATTGCACAGTGATTTACTGCAAAGAAGCCCCTCTACAACTGCAGCAAGTGACGAATTTAAAGCCAGTAGGGGGTGGTTTGAAAAATTCCGCAGGAGAAGTGGCATCCACAGTGTGATTAGACATGGTGAGGCTTCCAGTTCTGACAAGGCCGCAGCAGAAGCCTACAAGTTAGACTTTGCGGAATTCATGAAGACAGAAGGATACGTCCCTCAACAAGTGTTCAACTGTGATGAAACAGGGCTCTTCTGGAAAAAAATGCCGAACAGAACCTATATCACGCAGGAGGAAAAGGCACTACCAGGGCACAAGCCCATGAAGGACAGATTGACCCTTTTGCTGTGTGCCAACGCAAGCGCCGATCTGAAAATTAAACCACTACTGGTGTACCATTCTCAGACCCCTCGTGCATTTAGGGAACAAAATGTGAACAAGGCCAGACTGCCCGTCATGTGGAGAGCCAATGCCAAAGCTTGGGTCACAAGGCAATTGTTTATGGAATGGCTGCACGAGGTGTTTGCACCCACCGTCAGAAAATATCTTTCTGATAACCAGCTGCCTGAAAGGTGCCTTCTTCTGATGGACAATGCCCCGGCACACCCTCCAGCCTTGGTGGATGATATGGATGCTGAGTATGACTTCATCAAGGTAAAGTTCCTCCCCCCCAACACAACACCACTTCTGCAGCCTATGGACCAGCAAGTCATCTGCAACTTCAAGAAGCTGTACACAAAGGCGCTCTTCACTAGGTGTTTTAATGTCACTGAAGAGACATCCTTGACTTTGAAAGACTTCTGGAAGAAACATTTCAATGTTGCCCACTGCATTAACCTCATTGACAAAGCCTGGGAAGAGGTCACTCCCCGAACCCTAAATTCAGCCTGGAGGAAACTGTGGCCAGAATGTGTCGCTGAACGTGAACATGACATTGAAGTGCCTGATGCTGAGGTAGTGGAGGAAATTGTGTCCATGGGCAAGAGTATGGGTCTGGACGTTGATGGTGCTGATGTGGAAGAGCTTGTTGAGGAACATAGGGAGGAGCTGACCACGGAAGAACTTTCTGAACTCCACAGTGAGCAGCAGAAGGCACTTCTTGAGGAGCATTCCACTGAGGAAGAGGAAGAAAGGGAGGAGGTTAGCAGTGATGCCATAAAATCCATTATGCAAAAATGGAATGAGTGCCATGATTTTTTTGAAAAGCACCACCCCAACATAACTGTCGTGAACAGAGTGTTAAATCTCATGAATGATAATGTGGTCTCTCATTTCCGGAGGGTTATGCAGCGCAGGAAGAGACAAGTGACATTGGACAGATTTTTCAGCAAAACTGAGCCTGCAGCTAGGAGACAAAGGAGAGAGGAAACCCCTGAAGGAGATCCCCCTGATGTCCTTATGGAGGGGGACTCTCCCTCCAAACAATAACTGCCTCCCACCTGCCTCCCACCTGCCTTCCTCCATGCCAGAAGTCATCACAAGCAAGGTTAGTGTCCTCTCTTTATACATTACTATACTGTACTAATGTGTATTGTAATTTTTGTGCTTCAAAAACCCCCAAAAAAAGGTCAGCACGGATTAACCGGATTTACATTGAACCCTATGGGAAAATGTGCCTCGGTTCGCGACCAATTCGGTTCGCGACCAGAGTCAGTTCACGAATTAAGTTCGTGAACCGAGGTATCACTGTATATATATATATATATATATATATATATATAAAAATAAATATATAATTTTTTTTTTTTTTTTACAAAAAATAAATAAAAAAAAGGGGGGTTGCCGTCCGGGGCCCTGGAGACCCCTGGGCCCTTTAATAATAATAATAAAAAATATATATATATATATATATATATATATATATATATTATATTATATATATAAAAATTAAAAATATATAAAAAAAACATTTTTTTACAAAAAATAAATAAAAAAAGGGGGGGTTGCCCTCCGGGGCCCTGGGGGCCTCCGGGCCCCTGGGGACCTCCGGACCCCTTTTTTTAAAGGGGGCCCCCTATTGGGTGGGGCCCCTGGGCTTGAGCCCAGTCAAGGCCAATGGTAAGTCCGGCCCTGCCCGGCGGACATCGCGGCCGCCAGGTACACGCATCGGGTCTTCGGCGATGCGTCGGGACACTTTTTACCCGCCGCGCGCCACCCAGTGGCGCGCGCGGGTAATGCACATAAAGGCCGTTTTTAAACGGCCACTTGGCACTTGAGAGCCGCGCTGCGGACGTATTTCGTCTATAGCGCGGATCTCAAGTGGTTAATGTCGTTTTTTAAAATTTTGTTTTTCGGGTTGTAAAAAATGATCGTGTGTGGGCTAAAATTACGTTTTGGGAGCGCTCGTTCTGGTAAAACTACCATTCATAATGGAGTAAGCACATTCATCACGCTGTAACAGGCAAAAAAGCGCGAATCGTCTTTTACTAACACGAAATCAGCTAAAAGCAGCCCAAAGGCGAATAGAACTTCCCCATCAATGTCCTGTCGTACGTGTTGTACGTCACCGCACTTGGTTCATCATTTTTCAAAAACGATGGTGTGTGGGCAACGTCGTTTTTAATGATGAAGTTGGAAAAACTTCTAGGTAGATTCACATACATTGGCCTAACTTTAGGGCGGCCTAGCCTTTTTAGGCTACACCGCCGTAAATTAGTTAGGCTAGTAGTGATTCACAAACCACCTACCTGCTAATCTACGGCGGTGTAGCCTAAAACGAGCGGGCGTAAGGGCGCCTAATTCAAATGACTTGGAGGGGGGCATGTTGTATGGAAATGAGGCTTGACCTCACGTTTTTTTACGTTTTTTGACACTGCGCATGCGCCGGGCGACTACATTTTCCAGTGCGCATTGCGGCTAAGTAGGCCGTACGGGCCTATTGATTTCGACGTGTACGTAAACGGCGTAAATCCCGATTCGCGGACGACTTACGCAAACGATGTAAAAAATTCGAACCTCGCGGCGGGAACGGCAGCCATACTTAACATTGTTATTCCACCTCATAGGTGGAATAATTTTAGGAAGCCTATCCCTTACGGAAACGACGTAATGCGACGGTGTAGGCCTGGCGTACGTTCGTGAATCGGCGTATCCCCTCATTTACATAATCTACGCCGGCCGCAATGGAAGCGCCATCTAGCGGACAACAGAAACATTGCAAGCTAAGATAGAACGGCGCAAGCCGGCCTATCTTAGCTTTGTTTAAGTGTATCTCTGTTCGAGAATACACTTAAACAAACGCCGGCGTAGATTCAGAGTTAGGTCGGCTTATCTACTGATAAGCCGGCCTAACTCTTTGTGAATCTACCTATTCGTTTTTTTGGACATGCTGAAAAAAATCATTTTTTTTCGTGCCGAAAAATGACCGTGTGTAAGCGGCATTAGGGTCTAAAAATCATATTCTTCACACCACTAAGAAGGTGTTTCAATTGCACGTCCTACCCTGGTTACAAGGAGACAAGAAGCGAAGAGAACAATAGAATTGTCCCTCTTTTAAAACTTAATCCCTCTGACCAACTAATATAGAGCTGATCCATCTTTCGCCAATGATTAATAATGGGCAAACAGTGAGGTGAAAATGTGTGGGTCAGCACTTGTTAAGTCAAATGTAATATAGATTGCTGAAGGTACATGTTGGCAGCCCTGAGTATCTCCAGTTTATTAATGGTTCTAGGTTTTTTCCATTGGTTGGATGACAAGTTTATTTGACCTATTAATGGGCCAAGAAGAGGGGGGCTGGATAAATCATTGGGTAAAGCGGAAAACCCTTGAAAGGAAATATCACTTTTGACCCCAAAGGTTTCTCCAGTATCACAGCAGTTTTACACATTTACTGCTTGCTGGCAGTGGGAATACATTGCTCATAGAACATCAATACCTGTGTGTGACTATATTACTAGTTAGTTACTGAGAAATGCTGTGCGAGGCATTATGCTGAGAGTTAGTATTGATCCATCAACTAGATGACTGATGGCAAAGACAAATCTGTTACTGATAAGAGCTCTATCTAGTCAGCCATCTGGTGATAATATGAGGTTCCTCTGCCCCTCCGAGAATCATTTATAGAAGTGTCTTAAAAGGAAGGTATAGTCTTTTAAGATATGCACATGCATCAGTATTGATGTTATTCATTTGTAGCACCCCCCTGTCCTCTTCCCCAAAAGCAGGCAAGTAACCGGGGATGGGGTGCGGCGATTCACTGAGGGAGACACACGTAAAGTTCTTTGAACAAGGTAACGTTTATTACAGAGAGGCGGTAGTAGTAACAGTCTTTACAATCAAACAGCAAATGGTTCCTCTCCAGGCATGGCGGCACAGATATGCAGTACAGATACTGTAGTTCTAAGCAATGTGGCATTCTGAGTATCACAGGCACTTCCCACTTAATGGTACATTATATACCCCAGCACACAATGCTTATTGGAAGAGGCTGGAAACACATTACCCGTAGCAGCTGGGAGTCTTTCATCCGACCAAGGTTACCATTGCAGGACTCCGTAGGACCCTAAACTATCCCTCACAGGCCGGAACACTCTCCCTGGCTTCTCCTCTCTCTCCCTCACAAGCAGGGTCTCTGTCCCTATCTACATCCACTTGTGTTCTGCCTAAAAACTTGCCTGAGCTTTACTATAAAAAGAAACCACCCAAAATTGGTCGCCCCAAATCTCTCGAGATCTTGTGCGGCCTATCAGAACACAGGGCTCCTCCAAAATGGTGTTGGAGACACTCTAGAGGCAGAAGTGTTAAACATAAATACATACAAAAACATAACAATTCGACTGCAGTATGAACACATATGATTACTTTACCACTTGCTCTTGCAGCACTAGACTGCCCTATCACTGACAGCTGCTTACATACAGAGTGCTTTACTTCAAGGGACATGGAGGGCCAGCATTTCCAGAGTCCACAGATAAAATTCTGTCTTTTAAGAGGTTTTATTTCCCATCACTTATAGAGGGAGGGCTAGGGTCTCAAATAATGCTTACAGACTTTCCAGATCCATGTCCAGCTGCACAGTATAAAGAGCCTTTAAACCAACCCAGTGCAGCGCTACCCCTATAGGAGCCGCTAGTTGAGATGGGTCCTCTGATGCTGACCTTGACCTTCTCAAGATCCTCAGCCTTCTTGACCCACCTGGCTGAGTATACTAACACTAGGTATCCAACAGCCAACACCCAACAGTAATGTTATTTTAAAGAAATAGAAACAGGTTATAGCCCTAACATAGATCACTCCAGCATCACCTCCTCAGGCTACCACAAGAAGGAAGAGACAGCTTACATTGTCTGCCACCACAAATATTTATATCCTCCACTAGCATGCATCAATGGTAATAAACCTCCTACTGGTTGGCTGGAGAAAATATAGTCATAACTCAGCTTCTCTGTGGGATCTCATTCTATTGCCAGAGGTACCAGTGACATCTACTAGCAGCAGAGAGAAATCACAGCTCCACTGAGTTTAGGGAAAGACTAAGGGCCAGATTCTCAGAGGAGATACGACGGCGTATCTCCAGATACGCCGTCGTATCTCTGAGTCCGGCCGGTCGTATTTATGCGCCTGATTCTTAGAATCAGTTACGCATAGATATCTATTAGATCCGACAGGCGTAAGTCTCTTACGCCGTCGGATCGTAACTGCATATTTACGCTGGACGCTAGGGGTGTGTACGCTGATTAACGCGTCGAACTATGTAAATCAGCTAGATAAGCGAATTCACGAACGTACGCCCGGCCGACGCAGTACAGTTACGCCGTTTACGTCAGGCTTTTCCCGGCGTACAGTTACCCCTGCTATATGGTGGCGTAAGTGCGGCGTACCAATGTTAAGTATGGCCATCGTTCCCGCGTCGCAATTTGAAAAAGTTACGTTGTTTGCGTAAGTCGTCCGTGAATGGGGCTGGACGTCATTTACGTTCACGTCGAAACCAATGACGTCCTTGCGGCGTACTTTGGAGCAATGCACACTGGGAAATTCCACGGACGGCGCATGCGCCGTTCGGGAAAAACTTCAATCACGTTGGGTCAAGCCTGATTTACATAACACACGCCCACCTCTTCACAATTTGAATTAGGTGGGCTTACGCCGGCCTATTTACGCTATGCCACCGCAACTTTTTTTTGAGAATACGGCACTTTCCTGTAAAAGTTGCGGAGGCGTAACGTAAATAGGATATGTTATGCCCGCACAAAGTTACGCCAATCTACGTGAATCTACCCCTCAGTGAAAAAATAAACTACAAATCCCCCCTGGGCTGTCTACTACTACCAAACATGGCTACATTTAGTTTAGAACAGGGACTACTACCCTGTGTGTATATGTTTATATTATAATTATTTGTTTCTGTCTATGTTGCTTTCAGACATGTAAAACCAGGGCTTTTTTTCGTGGGGGAACGCAGTTCCAGCACCTCCAGCCCTGAATGTATTTTATAGCAAGGAGTGCTGGGGTGTGCTAGAGGGTCCATTGATGCTGGCTGCTGGGGGATCTATTGTCGCTGGTGGGGATCTATTTTTTTATGGGGGTCTATTGTTCCTGGGTAGGTCTATTGTTGATGGTGGGGGGGGGGGGGTCTTATGTTGCTGGAAAGCAGTGGCAGACAGTACTCAATATTTTGGGGGTGGCCGGCAAACAAACAAACCTGGTCCTCCACTCACACCGCCAACACATAGCCCCCCCGCAGGAGACTGACGGGAAGGCAGGGGTTTTGAGGCCTTGCCGTGAGGAGGAAGATGACATGGATCCGGGCCTGCTGCTCCTCGCTCCAGGAATATCCAGGAATAGCTGGGGCTTCTCCTCCCGGCCGGGAAGGATGCTCTGCACCCGAGCCCACCCTTTTTTGATGCCAATTAAAGCCTTCAGGCTCTAATTATGTGCTTTAAAAAAATCCCATTGAAATTCATGTGTCCGGCGCCTCCTATGTAGATTAGGGGGGCAGGGTGCATGGATAAGGGGGGGGCGGTGCCCATGTGCTCCTTATGAATGGGCCGCCACTGATGGGAAGGATTTACTTTTGAGTGAGAGGTCGCTGGCTGCTGGAGGATCTATTGACGCTGGCTGCTAAAAGATTTGTTGTTGCTGTGGTGGTATTTTGTTGCGAGGGGGTCCATTGTTACTGGGAGCAGGTCTGCTGTTGTGTGGGAGATCTATTGTTGCTGGGGAGTCTACTGTTGCTGGGGTGGGTTCTATCAAATTCCATACAAATTACTTAGTAGCACAAAATGAAACTTGGTTATGAATTCTTTAAAAGGGGAGATAGGGGGAAGTGGGTAGGGGGTGGAGCCAGGAGACAGTGCTCAGAGGATGATAGGGGGGCAAAGATGAAGGGCGATTTAGAAGGGGAGAGTTCCTGCGCCTATTCTCTGAGAAAAAGCCCTGTGTAAAACTGCCGTCACTGTGGCAGTGAATGAGAGGAAATCCCGGTTGCCTTTTCTATTTGAATGCATGCAGCTGCATTTGAATAGAAAACACAATGTTTAATAAAAAAAAAGGATGCGCTTAACCTGTGATTCAAATGCACCTTAATAGGACATGCTGCGTCCAAAGAAATACAGAACAATGCAAACCAGGTCAAACATGGCCTCTGAACTGCCTTATGTGCTACACAATTAAAGTCAATAGAACGTTACTGACATGCATTTGATGTGTGTTCCAAACACATTTCAAACACAAAAGATTGACACCAGTAGACACTGCAGGGTGGGGGGGCTTACAACAGTCAACTTTTATTCACATAGCTTAACCACTTGAGATCCGCGCTATAGACGAAATACGTCCGCAGCGCGGCTCTCAAGTGCCAAGTGGCCGTTTAAAAACGGCCTTTGTGTGCATTACCCGCGCGCGCCACTGGGTGGCGCGCGGCGGGTAAAAACTGTCCCGACGCATCGCCGAAGACCCGATGCGTGTACCTGGCGGCCGCGATGTCCGCCGGGTACACGCGATCGTCGGTGACACGGTAGGTGACAGCAGGAACGTGGAGCTCTGTGTGTAAACACAGAGCTCCACGTGCTGTGAGAGGAGAGGAGACCGATCTGTGTCTCTTGTACATAGGGACACAGCATCGGTCCCCTCCCCCAGTCACCCCCCTCCCCCCACACAGTTATAACACACCCAGGCTACACAGTTAACCCCTTCCTCACCCCCTAGTGTTAACCCCTTCACTGCCAGTCACATTTATACAGTAATTAGTGCATTTTTATATCACTGATCGCCGTATAAATGTGAATGGCGCCAAATTTGTGTCAAAAGTGTCCGATACGTCCGCCGCAATATCCCAGTCCCAATAAAAATCGCAGATCGCCGCCATTACTAGTAAAAAAAAAAATAATAAAAAAAATCATAATTCTGTTCCCCATTTTGTAGGCGCTATAACTTTTGCGCAAACCAGTCGCTTATTGTGATTTTTTTTTATTTTTTTACAAAAATACGTCGAAAAATACGTATCGGCCTTAACTGAGAAAAAAAATAGTTTTTTTAAAAAAAATTGGGATATTTATTATAGCAACAAGTAAAAAAAATATATATTTTTTTTAAATTGTTGCTCTTTTTTTGTTTATAGCGCAAAAAATAAAAACCGCAGAGGTGATCAAATACCACCAAAAGAAAGCTCTATTTGTGGGGAAAAAAGGACGCCAATTTTGTTTGGGAGCCACGTCGCACGACCGCGCAATTGTCAGTTAAAGCGACGCAGTGCCGGACGCTGAGATTTCGCCTGGGAACGAAGGGGGTTTATGTGCCCAGTAAGCAAGTGGTTAAAGGGGTTGTAAAGCTTTGTGTTTTTTCACCTTAAAGCGGGGGTTCACCCTATAAACCCAAAAAAAAAATTTTTTTTTTCTTCTACCATAAAATCAGGCATTGTAGCGCGAGCTACAGTATGCCTGTCCCGATTTTTTTATCCCCGTACTCACCGTGTACTCGTACATCGAAGATACCGACTGCCCTCGGGGAATGGGCGTGCCTATGGAGATGGAGGATGATTGACGGCCGGCTCTGGCGCGTCACGCTTCTCCGGAAATAGCCGAAATAGGCTTGGCTCTTCACGGCGCCTGCGCATAGCCTGTCACTGTGCGCAGGCGCCGTGAAGAGCCGAGACCTACTCCGGCTCTCTTCGGGGAGAGTGACGTGCCAGGGCTGGCCGTCAATCATCCTCCCTCTCCATAGGCACGCCCATTCCCCGCGGGAGCCGAAATCTATAATGTACGATTACACTGTGAATACGGGGGTAAAAAAATCGGGACAGGCATACTGTAGCTCGCGCTACAATGCCTGTCTCGATGGTAAAATCGTGTCACTGAGGGTGAACCACCGCTTTAATGCATACAGTATGTAGCGCCCCCTTACTTTCAGTATGGGCACTACGCTAAAGTTAGTGGGAGAATGGGAGAGTTATTTTGCTCCCATTCATAATTTGTTAAATTTTGGGCTGTTGCATACCTCCCAACTGTCCCTGATTTCGAGGGACTGTCCCTGATTTGGAGCAATGTCCCTCATTTTGGTCTGATCTATATAGATGTATATAAAATGCACTTGTTATCTATCAAAAAGTGTTTCCCAGCACTAAACCTTTATCCTGATTTCTAAATTGCTACATTTGTAAATTCCAAAAGCCAATATAAAGAAATAGTAGTGGTAAAAAAAGCACTTGTGGGTTTAACCAATCTTATTTTTTGTACAATTCTCCTTTAAGGGGGCGTGGCAAGGGGTGTGTCCTATGCCTGCATACTTTTGCTGATAGGTGTCCCTCATTCCCATCTCAGAAAGTTGGGAGGTATGCTGTTGTCATTTCAGAACTGTCCTGTAGGTCAGTCTGCGCTCCAGGGATGCGATCCCATCCCTGGGCGACAGTTGGCGCTAGAGAGTTCTGGCAGAGCCACTTATCCCCAGCAGCCAATTAGATGTGTTTTCCCTTGCGGAGCATGCTGGGGGAGAGTATATCTGGGGCGGACGCCATTTTTGTTGGTTCTTCGCGGATTACTGGTTCCAGGTGCGGCACCCACTTTCAGGGTGTGCACAAATCGCGGGCCCCACCACTATGGCCTACCTGGCCTGGGGGTGCACGCTACGTGGAGTTCCAGACTCTGGGCCCTCCTGGCCTGGAGTGACTGATGCTACTAAGGGGCCCCAGTCTACTGAGGAGATCCCAGGCTGTGTGCCGCTCAGTGGGGGATCGACTTGAGGAGAACCCTGGGGCAGGTTCTCCAAGAGGGTTTGAACGAACCATCGGGGATCTGGTGACCGGGACATTGACAGGTACACTTCCACTGTCAACCCCGACAGGTGACCCTGACTTAATCTACTGGGAGGATTTGCTTGATCCATTCAGCTCATCTAAGTACTAGGCCTGTGGCAGAGGTCCCTAGAGCCAGGCCTGTGGCAGAGACCTGTTCCTCCCAGCAACCTAAAGTGACACTTCGGCTGCCAGGCTCGTGGCAGGAGTCTGTCCGGGGGCGCTTCACCCACTCTGGCTAGAGTGGCGACGAAGTGTATCTGCTACTACTGAGAGCAGGATTGCTCTTTTCCATATCCAGGCCTGATGCTGCAAAGTTCTCTTGCTTCATCAACCTTTTCTCTCTACCTCATGTTGATGTTGGTCATGTTGGACCGAAAATAAAGCATTCAGAAAACCTTTATTTGATGACTGGACATTCGCTTACTAATCTACTCATCAACTTCACCCCTAGACAATAGTAAGAGTTCATTTAATACGCCGATCCCAAAACAACCAGCGGCTCCTGCGGGGGTATCGCTACACATCCTATGCATTAAGGTGAAAAAACACCTGGCAATCACCGGCAGAGTCCTGTCATTGATTGGATAGATTGATAGCAGCGCAGCCATCCGCTCCCCCTGCTGTCTATCAAATTCAATGATGCGAGTGCTGGGGGGCGGGGCCAAGTGTATGACACAGGAGTGTGCCCGCAAGGTAACCCCCTTGTGAGAGAGCTTCCCAGAGGGGTTATCTAATGTGAGGAGGAGCCGCGAGAGCCTCAGAGGGACCCAGAAGAGGATGTTCGGGGCCACTCTGTGCAAAACGAACTGCACAGTGGAGGTATGCACTTTTTTAAAGGGAACCTTTACAATCACTTTTACTTTAAGAAGTTTTTTTTATCTTTTTTCAAATATGGAACGCATCACGACCCCCTTCCTGGCAGCCGCCTCCCATCTTTTGAAGGATTCTAAACGCCGGGAGGCTGAAGTGATCATTCGGGTCATGCGACCACTGTCATTAGCTGTCACAGCGGTCACATGATCGGAAAGCTCCCGGTCACCAGTATGCATTGGGAGCTTTCCAGGATCCACCGGCTACTGTGCGGGTAGCGCACCCTCAGCGCGGTAAGTGGTTTACACAGGGTTGCATATACGGTCGCTCTGCATGAAGGCCCACACGCCGAGAGGCCCCATAAGTGCATGAAGGCCATCCTGAAGAGGTTAAGGCATTCTTTGCATTAAGATAAAAAACCTTCTGTGTGCAGCAGCACCCCTCAGCCCCCCCCTAATACTAACCGGAAGCCCCTTCTCACTTCAGCAATGTTGCAGAAGAGACTCGGCTGTCAAGGGCTCTCCCTGCTGATTGGCTGAGACACAGCAGTGGGTGCCCATTGGCTCCCGCTGCTGTCAATCAAAGTCACTGAGCCAATGAGAGAGATGTGGCGTAGCTGAGCCATGGCTCCGTGTCTGAATAAACACACAGAGCAACGGCTCAGCTCAGGTGCCCCCATAACAAGCTGCTTGCTGTGGGGGCACTCAGCAGGAGGGAGGGGCCAGGAGTGCCGGCGGGGGACCCAGGAAGAGGAGGATTGGGGCTGCGCTGTGCAAAACCACTGCATCGAGCAGGTAAGTATAACATGTTTGTTATTTTTAAACAACAAAAAACAAGACTTTAATATCACTTTAGCTTGAGCAGGGCTTTAATTTGTTGCCTACTTGAAGTCAATCTAAAACATTTTATTTTATCCACACTGATGTGATTTCACTGCAGAATGAACAGCGTTGTCACCCTGTTGCAGAAAGTGGAAAACCAGCTTGTCTACTGGCAGGATCTACAGGTAATAGAAATATGTTACAGGGAGACTTATGTCGCGTACACACGATCGGTTAAACCGATGAGAATGGTCTGATGGACCGTTTTCATCGGTCCAAACCGACCGTGTGTGGGTGCCATCGGCTATATAACCATCGGTTAAAAAAAAGCCAACTTGTTTGAAATTTAACCGATGGATTCCTAACCAATGGGAAAAAAACGATCGTTAGTAGGCACAACCATCGGTTAGAAATCCACGCATGCTCAGAATCAAGTCGACGCATGCTTGGAAGCATTGAACTTTGTTTTTTTCAGCACGTCGTTGTGTTTTACGTCACCGCGTTCTGACACAATCGTTTTTTTAACCGATGGTGTGTAGGCGCGACGGACCATTAGTCAGCTTCATCGGTTAACTGATGAAAACGGTCCATCGGTCCGTTCTCATCGGATGGACCGATCGTGTGTACGCGGCATTAGTCCCTGTACACACGCTCGGTTTTCGCAGAGAAACACGAGGGGAAAGCGGAGAACCCGACTGGAAAACTGCCATGAAGCTTTGGTCGTGAATCCCAGCCGTGTGTATGCTCCATCGGCACTGCCTCCCAGTGTTTCCCATAGGTAAGTAGTAGATCTGGCGGGAAAAAAAACGCTGGGAATCCCAACGGGAAAATAGAGAGCATATTCTCTATTTTCCTGCCATGATTCCCAGCTGTTTTCCTGACGGGAAAACTGCGAGGAAGCATACACACGTCCGGTTTTCCCGGCCAAAAGCTCTCCTGGCAGTTTTCCTGTTGGGAAAACCGGTCGTGTGTAAAAGGCTTCAGGAAAATAAAAACTGCTGTGTTACTGATACTGACAGACTGCTTTATATGTGTCTTTTGTATTTGCCCGGAGTTCCTCTTTAAATGTGTTAATAGTAGGACAGAACTCCAGATGAGCATTAGGTCGGTAATGATGTTTGATAGAAGGCAGGAGGCGGGGCAGTGATACAGTCTGAAGAATCTTTGCATAGCCTCCTTATATTTGTAGCCTTATAGCAGATTAGCAGCTGGTTGGATCCCGAGAGTGCATGTATTCATTAACAAATTCAGAGGCATGCAAAATGGGTTCTGTATATCTATTCATCTCACTCATTTTTGTTGGAGTTACCCTTTAACAAACAAAAAATAAATCTTTCCTTGCTACTGTGAATCGGGCTCATAGAGATTTCTAAACACCCTATTACAGAGCAGTTATTGCTCTAACAAGCGTCAAGCAGAAGTGTTCATCCAACCTTGCAGACATCAATGACAGCAAATGAATTGTTAATGGACTCTGAAAATCTGATGCAATCCGCTTCAGCCGCATTGGGGGAAGGACGCTTCCATATCAATATCACTGATCAGCAAAAAAAAAAGGCAGTGCTTCTCTGTTCTCATGGTTTAATTCTGAGCATGCTCAATGCTTGGGGCTTTATTACCGCAGTCATATATTTTCTTCATTGTGGGCATATGTTACTTTACACCTATGTGGGGAATAGAAGGATATTCTTTTCTTCTTACAAAATATTGTACTGTACTAATTCTAAAGAGAACCAGCCATATGCCAACAAACCTCAGGAGTACACATTGCCTATTTTACATGTAGTGCCTGGTTACGTTCAAGTACCGGTGCTTTTGTTAAATTTAGAGGGGGATCAGAGAGTTAGTTGGCTCTGATCCAGTTAATCTATTTAAATTGGGTCTCAGCTTGGCTGTGCTGTGGGCTCATTCTGTTGCTCCTGGGGTGCTGGTCGCACCCCAGGACGATAGGTGGCAGCAGTGGAGTCGAGGTTTGGGTGCTTTTCCCCAGCAACCTATAAGGAGGGTTTCTCCTCGCTGTGCATGCTGGGGGAGGGTAGTTATGACACAGACGCCATTGGTCGTCTTCTTCTTCGAGTGCGGCACCCACCTTTAGAGTGACTGCATCACGGCGCACAGGCGAGATGGCCTACCAGGCCGGGGGGCGCGTGCCACGCTGTGTTCCTGGTTCCGGGATCATGTTGGTCCGGAACATTTAAAGCTGTGGCGGGGCCCCAGTGATCGACTGGGTCCCCAATCCTGAGAAGATCCCAAGCGAGATAGATGTTCGGTGGGGAGTCCATCTGAGGAGAGCCAAGAGAGGCTGGCAATCCAATAGGGTCTCGACAATCCACCGGGGATCAAGGTAACGGAATACTGAAAGGATGGATGTTGGTCACCTGTCAGTCGGTCACCTATAAACTACCTGAAGGAGATCCAGGCCGAAGTGTTTTAAGGAGGATTACCTCCGCTACCTCAATCCTAAGGAGGGTTTGTTGCAGAGACTTTTCCTCTAAGTTCCGAGTGATACTCTGGCTGCCAGGTCAGTGAGAGAGGCCTGTCCGGGTACACTATACCCACTCCGGCTGGAGTGGCGAAGAAGACTAAGTGCTATTGGAAGCAGGACTGTTTCCCTTTTGATACGCCTGAATCTGCTATTTCTCCTTTTACTTCAACTCTTCTATCACCACAAAGTTTATTTGTTTTTACCCAGCTGGGTAATAAAGAGCACAGAAAAAGACACCTGTCGTGGACATTCCGTTAATGCTACATTCACCATACACCCTTAGACGATGGAGGAGCTATGAAGTAACATGCCACCCAAAACAAACCAGCAGCTCCTTCGGGGGTAGTGCTATATACACTACTGTTTGGGTTCTCCTGGGGTACCGCGAGCATAGGTACCAGTTTGCCCTGGATGAGCCTCATGCCCTGCCATGGTGCAGGCCAGCCACAAACACTATAACAAAAATTGGAGCGCTAGGGCCAGGAAGCATAGTGCATAATGCATAATGCAGAAAGAATGTAGCACAGCCCCCTGCATTCAGGAGAGGACAGAGTCCACCTCTGTCCAGCTTCTGCCCTCTTTCATGCTGTTGAAATAATGTAGGGCACTGATGGGAGGAAGGGACTGTAACAGGAGTGACTTTTGGGCACAGATTGAGCCAAGAGATAAGGGACATATGTTGGATTGTTTTAGCATGGACAGTAATCTACAATATATTCCTTAATGTCTGCAAAGAATATTCTATGACTCATCTCTCTGTGTAGACTGTTGACATGCTAATTGAGTCTGGTCCAGGATCTCTCATTATGTATGCTAAATACTGTTTTGTGTGGGGAATGGAACTTGTCAAGCTGTATGCGGAGACAGAACGTCTGTCTAAAGATGTGGATTGAGGGGAATTCATTGTGTGATGGTGTTTTGTTTGAATTCTGTTAATGAAGGAATGTGACTTCTCAGGTGCAGTGATTAGGTCATGATAATTATAGACCGGCGCCGAGATGTCTGGAATGTTTAGCAATTAGCCATCTGAAGGTGTATTGAAGCCCCCTCAGGGTGGGATATGTGGGTGGAGAGTTTGATTGTTCCTGTAATCACTGAAACATGCCTTGAAAACTGTATATAAACTTGAGAGCTAACCATTAAAAGTGTTCATACATTTTGAAGCAGAGAATAGAGCGGTCAGTCTCATTTTCTGGGGAATGGATATGGATCGTGCCTGCTGGTTTGTCTGTGTGTCGGATAACTATCGTGGGTTGATGGAAGGTCGTAAACGGTGGTGACCGTTACAGGGACTCTGTAACGGGAAAGGCTCTGTTATGTGGAGAACTCTGTAATGGGAGGCATAGGGGCAACTCTGATGGTAAGAGTGGGGCTTCTGATGAGATGAGAGGTTCTATGATGAGGGAGACACTTGATTTGATGGGGGGGGGGCTATGACATGCTAGGGAGTACTCGGACTGGATGGGGGGATCTTTTGATGTGAAGGTCTCTTCATTAAGGTGGTTATGTTTCCCAGGCTCAGGTTTCCCATTGATGGTAAGTAACATTTGCATCAGAGGTGGCTAGAGATTTTGTGTACTTTTAACCACTTGTCGACCTGCTGCCGTTATTATACTGCGGCAGGTCGGCACGATCCCGCGAGCCATCGTAGCTGTATGTCGGTTCCTTTAAGCAGGATAGCAGGCGCATGCGCCCACTGCACTGTGGGGGTGCCGATGCTTGAAACCGGCGGTCGTGGGCACGAGAGGAAGAACAGGGACTTGTGTGTGTAAACCTTCACCATTGTCCATCAAATGCAGCCTCACCAGAGCCCATCAATGCAGCCTACCCGTGCCCATACTTTGGGGAGTCGGGACACCAACACAGTCCTCTTCTGAGCCTCTGACACTATGTGCGAACAGAGCGGCGGCTGCCTGCTGATGCTGAGACTTCGTTGCTTGTTGCAGAGAGAAGAGAGGGGGAACACCAGTGGCTGGGCACAGTAGACAGCAGGGCGCCCTAGGCGGATGCCTAGTTTGCCTAGTGGTAGCACCGGCCCTGCCTGGACCTTTCTTCTTAAAGCACATGTGTCCTCCCCAGGCCGCAGACCGGTAGAGAGCAGCTTCATATGCGTCCTCCAGAAGGAAAATAAGAGCTTACCAAGGTCACTCCAATTATTTATACCCGTTGTCAGCATGTACCAATAGCAATAAACTTCCTAGTGGTTGACCAGGGAGACATAAATTTGTATAACTCAGGCTATTGGATCATGTTACATCATAGCCACTCTGCAACAAATGTAGAAGCAAATAATAATAGCGAGGTAAGGAAAAACCTGGAAAAAAACAGAACTATAAGTTAGAGCTCTGACTGATTACAGCCCAAGCCAATCACACAATCAGGAAATTACATTTTTGGAGACATTGTGTACACCGACGGTATACAGAAAACATCCAGGTTGCCATAATGCATTGAATTACAGAAAATTACAGAGCTGCTGATTAAGATGAAAATTTAAATTTTTCATAACATTACATTAATACATCAATTAAATTACAATGTGGCTTGTGCAGCAATTGAATATGCATGCTATATTATTTTTTTATTTGCTATATTTTTCCCCACAAAAGTTAGGTTACCCTTTAAGGTATCAGATTGACATTTTAAATAAAATCACATCATGAAATCGTTTCAAATGATATTAGGAGAATGGGAGTATATCTCATATCACCTAATGAATGCAATTTTCTCCTTTTATGTCAAAAATAGGCAGAGCATCAACCAAGAATGAATTATTACTCCTTATTTGAAACATGTAATTCCATATTACACAATGCTCAATTACTGAACACTTGCAATGGTTTTCTGTTATAAGGGCAAGCAGGTGTCACAACTGCTATACAACTATTTTTGGCATTATTATGTCAATTGGAAACATGATTTTCATTAATGACCCAGAAAGAAAAAGTAAACAGGGAGGCTTCATAAGCAAATTGTCCGGGTATCCCCTGAGTCATGTCACAACACATCTGTTGATAAATAGAGTAATCAATTTACCGTAATGCAGCTGTGTGATAGTAACAAGGCTACAAATGTGGGTCAATAAAATTGATTTTGAGCTACGTCCATGTTTAACTTCAGCTGAATATCAATGGATTATAGACAGCAAATTGCTGTTTCTACATTACTTCTCATTACAGAATACACTTCTGTTTTCTCTGTGTAGTGCTCACCATCGAAGGAGCCGCTGGTGATCGGGTTCCCCACTCCTGCACAGCCAGGCAACAAGTATTCTCCAGACACAAGGAGCAGTCTTTGAGCTTAGTATTTTATGTTTTAGTACGTGTAATAACTTGGATGGGGAATAAGAATTATGGGTTGCCCAACAAAACCAGGGACAACTTCCTCCCTATGTACAACTCTGATCTTCTTCTTCTTCTTCTTCCCCACTGTATTCCTTTTTAGTTACTGGGCATGGTAGGAGGGAGGCACTGCACTGTCATTTAGGCTCTGTATACATGCCCACATGTGTGATGTCAATATCATGTGACCTGGCTAGCTCTGATCAACAAGTAAATGTTCTCTCCAGCAATAGAGACCAAACTGAGCATGTGCAGCAGTACTACCTTCACTGTGTCTTATCTGCCCTTAACAAGTGAGACCCTGCAGGAGGGGGAGGATCTGTCTACACAGGATCAAAGAGCCTTTTTACACAATGCAGAGGATTAACACCATAAGTTCCACAGTGAATATAACAAGCATGCTTTTCTGGACATACAGACAGATTTTACTGTTGTGGTTTTAGTAACTCTTTAAGGACTAGGAACCTTCTATTCCTTTTTTTAAATAGCACAAATGTTGCATACAGGAGTGACCCCAACTCCACTGTAGACCAGTGGTGGTGCTTCCATAGAGGGCGCAGGAGCGCCGCCCCCTCTCGCTCCTGCACCACCACTGAAAAACAATACATAGATTCATGCGTTGCATGAATCTATGTATTGCCGCTGCCGTCCACTATTCAGATGGCCGGCCCCCTGGTGAGCCCCGGCCATCTGAATAACGGTAGCTGGTTGGCTTTGGAAGTGTCTATCAGAGCCACCGGTTCTGGTTACCGGTAACCTGATTGACTGAAGCGACATCGAGGGCGGGACTACGAGGGATCGTGGAGGAAGATCCGAGGATGGCTGACCGAGAAAGGTAAGTGCCAGGCGGGGGGGGGGGCAATCTGGTGGCATTTTAGGGGCAAACTGGCGGCAATTAATGGGCACAGTGGCGACAAAAGCATGGCACAGTGGTGACAATTGATGGGCACAGGGGCTGCGTTTTGCATGGCACAGTGGCGACAATTGATGGGCACAGTGGCGACAATGCCATTGCACAGTGGCGACAATTGATGGACACAGTGGCGACAATGTCATGGCACAGTGGCGACAATGGCATGGCACAGTGGCAACAATGGCATGGCACAGTGGCTGCGTTTGGCATGGCACAGTGGAGACAATTGATGGGCACAGTGACGACAATTGTATGACACAGTGGCAACAATTGATGGGCACAGTGGCGCATGGCACAGTGGCAACAATGGCATGGCACAGTTGCTGTGTTTTGCATGGCACAGTGGAGACATTTGATAGGCACAGTGGCGACAATTGATAGGCACAGTGGCGACAATTGATGGGCACAGTGCCGACAATGGCATGGCACAGATGCTGCGTTTGGCATGGCACAGTGGCGACAATTGATGGGCACAGTGGCGACAATGGCATGGCACAGTGGCTGTGTTTGGCATGGCACAGTGGCGACAATTGATGGCACAGTGGCTGCGCTTGGCATGGCACAGTGGCGACAATTGATGGCACAGTGGCTGCGTTTGGCATGGCACAGTGGCGACAATGGCATGGCACAGTGGCGACAATTGATGGCATGGCACAGTGGCGACAATTGATGGGCACAGTGGCAACAATTGTTGGCACAGTGGCTGCGTTTGATGGCATGGCACAGTGGCAACAATTGATGGGCACAGTGGCTGCGTTTGATGCCATGGCACAGTGGCTGCGTTTAATGGCATGGCACGGTGGCGACAATTTTATGGCACAGTGGCGACAATTTTATGACACAGTGGCAACAATTTTATGGCACAGTGGCTGCGTTTGATGGGCACAGTGGCGGCAAATGATGGGAACAGTGAGGCTGCAATTGATGGTTTTTTTTTTTCGTTTGTGTGCGTTTTTTTTAGCACCAGCCACCACTGCTGTAGACATTGATCCCATTTCCACTGACTGCAGGAACTACCAGCCCACCTGGCTCATACTGAAGATTTTCCAGGCCAAGGTAATAGAAAGATAATGTATAAGCCCATTAAGGTCTTCCAGAAAGTATTGTTATACAGGTGAAACTCAAAAAATTTAAATATCGTGCAAAAGTTCATTTATTTCACTAATGCAACTAACTAATTTCACTAATGAAACTAATGTAGCGCCTGGTTACTTCCAAGTACCGGTGCTTTGTTAAATTTAGAGGGGGATCAGAGAGTTAGTTGGCTCTGATCCAATTAATCTATTCAAATTGGGTCTCTGTCTCATCTTGGCTGTGCTGTGGGCTCATTCTGTTGCTCCTGGGGTGCTGTTTCCACCCCAGGACGATAGGTGGCAGCAGGGGAGTCGAGGTTTGGGTGCTTTTCCCCAGCAGCCTATCAGGAGGGTTTCTCCTCGCTGTGCATGCTGGGGGAGGGTAGTTATGAGACAGACGCCATTGGTCTGGGTTCTTCTTCTTTGAGTGCGGCACCCACCTTTAGGGTAACTGCATCACGGCGCCCCGGGGAAATTACCTACCAGCCCGGGGTGCACGTGCCGCGCGGTGTTCCTGGTTCCAGGACCATGTTGGTCCAGAACATTTAAAGCTGTGGCAGGGCCCCAGTGATCGACTGGGTCCTCAATCCTGAGAAGATCCCAAGCAAGATAGCTGCTCGGTGGGGAGTCCATCTGAGGAGAGCCAAGAGAGGCTGGCAATCCAATTGGGTCTTGACAATCCACCGGGGATCAAGGCAACTGAATACTGAAAGGATGGACGTTGGTCATCTGTCAGTCGGTCACCTGTAAACTACCTGAAGGAGATCCAGGCTGGAGTCTTTTAAGGAGGATTACCTCCGCTACCTCAGTCCTAAGTAGGGTCTGTGGCAGAGACTTTTCCTCTAAGTTCCGAGTGATACTCTGGCTGCCAGGTCAGTGAGAGAGGCCTGTCCAGGTACGCTATACCCACTCTGGCTGGAGTGGCGAAGAAGACTCAGTGTTGTTGGAAGCAGGACTGTTTCCCTTTTGATACGCCTGAATCTGCTATTTCTCCTTCTACTTCAACTCTTCTATCACCACAGAAAAAGACACCTGTCGTGGACATTCTATTACTGCTACATACACCCTTAGACGGCAGAGGAGCCATGAGGTAACATGCCACCCAAAACAAACCAGCAGCTCCTTCTGGAGTAGTGCTACACTGATATATGAGATAGACTCATTACATGCAAAGCAAGATAGTTCAAGTAGTGATTTGTCATAATTGTGATGATTATGGCTTACAGCTCATGAAAACCCCAAATCCACAATCTCAGAAAATTTGAATATTACATGCAATCAATAAAACAAGGATTGTACATTGAACAATATCGGACCTCTGAAAAGTATAAGCATGCATATGTACTCAGTACTTGGTTTGGGCCCCTTTTGCAGCAATTATTGCCTCAATGCAGCGTGGCATGGAAGCTATCAGCCTGTGGCACTGCTGAGGTGTTATGGAAGACCAGGATGCTTCAATAGCAGCCTTCAGCTCTTCTGCATTGTTTGGTCTCATGTCTCTCATCTTTCTCTTGGCAATGCCCCATGGATTCTCTATGGGGTTCAGGTCAGGCGAATTTGCTGGCCAATCAAGCACAGTAATCCCACGGTCATTGAACCAGGTTTTGGTACTTTTGGCAGTGTGGGCAGTGCCAAGTCCTGCTGGAAAATGAAGTCAACATCCCCAGCATTCCCTGGAAGGAAGCATGAAGTGCTCCAAAATCTCCTGGTAGATGGCTGCGTTGACCCCGGACTTAAAGAAGCACATTGGACCAACCCCAGCAGATGACATGGCTCCCCAAATCAACACAGACTGTGGAAACTTCACACTGGACTTCAAGCATCTTGCAGTGTGCCTCTCTATTCTTCCTCCATACTCTGGGTCCTTGGTTTCCAAATGAGATGCAAAATTTGCTCTCATCAGAAAAGAGGACTTTGGACCACTGAGCAACAGACCAGGTCTGTTTTTCGTTAGCCCAAGTAAGACGCTTCTGACTTTTTTGTTGTTCAGGAGTGGCTTGACATTTGAAGCCCATGTCCAGGATCCATCTGTGTGTGGTGGCTCTTGATGCACTGTCTCCAGCCTCAGTCCACTCCTTTTCCCGACAATCCTTATCCCTGCTGCTTGTGCACCTTTTTCTTCCACACTTTTCCCTTCCACATAACTTTCTATTAATGTGCTTTGATACAGCACTTTAGGAACATGGGGCCAGATCCACAAAAACCTGACGTAACTTAAAAAATCCAATTTAAGTTACACTGCCTTAAAGTTTCTACCTAAGTTCCTGATCCACAAAGCACTTATCTAGAAATTTCAGGCTGTGTAACTAAAATTCCGCCGGCGCAAGGCGTTCCTATTCAAATGGGGCGAGTCCCATTTAAATGAGGCGCGCTCCCGCGCCGGCCGTACTGCGCATGCGCGAAGTTACGTTACGCCGAGTTTTGAGGATCGCGACGGCTTAAAGTTGCGTCGGGGAAAAAAAAAATGACAGGGGCATGCATTCCTGAGGGAGAACTCCATGCCAATTTTCAAAGAAAAAAACGGCATGGGTTCCCCCCCCAGGAGCATACCAGGCCCTTAGGTCTGGCATGGGTTGTAAGGAGACCCCCCCACGCCGAAAAATTGACGTAGGGGGTCCCCCTACAATCCATACCAGACCCGTATCCAAAGCACGCTACCCGGCCGGCCAGGAATGGGAGTGGGGACGAGCGAGCGTCCCCCCCCTCCTGAGCCGTGCCAGGCCGCATGCCCTCAACATGGGGGGGTTGGGTGCTCTGGGGCAGGGGGGCGCACTGCGGGCCCCCCCACCCCAGAGCACCCTGTCCCCATGTTGATGAGGACAGGACCTCTTCCCGACAACCCTTGCCATTGGTTGTCGGGGTATGCGGGCGGGGGCTTATCGGAATCTGGGAGTCCCCTTTAATAAGGGGGCCCCCAGATACCGGCCCCCCACCCTAAGTGAATGGATATGGGGTACATCGTACCCCTATCCATTCACCTGGAGGCAAAAAGTAAAAGTTAATAAACACACAACACAAGGCTTTTTAAAATATTTTATTATTCTGCTCCGGACGCCCCCCCTGTCTTCGTTATTAGCTCTTTTACCAGGGGGGGCTTCTTCTTCCACTCTCCGGGGGGGGGCTTCTCCGGACTCCGGGGGGCTTCTTCCATCTTCTCCCCTCTTCCGCTCTTGACTCGGCGAACCCCGGTTCTTCTGCAGCTCTCCGGTGCCTTCTTCTTCAGCGCTGGCTGGCTGCTATGTTTGTGTGTTAGCTCGATTTCAAACAGGCAGCCAGCGCGGTCTTCTGTGGCGTCAGGGTCTTCTGGTCTTCTGTTCTTCCGATGTTGCCTCGTCGCCTGTTGTCGCTGTAATGATGGAAGCGCGCCTTGCATCCCATTTATATAGGCATCACCGTCCCATCATGCTCCGGTAGGTACCCACGTGGTGGGTGCACGTGGGTAGGCACCCACCACGTGGGTACCTGCCGGAGCATGATGGGACGGTGATGCCTATATAAATGGGATGCAAGGCGCGCTTCCATCATTACAGCGACAACAGGTGACGAGGCAACATCGGAAGAACAGAAGACCAGAAGACCCTGACGCCACAGAAGACCGCGCTGGCTGCCTGTTTGAAATCGAGCTAACACACAAACATAGCAGGCAGCCAGCGCTGAAGAAGAAGGCACCGGAGAGCTGCAGAAGAACCGGGGTTCGCCGAGTCAAGAGCGGAAGAGGGGAGAAGATGGAAGAAGCCCCCCGGAGTCCGGAGAAGCCCCCCCCCGGAGAGTGGAAGAAGAAGCCCCCCCTGGTAAAAGAGCTAATAACGAAGACAGGGGGGGCGTCCGGAGCAGAATAATAAAATATTTTAAAAAGCCTTGTGTTGTGTGTTTATTAACTTTTACTTTTTGCCTCCAGGTGAATGGATAGGGGTACGATGTACCCCATATCCATTCACTTAGGGTGGGGGGCCGGTATCTGGGGGCCCCCTTATTAAAGGGGACTCCCAGATTCCGATAAGCCCCCGCCCGCATACCCCGACAACCAATGGCAAGGGTTGTCGGGAAGAGGTCCTGTCCTCATCAACATGGGGACAGGGTGCTCTGGGGTGGGGGGGCCCGCAGTGCGCCCCCTGCCCCAGAGCACCCAACCCCCCCATGTTGAGGGCACGCGGCCTGGCACGGCTCAGGAGGGGGGGGGGCGCTCGCTCGTCCCCACTCCCTTCCTGGCCGGCCGGGTAGCGTGCTTTGGATACGGGTCTGGTATAGATTGTAGGGGGACCCCTACGTCGATTTTTCGGCGTAGGGGGGGTCCCCTTACAACCCATACCAGACCTAAGGGCCTGGTATGCTCCTGGGGGGGAACCCATGCCGGTTTTGTTTTTACAAATTGACGTGGAGTTCTCCCTCGGGAAAGCATACCAAATGCCGTCGCTGAAATGGGCCTTTACAAGGTGTGATTAACTTTACACTTTGTAGAACGAGCCCTAATTTTACACTTGCAAAATAACACTTACGGCGCAAAAAGGAAGCTAGAAAGCTTTGTGGATCGCCTTAAGTGCTAATTTGCATACTAGCAACGGCATTTCGACTCGAAATGTACCCAGCGGCGGATGCGGTACTGCATCCTAAGATTCGGCAGTGTAATTCAATTACACATGCCGGATCTTCTGTCTAACTTTGGAAAAAGCCTTTTGAGGATCGTTTCCAAAGTTACACACAGACTGAACAGCAGTTAAGTCGGAGTATCTCTTTTGAGGATAACCCCCTTCTTTTGCAATTACCTTTTGAGGCTTTCCCTCCTTATGAAGGGTGTCAATGATGGTTTTCTGCACAACTGTCAGGTCAGCAGTCTTTCCCATGATTGTGATTCCTACTGAACCAGACTGAGAGACTATTTAAAGGCTCAGGAGCCCTTTGCAGGTGTTATGGCATGGATATACACCCATCGAGTAGATTAGTACTCGACTATCTCGGTACTGATACACAAACAAATACTTTATGTAAAATATAATATTTTAATAAATATAAAAATACATATACAAGAGACAATGAATAAAATTCAACCACAGGCAACTACTAACGGGGTCACCCGAATGATAACTATTGATGTGGGATATAGACAAATTGATCCTCTACTTGTTTCACGGATTGAAACCGCTTCTTCAGGAGGAAATACAATAAGGTATACAGTAAGTACTGCAAAAAGAAAAAGCTGTCAGTTTAAACATAGTTGTACAGCAAACATGAGCTATGAGTAAGCATCAAACTATGATGTGAAACGCATCAGCCATTTTGTCCTGTGCTATTGACTGTTTTTGGATGATTTTTGGATTATATTTTTGTATTTTATCCTTTGGAATTTTCAAATAAAATTTGCTTCAACAGAGTGTGGCAGTCCAGGATGTTCCTTCTCTCCATGTACAGCAAACATTTTAATGAAAAGATCTGCTTACTAAGAAGATCAAACAACGATACATGACAGCAAGTTTTCTGAGCACATTATGGCAAAAGTAGTGAACTTCATTTGGACATCCAGTTCAGCATAGGAAAAATCCTTGCATACAGTGCATTTTTGTCTACTAAATTAACAATATTTTAGTTGACTAAAACCGAAAACAATTCAGATGGCTGAAAATACGACTTAGGCTACTTTCACACTGGGGCATTGATATTAGAGAGCCGCTATTTTTTAGCGGTGATTTACTGTCATTTTTGCGGCGCTTTGCGGTTGCTAGCGGGTGCTTTTAACCCCCGTTAGCGGCCAATAAAGGTTTAAAACCCCTGCAAAGCGCTGCTGCACCGCTGCTTTGCCGGCGGTTTTAGGGGCATTGTCCATTGATTTCAATGGGCAGGGGCTCTTTAGGAGCGATGTATTCACCACTCCTACAGCGCCTCAAAGATGCAGCTGGCAGGACTTTTTTGAGTGTCCTGCCAGCGCACCGCTCTAGTGTGAAAGTCCTTGGGCTTTCACACTGGAGTGAAAGTAGCAGCTCTTTCAGGGCGCTTTGCAGGCGCTATTTTTAGCGCTATAGAGCCTGCAAATCACCCCAGTGTGAAAGCAGCCTAAAACTAAAATGCCATTTTAGTAAAAAGACAATAACTAAAACTAAATTGAATTTTTACATCAAAATTAACACTGCATTACCTCATAAGAATAAGTACAATTCATCTACTAAGCTGCTTTTTTTTCATAATATTGAAAGTGATACTAAACCCTGCATTCTGGTCTCCCACATTACACAGAACATGGAAATTCAATTATTTTAGTAAATAAAAACTTATGAATACCTTTTCTTATTAGCAGTATATAGCAGGTTTGTGACTTCTATTGGTGTTCGGCTGAGCACTGATTAAAGCTTGAAGCAGGAGTTTCTCCTCTGACTGTCCTATGAGGCTGCAGTACCCCTGACATTCTGTCTGGACTGTGCTGGTTGGCCCTGTGCTGATCATATGCACCCTCCCCCCAACAAACTCTATAACAATACACACCAAACTGAGCATGTGTGGAGTGCCTCCAAGGCTCTGTTCTATCAGAAGATCGATTAGGGACAGTAAAAGTGGGGGAGGATCAGAGAAGACAGGATCAAACAGCCGTTTTACACAATGCACATGAATAACCCCTTGGGATCCACAGTGAGTATAACAAGCATGCTTTACTGCAGATACAGACTGATTTTACTGTTGTAGGTTTAGTAATACTTTTATGTTAGAAAATATTCAAGTTATATGTGCAATGGCATTGAAGCCATTAGAGTTTACAGGGTTTTTTTTTGTTTTGTTTTTATATTTTAAAGTTGTACTTCTGTTTATCAAATATCAATATTTTTGTTTGTTTATAAAAATTGGTTTTATTTAAAAAGACTTTATATATCAACTTGGCTAGATCTGTGTCTGTAGTGCATGTTCAAACCTTAATACCATAACTAATTACATGTTATTAGATTTTTACTCCAGGAGTATATAATGAGTTTGGCAATTCTAGAGAAATGCTTAAATAATGCATTACAATATAACTAAACCCAAGAGATTTTAGGCTGGATTTACACTTATGGGAATTGGATGTGGGTTTTGCTGCATCCAATTCGCATGACAGGAGAGTGTGACCAACTCTCAATGGAGCCAGTTCACACATCTCCGGGGCAGCCACGGACTGCACTGCAGAAGGGTCCTGTGTGTCTTTGGCTCCATTTCAGGTCCAAATTCATGCCAAATTTCGGACTTGATTTGCACCTGGAATGGTGAACAGGAGAATTTAGTCAACTAAAATATAACTGAAATAAAACAATTCAGATGACTAAAATACAACTAAAACTAAAATGGCATTTTAGTCAAAAGACAGTGGGCCAGATTCTCAAAAGAATTACGCCGGTGTATCTACAGATACACCGGCTTAATTTGAAAATCCCGCCGGCGTATCATTGTTTTGTATTCTCAAAACAAGATACGCCAGAATTAGGCTAGGATCCGACTGGTGTAAGTCACTTACACCGTCGGATCCTAAATGCAATACTACGCTGGCCGCTAGGTGGCTTTTACGTCGATTTCAGCGTTGCATATGCAAATGAGCCAAATACGCCGATTCCCGAACGTTTTTGCGCCGCTTCGCCGTAGTTTACGTCGTTTCCGTAAGCGTAAGGTTACCCCTGCTATATGAGGGGTAACCTTACGTCGGTCCGCCGAATGCCATGTTAAGTATGGCCGTCGGGACAGCGTCGGGTTTTTCCATCGTTTACGTAACTCGTCGCGAATAGGGCTGTGCGTTAATTACGTTCACGTCGCAACCAATGTATTTGCGGCGTACTACGGAGCATGCGCAGTGGCCTACGTTTAAAGCCGGCGCATGCGCAGTTCGTTTGGCACGGGGGCACGCTTAATTTAAATACAAGCCGCCCCCTTTGATTTACGCGGGGATACGCCGGGCCATTTAGACTACGCCGCCGCAAATTACGGAGCAAGTGCTTGGAGAATACGGCACTTACTCCAGTAAGTTGCGGCGGCGTAGTGTTAATGGCATACGATACGCCCCGCTCGTAGATACGCTGATCTACGAGAATCTGGCCCTATGACTAAAGCCAAAATTTGACATCAAAATTAACACTACTTGCCTTGCATGTGATAACAAACAGAAGTATAGATGTACTTCTTTGGCCAATAAGTATGCCGTCATGGGACAGGCCAGGCAATTTGATGGTGCCCCAAAGTAAGGCCATAAGGATGAAGTGAAACTTAAAACAGGAGGAGCATATAGAAGAAGCTTTTCCTGCTAAAGTGTTTTAAAGCCCAATTCCAGTTTTATTAACCCCCACGCCCCCTCTTCTTAAAGCTGTTTGTCACAAGTCTTGGTAAATATCTTGGTATCTTAAGTGTTCTGCATGGTCTGGTGACATCATAGCTCTTTCCTCTTCTCCTCTGGTAGTGGCGGTGGACGGTCCTTACTCCTGAGCTCACCTAATGACATGTAAGCTCCAAAAAGTCCAGAAGCACTGTGAGACCAGGCAGGTGTGATGACATGCCCCCAGAAACTTGTCCATCACAGCCTAGGCTCACTGGAAGGGAATTGGATGACATTGGCCAACATTTAACCCAGAAGAGTCCGAACATTGAATCCCAAAGCAGGGAGTGTGTAGAGGACAGCACTGAAGAGGAGGTGAGTATTGCTGCCAGACCTGATGTTTTATTTTACATGCTTGAGGCTTTTATTTTGAAGGTGCGATTGGGCTTAGACAAATTGAGAGAGACAGAAATTGAGAGAGAGAAGGGCAGCTCTGTAAACCAAGGGGTAGATTCAGAAAGCAATTACGCCTGCATATCCATAGATACGCAGCGTAATTGCTAAGTAGCGCCGGCGTATCTACTTTCTGTATTCAGAAAGCTCGATATGCCGACTGTAGCCTAAGATACGACTGGCATAAGGCATTATGCCGTCGTATCTTAGGGTGCATTCTGCCGCTGGCCGCTAGGTGGCGCAACCGTAGTTGTCAGCGTAGAGTATGCAAATTGCATACTCACGCCGATTCACAAACGTCCGCGCGGCCGGCGCTCGTTTTTTTACGTCGTTTGCGTACGTCGTTTTCGCCGTAAGGCTGCTCCTGCTATTAGGAGGCGCAGCCAATGGTAAGTATGGACGTCGTTCCCGCGTCGCGATTTTCAAATCTTGCATCGTTTGCGTAACTCGTTCGTGAATGGCGCTGGACGCCATTTACGTTCACGTCGAAGCCAATGACGTCCTTGCGACGCCATTTACCACAATGCACGTCGGGAAATGTTCCCGCCGGAGCATGCGCAGTACGTTCGGCGCGGGAACGCGCCTAATTTAAATGATCCACGCCCCCTACGGGATCATTTCAATTACGCGCACTTACGCCGGCCCCTTTTACGATACGCCGCCGCAAATTACGGAGCAAATGCTTTGTGAATGCAGCGTAGCTCCAGTAATTTACGGAGGCATAGCGTAAAAACGATACGCTGCGCCGCCGTATCAGTGCGCGCCCCTACCTGAATCTGGGCCCAAGTCTCTGGTTTAATGGATAATGATATTAAAATAAAACAGGAAGAAAGCACTGATGGTTTCTCCAGTTTGATTCTCTTTTACTGTTCTTTCTGCTGTTTTGGAATGAGTTCTTGACCAACTGTATTGCTTCACAGATAGGTTGGGGACTTGGCTGTGTTGTCTGACCCAACTAGCTCACACGTCTGAATAAATAGAATTGCAAGGAAAGGCAGTTAACTTTATTTTAATTACTATTGTGCATTTAGTTGCGTTCTGGACATTAACTGACGAATTTTGCCATTAAGACTGGATTATGCCATTAAATCTGCAATGAGAAATATAGTGCAAACATTGTAAAAATAACAGCAAAATAAAGAAGAGCAGAGGGAATTCTCTTCCTCTTGGACTTGATCCTTTGTGTTGTATAGTGTCAGTATTTTTACAGTTTATTATAGCAGTTACAATCCCAAGGCAAACACTAATGCTTTGGCCACTGCAGTAAATTCACTATAGACGACTCATGAGCCAAATAAAGCAGCAGGTAGTTAATCAGAGTTCTGTATTATTAAAGATTCGAGAAGGATAATTCATCACAGTGATGGGTCTTCAGAAGCCTACCTACACACAGGGGGCCAGATTCTGGTAGGACTTACGCCGACGTATCTCGAGATACGCCGCGTAAGTGTAAATGTGCGCCGTCGTATCTATGCGCCGTACCCACAGAACTAGATACGCCTGAAAATAGGCTTCTCCCGACCGACATGACTTTTCTCCGCCAGGGTATCATAGGCGCATATTTTTACGCCGAACGTATCTGGCGCACCCATTGATTTCCTATGCAAATATGCAAATGAGGGAGATACGCCGATTCACGAACATACGCGCGGTGCACGTAAGCTGTACGCCCGGCCTAAAGTTACCCCTCATAAAGCAGGGGTAACTTTGCACCAGACTTGCACAAGTCAGCTGGAGAATAGCTGCAGCAGCACCGTCACTTCGACGCATGCGAGGGATGGCGGCCGATCGGACATGTACGGTGAGTCTGTACAGACGACCGAACATGTCCAACGGACAGGCTTCCAGCGGACATGTTTCTTAGCATGCTAAGAAACATTTGTCCGCTGGAAAACGGTCGGCTGGACAAATGTCCGCTGGAAACCTGTCCGGTCGGCTGTACACACCACCGAACATGTCTGCTGAAACTGGTCTGCGGACCAGTTTCAGCAGACATGTTCGGTCGTGTGTACGGGGCCTAATACTCCTTTATGTGAGATCTAGCATAAGGCTTTCCCCAAACTTGTTTTTGAACAGGAACGAATCTCCTTCCCTGGTGCACAATGTTTTGTGCATAAAAAAAATATGAAGGTGGTGTTGTGTAGTAATGTAACAACCTGGCTAGAGGATATGGCTACTAATCACCACTGTTTCTGCCCCTGCATCCTATAATTATGTGCTGCTGCCAATATAAACCTTCGGTAACATGGGTTTCTCTACTTATCCATTGGTCCTAGTCCATAAGCAACTAGCCTTTGCTGATGCCCCTACAGGTACAAACATAAGGACCAACTTTGGTTAAAGCTGGTTAACCTTTACAATGCTTTTGAGTTAGTTTATTATGCATTATAGTCACTGAGTAAAGGGATCACAGGAACCCTTTACCATTTTGGAACAAGGCATTTGGGAAATTTACTAAACTGGTGTACACAGAAGCTGGTGTGGCTGTGCATAGTAACCTATCAGCTTCTAACTTCAGCTTGTTAAATTAAAGGGGTTGTAAGGGTTCGTTCCTTTAAGCTAGTGCATTGCTGGTTCACTTATCTTTTCCTTCGATTTCCCTTCTAAAAATGTTTTTCTTTATCTGAATTTCTCACTTCCTGTTTCTCCTCAGTAAGCTTGCCCCCATCATCCGAGCCGTTCTGGCTGGGGATCAGTCAGCATGCTCGCCCCCTCCTATGGGACTACATCCCTGCGGGGAGACGCTGTGTTCACAGGGATGTAGTCCCAAGGGAGGGGGCGAGCACGCTGACTAGCCCCCAGCCAGAATGGCTCGGATGATGGGGGCAAGCTTACTGAGGAGGAACAGGAAGTGAGAAATTTAGACAAAGAAAAAAAAAATTAAAAGGGAAATGGAAGGAAAAGGTAAGTGAACCAACAATGCACTAGCTTAAAGGAACCTATTTAGAAAATAAAAAGTGAACCTTTACAAACCCTTTAAGCTTTGACAATACAAATTGGAAGGTGATTGGTTACTATGCACAGCTGCTCCAGATTGTGTATGCACTTCTTTTAGTAAATCTACCAAGGGCGGCTACATTAGTCAAAAGCTCAACTAGGGCAGATAGGTTGCCCTTATCCAATCTTGGCATTAGAAGTGTGGAAGAGTTAGGTGCTTCTCTGAGTTGGTATTTTTAGAAGAGGCCCATCCTTTTTTGGGGGGTTTTCTCTTGAAGTATGCATATGGACTGGTATAGTAAATGGCTTCATGTTTTTCTCATTCTGTAAGGGTACCAGATCATCTATATGCAGTGCTAGACTCATGTCTTTCTGCAATGAGGGGTGGGAGCACACATTTTTTTAAAGAGAAGTATGGGATTTTTTTTATCCCATATTCATACTTACCTAGGTGGATGCAGCATCTGACCGATGCTGCTTCTGTCCCCCGGCATCTCTGCACTGAGAATCGAGCGATCGAACACCGCTGGTGGCTCGGTTCTCTCACCTCCCCGAGCGGAGACCTGCTGCCTGTCAGTCAGCATCTCTCCTGCTCTACTCCTCCACAGTTACTGGATCGATGAGCTGTGGAGGGGTAGGGCGCGGCCTTCTCAGCGACTTGCTGAGAGGCTGAGACGCCTATCAGTCCAGGCACCTGGCGGATCCAGACTTCCGAAGTCAGGATGATGCGGTGACTGGACTGATCCTGGTGATGTCAGCAGAGAGCAGACTTCAGCCCATCTTTGCTGAAAATGGGTCACAGGAGTGTAAAATGGAGTGTAAAATGAATTGCACTACTGTGACCCATAGGAGAAGCCCAGTCGAATAAGCTCAGGCTGGACTTCTCCTTTAAAGCTGTCTTGGGTGACCTACTGATGTCTACTTTGGACTATTCATCCATATCACTTGTTGGTATTTTACCTGATGCATAAGAACGGCGTGCAAGTAAATTTTAGTAAAAGGCCTACAAGTAACATTTCAAAACATAAATGACAAGTTCACATGCCTGTACAGAGCCTGTACAGAAGATGAGATATTTGACGTGATATTCAGATTTGCTGTGTGTTGTACAATGTTAGCTTCTGTTAGGGCTCATGAGTGCTAATTGGATTCAGCAGTATTCATACAGTATAATGGGATTACAGAGCATAACTGCTGAAAGTTATTGCTTTTGTTCTAAATAAACTGTATGCTGAAGAAGATCATTGTGTGATGGCTCATTATATGCTGTGTGGTCACAGCCTGGGAACAGGACTTCCTGCACCAGTGGATTTGTACTCTGTAAAAGGTTGTGTTGCTGAATATTTATCAAGGCATTGCATATGTAGCGCCCCCTTTACTTTCAGTAAGGGCACTACGCTAAAGTTAGTGGGGGAATGAGAGAGGTAAGTTGCTCTCATTCCTAATTGTGTTAAATTTGGCTGTTGCCAAATCTGGATTGTTCTGTGGGTCAGACTGCGTTCTAGGGATGCGGTTCCATCCCTGGGCGACAGGTGGCGCCAGAGAGGTCCAGGCGGGGCCGCTTCTTCTCAGCAGCCAATTGGAGGAGTTTTCCCTCGCGGGGCATGCTGGGGAGGAGTTTTTCTGTGGCGGAAGCCGTTGTTCTGGGTTCTTCGCGGGTTCCTGGTTCCAAGTGCGGCACCCACCTTTAGGGTGTGCGCACATTGCGGGCCCCACCACTATGGCCTACCTGGCCTGGGGTCGCACGCTACGCGGAGTTCCAGACTCTGGGCCCTCCTGGCCTGGAGCAACTGATGCAACTAAGGGGCCCCAGTGACTTACTGGGTCCCACTTCTATTGAGAGGATCCCAGGCTGTACGCCGTTCGGTGGGGGATCGGCTTGAGGAGAACCCGGAGGCAGGTTATCCAAAAAAGCTTGAACGAACCATCGGGGATCTGGTGACCGGGACATTGACAGGTACACTTCCACTGTCAACCGGTGACCCTAGCACAATTTACTGGGAGGATAAGCTCAACTATTTAGCTCATCCAAGTTCTAGGCCTGTGGCAGAGGCCCCATCAGAGCCAGGTCTGTGGCAGAGACCTGCTCCTCCCAGCATCCTTAAAGTGACACTTCGGCTGCCAGGCCTGTGGCAGAGGTCTGTCCGGGGGCACTTCACCCACTCTGGCTGGAGTGGCGACGAACTGTACTACTATTGCTGAAAGCAGGATTGCTTTCTTTTCATCCAAGCCTGATACCGCAAAGTTCCTTTACTTCATCAACCTTTTCTGTCTACCTCACGTTGATGTTGGTCGTGTTGGGCCGAGAAATAAAGCATTCAGAAAACCTTATCTACGAACTGGACATTCGCTTATTGTTCTACTCACTACCTTCACCCCTAGACAACACACAGAGGTAACTAAATACGCCGATCCCAAAACAAGCAGCGGCTCCTGAGGGGGTAGCGCTACACATGTAAGGAAGTCAGATAGAGGGTTCCTTCAGATGTGCAGAGACATTTGAGTATCCATTAACGCACCCAACACATTAGGCTTGTTAATGGTGCGTTTTTGATGTGTTTGCGTTGCTTTAAAAAACGCTTGCCAGGCGCCGCCTCTTTGTTGGTTTTTTTATCGTATGGATTTTTGTATTATCACCTCGGCCAGTAAGTATTTCCAAACGCATCTCAAACACACTTTAAATGCCATAGGGGCCATAGTATGTTAAGTAATACATCTAAATTGTAAAAACAAATACAGAGGGCCACCATTAAACTGGTAGTACAGAGAATAATGTATTTTATTCAAAGACAACAAAGCAGAGCTCATAACTTTAAGATAATTTTAAGATTGATTAAAGTTCTGTACAGAGCTGTACAAAGCAGGCAAGGAGGGGGGAGTCCATAAAGACATGGATGAGTGCATTTGGGGTGGAGGAACTTGACTGGCCTGCACTGGCCTCCTGACCTCAACCCATTTCAGATGAATTAAAGTGGAGACTGCGAGCCAGGCCTTCTCGTATAACATCAGTGCCTGACCTCATGCAATGCATGAATCTATTTATTGTTGAGTGATGGTGCAGGAGAGAGGGGGCAGCACTCCTGTGCTCACTATGGACGCACTGCCACTGGCCAGAGCTACAATGGAATGGTTTAGATCAGGGTTCTCCAAACTGCGGCCAGAGGGCCAGATGTGGCCCTTTGCTAGCCTTTATGCGTCCTTTGGGGCACAATTCCTTCTACTGATATGAGGCACTATTTCTCCCACTGACACCAACAATGGGGCACTATATATTTTACTGATACCAATGATGGAATACTATTCCTCCTACTAATAGTATGAATACTCCTCCTATTGACCACCAACCCTGAGGCCATATTTATATTTTCACTGATGCTGGGCCCGGGACATTTTCTGCCCCTGCTGGCCACAATCCGGCCCTCCTAAAGTCTGAAGGACAATAAAGTGGCCCTTTGTTTGAAAAGTTTGGAGACCCCTGGTTTAGATCAAAGAATATTCATGTGTTAGAATGGCCCAGTCAAAGTCCAGACCTAAATCCAATTAAGAATCTGTGGCAAGACTTGAAATTACTGTTCACAGATGCTCTCCATCCAATCTGACAGAGCTTGAGCTATTTTGCAAAGAAGAATGGGTAAAAATGTCACTCTCTAGATGTGCAAAGCTGATAGAGACATCCCCAAAAAGACTTACAACTGAATTGCAGCAAAAGGTGGTTCTACAAAGTATTGACTCAGGGGGGCTGAATACAAATGCAAGCCACACTTTCAGATATTTTTATTTTTTTTTGTAAAAAAAATTGAAAACCATTTTGCCAACTGCAAGAGATGCGGAGAGCAGAGACGAGCCTCTCCATGGCTGCAAGGAGAAGTGCAGGATCTGACAGGAGAGTTCTATCCTCCTTCTTTGCTGCCGACTGCTAAGACAAGATGGGGATAGAGACTAGGGGGGTTGACTTGCCATGGCTGCAAGAGAGGTGCGAGGGGCACATGAAATGGCCTGGCAGGCCTTGTGTTTGGCACATGTGCTTTAAACAAAGACTGAAACAGTTGTAGCGCTACCCCCTCAGGAGCCACTGATTGATTTGAGATCAGCGTATTAAGCTACCTCTATGTAGTGTCTAGGGGTGAAGGTAGTGAGTAGAGCAGTAATCAAATGTCCAATCTGTAGATGAAGTTTTCTGAACGCTTTATTTCTTGGTCCAACACAACCAACACATCAACTTGAGGTAGACAGGATAGGTTGATGAAAATAGAATAACTTTGCAGTATCAGGCTTGGATAAAGAAAGCAGTCCTGCCTTCTGTAGTTGCGTCAGTACGTCGCCATTCTAGTCGGAGTGGGTGAAGTGCCCCTGGACAGACCCCTGCCACAGGCCTGGCAGCCAGAGCATCACTTGAAGTTTCTGGGAGAAACAAGTCTCTGCCACAGACTT
This sequence comes from Rana temporaria, assembly GCF_905171775.1. Taxonomy (NCBI): domain Eukaryota; kingdom Metazoa; phylum Chordata; class Amphibia; order Anura; family Ranidae; genus Rana; species Rana temporaria. The sequence continues at coordinate 619,140,010 of NC_053489.1, read as the reverse complement.
GGCTCTGATTGAATGTTGAGACCTCTGCCACAGGCCTAGTGCAAGTTTGAGTTAAACGATAGAGCGAATCCTCCCAGTAAACTACGTTAGGGTCACCGGCTGACAGTGTAAGTGTACCTGTCAATGTCCGGTCACCAGATCCCCGATGGTTCGTTCAAGCCCTTTTGGATAACCTGCCTCCGGGTTCTCCTCAAGCCGATCCCCCATCGAACAGCATACAGCCTGGGATCTTCTCAATAGAAGTGGGGACCCAGCAAGTCACTGGGGCCCCTTGGTAGCATCAGCTGCTCCAGGCCAGGAGGGCCCAGAGTCAGGAACTCCGCGTAGCACGCGACCCCAGGCCAGGAAGGCCATAGTGGTGGGGCCCGTGATGTGCGCACACCCTAAAGGTGGGTGCTGAACCAGGAACCCGCGAAGAACCCAGAACAACGGCCTCCGCCACAGAAATACCCCTCCCCAGCATGCCCCGTGAGGGAAAACTCTTCCAATTGGCTGCTGAGAAGAGGCGGCTCCGCTTGGACCTCTCTGGCGCCACCTGTCGCCCAGAGATGAAACTGCATCCCACAGAACAATCCAGATTTGGCGACAGCCAAATTTGACAAAATCAAGAATGAGAGCAACATAACTCTCTCATTCCCCACTAAATTTAACATAGCGTACTTTCTGAAAGTAAAGGGGCGCTACACAGTATTAAAAAAAACACAATTTTTTGTAGCGTGGAGAAGGGTTAGAGTCTGTGTTATTGTATCACAAGGAAGATTTCTGCCACATTTCCTATTTTTGGTGACATGCTGTGTGTCTGCAACAGAAACTGGACAGAATTGGGCTGTAATAAAAATGAGAAGTGTACAAAACAACACTAGAGCCTAGAGACATCAGATAATGTGCTGCTTTGACAACACTCTGAAGTGCACCTCTACCTCGATGAAAGCCTGGGGACTTGGAAATAGAGTAGCCCTACTGTCCACTCTTTAGGAGCAGATTGAATGAATTTGACAATAAATGGCTTTTTCGCCATCCATGAAATTGACTTCTTGATGGTCATTATTGTTTTACCTGGACAAAATAAATTGAATGATTCCAGAAGAAAAATAACAGTTGATTTACTAAAGCTTTCCCAGACCATCACACCCACATTGACTTCAATCTCTCGAATGGCGTCGAGGGCACAGACATGTTGCATGATCCTCTCTCGTGGGTGGGCAATCACTCTGTCCTTTGGCGCCAAACTCGCCCAACGTCTCATGCAGGGGTGGGTAACTCCTCCCACTCTGGGTTCTTTTCTGGGAAGGTTGCAGGCACACGTCACTCCGCTGTAGGTGCGCCCAGACTTTCACTACCAGAAGTTAACTCCTTCCTCAACAGCATAGTCCAACACCACAAAAATTCCTGGCACTCAATGGTGGGATAAATAGCTCAGTTCCATTGTCTGAGGTAACAGCCAAATCCCGGACGACGCCCCCACGTGTAGCACTACCCCTGAAGGAGCTGTTTGTTTTGGGTAGCATGTTACCTCTGTTTCTCCACCGTCTAGGGTACTTGATGAGAGTTGTAGTAAATTGAATGTCCACACAACAGGTGTCTTTTCTGTGCTTTAATTACCCAGCCGGGTAAAAACTGTAGAACTTGGTGAAGAATAAAGAGATAGCAGAAATAAAAAATAACAGATTCAGGTGTATGTAGATGGGAAACAGTCCTGCTTCCAATGATAACTTCTGTTATACCACTCTAGCTGGCCACCAAAATGTCACTTGGAACTTGGGGTTAAGTCTCTGCCACAGACCCTCCCAATGGTTGAAAATAATGGAGATAATAATGGTCCGGAATCCTCCTTAACAGATTCAGCACATCTAATTCAGGTAGTTTTGATTAGGTTACCGACTGATAGGCGACCATGTCTCAGTACCCGGTTTCCCTGGTCCCCGATGGATGGTCAGACCCCTCTTGGAACACCAGCCTCTCTTGGCACTTCTCAGGCAGACTCTCCACCGGACAGCTTCCTCCAACAGGACGGATAGCTCAGGACCTCATCAGATTGGGGACCCAGTCGATCAATGGGCCCTATCCACAGATTAAATGCTCCGGGCCAACATGGTCCCAGAACCAGGAACACTGCATAGCACATACACCCCGGCCCGGAAAGCCATTTTGCCAGGGTGCCGTGGTATGGCTACCCTGAAGGTGGGTGCCACACAGGAAGAAGAAAATGGCATCTGCCCCATAAATTCCCCTCCCCAGCATGCACAGCGTGGAACACTCCTCCTGCTGGGAAAAAGGCTGCTGGGAAAAAGTATCCAAACCTTTGACTCCACTGCTGCCACCTGCCACCTGTCGGCCTGGGGTAGGACCAGCACCCCAAAAACAACAGCATGAACCCACAGCACAGCCAAAGCTGGGACAGAAGCTCCAAACTTAAACAGATTAACCTGGTCAGAGTCACTTAACTCTCTGACCCTCTAAATTTATACTAGCACCGGTTCTGAAAAGTAACCAGGCGCTACATATATCGAGGCTCTGTCACATCTAAAGGAGCACCGAAAATGTGCTGCTCTTATACTATCTCACATCTAAAGGAGTCCTGGCTCCTAGCTGCTTCTAGGCTGTGACACATCTAACGGAGCCCTGCAGATATAGCTAGGCTCTGACACATCTAACGAAACCCTGCGGATATAGCTAGGTTCTGACACATCTAACGGAGCCCTGTGGATATAACTAGGCTCTGAAACATTTAACGGAGGCCTGCGGATATAGCTAGGCTCTGAAACATTTAATGGAGCCCTGAGGAATTATGGCTAGGCTTTGAAACATTTAACGGAGCCCTGTGGATATAGCTAGGCTCTGAAACATTTAACAGAGCCCTGCATATATAGCTAGGCTCTGTCACATCTAAGAGAGCCCTGCGTATATAGCTAGGCTCTGTCACATCTAACAGATCCCTGCATATATAGCTAGGCTCTGTCACATCTAACAGAGCCCTGCGGATAAAGCTAGGCTCTGTCATATCTAACGGAGGCCTGGGGATATAGCTAGGCTCTGTCATATCTAACGGAGGCCTGTGGATATAGCTAGGCTCTGAAACATTTAACAAAGCCCTGTAGATATAACTAGGCTCTGAAACATTTAACGGAGCCCTGCGGATATAGCTAGGCTCTGACACATCTAATGGAGCCTTGCAGATATAGCTAGGCTCTAAAAACATTTACCAGAACCCTGCGTATATAACTAGGCTCTGACACATCTAATGGAGCCTTGCAGATATAGCTAGGCTCTGACAAATCTAATGGAGCCCCGTGGATATAGCTAGGCTCTGAAACATTTAACAGAGTTCTGCAAATTTAGCTAGGCTCTGACAAATCTATGGGAGCCCTTAAGATATAGCTAGGCTCTGACACATCGAATGGAGCCCTGCAGATATAACCAGGCTCTGACAAATTTAACAGAGCCCATTGGATATAGCTAGGCTCTGAAACATTTAATGTAGCCCTACGGATATAGCTAGGCTCTGACACATTTAAAGGAGCCCTACAGATATAGCTATGCTCTGTCACATCTAAAGAAGCACGAGGGATGTACTGCTTCTAGGATCTGTCTATAGCTAGGAGAGAGTTGAACTTTGCATCAGACTGGAGAAGAGGAAGGACACAGGGATCTGAGTACTAAGCCTAGTGGATTTTTCTGTGCTGCTGCAGTCACCATTACCTCAGGGAGAGGATGGCAGCCATCTTTAACAATTGACAACAATCCCAGAGTGAGTTGCCAGTCTCACCTGTGACCACCTTTACCTCAGAGAGAGGATGGCAGCCATCTTTAACAATCAACAACAATCTCAGAGTGAGTTGCCAGTCTCACCTCTGACCACCTTTACCTCAGAGAGAGGATGGCAGCCATCTTTAAAAGTCAGCAATATCTCAGAGAAACTGCCAGTTTTCACCAGCAGCCACCATTACCTCAGGGAGAGGATGGCAGCCATCTTTAACAGTCAACAACAATCCCAGAGTGAGTTGTCAGTCTCACTCAAGGTCACCATTACATCAGAAAGAGGACAGCAGCCATCTTTAACAGTCAACAAAGCTGTCAGTGTTACACCTGGCCACCATTACCTCAGTAATTTAAGGCGAGGATTGCAGTAAATTATTTTAACTTCTCAGTGTGTCAAAGCAGATTTTGCCAATCATTACTTGCACTCTTTTGCATCTCAGTACAGGTCATCCCATATCTTGTGTCAGTCTGTCTGCAGTTTGAGGCTAAAAGTGGCCCCTCCACCATTAAAACCAGCGAACAAGTATTGGTGAGAAAGCATTGTCAAACATATTTTACACCAATAACAGAAAAAAATAGATATTGCTATGTAGCACTACCCCGTTGGAGCTGCTGGTTTGATTTCGGGCCTGCGTGTTACCTCAACATTCGTTGTCTATGAAAAGAAAGTCTGAAAGAACTCCAATTTCCACACAAGATGTAAAACCTCCAACTAAAATTTGTATTAATGTGCATAACGAAGCCAAGGAAAGATGGAAGAATCTCCAAAAGGCATCAAATTACAGATTAGACATTCTTATAATATGTCAAAAAAAGTTAGATTTTATTTCCATCTGTAGCGATCACCCCCGAAGGAGCTGCTGATTAGTTTGGGACCGGCTTTCTAAGTTACCTTCTTGACTTGGTCTAGGGGTGACTTCTGTCAATGTAAATAAAGAGTAAGTGTCCAAACATCAATTCAGTTTTTCAATGCTTTATTCCAAGGCCCAACATCAACATGACACACGATAGAGAAGGTTGATGAGCGTAGAGGAACTTTTGGTATCAGGCCTTGGATATTAGGAGAGAGAGAGAGCAAGCCTGCTCTCAGCAATGGTGCAGCTCAATTCGTCGCCACCCCAATCAGGGTGGGTAAAGTGCCCCGGGACAGGCCATTTTCTCAGGCCTGGCAGCCGGAGCGCCACTTGCAGATCACTGGGAGGAAACAGACCTCTGCCACAGGCCTGACTCAGGGCCTCCTGCCGCCCAGGGGTGACAACGCACCCCTGGAGCGCAGACTGACCTACAGGACAAATTCTGGAATTGACAGCAGCCTGAATTTCCATAATTTGTGAATGGGAGTAAAACTGAGCCTCCCATTCCCACTAACTTTAGTGTAGCGCCCGTACTTTCAAAATTACAGAAAACAAAAAAATGGCGTCTGCAAAAGTTTGAGCACCCTGCAGAGTTAATATACTGTACTGCCCCCTTTGGCAAGTATCACAGCTTGTAAACGCTTTTTGTAGCTAGCCAAGAGTCTTTCAATTCTTGTTTGAGATATCTTTGCCCATTCTTCCTTACAAAAGTCTTCCATTTCTATGAGATTTCTGGGCTGTCTGTCACGCAACGGCTCTTGTTGAGGTCAGGAGATTGTGATGGCCATGGCAAAACCTTCAGTTTACGCCTCTTGATGTAATCCCCCGTGGATTTTGAGGTGTGTTTAGGATCATTATCCATTTGTAGAAGCCATCCTCTCTTTAACTTTAACAGCTTTTTTTACAGATGGCATCAAGTTACCATCCAAAATTTGCTGAAATTTTATTGAATCAATTTTTCCTTCTACTCGTGAAATGTTCCCTGTCCCACTGGCTGCAATACAACCCCAAAGCATGATTGATCCACCCCCATGCTTAACAGTTGGACAGAGGTTCTATTAATTAAATGCTGTGCCCTTTCTTCACCAAACGTACCTTTGCTCATTCCGGCCAAAAGTTCCATTTTAACCTCATCGGTCCACAGAACTTGTTTCCAAAATGCATCAGGCTTGACTATATGTTCATTTGCAAAGTTCAAATGCTGATTTTTGTGGTGAGGACGTAGAAGAGGTTTTCTTCTGATGACTCTTCCATGAAGACCATATTTGTACAAGTATCTCTTTATAGTGGAATAGTGTACCACAACTCCAGTGTCTGCCAGATCTTTCTGGAGGGATCGTGCAGTCAAACATGCTTTTCTCACAATCCCGCGAGCTGTTCTGTCTGATATTTTTCTTGGTCTTCCAGATCTTGCTTTAACTTCCACTGTTCCTGATGACTGCCATTTCTTAATTACATTCCGAACAGAGGATATTGACATCTGAAAACGCTTTGCTATCTTCTTATAGCCTTCTCCAGCTTTGTGAGCGTCAACTATTTTCAGTTTCAGTTTTCTAGACAACTGCTTAGAAGAACCCATGGTGCTGATTGTTGGGGCAAGGTCAGATGAGTCTGGGCATTTAAAACCTTTGAGATTGACATCACCCGGTCTTCCCAGATGATGATTGAGAACAATCCATGACACTGGCAGGTCTCAGCTTTGCAAAGGGGGCAGTGCATGCTATAAATTCTGCAGGGTGCCCAAACTTTTACAGACGCCATTTTTTTGTTGTCTGTAATTTTGAAAGTGTAAATGATGGAAATAAAATCAAGGGTCCAGCATAACTGGACCTACTAGTAGTGATGCAACCTCGGGCCAACGTGGTCCCGAGGCCTGGAAATCACACAACACACACCTCGCGCCAGGAGGGCCACGAGGTGAAGGACCCCAAAATATGGCGTCTGCCCCTTAAGTATCCCTTCCCGGCATGCACAGTGGGGGGGCAGCACTCCCACTGGGCTGTTCCCGAGGAAAGATACTCAATGACCTATGGCTTGCCTGTGTTCCTTCACTGACCTGTGGGGGATATCACCACCTACAGGCAACAGAGGGACAATTCTATTAGGCACAGCCCCTGCCAGGACAGAGGCTAATTTAGAATAAATCATACAGTCTGAGCCACATTATCGGCTCAGACACCCACTAAATTTAACATAGCGCCCAGTAATTTGAGAGCAGGGTGCTACAGCTATATCACATGTCCTATGACATTTAATAGAAATAGAATTATTCCTACTCTCTACTCCCTCCCTTGTTTCAAACTATCTTCACCTATCAGTGTGTAGTGGATGGTTGCTACTAGTTACTATCATCCACCATGTTCACCCTGCTGACAGACCTCCATACATCACTCTTCTGTGGATAATGAACAGTCATTTGCGTTTGTTTGTTTTTTTGTTTTATTTGGGGGATATAACTTGGTTGGAGAAAGGGTATGGGATGCCCAAAGAACAGATCACTTTTGCCATCATTATTAAAGAATTGTTGAATCAGTTGCGCTTGGAACAAATGATGGACTCTTACAGTCTCCACTTTACTCCGCCTCTGCACAACCTCCTGCAGACTGTTACTTCCAGGACTCCTCCTCCTCCACAAACTTCACTGTACATTGTTAGTCTTTCCGCCCCATCATCTTTACACTTCACCAGGGATCCCTCTGAATAATCCCTGATGGTTGCTACTCCAGAAGGATTACCAAACTAGCGAGTCTTGCAGGGGTGCGCTACATCTAAAAGAAAACCTTGTGCATGTGCCCCATATTTTAATAATGATAAGAAAGATGGGGTAAGGATACTTGAGAATGCCTTTGCAAATGGTCTTCTGAGTCCATTTCTGTGCCAATGGCAGCATAAATTTCACTGACCTCAGATAAAAAGCAAAAGCTTTAAATGTGAAGGGATGAATCACTAGCGCTAAAAAATGATATTACATAATCACATTGAAGAACACTTTACATTTTATGCCAGAAGCTAGCCTCTTCAAAAGAGCTTCATGTATGAAGCATTCAGTAAATTCTTATTCTAATGGGCATGAGTAAGGATCATCAATAAATATGTATAATGGATAAGATGTCTGGATTGGCACATTATCAGAACAATAATTGTACCACTCTTCGACTTTCCCGCATCATCAACAATGACTACAAGTAGGGATAAATGAATGTATAATTACTTTCAATGACCAATTTTCTCTCGCTACTTATAGCGAAGAGTTGTGTGCCAAAATAGATTTCTTATTTTCTTAATGGGTATTCGTTTTAATTTAGAGTTGATAATACAGTCTACAACATTGTAACCATAATGCCGCGTACACACGATCATTTTTCAGCATGAAAAAAACTGTTGTTTTTCAGCATGTTGAAAAAACGACGGTTTTCCAACTTCATCATTAAAACGACGTTGCCCACACACCATCGTTTTAAAAAAATGTTTTAGCAAAGCGCGGTGACGTACAACACGTACAACGACACTATAAAGAGGAAGTTCCATTTGCCTTTGGGCTGCTTTAGCTGATTCCGTGTTAGTAAAAGACGATTCACGCTTTTTTGTCTGTTACAGCGTGATGAATGTGCTTACTCCATTATGAATGGTAGTTTTACCAGAACGAGTGCTCCCGTCTCATAACTTGCTTCTGAGCATGCGTGGGTTTTTAACATCGTTTTAGCCCACACACGATAATTTTTTACAACCTGAAAAACAACATAGGGGCAGATCCACAAACATCTTCGCCGGGCGCAGCGTATCTAAGATACGCTACCCCGCCGGAACTTATCTTTTTTAAATTGAATCCACAACGAATCCGCGTCATAAGTTACGGCGGCGTAGTGTATCTATCGTGGCGTAAGGGCGCGGAATTCAAATGGATCTAATGGGGGCGTGTTTTATGTTAATACGTCGTGACCCGACGTAAACAACGTTTTTTTGGAACTGCGCATGCGCCGTCCTTGGGGTATCCCAGTGCGCATGCTCGAAATTAAACCGGAACCCGCCAATGCTTACGACGGTGACGTCATTTCTACGCAAATTCCTATTCACGAACGACTTACGCAAACAACGTAAAAAATTCAAAATTGTACGCGGGAAGGACGGCCATACTTAACATTGAGTACGCCTCAGTATGGCAGCTTTAACTACCCTATACGCCGGAAAAAGCCGAACGCAAACGACGGAAAAAAATGCGCCGGGCCGACGTACGTTCGTGGATCGCCGTAAATAGCTAATTTGCATACTCAACGCGGATTTCGACGGAAACGCCACCTAGCGGCCGCCGAAAAATTGCAGCTTAGATCCGATGGCGTACGAAGACGTACGCCTGTCGGATCTAGCCGAGATGCCGTCGTATCTTGTTTTGAGGATTCAAAACAAAGATACAACGCGGGAATTTTGAAATTACGCCGGCGTATCAATAGATACGCCGGCGTAATTTCTTTGTGGATCTGCCCCGTAGTTTTAAACAACGTTAAAAAATGCAGCATGTTGGAGAAAAAAGATTGTCGTTTTTCAGAACCTGAAAAATGATGTGAAGCCCACACACGATAATTTTAAATGACATTTTTTAAAAACAACGTTTTTTCCATGCTGAAAAATGATCGTGTGTACGCGGCATAAGGGTCCGTTCACACCACTGTGCTGCAGTAATGGGGATAAAACAAGCTAATGGCTGCAATAACAAATCCCAGCTGGCTGTGGCCAGTTAAACAGCAGATTGGAAACTTTCCCTAATCTGCTTGGACAGAGTGCAGGGGTGATTTAGGGGGTTTTAATAGACCCCTGATGTCTCCATAAAGAGTGCCTGTCAGGCTGTCACGTGCACAATGGTGCACTTGACAGTAATAGTATAATAGAAATAGTATAAAGTTAAAGTGGAGGTTCCACCTATCTAACAACTTAACCTTAAACAAAAGGCCACAGTTAGCCTAAAAACCGTTCGCCAAACAAAACTTTTTAAAACGTTTGTTTACCTTTCTTTATGGTCTGTGAAGCAGGCACTTCCTGGTCTGTCTGAGTGGGGCTGGGCGTGTCTATTTCTTTCCAGCATAGGGCTTCAGAATGCCAGGAGCTAAGATGGAAACGTCCGTCGCTGTATTTTATAAAGTTTACTTTCTGATGAATTAAGAATGCTGGCGCCTAGATTCCTGGGATGGGTGAGTACATTATTGTACATGTACCAAGCGGGAGAAAGGATTTAAAAAAAAAAAAAATGAATTTCGGGGGAACCACCCCTTTAAGTAACAAATATGTTTACTAAAAATATAATACAATAAAGTAATCAAAACAATCATCTGTGCAAATGGTGTTTTATTGTTCCACTCCAATAATACCCTCACTCAACTTAGTAGCTACAGGCACTGTAGCATTCACCCCTTATTTGAACACAAAGTAGTACCCCAGACCCTAACAGCCAGCATACAGTGATATCAGTGAATATCTGACATATCTAGGTTTGGCTCGTATACTGTATACACTTAACAGTTCACACTTGATTCTTCATGCTGCTTGAAGTTACATTTTAACAGAAAGTAAGGAAACCCTAGGTTCTTGTTCCAGATTTTAGATTTTGTTGATGTTTATGATTTCGGATGCAGCGAGTATGTTTTCCTGTGTACTCTTATTTATGTTATTTATTTAGTCAGTTTATGTCACTTACAAGCTATTGTTTTACAGAGACATACAATTAAGCTTTTCAGATTAGACTGCAGACATGAAAACACAGCTGTTGTTTATCTCATTGTGTGGTTTTCTTTTCAAGTCAAGGAGAATAAAACCTGACTTGCCTTTTTCTTATCTATTATTTCAATTATTATGATAGATTGACATTCTGGTCTGTACTATTTATTTTTATTATATTGCAGTATCTGGTTCAAAAGTAACTGAGATGATTCCACTGCTCTCAGTCATTTGGGTCTATGGCCTTAACCATGAATGCTCCACTCAGCCAAATTCCTGATACAACTGCCTTGAGAGAGTGCATGCTATGCATGAGAAATGATCATCGTCTGGACATTTTTTTTTTTCTCAATAAAACAGACCCCCTGGAGGTTTTCACATTAAAAAGTCCGCCCAGGTTCAGTGGCGGCTGGTGTTTTTTTGGGGGGTGGCAAACAACCACCCCGCCCCCACGGGGCGGCTGTCAGCGGCACTACCCCCGGGTCCGGACGGTCTGGCACTTATCCCATCAAAGTGGCGGGCTGCGGGCAGCGGCTCCAGTGCCCTCATCTCCAGCACGGCGGCTTTCATCGTGCATCTCCTCCTAGGCGCTATTGACGTATTGGCCAATCTCACGACCCGCTTCCTGATTGGCGGGGAGGAGATTTACTGTGAAAATAGCGAATATTCATTTGCTATTGTCACAAAAGTGGGTGAGATTGGAGCACAGTGCCGTGTGCCCCTAGTCCACCCTTTTTAAAAGCCTATTAGAGCCTCTGGCTCTAATCACGTGCTTAAAAAAAACACAACCCCCCCAATTGGAATCCATAGTCTGGCGCCCTGTATTATCAGGTGGCCGGACGCATGGATAGAGGGGCGGAATTCGTGCGCCCCTAATGGATGGGCCGCCACTGCCCAGGCTGCAATACCCACCTTCAATCCAGAACTATTCCCTGCAGTACTTCTTTGTCACCACAAGTTGTGGTAAAGGTTTTTACTGCTATCTAGGGCTCCGATAGATTGTTTAACCCTCACTTCCTGTTCTGCTGGCAATGTTTTAGCAGGCAGGAAGTGAGGGGAACTCTCTAACAGCAACACAGAAAAAAAGAAAACATGTTTTTTTTTAGTAGAGTAGTAGTAGGAGAAGGCTACAACCACTGTCCAATTTTTTTTTTATTTCTCGAGAAAGGGAAGAAAAGTGAAAAGGTTACAGTAACAACAATAAAGAAAGAAATCAAAAATGTAAATCAATGTTTTATCAATGATAACGTATATATTGATCTGTCATGGTTGTTGGCTTCTGTGTTGCAATCAGCCACACTAGATATATTCCAAGGCTTCTTTTTAAAAAAAGTGAAGTGCTATTTGGGCATAGTCACCATTTTTTGTCCTGCTTCCGCAATCTAAGCACTGAAAGTTTTAGCTCTATAACTGATCCAGTTGTGGTGAGATAGCTATTACTTACTGTCTCAGCAGCTTGGCAGACAATGACTCTATCTAAATGACATATTGCAGCTCGTACAAAGCTTTAAGCAAAAAGGTGTGCAGATCTTCATAGATGAACATCAGAAAGGTCAAAAAAATCATACCACGTCTAGCTCCAGCAAAATACAGTACATGTGGTGAATGGAGGCTAAAGCATGAAGTAGTAGGGTGGAACTAACTGCATAGGGCATCCCCTAACTACAGAGTGAGGGAGGGACAAAATTATTTTAAGGCAAGCAAAAAGACAATTGGTGAGATTTACTAAAACTGGAGCACTCAGAATCTGGTGCAGTTGTGCATGGTAGCCAATCAGCTTCTAAATTCAGCTTGCATACTAGCACATTATGCCATTGCCTTGCAGTTATTTTTTTCTTTTGAACATCCGCAGTTTACAACCGCTTTAAGCTTTGACAATAATGGAAGCTGATTGATTTCTATTCAGAGCTCCACCTGATTTTGCACTTTCCAGTTTTAGCGAGTCTCCCCTATTGAATGTGTAACATTTTCTAAATTGACGAGGTGCTGAGCAAGTGGCTTGCTGTGAGAACTGCCACAGCAGCAGCGCCCTGAAGATCAAAGCTCACCCTGTATCTGACACAGAATACAAATGAGAACTTCAGCATCCCCTGCAACCCCATACTCGTAAGATACCCTTCATTGGTGGTAACTATGTTGACCCAATCTAGCTTCTAAATTATTATTCTTTTTTTCCCTGGAGTTACACTTTAAATCCTATCATGCTTTTCTTAGGGATTTGTGCTTGTGGCTATTTTCTATTTTTGCTGCCCCTCTAAAGAGCGATCAGTGATGGATTGCTTTTCAGAGGGCATTCGACAGGCAGCAGGGAATTGATATGTTACCTCCTCACTGTCTGGTATAATCCTAAAAATGCCAGCCCACTTTTCACTTGAATCGGTTGTGTTCAGCGCCAAATGCGTCATGCTGTTTAATTTTGCCCACAACATATACAGCCTTAAAGCAACACTAAAGGCAAATGTATTTATTTTTTTAAATAACAAACATGTTATACTTACCTCCACTGTGCAGCTCGTTTTGCACAGAGTGTCCCCGAATCCGGTCTTCTGGGGTCCCTTGGCGGCTGTCTCGGCTCCTCCTCGCAAAAGCTTTTTACCTTCATGCAAGCGAGCTCGCATGGTGGAAAGCTTTTGCGAGCACGCTCCCGTGATACAGCGGCGGGCATAGCCGCCGACTGTATCACTCGGCCCCGCCCTCGTTACGACGCACGGGAGCGGAGATCAGCGCCAAATTCAAAAATGTAAACAAACACCTTACATACAGTATACTGTAATCTTATAGATTACAGTACTGTATGTAAAAAAAAAACACCCCCCCCCTGTCCCTAGTGGTCTGTCCTGTGTCATGCATGTCATTTTATATAATAAAAACATTTCTTTCTCCTTGCAAACTGTAGATTGTCCATAGCAACCAAAAGTGTCCCTTTATGTCAAAAATGGTTTTAGATCAGCTAGAAAACAGCGATAATAAATTATAATCACTTGCAGAATTGTGCGATAGCGATTTGTGGGGAAATTCGTCATAAAAAATTAATAATAATGACAGCGACAATTCTGCAACTGAGAAAATTTCAGTGATTTTGAGTTGATTACATTATTGAATAATTTTTATTAGAATTATATTATTATTTGTTATAATTATTTATAATTATTTATTATATTATAATTTATAATTTTGTTTTTAAAAAAATGTCATACCCGAGATGCCTATTAGATTCTTGTTTGGTCAGATTTCAGTGAGTTATTCCTAAGAATTACAGGCCTACAGTATAAAACGCCAAATTTCATTGCAAATAATTGTACCGCTTTTGGTACGTAATTCCAGACAGAATCATGCCGCCAGGGAGGTTAAGGTGAAAAAACATTTACCTTTACAACCCCTTTAAGCGTCTGAATTTCTCTGTTTAGGTGGGCTCCCATGGAAAGGTTATTGGAATTCCTAGTGAACGCTCCTATAAGTTCATGGTATTATCCAAATATGACGTTGTATCATTGCCAGTGTTTAGACTGATATATTTCATGCACATGCAGACACTCCATACTTCCGCACTATGGATAGCTCTTTTAGTGGATGAGTGTACCTACAACATTTGTTGTCAGCTGTCACACGTACCTGACAATTAACAAAATTAAACATATGGAGGATGCTCACAAATGTGCAAAACAATACTCACTGACAAATATGCCGCTAAATGGTATTTAAAAATGCCACTTAGAGTGTATATAAACCCAAACACTGAATTTCTACTGTATTTAGGCTTCTTTCAGATGGGTGTTGACACCTGTTCTGCATGCAGGTCACATTTGTTATTGCGCCTGCATTCGCCCCAAGCTTTTACCTCCCAGAAGGTCTATGCAGTCTTTTGGACAGGCTAGGCTTGTGTCCATTTACATCCCCAACCTCCGGGTAGGATTGCTCTGGCTGGGATGATATAGCTCCAGCACATGAGCATTGGAGTTCATTCATCCAGGCAGATGCTGTGCATGTGCAGCTTAGTGTACAAGTTAAGACGTTTGTGAGGAGGAAGGTAAAAATCCTTTATTTCAGATAAGACTTAGTGGGTCCAATAGACTATGTATACCACAGTGCCCTGCACAAATGTGGGCACAGTTCCCCTAATAAGAAGAGGTCTCATAGGGATCTCCATCCTATGCATTAAGCAGTGGCGTCTCCAGCTTTCATATTTAGGGGGGGGCACATGGGGGACAGGGACAAAAGTAGGGGGGCCAACTATAAAATGCAATTTTATATATATATATATATATATATATATATATATATATATATATATATATATATATATCCTGGGGCCCTTTACTACGATCCCACAATGGGCCCTTTCACATGTTTTGCAGTGAGCTCCCTTCCTACTATACTGGGGCCCCCCAGGGTGGCAGAAAACAAGAGATATATGCCACCAGCACACCAAGAAAATATAAGGGTCCAAAGCAGTGGGAGAACTCTGAGGCCTTGTACAGACGAGCGAACATGTCCGATGAAAACGGTCTGCATACCGTTTTCATCGGACATGTCCGCTCGGAGATTTTGTTCTGATGGTTGTACACACCATCAAACCAAAATCCCTGCGGACAGACAGCGCGGTGACGTGGCGGTGACGTTGACGCCGCCACGTTCGCAAACCAGGAAGTAAAATGCTTCCACGCATGCGTCGAATCCATTCGGCGCATGCGGGAGATTTCGGTCCGCTGGTTAAGCGTACTAACCAGCGGACATGTCGGACGGACGGGTTTCCAGCAGATAAGTTTTAAAGCATGCTTTAAAACTTTTGTCTGCTGGAAACCTGTCTGCTAGGCTGTACACACGGTCGGATCTGTCCGCTGAAACTGGTCTGCGGACCAGTTTCAGCAGACATGTTCGATCGTGTGTACAGGGCCTCAGGGTTGCAAAGGTTGTCTTGCCACCGGGGCCTGGTGTTCTGCCACTGTGGGGTTCCCCAGCTGTCCTGTCCCTGCTATTATCAGCGCTGGTCTGGCGTCTGTCTCCTTGGCAGCGGCGGCAGTCTATTAGGACTAGTGCTGGTGACATTATGGGTGCATGCAGGGGAAGGCTATTGGTTATAGAGAGCCGAGCCCCCAGCTGGTCACCTAGCAGCAGTAATGCTGTATAACCTTCTCTGTTGACATGCTGATCAGGATGTGATCCAGGTGATGCTCCCAGTCAGATCTAATAAACACAGTAATTATTAGCACCAAGAGTACAACCACATATATATATAATCAAACGTATGTTCTGCAGCCATGTGGGCTCTATGCCTGTAAAGTGTTGGCTTTGATTAATAAAATCACTGATATTTAACACTAGGATTTGACTAGGAGCATCACCTGGATTGCATCCCGATCAGCTTGTCAGAGAAGGCTCCACTGCTGTTAAGCAACCTGCAGGGAGCTCAACTGTCTACAACAATAGAGATGGGCTCGGGTGTGTTTGAAATCCCACATGCCCAATCCCGCTAGGAAGCCGACACTCCGCAGTGCTAATCACAGGCAGTGAGACATTGCATAATCTGTGCAGCTGCGGACCGGGAAATGTCTCACTGCCTGTGATTAGCGCTGTGCAATGTGGGCTTCCTGGCAGGCTCTGGCATGTGGAATTTTGAACATGCCCAGCCCATCTCTAACAACAAATTGTGCTGGCCCTCCTGTACATCAGCCCCATAAAGTAACCAGCACTGGGTTCCAATGTGCTGCCGCCGCTGCCGTGGAGACAGAGACCGGCGCTGTGAATAGCCGGGACAGGACAGCAACTCTGGTTATTCCAGCACTGGTCAACACTCGGAGGATTCCCCCATCCACCTATAATGTGTAGAGGGGGAATATGGATAATTTCTTATTTTTTTTCAATTCCACCTAATAGTTGAATTAAAAAAAGTGATCAATGTATGGGCTGCCTAAGAGCTAAGACCAGCCATTGACAGTTTAAATCTCAGCTGGTTCAGCAGGAACGGGCTGAGATTTGAACCATTAATGAGCAGATTCTCTTATGATTATCACCAGTGGTTGCTGTATAGCCACTAGTGATAATCACTGTTTGTCAGGAGAATATAATTGCTGGGCAGGAGGGATATTCCCCTGTCAGCACTGTCTGTGTTGATGGGGGAATCATGCAAGTTTCTTTCCTGCAATCTGTGGATGTAGGAAAGAAATTTGCACCGTATATTACCTGCCTAACTGAAAGTGAAAGTAAATTGCGAATGTCTTGAAAGAACAGGAGAAGGGGAGGGAGACAGATGGGGGAGAGAAGGGATGGAGATAATGCAGTTCAGTAATTACAGTGTACTGCAGTCTGCAGTGCACACACTTACCCACGGTCCAGGCTAGAATCTCAGGCATCATTCACACACAGCCAGGAATGCTGCTAATTTTCATATTTCCTGCCTAAACATCCCCTCTCTTCAGATACAGCACACCGGGATAGTGTGGGCGGGTCTGAAAGGAGGAGGAGGAGCTGTATTCCTCCCTGCTCGTATGTGAGGAGAGTGAGGGGGGGAGATGGCTGAACTCGCTAAGATGTAAAAGAGTGTCATAGACTGACACTCGGCTCAGCTTGCAGTCACCACTCTCGGAATTTACAGGCTGGTTCTCCTGTCCTCTTGTCCTAACGACGGGAGACATCAGTCTATTTTTTCAGTAACTGAGATGAAGGCTTGGGCCCCCCCTCCCCCACAGTGCTCATGGAGTCCTTTCTGCAACTCGCTCTTCTCCGTGCCAATGAGGATGCAGGGGAATGAGCAGATCGGGCGGCTGTGGTTGTGTGAGCGCTCACAATATGCAGTGTCAGCGAGCAGAGGGAGGGGGGAGGAATGCCGTGCAGAACTGACTGGGGATGCTCTCCCTCTCAGGAGAGACTGTTACTCCAGAGGCGGCCCGAGCAAAATACAAAAGATGGTCGGGCACAGCATAATGTTGAGGGGGGTCAGGGCCCCCTCTGGCCCCCCTAGGGTTGCCATTGGCATTAAGGTGAAAAAACATCTGACAATTAACGGCCCCCAGCCCCCCCCTTTTTACTGACCTGAGCCCTGGAATGTCCCACGCCGAGTACATGCCACATCTTTGCCCGGGGGTCTCGGCTCTTGATTGGATAGATTGATATCAGCACAGCCATTGGCTCCCGCTGCTGTCCATTAAATCCAATGATGCGGGCGCCCTGGGGGTGGTGCCAAGCTATGGACGCCGAATGCTGGACACAGGAACACGCCCGCAAGGTATTCCCCTTGGGAGAGTGCTTCCCAGAGGGGGCTGTCTGATGTGGAGAGGAGCCAAAAGAGCTGCCGGGGGGCTCCAGAAATGGGGATTCGGGACCACTCTGTGCAAAACGAGCTGCACGGTGGAGGTAAGTCTGACATGTACTGTATGTTATTTTTTTTTTTATATATCAAACCTTTAGTATCACTTTAAATAATGCATTACAATTTAACTAAACCCAAGAGATTTGAGTTGACTAAAATGTACTGGAGATTTTGTTCAATTAAAATGTACTTGAGATTTTAGTGGACTAAAATACTACTAAAACTAAAACAATTCAGATACCTGAAATACGACTAAGACTAAATAGGCATTTTAGTCAAAAGACTATGACTAAAAAACAAATTTGACGTCAAAATTAACACCGATGGCACTGCAGGTCACCACAATGCAATGTGGAGACTTGAAAACAGTGCAATGTTGTACACATTCAATAAAGTTTTTTTTATTTGTAACTAGTGCTACCCTACAAAACGGACACTAATCCACATCCTAAAACAGAACATTTTAGCGTGTGGCTAGTGTGAACAGGCCTTTAATCGAATCGGTTGTCTTGTGTCTTCCACTAGACTCTTCCTCTAGGCCAGTGGTTCTCAACCTAGGGGTCGGGACCCCCACGGGGGTCAAATGACGATTTGCCAGGGGTCACCAAATCTTGGGCTGTTCCTGAAGCCCATACCACTCTCCCAGCCTTTTTGCGGCTGCCCAGCAGGGCTGTCCCTGGAGCCTGTGGAAGTCCACCTGGGCTGTCCCTGGAGCCTGTGGAAGTCCACCTGGGCTGTCCCTGGAGCCCGCAGCCGCCCACTCAGCCTCTTCACAGCCACCCATTCAGATCATGGCATGGCTGGGGGGCAGAGACTAGAGGTCAGCTGACTGGTGAGGAATGTGAAGTAGAAGGGGCTGGAGGAGACCCTATCTCCTGAGAGAGCTAGAAAGAGTGGTACATCCTAAAATTTACCATAAGGGGTTTTAATACTGTACAAGTGGAAAGGACTCAGGGAGCACTAATTGTTCGTGAGTTAGGGATGCAAATTACTTGACTTGCCTTGGATGCTGACAACCCACGCTACGAAAATAATTTTACTGTTAGTGGGTCCCCACAACTTGGGAAATTTTATTAAGGGTCACGGCAATAGTAAGGTTGAGAACCACTGCTCTAGGCTCTTTTTCTAAGAAGGACCATAGTGTAGTGCAGAAGACATGTCATTCAATAGAATTTAGTCCAAGTTCAGTTTATTGGTTGCATTGCCAGTCATTCAAAAACATTGCACAGTTGCAGCAGGTAAAAAATAAAGGGTTCACATAGATATTTCATATACAGCATACAGGAGTGACTAATGGAGGATGTAAAGCAGACCTGTCATGCAAAATGAAAAAGATTTGCCATTAATACTGCAGCCTGAGGGGAAGTAGAATTTCATTGTATAGTTCCATGAGTGATGTCAGCTGTAAAATTCCCCACCCCTCCCTCATACATGAAATACCACAGTGAGAACTATTACACTAAACTTCATATGAGCAATCAAAGCCAGCCAAGTATGTTGAGGTCCTTGTAGTGAGGTTTGTGTACAGAGTTTGTAGTGTAGTAAGCATACTCTCTCTGGTTACGTAATTGGGTAGTTGCACAAATGATGGCAGCATCACACTGACAAGCCTAAAGTTGCCATTAAAGCTGAACTTTGGGCAGATATATAAAAGACAACAAAACAATGCAGCACTTTATTAATTAAAGTGGATGTAAACCCGATTCATGAAATTTGAGCTGGGCGCATATATCTGCAGTGTTTTCTTATCTCTCTTCAAAGCACTAAGTCCAGTAGCTGTCTCTTGCTCCGTTCTTCTGCTATCAGCATGATAACTTCTGATAACTTTAACTTTATATAATATAAAAAATTGTTAAAAAATAATAAAAATAAAAAAGACTACCGACACTGTCCACTACCCTACTGACACCAGTCTCTGCTCTACTGACACCATCCACTGCTTTGCTGATATACACACTTTTGTGTTTGTGCTCTAATGCAATAGGCTGCGCACACCAATGCTGTGAGTGTTAATAATTGCAGCAGAGAAAAATCACTGTCCTACCAGGCAGGGCTGTTCTGTGTGTTGGGGCTGTGGCAGTTCTTTGTACTTAGCCTGCCATTCATATTTATAATACAGCTGCTACATATAGTCAATGTAATATAATTAATCCCATTTATTCAGGCATTCTTGTGTTATGCTGTAATGGGGACAGGTCTGCTTTAAACCTTCCCTGCCATAAAGCGTGCTCGTGCCTTCATATCAGCCGTCTAATCTGTTCCATATTCAATGCAAAATTACATAATACACTGCTGTAAACAACATAATAGAACAAGGTAAATGTATCCTCTCTATAATAAAAAGTGATAAAGATAGATATTTGTACTCTCTGTATGTCTCAGATTTTTTTTTACAGTGAACAATTAAGGGGTGAATAGTTAAAGATTCACCCTCACAGAAAATGCATGCAATTCCGATATCATATAAAAACTATAGCAGTACATATATTGCATTCACAAAGTCATGTTACAGTGCTCATCTAACATCTGAAGAAGCAATACTTCCCAAATTGTGTTTTAGTGCCTATTTATACTATGAAGCTGCAGGTCAAAAATGACCCCCCTGTCTTCCAGTGTCTTCCTGGTGTTGTGAATGCCTTTTACCGTTCAAGATGGAAAACACACCAAACTGTCATGCTTTCTGATTGTGCCCTATAGGGATTGTAGAACAACCCTGTGGAACTAAGGAATGCTGCAGTTTTGATGTGCTATAAAATGTACGGTAAGTACCCAAGTGTGGACTGGCCCTTCATTTTCAAAATTAATATATTCTGTTATGATTGGCTACAAGTGGGGGGGTCTAGCTGTGTTCTGAAGCTCTGATTGGATGGACTGTCACTGCTGGTGTTATATTGTTATACTGGCTAAAGCTTAATTTAGCTCTCTGCATGCCCCCCCCCCCCCCCATGGGTGTTTTATTGAAATCATTGGAAGGCCATAAAAAATATATAAATGCATATATTCATGAGTGGTTGTGCATGTTTAATGTGCGTTGCAATGCAGGTTGTATTAGATATCAACATATAAATGTGTGTTTACATGCTTTATGATGCCTAAATGTGCATCATGAGGCATTGATGTGCATTTTAACACATGCATAAAGGTACATTTCGATTGATTTCAATTAAAAACCCATCAGGCAAAAATGCAAGTGTAATTCCAAAATGCTGGTATAGCCCTGTGAATGTTTTATTGCTTTGATTTCCATACAAGATAGTATGCAACTGGTGATGCTCTGCAACTACAGGATGGAATGCCTCTATCAACGCATAAAATATAGTCTTGAGGACTTTTCTAGTGATGTGATTGGCTACAAATTGGTAGAGATCTGTGAATCTTTAAGGCTAGGTTTGCATATATGCGGGTCCGGTTTTGGTGCAGAGTTAGGTTAGACTGAATAACACGCAGAAGCCTTTTAAAATTTGCCCTGCAACTGGCCTGCATATTTGTGACCTGGCTCCATTGAAAGCAGGTCTGATTCACATGTTCTGCGAATTAAATGCTGTTCAAAAGCAATCTGATAAACATACCGGTATATGTTAATAGAGCCTTACTATGTAACTGGGTAGAGATTGGTTTAAAGTAGAACTAAAGGCAAAAAAAAAAAAAAATATTTTGGATGGAATAAGGGAGGGTTATTTTTGCCATCTGTGTCCCATTGGGAAGATTTTAGGGCTGTTACTGATTAATTTCGATTAATTATAATGCACATACAGATCCAACTACCGTACTTTTAGCTGATCTCCTTGCATTGCAGCTCTGCATTAGTCAGTGGTAAATGTGGTATACGCTATATACAATCACCCGACACTAGTTAGTTTCCACAATCCATGACTTAACTTCACAGCTCACACATATACGTTTTAAATTCAAACTGTAGCACTGCCGTAAGTAATTTTTTCTTATTAAACTTTAAGAAAAACGTAGAAAGTTAGTTTAACTTTAATTATAAGACGAATCTAGTATATTCACTGTCAGTCACTTTATAATAGGCAAGTAGCCAGTCACGCAGACATACCAGAGTTTTTACATTTTCTGGAAGCAGACATGATCGCATTTTATTGACAATATACCCTGAAGAACTGAACAGTCTTTCGCACGGAACAGATGTTGCCGATACACAAAGAATTGTCTGCACAAAACTGCTTAGGGCAGGAAAACAATGGTTATTTTTGCCCCCTTCCCCTGATGAAGCCTGATGCATCCTCCTGCTCCACAGATGCAAAGGTACCTCAATCCAATGGGTGCAGTTTGCTCGCATCCAGTAGGGTAAAGCCCTGTACACACGGTTGGTCCAAACCGATGGAAACAGACTGAAGGTCCGTTTCTTCGGTCAAAACCATCGGTCAGTTATCCTTTGGTCAAAACTTTTAAAACTTGCTTTAAATTTGAACTGATGGACGCCTAACCGGTCTAAACCGATTAAACGGTTAGTATGCAAAAGCATCGGTTAAAAACCTGTGCATGCTCAGAATCAAGTCAGACCGTTCTCATCGGATGGACCGACCGTGTGTAAGTCTCACTGTCCTGGCTGTCCGGTGAAAAATTTAACATTAATCGAGGAATTCATCTTTAATTTCCCCAGCCCTAGAAGATTTCCCTTCACTTTCTGTCCCATAACCAAAACAGGAAGTAAGAGGAAATTCTTTCAAAATAAGGGATTGTTTGTCACCAGGGTCAAGATCTAGAGTTCCAATTGGAAGATTTCCCCTCTCTTACTGTGTTTTACTGGGTTTTACTTCCTCTTTATTGCCCTGCAAAGGTAAAGCATAATGGACTACTATGCATCGCCAGTCATGGCATGACCCACTGTAGAAAAGGTACGAGCGCCATTTCTAAAGTGCGCCTGCGCCGTTGTCTGTGGCGCATGCGCCATAGACATCGGCGCACAGCTCTATTGTAAATATCTCCTAAACCGTGGAGGTTTAGGAGATATTTCCAGCATATTTCTAGGCTTATCTGTAGGTAAAAGTGGATGTACAAGGTGTACAACCATTTTAAGGAGACAACCCAAAATGTTTTTTTTTACTTTCATTTTCCATAACGGTAAACAGGACAGATGGAATGGTGAATCTCCCTAGCTGGTACAGATGGCAATTAAACACCTAGCGGGTGTTTTTATCCCTCTCCACTCTATTCAAAACTAAAAATTGTTACCTTTAGTTAAACTTTAAATAAAGGAAAAATGTTTAAAAACTAATTAAGACACATTTGTCTTTATATTACTATGAGATTGATTTAAAAGGCAGAGGTATGGCCTTACGGCCAAGATCCTCACCCAACGGTGACAACGGTACACATGTACTACTTTGATCCCTTCCTCTAATATAAACAAGCAATCGTGGTACTGGAGGCAACTTGCCAGTGACAGGATGGCTAGGAAAGAAAGGGAACCACTTATCTGCTTCTACAACAACACTGGCTGGACAAGCTGAGGGCGCAGCGTTTTGGCTAGTGAGGGGGGCAATACAGTAAAACAAGGTAAGCGTTTATTTAACCTGCTGCTGGTGAGTTGCTCGCTAGTCTGACATGGGACTAACTCAGATCAGCTAGCAGTTAGATTTTCAATGAAGCCGGAAAATATTCATGTGTAATAACAATCACCTGAAAATCATTTGTAATTTTTAGACTACGCTACTCTTTCCTTGTATGCAACTAGTTCCTTCCATTCCACTATTCTCCTTCAGTTCACATTACTCTCCTTCCATCTCCACTATCCTTCTTCCATCCTCACTATCTCCCTTCCAACCCCACGATCTTCCTTTCATTCCTACTATCTAGCTCCATTCCCACTATCCTCTTTTCATCCCTGCCATCCTTCTATTCCTACCACTCTCCTTCAATCTCCACTACCCTCCTTCCATCCCCACTGTCCTCCCTCTATCCCCAATACCCACCTTTTATTCCCAGTTTCCCACCATCCTCCTTCTAGCCCTGCTATCCTTCTTCAATCCCTATTAGCCTTCTTTAATCCCTACTATCCTTTTTCATTCCCCACTACTTTCTTTCCCCACTACCCTCCTTCCATCCCCACTATCAGTTCCTTTAATCCAAACTACCCTACTCATTCACTCCCCGATACCTTCCTTTTGGCCTGGTTCACACCTATACATTTTTTTAGTGCATTTTCAGTTTTGCAGAAACACACTACAGTCCATTTAACATGGTTTCCAATGCATGTAGTTCACATATGTGCATCTTATGGAAAGGGTCAGGGTTTTTTTTCTGTTTTTTGGTTCCAATGACTTTAATGGTTTAAAGATGTGTATTAAAAAACACAAAATGCACCTGCAATATGCAACCTGCACAAGTGTGAATCAGGCCTTCCTCCCCACTACCCTCCTCCCATTCCCACTGTCAGTTGCCTTCCTCCACACTACCCTCCTCCCATCCCCACTGTCAGTTGCCTTCCTCCACACCACCCTCCTCCCATCCCCACTGTCAGTTGCCTTCCTCCACACTACCCTCCTCCCATCCCCACTGTCAGTTGCCTTCCTCCACACCACCCTCCTCCCATCCCCACTGTCAGTTGCCATCCTCCATACTACCCTCCCCCCATCCCCACTGTCAGTTGCCTTCCTCCCCACTACCCTCCTCCCATCCCCACTGTCAGTTGCCTTCCTCCCCACGACCTTCCTCCCATCCCCACTGTCAGTTGCCTTCCTCCCCTCGACCTTGCTTCCATCCCCATTGTCAGTTGCCTCCCTCACAACGGCTGTCCACAATGTAGAAATGAGGGGTATAGCTTACAGCCAACACATTTCACGCCATTCTTGGTGCTTAATCATAGCTCTTTCAATAAAGGTGATTTTATGGAAGTGTGGCCAGCCAGACTTTCTTCACATTGGGACTTGCAGGGCCAGCACCCATCAGTGTGCAATGGCAGTAGGAACAGTGGAGACTCACCTGAAGCGGTATTTCCCTCTATCCTTCCATTCATATTATCCTCCTTCTCAATCTACTATCCTCTTACCATCGCCACTATCCTCCTTCCATTCACATTACCCTTGTTATATCCCTACTATCCTCCTTCCATTCACATTCCCATTCGTATATCCCTACTATTTTCCTTCCATTCACATTACCCTTCTTATATCCCTACTATCTTCCTTCCATTCACATTACCCTTCTTATATCCCTACTATCCTCCTTCCATCCCACTAATCTTGTTCCATCCTCACCAACATTCTTTCGTTCCCATTAATCTCCTTCCATCCTCACTACACTCCTTCCTTACCAGCTACCATCCTTCCATCCCCACTACTTTTAGTATACACTAAGACATCAGTGAACAAATATATTGGTGCTCGGTATTGGTGAAAAATGCTCACAAGCAAAGAGAGTCTCAGCAGATGCAAACAGTGCAGTTTTTGGACAATACATGTGAGCTGGCAGATGATTTCAGTGCTTAGAAGAAAAGTAAAATGTATAATGAAGCTGAACTCCATCTTTCTGTAAAATTTTATTTTGTAAAACAGTAAAATAAACTTGGACAACAGTAATGACTAATGGAATTGCTTCTGAGATCCCTGAGACAGGCTTTAGAAGTATCCCTTGTGATCGATGTGAGATGTTCACATTTTACTTGTTGCCATGTCTGGCTGCTTAGCATTACGTGCGGATATGTATAAAATGCTCCTACGGATAACATTTTCTATGGTTCTAGTTCAAAAAGGAAAATCTGAACAGTCTTTTCTCTCAAGGGATACTTCAAGAGCCTGTACAAGCATAAAGTTGCAAGACAAATAATACTGTTTATGTTTTTTATTATTTCATTGCCTTGTATTTTACCAGAATGAACTTGCCAGAAAGGTGGAGGATAGGCTTTCGATATTCAAAAGGGACGTCACAAAGCTTTAAAAGAATCACTTCACCCAAAACCAACATTTCATTTATACCTCATGGGGACTCCAGTGGTGGGATTTCTGTGCCGCTAATATTACAAGGAGTCGCAATCAATCTGATGGAATTTATAAGTATATGTGTGTATATATATATATATATATATATATATATATATATATATATATATATATATATATATAATATTATACAGTAGAGGGGGGAAAAGGAAAATTAAACCAGAAAAGTTGATGGTAAAAAAAAAAAAAAGATCTCACTGGAGTCCCCTAGAGAAAGAATATGGCTGTTGAACTCCACCATCTTCCATTTCTACCTGAAATATCAGTTTTGGGTGTGGTGTGCTTTTAATTACAATATTCGTGATATTCATTCAAATGCAAATCTAATCAAAATTGTGTTTTACCCCACAATAACAAAAGGAATACAATAATAAAAAAAATCCTATGAGTTTTATTAAGAATTTCTCCACGCAAATTCCTCCTCGCACACATGCACAGTTCAGTGTTAGGATGGATTTGTCATGTGTATTTTTTAATTCATGATATAAGCTGCATTTAACACTTACGCTGCCAGAGGGAACTGGCCCACACTGCGGAGCAATGTGTTGCAGAGCCCTGTCCAGCAGCAGAAGGGTTAAGATGGACGTCCTTGAGGCTGATTGTTCATCTTCAGCTTAGTCCCTCCACAGATATGCAGTCACATAGAGTCCTCCGCTCCACTTTTAGAAGAAGCGTCTCTGTCTAAATGGGTAAAGAGGGAAAGAAAAAAACACTTGTGTTATAGAGGATCACATTGAGTTTGATAAACAGAAAAAAGGGTAAATAAAAATCAGTGGTAGCCCACAGTCAGATTCCAACTAATGTATTTCAATTGCAGGTTATAGTGCTAATCAAGGCAAACCAAGGCAGCCGCCTCAGGCAGCACACGTTGGGGGCGGCACTGAGAACTGAGTTCATACTGAATACTCTGTGCATGTTCAGCCCTGTGTATGTTAGGGCCTAGACTCCACAGCATAATTGGTTGCTATTGTGCAGGTATGCTGTCTAATGTCACAGTTGCTGGTTGCTAGGATGCTGGTGGCCAGTCTGCAGAGCGTCATTGGGTGCCTGCACTATAACAACCAAAGACGCTGTTTGGCCCAGCTACCTGCATCCTAGCAACCAAAGACACTATGCAGCCCTTGCCTACTGTGTCCTTGGTTGCTGAAGTTGTAGGTGGTCCCTGTTGCACATCATCCATGCACTTGCATCATAGCAACCAATAATGCTGTGCAGCCTGGCTGCCAGCATCTTAGAAACCATCAACATGGCTATAGGGGGCATCCACCCCAAGCATGGCTCTGGTGCAGATTACTTACTGTGGGTAACATTTTTTTTTTTTTATTATTATTATTTGTGATCTAAGGCCTTTCATACTATTGCATGACTTTAACACACAGGAAAATTTTACATTTTACTGCACATCACTGATGAGGAAATTGCACATTTCATATTTCCTTATTAAAGTTGTCTAGTTGTCCCACAATATCTAAGAAATCCTCTAAAAATCCTGGTTATTCTGGTTACCTTAGCTGACTTCATACCAAAGGAATGTCATTGAAAGCTGACCAGGTCCTTAAAAGGTAATTTTGCTTGCAAGACTGATGCCGCGTACACACGGTCGTTTTTAAAAAACGTCATTTAAAATCATCGTGTGTGGGCTTCACATCGTTTTTCGGCTTCTGAAAAACTACAATTTTTTTTTTCGCACATGCTGCATTTTTTAACGTTGTTTTTTAAAATGTAATTTTTTGGGTTGTAAAAAATGATCGTGTGTGGGCTAAAACGCCGTTTTATACCCGCGCATGCCCAAAAGCGAGTTATGAGATGGGAGCACTCGTTCTGGTAAAACTACCATTCATAATGGAGTAAGCACATTCATCACGCTGTAACAGACAAAAAAACACAAATCGTCTTTTACTAACAAGGAATCAGCTAAAAGCTGCCCAAAGGCAAATAGAACTTCCCCTTCAGAGTGCCGTCGTACGTGTTGTAAGTCACCGCGCTTTGTTCATCATTTTTCAAAAACGATGGTGTGTGGGAAACATAGTTTTTGATGATGAAGTTGGAAAAATTTCGTTTTTTGGACATGCTGAAAAACATCGTTTTTTTTTCATGCCGAAAAACGACCGTGTGTACGCGGCATGAGGGTTGGCCATTCATTATTAAAGCGGAGGTTCACCCATAGCGAACACTTTTTAGCCTTAGATTCCTGCTCGTTTTGTCTAGGGGAATCGGCTATTTGTTTTAAAATATGATCCGTACTTACCCGTTTACGAGATCTTCTCCGTCGCTTCCGGGTATGGGCTGCGGGACTGGGCGTTCC
This sequence comes from Rana temporaria, assembly GCF_905171775.1. NCBI lineage: Eukaryota > Metazoa > Chordata > Amphibia > Anura > Ranidae > Rana > Rana temporaria. The sequence continues at coordinate 619,112,119 of NC_053489.1, read as the reverse complement.
TTCTTGATTGACAGTCTTCCGAGAGGCTTCCGACGGTCGCATCCATCGCGTCACGATTTTCCGAAAGAAGCCGAACGTCGGTGCGCAGGCGCAGTATAGAGCCGCACCGACGTTTGGCTTCTTTCGGCTACGAGTGACGCGATGGATGCGACCGTCGGAAGCCTCTCGGAAGACTGTCAATCAAGAAGGAACGCCAACAATCCATACCAGACCCGTATCCAAGCATGCCGCCTGGCCGGTCAGGAAAGGAGTGGGGACGAGCGAGCGCCCCCTCCTCCTGAGCCATACCAGGCCGCATGCCCTCAACGTTGGGTGCTCTGGGGCAGGGGGGCGCCCTGCGGCCCCCCCCACCCCAAAGTACCCTGTCCCCATGTCGATAAGGACAGGGCCTCTTCCCGACAACCATGGCCGTTGGTTGTCGGGGTCTGCGGGCGGGGGGCTTATCGGAATCTGGGAGCCCCCTTTAATAAGGGGGCCCCCAGATACTGGCCCCCCACCCTAGGTGAATGAGTATGGGGGTACATCAAACCCCTACCCATTCACCTGGAGGAAAAGTGTCAATAAAATAAACACACAACACAGGGTTTTAAAATAATTTATTAGTCAGCTCCGGGGGTCTTCTCCGGGGGGTCTTGCTGATGAACCAACCCTAACTGGATCACACTAGGCGCTTTGGAGTTTCCCTCCATAAGGAGATGTAACACGGGCATTTGACCATACTATATGATGGTCCACAGGATCCGGGAAGAGGCTTTAATACTTGGTGTCACCTGGTGATGGAAGCACTACGAATTGTGATTGCAGGGACACTGGTGGAGCAAATGAATCGTGGATTATTTGTTTCCTTTGGACTTTCTTGTTTCACATATATTTTTCCTTTTTAGCCTTTGTGCATGGGCTCTTATGGACACTTATTTACATACAGTAATTGGTGTGATTTCTTCATCTAATAAGTTTGATGTCATTATATTGATTTATTTTTGTGTTTTCACAATATTGAGTTAAATTTTCTAGCACTGCTTCATATATTTATTACAATTCTTGCATCTAGTATCACAGATTGCTTAAGCAGCTGCTCATTTGTAATTTGTATGTATTAGAGCGAATATCCTATATGATTTTTAAATTAACATAAACATCCTTCATATAAGTGTTCGTAATTGAAACTTCCTCATATAAAGTGACAAATATGCACTAAAGATACAGATGAAAATGTGTCCACAATGATATAACAGCCAGGTAAAGTGATGGAAATCTTCCCTTACATGTTTCCAAAATTGTGTTCACACCACACTATGTGAGACCCTCCACCTGGGAGAAGAGCACTCACCTGCAGGGTATGGCTTCCAAGTTTTAGGTAGGTCATAACATGTCACTCAAGCAAATTTGCCAGATCATCAGACAAATACAGGGATCTAGATGTTAATAGACACATACAGTAGCTCTCCTCTACACACTTGTTTCCTCATCAAATGTAAATAGCTCAAATAAGGCAAAAAATCCACATAGTGTAATGCAGTATTTATTGATAGCCTTATTAAAACCACATACCGTAGACAAACTCACATTTTAGTCATGTGTAAGTTGCACTAGACTTCAGCAAGCAATAAAACATGGCTGCTATACCCCTGCATGCAGTGCCCGCAATCCCTTCCCTTTATCTCACCCTACATATTTCTTAATAATGACTTCCTCAGGAGCATAGAAACCAACAGACTTGTGCACTTTTTCAGCCTTTGTCAACCAGGGTTCCTCCAGAGGTTGATAGGGTTTACTAACAATGATTAATTTGGGACTCCCAGATATGTACCACAGATTATTTTTGCCACCAATTATTTTTTAGCTACTGTGATTGTAAGGAGGACTCTCTATCTACTGATGACTAATCTATTGATGACCAATGTAACAAGCATTCTTCTCACAGACCATCAATGTAAGGGACATTCTTCCCACTGACTACTGATGTGGGGAGCATTCTTCACATTGATCATCAATGTAACGTACATTCTTTCCACTAACTACTAATGTAAGGGATTTATTTTCCCACCAACCACCAGTGTAATGGGGTCCTTCTCTCAATGACCACCAATCTAAAGGCACCCTTCTCTATTGACCATAAAAGTGAGCACTACGTTGTGCCAATGTAAGGGGGCATTTCACTGACCACCAGTGTAAGGGGACACTTTTGCACTGGCTATCAATGTAAGGAAACACTACAATTTTCATTATCAGCATTTCTTTTCCGATGATTATTTTTATTGGTTTTTATGTTTCATTTTTACTGAAAACATATTTGTTGTATAGAGCAGCCCTGGATGTCAAATGTGTCAAGTTTGCCCCATTCCTTATTTTTTAAATTATTTGTTTATCTTAATTTACTGTTCATGATAATTCTGTGAGTTGTAGGCCCCATACACACGGGAGGATTTATCCGCGGATACGGTCCAGCGGACCGTTTCCACGGATAAATCCTCTCGAGGATTTCCGCGGATTTCCATGCGATGGAGTGTACTCACCATCGCATGGAAATCCGCGCTGAAATCCTCTGGCGATGACGTGTCGCGCTGTCGCCGCGATTATGACGTGGCGACGTGCGCGAAGCTGTCATATAAGGAATTCCACGCATGCGTCGAATCATTACGACGCATGCGGGGGATCCCTTCGGACGGATGGATCCGGTGAGTCTATACAGACCAGCGGATCCATCCGTTGGGATGGATTCCAGCGGATACATTCGTTTAGCATGTCAGCAAATATTTTATCTGCTGAAAAGCTATTCGACGGATAAATATCCGCGGAAATGTATCCGCTGGAACGTACACACCATAGGATCTATCCGCTGAAACCCATTCGCTGGGATTTTTCAGCGGATGGATTCTATCGTGTGTATGGGGCCGTAGAGTAATAATTAGCAGGTGTTCCCTGAGACCTAAAAGTTATTTCAAGGATGTGTTAATAAGGTGTTAACTCAACCATTTACAGTCATCTGCAAACAGGTTAAGTTAATCACCAGATACCTCTAGAGGCTATATTATATTTATATATACAATTCATATATTGTGTCAGTCATATACCAAAACAGCGCTAATGTTGGTAAATAGTATGTGGCCAACTCCACAGTGACAGTTTTTAAACAGATGATAAAGTGCAGAGTGTCAGTGTCCATAGGTGATCCTAGAAAGATAACAGCATGCACCTTCCACCGAAAATTCTGGGTCCACCTTGTGAGAACACACTCCCCCTTTGGGGTTTTAAACTCACCAGAGCAAGCAAAAAAACAGACCTTAAACAGGGGATAAACGTCAGAACCATAAATAGCACTTCACTCAACATCAGTCAAGGAGATGGTAAATTGTTGAAGGCTCAGAATCGCCCTGTTGCTATGCAGTCTTCCTAATCTGCCACTTCCTGGTCCGCAGTGCTCTTGGGTCACTAGAACCAGGAAGAACCAGGTATTTAGTTCCAGCTCGATTAGCTAAATTTAACCATCAATACCCTGATAACTGCTTTAGAGGATGTATAGAACCAGGCACACATACACACGGTGGGACTGTTCCATAGCCAACTCATTCTCGAAGAAAGTATTCAAAATCCTTTCACCAATATTTAAAATAACTTTACTGCCTGACCTAGCTATAGCACTATTAAACTACAAACCCCAGCTTCTGACCCTTCGCCAATTTAGACTACTACTGTTTGTTACAACAGCGGCTAAACAAGCCATGGTACAAGCAAAGACTGAAGCAATTTATTTAGACAAAATCCTCAAATTTCAATCTGTATGGAAACCATGGATAGATCATTATCTTCCACCAGGTACAAATAAATCATTGATATAAACATACAATATGATAAATACTGCAATCTTTTTGTTCCACGATTTCTACTATACCACATGGTATTACTCTCTGGAAGTTTTCTCTCTTCCCCCCTTTTTCTATGACTACCCCTTCCCTTTCCCTCTCCCCACATTATTTATAGTATAAATCGGGGAAGAAAACATGTTTATTTATTTTCTCAGGATACGCCAAGCCACATAGCCGGACCTTGGCCCTGATTGTAGTCTGTTATCCCCTATTACTCCATAATACCTTAAAATATTACTCTATCTTTACCCCCTCCTTGTTTTTAACATTTAGCATTTATACCTCTGCCTGATTATTGATCCTATATTTGTAATTTATTTTTTACTCTGTGTATTTTATATTATTTTATTTTTAATGTAAATATTCTATTTTGACACATTATTATACAATCTATTTGTATAGGACATGACTTATGGTATATATAACTAACCTTTATTTACACAAGAAGCTTTCTTGTATACTTTGATTTTATATTTTGAAATACTGATTTATTGTTATTAGTAAACAAATAAAAATTATTTAAAGATAAATATTGTATATTTTTCATGCATTTGAATTAGACGACAATATTATTCCTATAAACAGAAAAAAGACGCGCCAAAAAAACAGTCAATTGAAATACACAGTCTCTGAGCTTGTGATTTGGTTCCGTAATTGATTAAAAACAGTTGTATGTTCACAAGGTAGGCAGATTGAACCCTGGCGAAAATATGAAGTAGCTCAGAGACTGTGTATTTCAATTGACTGTTTTCTTGGCGCGGCTTTTTTCTGTTTATTTTTGCCTTTGTGTTATCGCACGCCAGCTGCTGCCTGGGGTCATAGGGTGGGAGGATACTAGCGCGGTTTCTTGTTTTTTCTCAATATTATTCCTATGTTATTGTTATTGACAAGTGATATAACGTATTTAGACTATCCTGAATTTCCATATAAAGAACACATCATCTATACAGCAACGCCAATATGTAAAGTTTTCAGGACCATTTTTCTCACGCTCCTGAGGAAGTCATAGTGATGAACCATGTAGGGTTGGACTAACCTACGTCATCATGCATGCTACACGCTGGCTCCTGGCATTCTACTGATCTGACAGGAAGAGAATGCGGGCATTCGGCCATGTTTTATTGCCTGCTGAAGTCTAGTGTAACTTAGGCACCACTAAAATGTATCTATAGTTTGTGATTTTGATAGCATTTTAAGACATACGGGCCTATACTATGTATCATTTCTGCTTTATTTGAGAAACTTACTTCTGATGAGAAAGCACTATGTAAAAGAAGAGCTATTCATCTGTTAACATCTAGGAATCCTGTGTTTGTTTGATAATCTGAGAAATTTTCTTAGGTGACATGTTATGACCTACCTACTGTATAACTTGGACATCATACCCTCTGGTGGGTACTATTATCACAGGTGGAGGGTCTCACATGTTTTGGACACAATTTTGAAAACATCTAAGGGAGGATATTTCCATCACTTCACATGACTGGTATATGACTGTGGATGAATTTTTAATCTCTATCTTAATTGTATATTTGTCACTTTATATGTGAAACTTTCATTTATGGACACATATGAAGTATATTTTTGTAAATAGATTCTAATGTTGTTTCGGATTTTGCATATACACTATATTATTGGGACACCTGCCTTTACATGCATGTGAAATTTAATGGCATCCCAGTCTTAGTCCGTAGGGTTCTATATTGAGTTGGCCCACCCTTTGCCACTTTAACAGCTTCAACTCTTCTGGGAAGGCTGTCCACAAGGTTTAGGAGTGTGTCTATGAGAATGTTTTTTGCGTTCTTCCAGAAGCGCATCTGTGAGCCAGGCACTGATGTTGGACAAGAAGGCCTGGCTCACAGTCTGCAGTGTAATTCATCCCAATGGTGTTCTATCGGGTTGAGGGCAGGCCAGTCAAGTTCCTTCATCCCAAACTCGCTCATTCATATGTTTATGGACCTTGCTTTGTGCAATGGTCCAAATCATTTGGTGGAGGGGGGAATGTTTTTCAGGGGTTGGCCTTGGCCCCTTAGTTACAGTGAAGGAAACTCTTAAGGCCTCAGCATACCGAGACAATTTCATGCTCCCAACTTTGTGGGAACAGTTTGGGAATTGCCCCTTCCTGTTCCAACATAACAGTGCACCAGTGTACAAAGCAAGGTCCCTAAAGACATGGATGGGTGCACAGAGTCCGGACCTTGACCCGATAGAACACCTTTGGTATGACTTAGAGCAGAAACTGCAGTGCAGGCAACAATGTCCAAACTCAGTGCCCGACCTCACAAATGTGCTTTTGGAAAAGGGTGGGCCAGCTCAATATTGAACCCTACGGACTAAGACTGGAATGCCATTAAAGTTCATGTGCGTGTAAAGGCAGACACTTAATATACCAATACTTAAATACCAAGACAATATAGTGTATGTTAAAGTTGATAATATGTACAATTAAAGGAGCTCTAAAGTGGTTCTAAAGTCCAAATGTTTTTTTTTACCTCAATGCATTCTGTGCATTAAAGTTAAAAAAAAAATGCCCCTAAACACTTACCTGCCCCTAAACACTTACCTGGCTCTATGTCACCACTCCATTGCTGTCTCCGGCTCCAGTTCCCCTCACTTCCTGCTTTCACAGGAGAAGCTGAGGGCACTGGAGCCATAGGCTTTTGCTGCTGTTAGTCAAGCTCCTGTGAGGAGGAAACTGGGTACTGTGTCTGTAGATGCACATAGCCTGGCGTGGAACACAACAAAACAACAGGAGAACAGATGCACAGGTTCCTCCTTAGCCCCCAACTTGCTACGAAGGTACAAAAAGGAAGGAGGAGCGAGCAGTGCCAGCAGTGACTGCCAGAGGAGGAGGTAGTTCACTTTTATGTGCAATATCAGTAGCATTTTTACTTTCACATGATTGGATGATAGAAGTCAGCAGAGCTCATGTACTAAGCTCTGGAACAACTGCACTTTGTTGAGTACAATTGCATTTGCAAAGTGCACAGTCGTTTTGCCTTTAGTAAATAAACCCCAAAGTGTCCGTTTTTTGATGTCTTACAGCCTCAATGAATCTTTTAACACAGGGGGGTTTATTTACTAAGGGAAAATCCACTTTGCACTACAAGTGCACTGCAAGTGGAACTGGGAAGTGCAGTCGCTGTAGATCTGAAGGGGACATGCATGGAAAATAAAAAACAGCATTTTTGCTTGAACATGATTGGATGATAAAATCAGCAGAGCTTCCCCTTATTTCAGATCTACGCCTCAGATCTACAGCAACTCTACTTCCAAGTGCACTTGCAGTGCATTAAGATAAACAACAACAATTTAAAAGACATTACATTCTTCTGTTGACTCTCTGGTTATAAGAAAAAATGTATTGCATTTCAGTGTTATTGAGTATTGTGTATTTTACCTACCCGTGAGTCTAAGTTGTATGCTGTCTTTTTAAGGTCCTGCAGCGCTCTCTGCATGAATTCAAAGGCATGACAGTCCACACAAGGCCGACCTGGAAAAACACGACAATATAAACAACGCTCTGAAATGGACCTCAAATCCAGCTATTAGTTAGTATCATGCTGCATTGAATGGCACTGGTGTAGCCATACCAGCCTATGTGACTGGGACACAGGCATCTGACACACCTGGAAGTGGAGATACTGCTGGAGACTGTCAGGCCCCGTACACACGACTGAGTTTCTCGGCAGAATTCGGCGAGAAACTCGGTCAGAGCCGGATTCTGCCGAGAAACTCTGTCGTGTGTACACTTTCGGCCCGATGGAGCCGCCGAGGAACTCGTCGAGAAAATAGAGAACATGTTCTCTATTTTCTCGTTGTTCTATGGGAGCTCTCGGCCCGCCGAGCTCCTCGGCGGCTTCAGGGCTGAACTGGCCGAGGAACTCGATGTTTGGCACGTCGAGTTCCTCGGTCGTGTGTACGGGGCCTCAGACAGAGAAAATCAGAGCAATAGGAGGCAAACAAATTACTTATGAAAACACCTTCTAGGTTTTTTTTGTCTTTTAAAACAGCATCAGAGTTGCTTTATACTGAAATTTACACCCGTGAATTCATTAGAACAGTGATTCCTTCCTATGACTCTCCACCTGCTTACTCTGCTCAGACAACTGTATAGTAAGTTTCAATTAGCAACAAAAGAAGAGAGAGCCTGAAGGTTAACAGCTTCTGCTGTGCTCTACATTTTAAAAACTCATTGTTCTGTCCCACTTACATGTATTTTTACGTGTTGTATTGAACTGCATCAGGCTGTTGCTGTTCAATAGTATGCCGATATCTAGTGGAGGTTTTGAGCCACTATAACATGTTTACTATGTGATTTTGGTTTCTTTTTCCTGTTTACTGCTGGTTAGTTCAGTCCTAGCTAGGCCCTTCCCAATTCTTCCATGTTTCCTCATTCAAGGTTTGTACTTCACAGAGACAGGGCTTAGGAAAGTCATTGTCTTCCTACATTTATAAAACACTGGGCTGCCTGTGAATGGTGCCAAGTCAGCAGGTGACTGTCCAGACAGACTGGCTCTAAGAAGGTATAATAATGCATATAGTAGCATTTGAAACGGAACACTCATTATGCCCTATATTAAATGTTTATGTGTGCAATATAAGATTTTTTATACATTGTAAAAACACATATAAAACAGTTAATAAACAGTTATAGGTAGATTCAGGTACATGGGTGCAAACTTGCGGCAGCGTAGCTTAGCCTGTTTAGGCTACGCCGCCGTAAGTTAGCTAGGCAAGTACATGATTCTCAATGTACTTGCCTGCTAATATACGGCGGCGTAGCCTAAAGCGGGCGGGCGTAAGGGCGCCAAATTCAAATGTCTTGGAGGGGGGGCGTGTTTTATGGTAATGAGGCTTGACCTCACGTTTTTTACGTTTTTATTTTAATGCGCATTCGCCGGGCGCCTACATGTCCCAGGGTGCATTGCGGCTAAGTACACCGCACGGGCCTATTGATTTTGACGTGGACGTAAACGACGTAAATCCCGATTCGCGGACGACTTACGCAAACGACGTAAAAAATTTGAATCTCGCGGCGGGAACGGCGGCCATACTTTAACATTGTTATTCCACCTAATAGATGGAATAACTTTAGGCCTGCTAATGCCTTACGGAAACGGCGTAAAACTACTGCGGCGGCCGGGCGTACATTCGTGAATCGGCGTATCAACTCATTTACATATTCTACGCCGACCGCAATGGAAGCGCCACCTAGCGGCCATCCGAAATATTGCAATCTAAGATAGGACGGCGCAAGCCGTCGTATCTTAGATATGTTTAAGCGTATCTCTGTTTGAGCATACGCTTAAACATAGGTCGGCGTAGATTCAGAACTCTTTCTGAATCTACCTATTAAAGTTTAATAAAAATTGATAAACCTAAGTGAAATAAAGTTACGCCAAAACATTTTAGTTTCCCTTTTTACAGTATATGTTAGTTATGCTGACTGGTAGACTTAAAGGGTCCATTCACACCATTTGATACGGAAATGCCTCAAAATCGTGGGACGCCCTTGCGATTACCGCTATTTTGAACAGCACCAAATTGTGGCACGATTTTGCCGTTAGACGAAACGCTGTAAAATCGCAGTAAAAACGCGCAAACAGAATCACAGGACACCCGATGCCCAAAAGAAGTTCTTGCACTCCTGGGCTTTGGACGTGCCACACATCTGTTTGCCCGTTTTTACCGCAATTCATCAGGCGACAATCGCGGCAAAATCGTTCCAGGGTTTGGTGCCATTCAAAATAGTGAGGATCTCAAGGGCGCAAGGGCGATTCCGTCCGCAAAATGGAATGCCATGGTGTCAATGGAGCCTAAAGGTACTATTGTTTCCCAGGCTATACAAGATTTCCTGTCTAGTAATCCATTGATATAAGTACCCCAGAATCCATCTGCCATTCATCAAGTGTTACTAAACCCAGGACCTTGCATTTACTATATCTGGTCTCCCACAGTGCACAGAACATGGAAATGCAATTATTTTTGTAAGTATAAACTGCTAAATACCTTTTCTCATTAACAGTTACAGCAGTCTTGTGACTTCTATCAGTGTCTGGTTAAAGCTTGTAGAATTAGTTTTTATTCTACTCTGACTGTTTTATGAGACTGCAGGACCCCTGACCCTCTATCTGGACAGTGCTAATTGGCCCTGTGCTGATCACATGCACCCTCCCAAAAAAAAAAATCTCTAGCAATACACACCAAACTGAGCATGTGCAGAGTGTCCCTGTACTGTCAAAAGATAGTTTGGGGACTGTGAAAGAAGGGGAGGATCAGAGAATATAGGATCAAACAGCCTTTTTAAACAATATGGATGATAAATCTCTTAAGTTACACATTGAATAAAACAAGCATGCTTTACTGGATATATAGACTGAATTTACTGTTGTGGGTTTAGTAACACTTTAAAGTGGAGGTTCACCTTTTAAAAAAAATTCTGACATCACACGGAGTCGCGCCATCCTACCGACAGAATGTGGGTGTTTTTTTTTTTTCTCAGCACATACCTCTTAATCCCGATTTTCACCTCACGGCAATCCCGCGGGAGTGGGCGTTCCCAAGCACTGTCTGTGATTGACAGGCTTCCGAACGGCGCATACTGCGCGTCACAGGTTGCCGACAGAACCCGAACGTCGGTGCGCAGGCGCCGTATAGAGCCGCACCGACGTTCGGGTTTTTTCGGCAACCTGTGACGCGCAGTATGCACGGTTGGATCTTTTTCTTTATTGTGGACTATTTACCTTATGTGGACCTGTGCATCTATTTTATTATTTACTTTTGTTCACTTTAAATTTATACATTTATGATTGGTTTTCTGTTTTTAAACATTAAAACAAGCAAATAAAAATTTCCCTAAAAGAAATTCAGTTTTCATTTCCATTACAATTCTGTCATGTACAGTGGGGATCGAAAGTTTGGGCACCCCAGGTAAAAATGTGTATTAATGTGCAGAACGAAGCCAAGGAAAGATGGAAAAATCTCCAAAAGGCATCAAATTACAGATTAGACATTCTTATAATATGTCAAAAAAAGTTAGATTTTATTTCCATCATTTACACTTTCAAAATGACAGAAAACCAAAAAATGGCGTCTGCAAAAGTTTGGGCACCCTGCAGAGTTAATATCTTGTACTGCCCCCTTTGGCTAGTATCACAGCTTGTAAACGCTTTTTGTAGCCAGCCAAGAGTCTTTCAATTCTTGTTTGAGGTATCTTTGCCCATTCCTCCCTTACAAAAGTCTTCCAGTTCTTTGAGATTTCTGGGCTGTCTGTCACACACTGCTCTTTTAAGGTCTATCCATAGATTTTCAATTATGTTGAGGTCAGGAGATTGTGAAGGCCATGGCAAAACCTTCAGTTTACGCCACTGGTTTTATTCCCCTGTGGATTTTGAGGTGTGTTTAGGATCATTATCCATTTGTAGAAGCCATCCTCTCTTTAACATCAGCTTTTTCACAGATGGCATCAAGTTACCATCCAAAATTTGCTGAGATTTTATTGAATCCATTTTTCCTTCTACTCGTGAAATGTTCCCTGTGCCACTGGCTGCAATACAGCCCAAAAGCATGATTGATCCACATCCATGCTTAACAGTTGGAGAGAGGTTCTTTTCATTAAATTCTGTGCCCTTTCTTCTCCAAACGTACCTTTGCTCATTCCGGCCAAAAAGTTCTATTTTAACCTCATCGGTCCACAGAACTTGTTTCCAAAATGCATCAGGCTTGTCTATATGTTCATTTGCAAAGTTCAAACGCTGATTTTTGTGGTGAGGACGTAGAAGAGGTTTTCTTCTGATGACTCTTCCATGAAGACCATATTTGTACAAGTATCTCTTTATAGTGGAATAGTGTACCACAACTCCAGTGTCTGCCAGATCTTTCTGGAGGGATCGTGCAGTCAAACGTGGGTTTTGTTTTGCTTTTCTCACAATCCTGCAAGCTGTTCTGTCTGATATTTTTCTTGGTCTTGCAGATCTTGCTTTAACTTCCACTGTTCCTGATGACTGCCATTTCCTAAATAGATTCCGAACAGAGGATATTTACATCTGAAAACGCTTTGCTATCTTCTTATAGCTTCTCCAGCTTTGTGAGCGTCAACTATTTTCAGTTTCAGTTTTCTAGACAACTGCTTAGAAGAACCCATGGTGCTGATTGTTGGGGCAAGGTCAGATGAGTCTGGGCATTTAAAACCTTTGAGATTGACATCACCTGGTCTTCCCAGATGATGATTGAGAACAATCGATGACACTGGCAGGTCTCAGCTTTGCAAAGGGGGCAGTGCATGCTATAAATTCTGCAGGGTGCCCAAACTTTTGCAGACGCCATTTTTTTGTTTTCTGTCATTTTGAAAGTGTAAATGATGGAAATAAAATCTAACTTTTTTGACATATTATAAGAATGTCTAATCTGTAATTTGATGCCTTTTGGAGATTTTTCCATCTTTCCTTGGCTTCGTTATACACATTAATACAAATTGGACTGGAAGCCATTTTTCTTTTTGAAGAGGCTTATTTAAATAGACCTCCCAAGGAGCACCGCCTGAAGTCTGCCTGCTTGTACTTAGTATTGCAGTAATAGTGTGACATACTTTCTGGCGGTATTGTGGTCCCATGCAGTTCCTCCGCTAAGACGAGCTTCATGAAGGGCAGCCCCACCGTTATCATCAGCAGGAACAAGGAGTAAATGCAGGATGTCGTGCTCCTGTAATGCATTGTATAAACGTTGTGTTTGTCGTCCCACTACAAAGAAAAACAACAATTTATCTTGTTAAACACTGCCAGCAAGAGAACAATGCACAGCTGTGCTCTTCTCTATGGACGTGATTAATAACAAAATGGCTTCCTGACCTCCATTCATAATGTTCATTACTGTAGTTTGTAAGGTCATTGGTCATGGCTAGCAGTTAGTCAGTTGTCTGTGATACCAGCTGCTAGATGAAGAAATTATTACATACAATTATTTGGCAGGATGACAGACAAATGGAGGTTGAGTTGTGATGCCCCCTCCAACAAACATTGAAGTTCATGTACACAATTTGTGGGATTTTTATATAGGCTAGAGATATGCAGAGCAAACAATCATAAGCCAATCTTCCACTGCTTATTGTTAATCAACATTATATGCTCAACATCAACAAATATATAAGGGGTCCATACAGTGAGCTTGGTGTTGAGTTATTCACTTTACGGTCAACACTGAGGACAAGGGCACACTCTTTACATCTAGAGGAAAAGAGATTTCACAGCGTACACAGATCGGTTTGTCTGATGAGAATGGTCTGATGGACCGTTTTCATCAGACCAAACCGATCGTGTGTGGGCCTCATCGGTTATTTATCCATCGGTTAAAAAAAATGGAACTTGTTTTAAAATTATCTGATGGATACCTAACCGATAGAAAAAAAACGATCGTCTGTAGGCACGTCCATCGGTTAAAAATCTACGCATGCTCAGACTAAATTAGGGGACGGGAGCGCTCGTTCTGGTAAAACTAGCATTCGTTATGGAGCTAGCACATTCATCATGCTGTAACAGACAGAAAAGTGCGAATCATCTTTTACTAACACGAAATCAGCTAAAACAGCCCCATGGGTGGCGCCATTGGATTTGAACTTCCCCTTTATAGTGCCGTCGTACGTGGTTTACGTGACCGCGTTCTGACACGATCGTTTTTTTAACCGATAGTGTGTAGGCACGACTGACCATCAGTCAGCTTCATCCGATAACCGATGGAAAAATCCATCAGACCGTTTTAATCGGATTGACCGATCGTGTGTACAGGGCATAAGAGCTGTGAAAATGTGGAACAGACTCCCTCCAGAGGTGGTTCTGGCCAGCTCAGTAGATTGCTTTGAGAAAGGCCTGGATACTTTCCTAAATGTACATAATATAACTGGGTACTAACATTTAAAGGTAAAGTTGATCCAGGGAAAATCTGATTGCCTCGTGGGGTCAGAAAGGATTTTTTTTCCCCTGCTGTAGCAAATTGGATCATGTTTGCTGGGTTTTTTTTTGCCTTCCTATGGATCAACTGTGCGTATATTTAGGTTTGATATTATTTTTTATTTATATTTATGGTTGAACTGGATGAACTGGTGTCTTTTTTCAACCTGACTAACAATGTAACTATCAAGAGGGGGTGGGACTTTACATGACCTCACCAGGCCATGGCTTCTTTAACCACTTCCTGCCGGCCTGACGACTTTCTACGGCCGCAGTGTGGATCCGAATTCCCAGGAGGCCGTCCATATACGCCCTCCGGCCTCCAGCCACTGGGGGGCGCCGCATCACTGAGATGCCGATGCGCGTGCCTGGCAGCGGCGATGTTCGCCTGGCACCCGCGATCGGCGGTTACACAGACAAGGACGTGGATCTGTGTGTCTAATCACACAGATCCAAGTCCTGTCAGGGAGAGAGGAGACCGATGCTGGATAGCTTGTACATAGGGACACAGATCGGTCACCTCCCCCAGTCAGTCCCCTCCCCCTACAGTTAGAACACTCACTAGGCTACACATTTAACCCCTTCTTTGCCTCCTAGTGTTAACCGCTTCCCTGCCAGTCACATTTATACAGTAATTAGTGCATATTTATAGCACTGATCGCTGTATAAATGTGAATGGTGCCAAAAATGTGTCAAAAGTGTTCGATGTGTCCGCCATAATGTCACAGTCCCAATAAAATTCGCAGATCGCCGCCATTACTAGTAAAAAAAATAATAATAAAAAAATAAAATAATTCTGTCCCCTATTTTGTAGGCGCTATTTTGCGCAAACCAGTTGCTTATTGCGATTTTTTTTTTTTTACCAAAAATATTTAGAATACGTATCGGCCTAAACTGAGAAATTGTTATTTATTTTTTAAAAAAATTGGGATATTTATTATAGCAACAAGTAAAAAATATTGATTTTTTTTTTCAAAATGTTTGCTCTTTTTTTGTTTATAGCGCAAAAAATAATGATAATAATAGTGATCAAATACCACCAAAAGAAAGCTCTATTTGTGGGGAAAAAAGGACATCAATTTTGTTTGGGAGCCACGTCGCACGACTGCGCAATTGTCAGTTTAAGCGACGCAGCGCTGGAAACTGAAATTTCGCCTGAGCGGGAAGGGGGGGGGGGGGGGGTATATGTGCCCAGTAAGCAAGTGGTTAAAGTCCCATAAACTCCACTTTATCAAACTATGTAACTATGATGTTTAATAAAGAAAATCACCAGCAGGGCCACACAATTAGATGGCAACAATTAATCACAAAGTGCAGCCATTAGTCACATATCTATATAAAATTCAAGATAAATGTAAATACATAAATCCTAAAGTGCTGTATAAGATCACGTTAAAAATAAAGTATATACAATATGTAAAAAAGTGCAGATAAAGTGCAAGAAAATCATCTGTGCAGGCCAGTTAAGTTCTTCGATGAACAGATCATCCCCAAACTGTTCCCACAAAGTTGTCTTGGTATTCTGATACCTTAAGGCCGCGTACACACGTCAAAACCGATGAAAACGGACTGAAGGACCGTTTCATCGGTTCACCTACACACCATCGGTTAAAAATTTGATCGTGTCAGAACGCGGTGACGTAAAACACACGACGTGCTAAAAAAACGAAGTTCAATGCTTCCAAGCATGCGTCGACTTGATTCTGAGCATGCGCTGCCTTTTGACCGATGCTTTTGCATACTAACGATCGGTTTTGACCCATCGGTTAGGCGTCCATCGGTCAATTTTAAAGCAGTTCTCTTTTTTTTGACCGAAGGATAACTGACCGATGGGGCCCACACACGATCGGCCAACTAAATATTGAACCCTATGGACAAAGATTGGGATGCCATTAAATTGGATGTAAACCCAAATATTTTTATTTTTTTTGGCTGGCACAATGTATAGTATAAGATTATTAGATCATATGTGCCCAATCTTTCCACAACGAGTTAATCCAGCTCTGAGCAATCCTCCTAACTTTTTTCAGTGAGATAAAACAGACAAACAGAGAAAACCTTGTCTGTTCTTCCCCCCTGCTGTGAGTGACAGGTGATTTACATATCTCATGCACAGCCTGAGAAGTCATGTGGTTACTTTTCTGTGTTTTGACTGGATGTTAGTGATCATAGCAGAAGTTCAGTGTAATGCCTCATACACACGACCGCTTTTCACGACGAGAAAACTGCCATTTTTTATATTGGTCGAGAAAACCGGTCGTGTGTATGCGCCCTAGCAGTTTTCTTGACGAAAAAACTGCCCACAAAAAAATTGAAACCAGCTCTCTTTTTTCTCATTGTGTTTCACGTCAGTCTTTTTCTCGTCGCGAAAAACGGTCAAGTGTATTCTTTTCCGAGGGAAAAAAAACGTGCATGCTTAGAATCAAGTATGCAGCCCAAAAGGTGGCGCCATTTGAAAGGAACCTCCTTCTTTATAGTCCCGTCGTACGTGTTGTACGTCACTGCACTTTGGTCGGACGTAAAAACGACGGGTTTTTGAACGTCAGGAAAAATGATAGTGTGTACGCGGCATAAGAAATACACAGGAGAAAATGCATGTTGATAAGGGGAGTGTAGAGGTGGTCGGGGAGTCTACTGACATCACGAGCTCCAGACAACAGACCCACCCACAGAATCTCCAGTTTTTCGGGTCTCATAACAGACATTTTGAGAGACATTTGACAGGTAAGGATACATGCAGGAGGCATCTATATCCTTATAGATCAGCACTATGGCAGTACTTTAAAAAGGATAAGAGTGGGTTTACATCCACTTTAAAGTTCATGTGCGTGTAAAGGCAGGTGTCCCAATACTTTTTGTAATATAGTGTATACTTTGTTTTTATTGTGATATTATACTGACCAGAGGGACAGGGCACTGGGGGCAAACCAGAGGGACAGGGCACTGGGGGCAAACCAGAGGGACAGGGCACTGGGGGCAAACCAGAGGGACAGGGCACTGGGGACAGACCAGAGGGACAGGGCACTGGGGGCAGACCAGAGGGACAGGGCACTGGGGGCAGACCAGAGGGACAGGGCACTAGAACTGGGTCTCTTGCCCATTCTCTTGCTGTCTCCTCTGCAACTCTGATCCATCCTCTCTCTCTCCCATTCATCTCATCATCAGGAGCCTGTGTGTGCGGCTCCACGCTTGCATGTCACCACTTCCCCCTTTTATTCAGGCTGGCAGAGAGGAGAGGAGCTGCAGCACAGCGGGAGGGAGTACAATCCAGCGCTGAGATCCACACAACTGCACAGCCATTGACACCATAGCACAGCGCACATTGACAGCGCACAGCACACATTGAGACCAGTCTGTTCACAGTGCTCAGGCTAAACTGTTGGACACTTGCATAGAGCACAAGGAGAAGAAAACTGCACAAACTAGAAGGCTGCCGCTCTCATGTCAGGGCAACTTTCAGTGAGCGCTGCACCAGAGTGGTAATTTTGGCAATCCTCCACCTCACTCATTACTTTCTGCTCTCCAGCTACATTGGTGGGGGGAGGGGGGAGGGGGGCAGGCTCAGAGAGGTCATACTGTTAGGTCCCATGGCTTAATGAGAATTGTAAGGAGAGCACCTGTGTATTGCTCTGCCTGTGCGCGGCTCACCAGACTACTTTTCCCGAGCATGCAACTTTCCTCTTCGGCCACCAATCTCATCGGGACTCTAAGTGTAGGCACAGATTGGAGGGAGATTGGTCATGCAGCCCTGTCATCACTCGCCCCCAGCTTAAATCCACTCGCCAAATGCTAGTAGGCGAGTGGAAATTTTGAGGGCTGTACTACACACTATATCAACCTTTCTGCTAGCCTCCTTTATAACAGCGCAGATCTTATATTGGATACAAATTTTTGATGCAATTGCTATAAACTGAATCTGAAATCTTGATGTGGACCTGAACTCTAAAAGTGTTTCTTGTAGGGAACATCAATTTTATATAGCACAAATGGAACAACGTGTCACACACCAAAATTTGCATAAAATCCACTTTTGTGTTGAATTACTCTTTGCAACTAGCAGTGCATTTCTTGTGCTTAGGTATTCCTGTACTTACAGCTTCATAACTGTATATTTGCAGTGTGCGATCATCTAAGGTACTGCTAGAATGATTATATATATATATTTTTTTAACCTCTTCAGTCCCGGAAAGTTTTACCCCCTTTTGCATTGCGGCACTGCGTCACTTTAACTGACAATTGCGTGAGCGTGCGACGCTGTACCCAAACAAAATTGATGTCCACAAATAGCGCTTTCTTTTGGTGGTATTTGATCACCTCTGCATTTTTATTTTTTGCGCTATAAACAAAAAAAGACTGACAATTTTGAAGAAAAAAATATATTTTTTACATTCTGCTATAACACAATCCCCCAAGAATATATAAAAAAACGAATTTATTCATCAATTCAGGCCAATATGTATTCTGCTGTATTTTGGCAAAAAAAAAAAAATCTCAATAAGCTTATATTGATTGATTTGTGCAAAAGTTATACCGTCTACAAAATAGGGGATAGATTTATGGACTTTTTTTTATTTTTATGTTTTTGCTGGTACTGGAGGCGATCTGCGATTTTTAGCAGGACTGCAACATTGTGGCGGACAAATCTGACCCCAAGTGACACTTTTTGTGGACCAGTAACATTATTACATTTATCAGTGCTAAAATAATGCATTGATCAATGTATAAACGACACTGGCAGGGAAGGGGTTAACACTAGGGGGCGATCAATAGGTTAACTGTGTTCCATGGGTTTGATCTAACTGTGTGGGGGCTGGGCTGCCTGGGACAACAAAGAGATAGCTGTTCCTGATCACTAGTAACAGCAGATCTCAGAGTTGTCCCCTGAAAGAACGGGGATCCACCTTATTTACACTGGTAGATCCCCGTTCTGCAATCGCGGGTGGCCGGGGAACATAGAATTTTAACATGCGCGGATATGGGTACGTCGGATTGCGCAGGAGAGCCGTATATATACTGTGGCTGGTCGGTAAGTGGTTAATACAGTGTGGTGGAACAGCATTCAGAACAGTGTTAATTTTGGTCGACTAAATTAATATGTAGCACCCTGAGGTTTAGGCAGGGTTGCTGCTGAATTTACCTGCCAGATATAGTTGCCTTGGCCAATTGTAAGGGATCAATTGATTTCACCCTAAGGGCCCTTTCACACTGGTGCGTTTTTGCCGCGTTTTCGCGGTAAAAATAGCGCTATTAAAACGCTCCCCATGCCCCTCTCCATTGAAATGAATTAAAAACGCGGTAAAAACGCAGTAAAATCGTTTTTACAGCGGTTTTTAATTCATTTCAATGGAGGGGGCATGGGAAGCGTTTTATGGGCGTTTTAATAGCGCTATTTTTACGGCAAAAAACGCGGGAAAGACGCACCAGAGTGAAAGGGCCCTAAGACTGTAATTTGTTGCACTTCTCTCTTCTGTCGCTGGTGACAATAGATAAGACAAGGGCAATGCAAGGACAGATTAGGAGTATATGGGGTCTCTCAGCCAATGAGCAGGGGTTTTCTTGGACTTCTTAGCCTGCTGGGGGAACCTGTATGTAGCGGGATATCACCTTTTTTATGTGATATAAAAAACTACCATCTGCTGATCAAGAAGGATCTCAGCTCCCTCCTGTGGCCGAATTGTGTTATAACCACCTGCTGCTTACTTTTGTCCTGATACTGCAGATAATGTTGGGAAATTAAGTGCAGGGAGAAAAGAGACTCCATTTGCCCTGGCTTGTTATAGACTACATTACCCAGAGAGCAACTGTACAATCCCAGAGCGCTTTGCTCCCCGCACGGCCATTTAAGGGAGAGGACTTGCTTGGCGCACTCTCTATGGACCGCCTCTTCAACTCAGGAGGACACCTGTGCGAGGTCTCTTCCCGGAAGTCTAGGCTGAAATTGCGGCCTATTTACGCCCCGGCGGAGTGCCATTGAGAAGGAGAGACAGAACCTCTGACGGAGTGATCGGACGGGACTCCAGTACCCCTGCGACTTGTCTGAGAACCGGAGGCTGTCATCTTGAAGGACTGCGATCGGAGATCGTGGACGGAGTGATTCTTTAGGACAGGGCCTGAACTGGTTAGATGAGACGGGCAGGGCCAGATTAAGAACATCATGGGCCTGGTGCTGAGGATTTTGGTGGGGCCTTTTAGGCTGCATTCACACCTCCGCGACAAGTAACGCCGCGTACGCGGCGTATTTTGCCGCGAATAGTGTAACTTTTTTTTTACAAATCCTTCCTATTGCTTTGTATGGCCGAACGCCAATGCCGCCTGAAAAAAAGGGTCCGGGACTTTTTTTCATGCCGCAGGTGTACGGCGTCTATGAGATGTGAACCATCTCATAGACAGCAATGGGAATTCTCCCCTCGAGCGGCCGGCGTCGGGCGTTTTGTCGCGGAGGTGTGAATGGGGTGTAATAAATAATAAATAAATGCGTGGGAATTACATGAACGCAGCCCAGCCAAGGCAAGTGACCAATGGCACAGAACCCAGAAGGAAGACCGGGTGAAGATGGAAGTGTCCAGGCCCCGCCTGATTCATCGCAGCACTGGAGGGCTCAGTCTGAAAATGTAAGTGTACACTAATGTGCTAATATGCTGTGCATACTTGTACATTGTGGCATTACCTACCACAGGGCCTCTAAAAAGTAGTAATGTCAGGAAAGTTTACTACCGCTTTAATATCACAGGATCCCAGGAGCCTCTCATGGGGCCCTCTACTGACCCAGTGGGCGGTGGCCCTTGGGCAGTGCCTAAGTGCACAGTTGCCAACATTTAAAAAATATTTTCAGGGCCACTTTTTGTGGTATATTTAGAGTAGCTGAGATCCCCGATGTTCCTCTATACATCATAGTAGTAATCACAAAATTAAATGAGTACTAATAATGGGGCAGAACAAATATGAGAACTGATACTT
Organism: Rana temporaria; assembly: GCF_905171775.1. Classification (NCBI taxonomy): domain Eukaryota; kingdom Metazoa; phylum Chordata; class Amphibia; order Anura; family Ranidae; genus Rana; species Rana temporaria. The sequence goes on along the minus strand of NC_053489.1, from coordinate 619,091,352 downwards.
CCTTTAGTTGAACTAACAAAAGTGTGTCCATTCTAGAGCTGGTAACATTGAGGATATTCAGTATCATTTTAAAGAACTGTTTTTGTGGGTAAGCGACATAGGGGAGGAGTATGGACGGTATATAAGTGGGAAGTATGTGCAGGTGAGGGAGAGGAATGTGGAGGGTCTAACAGTGGGCACTATGTACAGGAGAGGAGTACAAAGGGTACGGAAAAAAGCACTATGTACAGGAGAGGAGTGTGAAGGGTATGACAATGGGCAGTATGTACAGGAAGAGTGAGGGGGTATGACAGAGGGTAGTACGTACCAGAGAGAAGTGTGGAGGGTATGATGGGGCAGTATGTACAGGAGAGGAGTGTGGAGGGTATGACAGTGGGCAGTATGTACAGGAGAGGAATGTAGACGGTATGATAGTGGGCTCTATGTATAGGAGAGGAGTGTGGAGGGTATGACAGTGAACACTATGTATAGGAGAGGAGTGTGGAGGGTATGACAGTGGGCACTATGTATAGGAGAGGAGTGTGGAGGGTATGACAGTGAGCAGTATGTACAGGAGAGGAGTGTGGAGGGTGCGACAGTGGGCACTAAGTACAGGAGAGAAGTGTATGACAGCAGGCACTATGTACAGGAGAGGAGTGTGAAGGGTATGACAGTGGGCGCTCTGTACAGGAGAGGAGTGTGAAGGGTATGACAGTGGGCGCTCTGTATAGGAGAGGAGTGTGGAGGGTATGAGAGTGGGCACTATGTACAGGAGAGGAGTGTGTAGGGTATGACAGTGAGCACTATGTATAGGAGAGAAGTGTGGAGAGTATGACAGTGGGCACTATGTAAAGGAGAGGAGTGTGGAGAGTATGACAGTGAGCACTATGTACAGGAGTGGAAGGATATTTAGGGACTGCGTAGTGGTTAAGCGGGTCATACATGGATTGAAATTACGCCAATTATGCAGAGACCAGCCATAGTCAATCTATGTATGGGCTATCTGGTTTTACACAAGTCAATCTATTAATCAACTTGAGTACAACCAGCCTGTTTTTTTTTTTCTTAAAACAATCAGTGCTGCCAGCTAAAGTTAGCAACACTGATCATTGTACTCACTGGCAGAACACAATAACACTGCAGAAGTGATTCCCCCATCCACAGGTCAGCAGGTGAGAGGGTGTGTGGGGACAGGCTGGGGAGAGATACTAGTCAGTGGCTGGGTAGGCACTGGTAGTATCAGAACCAGATACACACAGGTTACATACGCCACAATCGTTACAGCGAGAACAATGGGCCAAATTCTCAAAAACTGTGCGTAACTTAAATTTCAGCAGTTAAGTTACACTGACTTAAAATTTCTACCTAAGTACCTGATCGTCAAAGCACTTAGGTAGAAATTACACGCTGTGTAACTTAAGTGCCGCCGTCGTAAGGCGGTCCTCCTCTCCTGGGGGCGTTTAAAATTTAAATGAGGCGCGCTCCCGCGCCGGCCGTACTGCGCATGCGTGTGACGTCATTTTCCCGACGTGCAGCGCGCGAACGTAATTAACGCCGGTCGGCTTTGAGAATTTCGACGGGACACTAAAGTTGCGACGGCTGAAAAAAAAAGACGCGCCGGGAAAACAATTAATTATAAAAAAAAATGACAGCGTCGCTCAGCATGCATTCCTGAGAGGGTGAACTCCATGCCAATTTTCAAAGAAAAAACCGGCATGGGTTCCCCCCCCAGGAGCATACCAGGCCCTTAGGTCTGGTATGGGTTGTAAGGAGACCCCCCCACGCCGAAAAATTGACGTAGGGGGTCCCCCTACAATCCATACCAGACCCGTATCCAAAGCACGCTACCCCGGCCGGCCAGGAAGGGAGTGGGGACGAGCGAGCGTCCCCCCCCCTCCTGAGCCGTGCCAGGCCGCATGCCCTCAACATGGGGGGGTTGGGTGCTCTGGGGCAGGGGGGCGCACTGCGGGCCCCCCCACCCCAGAGCACCCTGTCCCCATGTTGATGAGGACAGGACCTCTTCCCGACAACCCTTGCCATTGGTTGTCGGGGTCTGCGGGCGGAGGCTTATCGGAATCTGGGAGTCCCCTTTAATAAGGGGGCCCCCAGATACCGGCCCCCCACCCTAAGTGAATGGATATGGGGTACATCGTACCCCTATCCATTCACCTGTAGGCAAAAAGTAAAAGTTAATAAACACACAACACAAGGCTTTTTAAAATATTTTATTATTCTGCTCCGGAGGCCCCCCCTGTCTTCGTTATTAGCTCAATTACCAGGGGGGGCTTCTTCTTCCGCTCTCCGAGGGTCTTCTCCGCTCTCCGGGGGTCTTCTCCGCTCTCCGGGGGGGCTTCTCCGGACTCCGGGGGGCTTCTTCCATCTTCTCCCCTCTTCCGCTCTTGACTCGGCGAACCCCGGTTCTTCTGCAGCTCTCCGGTGCCTTCTTCTTCAGCGCTGGCTGCCTGCTATGTTTGTGTGTTAGCTCGATTTCAAACAGGCAGCCGGCGCGGTCTTCTGTGACGCCAGGGTCTTCTGGTCTTCTGTTCTTCCGATGTTGCCTCGTCGCCTGTTGTCGCTGTAATGATGGAAGCGCGCCTTGCATCACATTTATATAGGCATCACCGTCCCATCATGCTCCGGTAGGTACCCACGTGGTGGGTGCACGTGGGTAGGCACCCACCACGTGGGTACCTGCCGGAGCATGATGGGACGGTGATGCCTATATAAATGTGATGCAAGGCGCGCTTCCATCATTACAGCGACAACAGGCGACGAGGCAACATCGGAAGAACAGAAGACCAGAAGACCCTGGCGTCACAGAAGACCGCGCCGGCTGCCTGTTTGAAATCGAGCTAACACACAAACATAGCAGGCAGCCAGCGCTGAAGAAGAAGGCACCGGAGAGCTGCAGAAGAACCGGGGTTCGCCGAGTCAAGAGCGGAAGAGGGGAGAAGATGGAAGAAGCCCCCCGGAGTCCGGAGAAGCCCCCCCGGAGAGCGGAGAAGACCCCCGGAGAGCGGAGAAGACCCCCGGAGAGCGGAAGAAGAAGCCCCCCCTGGTAATTGAGCTAATAACGAAGACAGGGGGGGCCTCCGGAGCAGAATAATAAAATATTTTAAAAAGCCTTGTGTTGTGTGTTTATTAACTTTTACTTTTTGCCTACAGGTGAATGGATAGGGGTACGATGTACCCCATATCCATTCACTTAGGGTGGGGGGCCGGTATCTGGGGGCCCCCTTATTAAAGGGGACTCCCAGATTCCGATAAGCCTCCGCCCGCAGACCCCGACAACCAATGGCAAGGGTTGTCGGGAAGAGGTCCTGTCCTCATCAACATGGGGACAGGGTGCTCTGGGGTGGGGGGGCCCGCAGTGCGCCCCCCTGCCCCAGAGCACCCAACCCCCCCATGTTGAGGGCATGCGGCCTGGCACGGCTCAGGAGGGGGGGGGGCGCTCGCTCGTCCCCACTCCCTTCCTGGCCGGCCGGGTAGCGTGCTTTGGATACGGGTCTGGTATGGATTGTAGGGGGACCCCCTACGTCAATTTTTCGGCGTGGGGGGGTCTCCTTACAACCCATACCAGACCTAAGGGCCTGGTATGCTCCTGGGGGGGAACCCATGCCGGTTTTGAATTTCAAAATTGCCGTGGAGTTCTCCCTCAGGAATGTATACCAAATGCCGTCGCTGGAATGGGCCTTTACAAGGTTTGGCTAACTTTCCACATTGTAAAACCAGCCCTAATTTTGCGCCGGCAAATTCGGAACTTAGGCAGAAATCAAAGTGCTGAAATGCTTTGAAAATCTACTTAAGTCCTCATTTGCATACGCAAAGCTGGATTTCAATGAGAAATGCCCCCAGTGGCGGATGCGGTACTGCATCCTAAAATCTGACCGTGTAAGTGTTTTACACATGTCAGATTTTCTGCCTAACTTTGGAAAAAGCCTTTTGAGAATCGTTTCCAAAGTTAGGCACAGAGATACGCAGGCTGAACAGCAGTTAAGTCTGCGTATCTCTTTTGAGAATTTGGCCCAATAATTCTAGTACTAGACCTCCTCTGTAACTCTAAACATGTAACCTAAAAAAATGTAAAGCATCGCTTAGGATACCAAAAAAAATTGTGCTAACTTAACTAACTAGTGTTTTTTTTAATGAATGAAACAGTTTTTTCCAAAAAAACATGTTTGAAAAATTGCTGCGCAAATACCGTGCTAGAGCTGCACAATTAATCGTTAAAAAAATCGTGATCTCGATTCAACCCCCCTGACAATCTTCAATGCAGAGTTTGCTGATTCTTTCATATAACAAGTGGAGAGACTTTCAGCTGTCAAAAGAAAATATCTGGGCAGTCTGCCAAGTTTTTAACAGGAAACATTGTAACTGACACTTCCTTCTTAGATCAAAGGGATACACTTCTGTGTGTAAAGAACAAATCTGGGCAGTCTGCGAAGTTTGTAAACAAAATGAAACATTGTAACTAACATTGTAACTAAATTAAACCACTTAAAGTCCAACACTTGTTTCTTAAGTTAGAAAGCAATATTATTTGCTAGAAAATTACTTGGAACTGCCAAACATTATATATATTTTAGCAGAGACCCTAGGGAATACAATGGCTATTGCTGCAATATGTTATGTCACACTGCATTTTCCCACTTCAATGAATAATAAAAACCATAAAAACAAAACAGTGAAGTTAGCCCATTTTTTTTTTTTTTTAATGTGAAAGATGATGTTACGCCGCAACAATCGTGAGAGAATCGTGATCTATCTTCTAAGCAAAAAAATTGCAATTCTCATTTTAGCCAGAATCGTGCAGCTCTGTACCCTGCAACATAAAAAGTGCAAAGACCACCATAGAGTAATTTTCTAGCAAAAAACAAATGATGATTTTTACATGTAGTAGAGAAGTGTCAGAATTGGCCTGGGTGGCAAGGGGTTAATTACCATGAGTAATATACAAATACCTATTATAAGCACTGTGATCCTATCAGTCTGCTGTAGTGTGTTAGCTTGTATTTATACTGGCCGCTCTGTATGTAGCTTCTGACAGGCTGTGCAAGCAGGCCTGTATCTCCGGAACCATAAATGATAGCCGTCCCATATTTTAACCAGTTGTGGGGTAGCTCTTCCCATGCCTACCCCCAAATGTAGGGTTTCTGTGACCTCTGGTCATCGATCTACAACCCCCCAAATTCGATCTTAGAAAAAAAAATTATTAAAAAAAACATTTTTTTTTTTTTTTTGGGGCAAATGGGCCTATCTTGAGAAATGGGCCTGGAGCTTCAGCTCCATCAGCCCCATTGTTAATCCGGCCCTGGAGACGGGGACCTGCCCAAGCATACTGACTGCCTTGCAGGAGGGTGGATTGTTGATATTCATCACTGTGATTTGACTGTTCAGGAAATTTCCACCAGTTACTATTTTTCTCCTTTGATTACAAATTGTGTTTTTTTCCTTTGCACGCCAACGCATGCCAACGCATACGTGCACGAACTGTTAAGATCATTTATATCGAGGTTTGGCCTGGCCCACCAAGCCACGTTAGTTAGCTATATTACTCAAAGACTACCTATTTAGTTGTTGCATACTGTTGATATTAATTTTCATACTCGTTGATCGAGTAATTGGTTCTATTACACTGTGAGTATTGTTAGTAGTGAGAGCTGGGCGAGGCTTGGCAAGGAGGTACTTCAGTGTGGATACCTTATTGGGGGGAATCCCCTTGCTGCGTGCTTACACAGGTCTGCATAGCCATTATAAATTAAAGTGTATTTATTTGTTATTTCTGTTTCTGACTCTTGCAGGGCTCTGCAAGCTGTCTTTTATCGTTTTACCTATGTTTCTTTTGCTTTATCCTTTCAAGTAAAGAGTTACATTGGATAAGCTGAAAGTTGTGTATAGTCTCTATGTCATCCTGTAGGATCCATACAACTCAAGGTAACCTTTAATTTATATAATTCACTGTGGTGTGCCAGGATATTGTGCCCCCCAGCAAGCTATTGGGGTCCACAATTCCCACTATAAAAATTGTGCCAAGAGAGGGTTTTGAGCCAATTTCAGGGGTTGACAACCAGAGCGTAGACCCAAAACAAACCAGCAGCTCCTTCGGGGGTAGTGCTACACGTGGTGAGTGGTCCCGGGTTCAAACCCCAGACGAGCCCCCACGTGTAGCACTACCCCTGAAGGAGCTTGGAGGCAAATTAACACTGCAACTACCTAAGGGTACCCTGGCCCTAAACCCTCTCTCCCACAGCCTGTTCAAGAGAAAATAAATCTCTTTGCATTCAAGAAGTGTCTGGCTCCCATGAATCTATCTGGAACTACACCCACCGTGCCTTGTAACACACGCTATATAGAAGGATGTCAGCTGTCCCTGGCTCTGGAGGTTCTCATCAAACTAAAGGAGGCCTGGGACCTTGCTACATTTGGCAACCTACGTGGGGCAAGGGTGTTATCCTCTCAGCAGTCGCCCCTAGGCAAACGGCTACAGTTCCATCTGGATTTCATCTGGCTCCGTGAGAAACTGGAAGTAATATCTCAACCATCGTGTATTCTAACAAACGTGGGGAAGAACCAACAAGTCTTATTGCTCATGGGAGAGGATCAGCCTGGTCTTTTGACACTTCCCGCGATCAGAGCTAAATATAGCCACTGATTACTGTATAAGTGTCACTAACAGGGAAGGGATTAACACTAGGGGGAAATCAAGGGGGTAAGAATTACCTAGGGAGGTGTTTCTAACTGTGGGGGCAGTGGTCTGACTGGGAGTAGAGAGAGATCGCTGTTCCTGATCACTAGGAACAGCAGATCTCTCTCTAATTCCTGACAGAACGGGGATCTGTCTGTTTACATTAACAGATCCCTATTCTGGCTCTCTGAGGAGCGATCATGGATCACTGGCCACGAGCATCGGTTCCAGTGTTGCGCCGCGGGCACGCGCGCGCCCCCAATAGGTCTTAAAGCAGCCAACGTACACCTATGGCGATTCGACCAGCTGTGTCAACCTGCCGCAGTATAATGATGGCGGCTGGTCAGCAAGTAGTTAAACTGCATTGTTTTGAGACTCTAATGCAGCGTACACACCATCACTTTATGTGATGAAAAAAAAACGACATTTTCTGTGAAGTAAAAAACAACGTTTTTGAAACTTCAATTTTCAAAAACGACGTTGCCTACACACCATCGTTTTTTTAACACTGCTATAGCAAACCGAGGTTACGTTCACCACTTTTTTCCATTGTAGCTCGCTTCATAACTAGCTTCTGGGCATGCGCGGGTTTAAAAACTGCGTTTTAAACGTCGTTTTTTGCTACACGCGGTCAATTTCTGTGAAACAAAAAACGATGTTTTGAAAAACGACACATAAAATTGAAGCATGCTTCAATTTTTCTTTGTCGTTTTCACAAGACATAAAACAACGTTTTCCCCCACAAAGCGTTAAATTTAAATTGACGTTTTTAAAAATGTTGTTTTTTTTCATCACATAAAGTGATGGTGTGTATGCGGCATAAGGGGGCTGGTAACAGGCAATGGCCTGTCAAGTTGACAGGCAGCACCGCCTTTCAGACTCAGCCATTCAAGTCAATGTGTCTGTGGTACAACTGAATTCCAAATGCTTGGCATTTGGCAAAAAAAAAACAGGCACACAAGTGGGGGCAGCCAAGTGCTTATCTGCACTCTAAAAAGCGATTCACTGCAAATCACTTTTCAGAGCACAGGCTAGTATGAACCTAGCCAAACTGTTGGTGTACTTTTATGTTGTTGCTTATGTCAGTGTGGCATTGTTTTTTTAGGGTTCTCATCTCAGGTGCTCAGGCATGCAAAAATTATGACTGCAAATCAGGCTTTTCACCTGCTAGTAGCTAACCAATACATAGGGTCACAATAGTTCTAATGGGCAATAAATGTCATGGCAATATGGAAAATCAAATGGGTTGTCAACTATAGATAGAATATTCCTAATGTATAGTCAATCAGAAAAGAAGTCAATCATTTATCATGGTGTGTATGGCCACCATAATTTTGTACTATTATTATTAATAATATTAATATATAGGATTTACTGTATATAGTGCCAACAGTTTGCTTAGCGCTTTATAACATGAGGGCAGACAGTACGATTACAATACAATTCAATACAGGAGGAATCAGAGGGCCCTGCTCGTTAAAGCTTACAATAAATCAATCGGTAGGAAATTTACTGCTATTCAATTGTTTGCAGATTCATTATTGATTGAATCGCACATTGATCAGATAAAAAAAAATTAAGCATGTATGGGCACCATTAGTTCTGAGAGCAAGGTACTTTATTTTCCCAGCTAGTGATCATGTAAAATTTATGGTGATAAAAGGTCTGGATCTTGTATGAAAGGGGGACATGAAAGGCTGTAATTACACTTCTTCTGAAAGTACAAGTTGCCTGGCTATCGACCTAGTGTATGTTTTAGGTGCTTTAAATCACTGACCTAATCAAGATTGTGTCTAATCCGGAGTTCTAACTTTTACTTTATTTGTTGTATTTTTGTTATCAGTCACTTATTCAAAAAATGCTTAAACCAGAAATCTCTAAGCAAAAAGCATTTTCAGAATGTGATCAGCAATCACAGCCCATTATAACAGAGCATTGAGGCTACCACTGTTTGCCCCTTCTGAAAAAGCTTGTTGCCTGGCTGTCATGCTGACCTTGCCTTAATACTTTGAGTCACTGAGATTGCAGGTCAGGGGTTCTGTAATTTCTGCATTAACTTTCTTTTTTTAGGGTTTCTTTCTTTTATTTATGTCTGTCGTTTTTCAACAGAATAAGGCTAGGTTCATACTGGTGCAGTGCGATTTTGATCCAATTTTGAATACAATTCCCAATTGCAGCTGCAGTGATTTTTATTCACAATTTGGATACAGCTGCGATTTCTGTGCTGTGGAAGAAAACCTGCTGGAATCTTATGACAATAGGAAAGATCAAGAGGAAACTCTGTAGCTCCCTTTTCACCTCCTCATTTGCTCACCTCCAGGACTTCTCCCCCCAAGCCTCTCTCACCCCATGGAACTCCTTTCCCCAATCTGTTCGACTATCTCCTACTCTATTAGCTTTTAGATGATCCCTGGAAACCATTCTCTTCGGAAAAGCTTATCCTACCCACACCTAACAACTGTACTTTTATTGTCTCCATCAGCTCATTCCCCACAGTTATTACTTTGTGTATCACTTGACCTTCTCTTCTAGAGTGTAAGCTCTAATGAGCAGGGCTCTCTGGTTCCTCCTGTATTGAATTGTATTGTAACTGTACTGTCTGCCCTCATGTTGTTAAGCGATGTGCAAACTGTTGGCGGTATATAAATCCTGAATAATAATAATAAGTCTATGGACCACAGAATTGCACTGAATCAAACCAAAGAAGCATAGAACCCTTTCCCAAAGTCAGATTGCAGCTGCGCTACATTGATGTGAACAGGCTCCATAGGAACCAATGTTATTTCCCTTGTCATGAAATCAAGTGCGATCCGATTCACATCTGAAATCGCATAAGTGTGAACAAGGGGTTAGCTGTCCTGAAGATGTAGAAGTTGGAGGGTTGAGACAAACCATTTACTGATAGGGGTGCTTATGATGGTCAGTTATATCTATGTAAAACGTTAAAGTGATACTATAGGTTCGATAAAAAAAAAAAACATGTCATACTTACCTCCACTGTGCAGCTTGTTTTGCACAGAGTGGCCAGAACGTCCTCTTCTGGGGGCCCACGGCGTCTCTCCTGGCTCCTCCCCGCATCAGATAACCCCCTATGGGAAGCACTCCCCCAAGGGGATTACCTTGCGGGGCACTCCAATGTCCAGCATTCGGCGTCCATAGCAGCCGAATGCAGGACTCGGCGCCACCACCAGGACGCCCGCCTCATTGGATTTGATTGACAGCAATGGGAGCCAATGGCTGCACTGCTATCAATCTATCCAATGAAGAGCCGAGAACCCATGGAGAGAGGGACAGTGGGATCGAGCCCACAGAAATTCGGGGTTCGGGTAAGTAAAAACGGGGGGGGGGGCCTGACACTGCAAGGTGTTTTTTCACCTTAATGCATAGAAGAATGCATTAAGGTGAAAAAACACGAAGGTTTACAACCCCTTTAAGCCTCCCAAAAGGAACAAAAAAAAAGGTTGCTGTAACTGCTTAAAAAAATATTAGCTGGAGTTTCAATTCAATTTGTTGGTGTATCTAAATCTGATAGTACATCTAACACTCTACTCCTCTAGGCTGACAATGCTGCTGTCCAAAAGTGTCTCTAGTGTCTCTCTGACCCCTTTCACACTTACAGTACCCGTCATTCGCACTAAAGCGTCGCTCGTTTTAGCAATGCTTTAGCGCGGATTTAGCTGTACTTTTCGCCTGCTAGCGGGGCGATCTTAAACCCAAAAAAGGGTTAAAAACTCCAGTTTTGCAATGCTTTTAAGGCGCTTTGGAAGCGCTGTCCATTCATTGCAATGGGCAGGGCATTTTGGGAGCACTAAATACAGTACCGCCCCAGTGTGAAAAGTCACACTTGAATGAATGGGAGGCGTTTTCAGCACTTAGCAGAGGCGATTTCCAGCGCTAAAGCACCTGAAAACCGCCCCAGTGTGAAGGGGGTCTGAAAAATAAAGAATGCAGCCACCACATCTAATGATTGGTTAAATGCAATATAATACATTTTTGGTTTTGGGTTTAATGCCACTTTAAGTACCCATGATAGCATGATCTCTACTGCCCGAAGTGCATTAATAAGTAAGAAGAGAGGGCATTGCATGGACAGGTCAAGCTTGTGAATGAGGAATGAGATATAATGATACATAGTTAGAATATAACACATCAAATCTATACACCGTGAGAAAAAAATAAATAGCGTTGATCCAATCTCCTCGTTACTTTTTAACAATGTGGAATGTCACGAACGAAGCGCAGTAAATCCCAGCGTATAAAGTGCACGCCGTACCGCTTCCAATGCAGCAGAACAGCCAACCGTCTATCTGCAGTGTCATAGCCAGTCAATCAATGCCGATCACTCATTAACCACTTCATTTCTGGCAGGGCCTGCAGAACCCCTCCCCCAGCCCCCCTCCCCATCACCACCCCTTTCAAATCCCATACAAGCAACACATGCATAATAAATAGGCTCATGCCCTAATAGAGCGCTAATTTGTATTATAAGAGCCCATAAATCTGGAGGGGATTATTTAACAGCAAAGAGCGATTGTACTTAGCTGCAAGGAGTGCTAATCCAACGCAGGTGATGGAAATCCTTTTTTTTTTTTCTAGACCCTGCAGATGGATAGAAGCAGATTTGTGATTGGTTGCTGCCCCAAATACTCGCTCCTTGCTCTTGCATTATTAAATATGCCCATGTATGTGGCTTATTGCTTCCATAGAAGATCTGCTTTTGTTTTTGAGGCTGAAAACAGACTTGCCTGCAGATGCATTAAGCCAATAGAATCTACCCTCCAGGAGCATGCAATCATTTCCCAGCAAAGGCTGATGACCTGTGCCATAGAGGACAGCTTGCCGGTCAGAGGATGTGGCAGCATGCACAATACCTGTGTCTCTCTTTTTCTTTTGTCTTCTGGGTATCAGAAATGGCTGCTCCAATCTCAGCTAGCAGACCAGCATTGGTGAGCCAGGGCTGTCTCTCTCTCCCTGTGCTGTGTGAGTGTGTGTGTGAGTGTGTGCAGTGAATTAGGTGATGCTTGTTGCCATGGTGATCAGTCATAGCAACCGAGCAGTCTCTGCAATGGTGCCCAAAAGACATCTGACATGTTGAAGGGTGAGGGGGGGTTCTGGTGGGAGTTACACATTAGCAGTCCTAAAATATGTTTCTTCTACAGGCAGGGAGCTCCATGGTTAATATTGGATCGCCATGTGATTTGAATATAAACCTGCCAACATACCTGCTCTATAGAATAGAAGTCGTTCATGAGAATATGAGATTTGCAGCTTAACCGGTAAAGCCCCGGACCTTTAGGCAGCTAAATGCCCAGGCCAGGTTTTGCGATTCGGCACTGCGTCGCTTTAACAGATAATTGTGCGGTCGTGCGACGTGGCTCCCAAGCAAAATTGACATCCTTTTTTCCCCACAAATAGAGCTTTCTTTTGGTGGTATTTGATCACCTCTGCGGTTTTTATTTTTTGCGCTATAAACAAAAATAGAGCGACAATTTTGAAAAAAATGCAATATTTTTTACTTTTTGCTATAATAAATATCCCCCAAAAACATATATACATTTTTTTCCTCAGTTTAGGGCGATACGTATTCTTCTACCTATTTTTGGTAAAAAAAAATCGCAATAAGCGTTCATCGATTAGTTTGCGCAAAATTCATAGCGTTTACAAAATAGGGGATAGTTTTTATCAATTATTATTTTTTTACTACTAATGGCGGCGATCAGCGATTTTTATCGTGACTGCGACATTATGGTGGACACTTCGGACAATTTTGACACATTTTTGGGACCATTGTCATTTTCACAGCAAAAAATGCATTTAAATTGCAGTTTGCAGTTTGGGAGTTAACCACAAGGGGCGCTGAAGGAGTTAGGGTTCACCTAGTGTGTGTTTACAACTGTAGGAGGGTGTGGCTGTAGGTCTGACATCATCGATCGAGTCTCCCTATATAAGGGATCACTCGATCGATGCAGCCGCCACAGTGAAGCACGGGGAAGCCGTGTTTACATACGACTCTCCCCGTTCTTCAGCTCCGGGGAGCGGTCGCGAGGGGGCGGCTAGAAACTAATAGCCGCGCCCTCGTCACGGATCGCTCCCCGCGGGTTTCCGACCGCCGCATGTACCAGGGGGGGTCCCGATCGGACCCCCTGACCCGCGGAAAGGCAGGGACGTACATGTATGCCTGTACGTGCCATTCTGTGGACGTACATATACATGCGGCGGGCGTTAACCGGTTAAAGGAGACATCTAGGTAAAAACACAGAATTCAAGATAAACTCTAATTAACCGCTTGCCGACCACCACACAAACGTATACGTCGGCAGAATGGCACGGCTGCGCAAATGGACGTATATATATATATATATATATATATATATATATATACGTCCCCTTTAAATTCCTGCCGTGTAGTCGCAACCCTGCCACAAGCTCCGCGACCATGCACGCGGGTCACGCGGACTCGATGTCCGCCGGTGTCCCGCGATCGTGTTACAGGGCTGAAGAACATCGCCCCGTTCTGCCTAGTGACACTGTCACTGATCGTGTTCCCTGTCATCGGGAACAACAATCAGTGACGTGTCACGGCAAGCCACGCCCCCTAACAGTTAGAAGCACTCCCTAGGTCATACTTAACCCCTTGAGCGCCCCCTACAGGTTAACCCCTTCACTGCCATTGTCATTTTTACAGTAATCAGTGCATTTTTATAGCACTGATCACTGTAAAAATGACAATGGTCCCAAAATGGTGTCAAAAGTGTCCAATGGGTTCCGCCATAATGTCGCAGTCGCGATAAAAATCGCTGATCGCCCCCATTACTAGTAAAAAAAATATTAATAAAAATGCCATAAAACAATCCCCTTTTTTTAGACGCAAAAAAACTTTGCGCAAACCAATCACTGAACGCTTATTGCGATTTTTTTTTACCAAAAATATGTAGAAGAATACGTATCGGCCTAAACTGAGGGAAAAAAAATTTTTTTATCGATTTTTTGGGGATATTTATTATAGCAAAAAGTAAAAAAATATTGAATTTTTTTCAAAATTGTCGCTCCATTTTTGTTTATAGCGCAAAAAAATAAAAACCGCAGAGATGATCAAATACCACCAAAAAAAAACTCTATTTGTAGGAAAAAAAGGACGTCAATTTTGTTTGGGAGTCAAGTCGCACAACTGTGCCATTGTCAGTTAAAGCAACGCAGTGCCAAATCGCAAAAAGTGGCCCGGTCTTTGACCAGCCAAATGGTCCGGGGCTGAAGTGGTTAAATGTAACAGAATTCAAAATTTCAATTCCAATTAAATGCAATGCGGGGCGCTCTTTACCTGAATGTGGATGCACTTTATTGCTTTATAAGATCTGGTTCACACCGATACGTTTTTTAGTGCATTTTTAGTTTTGCAGAAACACACTACAGTCCATGTTACATGGTTTCCTCTGGGTCTCGTTCACATCTGTGCAGTTTATGGAAAGGGCCAGGGACCAGCAGGTTGTGTTTTTGGTTCCATAGACTTCAATGGATCAAAAACTTGTATTTAAAAACAAAATGCACCTGGAATATGCATCAGCTGCAACCTGCATAGGTGTGAACCAGGACTAAGGCCTCATATACACGACGAGAATCTCGTCAGGAAAAACCCGTAGTTTTCCCTGACGAGATTCTTGGCAAGAAACTCTTGCCGCCCGAGTATACTGACTTTAATTTCAAAAGAACCGCGGTTCTCTTGAAAAGAAAGAACGCGGTGACGTCATCGCGTACGACGAGCGTGCGCTCGTCACATTCGATGCCGTCGCCGCCATCTTCAACATACTTATGCCGTGGAAGCTACCGCACATGCGTCAAAGTCATTTCGAGCATGAGCGGGTTTCCACGGCGACAGGTAAGTATACACACTCTCGGGTTTCTCGTCTGGAAACAGGCAAACGAGAATCTCGACAAGAAAAAAGAGAGCAGGTTCTGGCCAGATTTCCAGACGAGAAACCTGAATGCCTCGTACACACGAACGGGAATCTCGGCAAGAAGCAGTTTTCTTGCTGTTTTTTGCTGAGAAACCCGGTCGTGTGTACGAGGCCTAAAAGCTGGGATCAAGTAATACTCCACTGCATGGTCCTATGGCAGAAAAAAAAACCTTTGGCCTCGCTCACATGGGGCGTCAGTGTTGCCAACTATCAGTATTTTTACTAGCAGACATTAAAATAAACGGGCACTTTTCTCCTGCCAGTAAATGCCAGGGACAGGAAAAGATTGCCAGTAAAAAATATATGACTATGGCGTTCGGATCGGAATTGCGCATTCAGAGCTGGCTTAGACCATCTGAGTGCATGCTACACAGTGTGTTGGGGTGGGTCTGGCAGGGGCGGTGTCTGAGCATGTCGTGTGATGCCATGGTGCAAGGGAGCTGAGCGGAGGGGCTGGAGCCACTATGCAGGTCTGTGGGATGGGAGCAAGGCAATCCGGGAGCGGGACTGTCAGTGCTGTTTGGACTTGAGTGGACTGAAGGGATCCCCTGGCATGGAGAGAGACTGTCACTGTGACTCAGGAGGGGACATGTCGTGTCGGTGAGGTGTCATCATCATCTGTGCTGCTACACACTGCTGTCAGTGTCACTGTGCAGGGGTGTCTTAATGCATGGGCACCCCTGGGCATTGCCCACCCTTGGGCATTTTACCTCTAAGTGTGAGGAGGAAGGGCAAGCAGTACAAATGGAAGTGAAATCTTCTAAGCAGCTTATAAACTTTGTGATCTTTCTTCACATAGCTTGAAGTGCTTTATTCCTCCCTTGAGGAGCAAAATGGCAAAATGGCAGCAAGCTGTAAAAGAGACCCAGTTTGGGAATATTTACTAACCTGACAGCTTATTATTCTAAATGGGAAACCTTCATTTTGTTTGCAAATATTAAAGATTCTAACTACCAACAAGAATAAGTCCTTACATTTAAAGAGAACCTGTCATTTCAGATCCATTATGGCAAATTATGATTTAAATCAAGACTTTTTACTAGTGATTTAAATTATGATTTAAATCCAGATTTAAATCGACTTGATTTGAATCAAATCCAGCCAGACTAAATGTGTGTCATTATGGGATAGTTCTTCCATCTGATGCAGCTGGTCAATCTATATACAGCATAGTTGTCAGGGTGGACAGGTACTTGCTGCTTTGGTTATACTTTTCTATAAATCCCAGGATATGGAAAAGATAACGTGTGGCCCATTGGTGTGCGCAGCCTATTGCATTAGACTCGATTCACACTTATGCATGTTGCTTTTGAGCGTTTTTGCAGTGCTTTTTGCGGTGCTTGCTGCGTTTTTTGACTTGCGTTTTTGCGCGTTTTACCGCGATTTTGCGTTTTGCATTTTAATATTTTTTTTACATCAATTTTCATTTTTTTACATTTTATTTAACAACCAGCTATAAACAGGTAAAAAAAAAAACGCAAAATGCAAAACGCGGTAAAAACGCGGTACATTGGATGCGGGTACATTGAATTCTATTACATGCAAAACGCTGCTTTTTGCAGGATAAAAGGCCCCGATCCTTTCCAAAAACGCAGAGGTACAAAAAAGCATTGTAAGAGGGGGAACCAATGCGCAAATCAACCTAATCAAGGGTATTCTAAACTAAAGTTAATAAATAGCAGCCACGACGGAAAGTGTTCTCACACTCAAGACAGATAAGAATAATGGTAGGTGTAATGGCGCTAAAAACACTAAAAAAAACTAAAATACAATAAATAATCCTCATCACTAGACCCATAAAATAATTAAGAAAGTTTCGTGGTGAATCCTCCAATGGATGTGAATAAAATGTGTTCCACTCTGGGTCAATCCTGGAATACCATCCAACATCAACAAAAAATGTGGAGGGTATTAATAGTGGTAGATAATAATACGTACCTAATGATCAGTGAACAACTGTGCCAAACCACTGCACAATGTTGCATCAATACACTCAAAAATTACTAATTGGTAGCATAGTGAACATAGATGATAGTGAAAAAACAAATCCAGTATAATTAAAATCACCAAAGGCAGTGATCCATTAAAGTGCAGCGTGCAATGATTAAAGTGCAAAAAATACAAAGTGATCCGAAGTAATTTAAATGACATGCACCAATGAGCATTAAAATGAAGTCTATATGTGAAAAAATGTCCAGTGAAAAAAACAATATTAAGATGGTAACAATGTCTCAAATAATCCACCAATTGAGGTTGAAGTAAAACAAGGTGATATTGGCAAAGTGTCCCAGTGCATATAATCATGAAAAATAAACAATCATGAATAAATGTTCAGTGAAAAAACTTGTGCTCCAAAACACAGATCCTTATATCCAAAGCGTTCAGTGATCAATGCTGGACAGGGCCGGTACAAGGCAGGGGCCGAAGGAGCGGGTGCCCTGGGCGCTACCATTTGCAGACAGGAGGGGGGCGCAGGTGAAGTGCCAGCAGTGTACAGCTTCACTGTACCACATTAGCCAGCGCCACTTGCTGTGCTTGCTGTGCTGAGTGCGCTCCTGCACCCGCCTACTACACCGTCCACACCAGCCATGTCAGCGCTGCTCCTTCTCTCCCCCTATGAATTTTGTGCCGACTGCGCTCCTGGCTCGGGCTCCTTTTCCTCCTCTGCGTTTCCTCGCCCCCCCCCCCCCCATGGAGGATTCATTTGGTTGATACCTCCTGCGTGCGCCGTGTGACGTCACGCGGCTCACGCCGGAGGCGCGGTGTTAGATGAGAGAGGGAGGACTCGCGCAGCCTACAGGGAGCTGTGTCGGCGCGTGAAGAACAAGCCACGAGGAGCCTGCCTTCACTAACTGCTACTCACACAGAGACTGTAAAAAGTAAGAAAATAATTTAATACAAATAACAAACTCATTTTTTTATTAAAAAAATTATGGTCATCTCAGTCCAATCCCCCCCCCCCCGGGGGGGGGGGGATTGGACTGAGATGACCATAATTTTTTTAATAAAAAAAGCAGTTTAAAGAAATGATTTTGTGTTATTTTAAGCTTGCCTTTTCTGTAAAAAAAAAAACATTAATTGCAGCCTCACTGTGCCATCACATGCAGCCACTCTGTGCCCACCAACCGTAGCCACTGTGCCATCAATTGTCGCCACTATGCCCATCATGCAGCCACTGTGCCACCTAACGCAGCCACTGTGCCAACACACTCAGCCACTGTGCCATCAATTGTCGCCACTCTGCCATCACATGCAGCCACTGTGCCCCTCCTACGCAGCCACTGTACAATCACATGCAGACACTGTGCCATCACACACAGCCACTGTGCCAACACATGCAGCCACTGTGCCACTCGTCAATTGTCGCCACTGTGCCCATCAAACACAGCCACTGTGCCATCACATGCAGCCCCTGTGCCATCACATGCAGCCCCTGTGCCATCACATGCAGCCACTGTGCCATCACACGCAGCCACTGTGCCAACACACGCAGCCACTGTGCCACTCGTCAATTTTCGCCACTTTGCCCATCAATCGCAGCCACTGTGCCGATCAAACGCAGCCACTGTGCCCATCAAACGCAGCCACTGTGCCCATCAAACGCAGCCACTGTACCCATCAAACGCAGCAACTGTACCCATTAAACGCAGCAACTGTACCCATTAAACGCAGCCACTGTGCCCATCAAACCCAGCCACTGTGCCCATCAAACACAGCCACTGTAACCATCAATTGTTGCCAGTTTTCCCCACTGTGCCCATCAATCGCCGCCAGCGTGCTGCCAGTTTGCCCGATCAATTGCCACCAGTATGCTGGTGGAGGAGGCTGACTGAGGTGACCAGCACTTTGTTAATAAAAAACGGCAAATAAAAAAAAAGTGTTTGTGTTATTTTGAGCCATTCTTGCCTTCTCTGACTAGCAAAAAAAAAAAAGAACATCAATTGCAGCCTCACTATGCCACCAAACCCAGCCACTGTGCCATCACATGCAGCCACTGTGCCATCAATTGTCGCCAATGTGCCCATCACACGCAGCCACTGTGCCCATCACACGCAGCCACTGTGCCATCACACGCAGCCACTGTGCCATCACATGCAATCACTGTGCCATCACATGCAGCCACTGTGCCAACACACGCAGCCACTGTGCCATCAATTGTCGCCACTGTGCCATCACATGCAGCCACTGTGCCCCTCCCACGCAGCCACTGTGCAATCACATGCAGACACTGTGCCATCACACACAGCTACTGTGCCAACACATGCAGCCACTGTGCCACTCGTCAATTGTCGCCACTGTGCCCATCAAACGCAGCCACTGTGCCCATCAAACGCAGCCACTGTGCCATCACATGCAGCCCCTGTGCCATCACATGCAGCCCCTGTGCCATCACATGCAGCCACTGTGCCATCACACACAGCCACTGTGCCAACACACGCAGCCACTGTGCCACTCGTCAATTTTCGCCACTTTGCCCATCAAACGCAGCCACTGTGCCGATCAAACGCAGCCACTGTGCCGATCAAACGCAGCCACTCTGCTCATCAAACGCAGCCACTGTACCCATCAAACGCAGCCACTGTACCCATTAAACGCAGCCACTCTGCCCCTCAAACACAGCCACTGTGCCCATTAAACACAGCCACTGTAACCATCAATTGTTGCCAGTTTGCCCCACTGTGCCCATCAATTGCCGCCAGCGTGCTGCCAGTTTGCCTGATCAATTGCCACCAGTATGCTGGTGGAGGAGGCTGACTGAGGTGACCAGCACTTTGTTAATAAAAAATGGCAAATAAAAAAAAAGTGTTTGTGTTATTTTGAGCCATGCTTGCAGCCTCACAGCCTCACTATGCCACCAAACCCAGCCACTGTGCCATCACATGCAGCCACTGTGCCATCAATTGTCGCCAATGTGCCCATCAAACGCAGCCACTGTGCCCATCACACGCAGCCACTGTGCCCATCAAACGCAGCCATTGTGCCCATCACACGCAGCCACTGTGCCCATCACACGGAGCCACTGTGCCCATCACACGGAGCCACTGTGCCCATCACACGCAGCCACCGTGCCCATCAAACGCAGCCACTGTGCCATCAAACACAGCCACTAGGTGGCTGTGTTTGATGGCACAGTGGCTGCGTTTGATGGTCACACTGGTGGCAATTGATGGGACAAACTGGCAGCACACTGGCGGCAATTGATGGGCACACAGGCAAAACACATGGGCGGCAATTGATGGGGCAAACTGGCAACAATGGTAACCATCACTTGTTGTCAGTTTGCCCCATCAATTGCCGCCAGTGTGCCCATCAATTGCCACAGTGTGCCCATCAATTGTCGTCAGTATGCTGCCAGTGTGCCCATCAATAACTGCCAGTGTGCCCATCAACTGCCGCCAGTGTGCGGCCAGTTTGCCCCATCAATTGCCACCGGTGTGCTGCCAGTTAGCCCTATCAAATGCCGCCAGTGTGCCCCCCCCCCCCACCATGAAATTACCTTTCTCGGTCAAATCTGTTGCTTCAGCCAATCAGGTGACCGGTAACCAGACCCGGTTCACCTGATTGGCTGAGAGGTGGGTCAGTGTTAGAGAATTCCCTAACACAGCACTACGTAAGCAGAAAAATGCTCAATAATTTTGAAGCCTATTAGAGCCTATGGATCTAATCAGGTACTTCCAAAACACCCCCACTGCTGTAATTCAGTTGGCTGGCGCCCGACAAGGGGCCGAACACCTGAATAGGGGGCGGCAGCGGTGACGATAGATAGATTCATGCAATTAAAAACACCCTTTTTTTTAAAACAACCCCCCCTAGCATTTCTGGCAGTGGCCATCTTGACTAAGGGCAATGGATTCATATAGCATTTACTTGTAAATGTAAATACAAAGTATAAACCAAGTAAATACGGTATACTTTCTTATCTGTTTACAAATGCTAGCAGCATAAGAATTACAACTATTAAGTGTTGATTGGGAGAGTGAAGGTCCACTTTAACGTTCTTTGGATATTTTAAATATTGAAGCTGCTTACTGTGTTTTATTTTTTTGCACATATAATGTATGTATTTATTTAGACAGGGCTCGACAAAATCCGGGGCGCCCTATCGCAATTGTGACAAGAAATTGTGACCTGGCGCTCAAGGAAGCTTAGGCCCGTCACGGGGCTCGATCACGGCGGGCACGTGCCCGCCAGTAATTGAGGCCGTGGCTTTGCGGCCTTCACAGAAGGAGGCTTTGCGGTTTTCTGCAGGCCTAAGCTTCATTCTGTGATCTGGCACCATCTTGTGGTGGCCGTTGGCATTACAAGTAGTTACATTACAAGTAGCAAAAAAGCAGTTCTAATGTGTTTTTCACTGTTTTCACTGCCATCTCCTTCCCTCTAATTAGAACCTCCAAACAATATATATATTTTTTATTCTAACACCCCAGAGAATAAAATGGCGGTCGTTGCAATACTTTCTGTCACACCGTATTTGCGCAGCGGTCTTAAAAGTGCACTTTTTTTATTAAAGATAATGTTACGCCAAGTAAATTGATACCCAACATGTCACGCTTCAAAATTGCGTTCGCTCGTGGAATGGCGACAAAATTTTACCCTTTAAAATCTCCATAGGCGACGTTTAAAAAAATTCTACAAGTTTGTAGCATGTTTTGAGTTACAGAGGAGGTCTAGGGCTAGAATTGTTGCTCTCGCTCTACCAATCGCGGCGATACCTCACATGTGTGGTTTGAATACCGTTTACATATGCGGGAGCTACTCACGTATGCGTTTGCTTCTGCGCGCAAGCTTGGTGGGACGGGGAGCGTTTTTTGGTTCCTAACTTTTTTAGCTGGCTCCTAGATTCCAAGCAAATTTGTCAAACCCTGTATTTAGATATTTTAGCCTGCATTTTTTTATTTATCGTTGCTGTATGAACATGCAGTTTTGACCGGAGTTTGCTTGGTATTTTTGTTCTCTAAAGAATGTCGAAAAAACCATCTGGGGCAGAATTCCGAAAACGAAGGAAATTGGCACAAGAGGAAGCCACAAAGTTATCGCAACAGTGGCAGAAATGGTTGAAACAAAGCACAAGCAACGTTTCTCTGAATACCACCACCACACCAGAAGAAGTTGCCAGCACAAGTTCTGCAACTGACAATACTTCAGCCACCCTAGATGAAGAGATGATTGCTGTCAGTGAGGCTGATAAAAGTTTGGAGAACACGCTCTGTACAGAAGAGAGTAACAGCGAGCCATTTGTTTCTGAAACCCAAGCAGCAGAAAAGCAAACAACACCAAGTGAGCCCTCTTTAGAGGATACTTCGCCGGAAGCTTATATTCCGATTAACCCAAATGATCCTCCCTCATGGCCAACTTTAACAGACAAGATTAGGTGTTATTTGGTTGAAAAGGGCCCAGATCAAGGAAAAGATGGTGACTTTGGAAAATGTAAACCACAAGAAGGACGCACTTTCAATGCCACTTGGTTTACTAAAAATGTGCGTAGTGGTAAATATATTGATCGTGCATGGTTAATTTATTCAAAAATCTCACATTGTCTATTTTGCTTTCCATGCATTTTGTTTGGTAAGCACAACTATGCCTTAACCGACCCAAAAAAGGGATTCTGTGCATGGAAACACCTGAATCCTCGTATACCTACACATGAAAATTCACCAGAACATCGGGAATGCTATTCAAAGTGGAAAATGATGGAAAAAAGTTTGAAAGATGGGAAAGTAATTGGAAGTGAACTGGAGAAAGTAATAAATACTGAAAAAGAGAAGTGGCGAAACGTCTTAAAATGTATTTTGGATTGCATATTGTTTTGTGCCAAAAACAATCTGGCACTTAGAGGTTCCGAAGATGTCATTGGTAGGCCACATTCTGGTATATTTCTTGACATTTTGGAAGTAATAAGCCATCACAACATGTTTTTGAAAGAAAAAATAGAAACACATCGGAGGCATACCGTCAGTTACTTCTCAAATAAAATTCAAAATGAATTTATCAGTTTATTGGCCAACACTGTTCGCTCTACCATTTTATTAAGAATAAAGGAGGCAAAGTTTTTTTCATTGCTTTTTGATTGTACTCCAGACATCTCCCATCATGAGCAAATGAGTGAAGTTCTACGCTATGTCACTGTTGTTAAAGGGAAGGTGACAATAGAAGAGAGCTTTATAGATTTTATTTATACAAAAGAGAAAACTGGAAGTGGTCTAGCCTCAGAAATTATCAACAAGTTAAAAACCGATGGAATTAACCTTAAGGATGCAAGGGGTCAAGGCTATGATAATGCAGCTAACATGGCTGGCAAATACAATGGTGTGCAGGCAAGAATTCTGCAAGAAAATAAACATGCAAGATATGTTCCATGTGCAGCCCATAGCCTAAACCTGGCAGGGGTACATGCACCTCCCGTGAGTCCAGAAGTTAAAACCTTTTTCGGAACTGTTCAAAGAATGTTTACATTTTTCTCCAGTTCCACATCCCGCTGGGAAACCTTAACAAAACTTGTAAAGACAACTCTAAAGGGCCATACAGATACTCGATGGTCTTCAAGAGCAAATGCAATAAAAGCTTTATTTACACAGATCACCGATGTATGTGAAGCTCTTTCGGACATTATAGAAAACTCGTCAAACCCCGAATCTGTATCAACATCTGAAAGTCTTCTGCTGCAGGTTAATTATCGTTTTTTGTGTACGTTGTTTGTGTGGAACAGAATCTTGAATCAGGTCGATCGAGTAAACCAAGCTATCCAGGCCAAAGGGATTTCCATACTACAGGCATCTCATATGATTGATGGCTTAAGACGCACTTTTCAAGAAATGCGTAATATGGATGTCCAGGAAATATTTCATTATGCTGCAGAAGTATGTGAAAAACTTCAGATTCCTGCAACATTTCCACCAAAGAGGCAAAGAAAACCTAAAACCAGAGCCTTATACGAGTCCCAAGATGCTCAGGTCAAGCTGAGTGAAGAAGACCGTTTTAGAATTGACTTTAACCAGGTTTTTGATGTTCTCATCACTGACATGACATGGAAGTCACAAACATTAATGGAAACATCCCAGGACTTTGAGTTCCTCTCTGGCCCTGCTCTTGTAACAATGACTGTGACAGAATTACAAAAATCTGCATTTAACTTGGCTTCCAAGTATAATGAAGATCTTGATGGCTTGGAAATCTCTGCCGAGATTGAAAGCTTTAAATTTTTCATTGAGTCTATACCGTCAAATGTAAAATCTGCAACACCCCTTGATCTGTGTCAGATAATACACGACTATTCTCTTACTGCTTGTTATCCAAATATTGAAACAGCATTAAACATTTTTTTGACTCTTCCTGTTACTGTTGCATCTTGTGAAAGGAGCTTTAGCAAGCTGAAACTCATTAAAAATTATTTACGGTCAACTATGGGTCAAGACAGGCTTTCAAACCTCAGTATACTTTCTATTGAGTATGCAATTGCAAAAGAGATACATTTTGATAGTGTCATAGATGATTTTGCTTCTGTGAAAGCAAGAAAGGTGTCTTTGTGATTGTGTCATAATACTAACTTTTCCATAGGAGTATACTTGACATTTTTGCAACTGTTTTCAGCAAGTTTACAGTGTCATTGCAGTTATATATGTTTTGTTGTACAGTTTTTGTTTGCTTTGTTGTTTATATGTATACCACTATGGATGGTGTATGTTTGTTAATATTTGTAGCTTTTGTCACTTGACATTTTCTATGTAATAAATTATTGCTTCTTTACGCATCACAGTGTCTGTGACTTTCAAAGTCCCACAGTCCTTTGTTCTATTGCTTTAAGTATATTCTTGTTTTGAAACAACATTGATTCTTTCTTAAAAACGGGGGGGGGGGGGGGGGCGCAGTTTGCCATCTTCGCCCTGGGCACCAAATGGCCTTGTCCCAGCCCTGATGCTGGATGTGCATGCATGCTTATACTTCCACTATCAGGCTTCCCAGAAATGTCCGACAGACTAGGTGTTCCAGCCCCTTACCTCAGAGCGGCTTGTAATCAAGCCTAAATGGATATCTCACAGGCAGTCTGCTGCTCATCCACTCCCTCAATCCCACGACTCGGTCACAGATGATTGCAGTCTCTCAGAGGAAATATAAAGCAAGGGGAGCCTCCATAGTGTAGTAACATTAAAACATTTTATTTAAGCAACAAGTAGACACTCACATTTCAAGCAGTAAAAGTCGGCGTGTACGATCTTTGTGTCCCCCGCTGTCAGGAGAGTATAGTAGACCAGTACTGTGTGACTGCACAGAGGAGACCCACAATGTATGCGGTGAAGTTAAAAGGTGTTTATTACCAAATAAATGAAGACAACCAGTGCGTAACAAAATAGCATATACAATCAGGGGAAATACCGTATTCATAAACGAAGCCAGGCCGAGGTCATACACATGGGAGGTCAGTAGATGGGTAAGGATGGGGACAGGAATCAGGACACAGGGAGGACAAGTCCAGGCAGGGATCAAGGATCAGGATCAGGTCCAGAAATCAGGGTCAAATACAAGCTCAGGTCCAGGAGGTATGACGATACCAGGGCGAGGAGTGATTACACACGCCGGGTATTTATAGAGGCGTGCTGATTGCATTCAGGTCACACCTGAACGCAGGAAGGGCTGTATGCTCCATACTGCCAAGAACGCCCCGCTGGTGGACGCCAGTACTGCAGCCCAAGGATCACATAATACCACCAGGGGAGAGCTCCCCTGGCAGTCCAAGACTGCCGGGAGACACCTGGTGGTGGGCCACAGTACTGCACGCCAAATACCAGGCAGTAACACCAGCGGGGGGAACCTTCCCTGACAGTACCCCCCCTCAAAGGAGCGGCCTCCGGACGCTCCAATTAGATGTTGCTGGGGGAAGTCCGTGGTGTCAAGCTGGGCAGCAGATAAAGTCACATCAGGTTGGGCCGGATGAAAGTCCATGACTTTTGACAGGGCAAAGTGCAGCTCAAGCTGGGCAGCGGGTACAGAAATCTTAAGTTGGGCAAAAAGTACATCAAGCTGGGATGCAGATAGGGGCAAATCAAGCTGGGCAGCAGGCTCCGGGTCGTCAAGCTGGGCAACAGGCTCCGGGTCGTCGAGCTGGGCAACAGGCTCCGGGTCGTCGAGCTGGGCAACAGGCTCCGAGTCGTCGAGCTGGGCAACAGGCTCCGAGTCGTCGAGCTGGGCAGCAAACTCCGGGTCGTCGAGCTGGGCAGCGGGCAGGGACACCTCAGACTGGGCAGCGGATGGCACTGAAACAGGCAGGGCAGATGGCACTGAAACAGCAACTTCAGGCTGGCAAACTGGCACAGCAACTTCAGGCTGGCAAACTGGCACAGCAACTTCAGGCTGGCAAACTGGCACAGCAACTTTAGGCTGGCAAACTGGCACAGGAACTTCAGGCTGGCATACAGGATCAGGCTGGCAAACTGGCCGCATAGCAGGTAGAGGTTTGGCAGAATCAGGTTCAGCTGGCATGCAAGCAGACTGGAGCAGGTTGGTTGGTGTGGAGACAGGTTGGGTTACTGGCAGGATCATCTTGGTTGGGAAAAACTTTCGTTTTTTCTTGGGCTTAGCCACAGAAGCTCTGTAGGTAAGGGGTGCAGCGGACTGGAAAGGAGGATTGGGATATGGCAGAGTAGAGGGAACAGTAGCTGGAGGAAGTTTTTGTGGGTTAGTAGGCGGCTGAGAAGAGACAGGTGGGTTGTATGCAGGATAGGTACAGGGAGCAGAGACTGGATATTGGCATCTGGTGGGAAGCAGTGTATACTGAGCAGAGACTGGGGTTGCCATTGGTGATGGACAGATGGATCTTTGGGAAGGTGAGTGGTTAATGGCAGGGCTGGAAACAGGTGGATTAAAGGCAGGATAGGTACAATTAGTAGAAACTGGGTAGTAATATTTGGTAGGATGCGGAATTATCTGGGCTGGGGTTGCCATAGGTGATGGACAGATGGATCTTTGGGAAGGTGAGTGGTTAATGGCAGGGCTGGAAACAGGTGGTTTGGCAGAAATCAGGAGATCTGACCATGCCTGCAGCACAGGCTGAACAAAAGCAGATTCACACACACCCTGTTTAATCAGAGACTGCACAGAACAAATGCACTCAGACAACTTCTGCTGGGAACAAGAGGAATAATGTTCATCAAAAGAAACTGGATCATCCTCTAATAACCATATCAAGGATTCAACTTGGTCACGACTGAAGGGAGGAGAGAAATCATCACTACCATCTGGGATAAATGACAGAGCTGGCTTTACACACAACCGAATTAATGCCTGAACATCATCATAAGACATATAACCCTGATCCACCATGGAATGGGCTGATCGGATGGTTTCCATCAGCTGGTCACTTGTCCATCCCTCAAAAACCTGGCGACAATACTCCTCATCCTCCTCTGCCAGCAGAGAAAAGTAAGTGATTTCATTGAAATCCATCTTCAAAAAACGCACCGCAACAGGATGGTTCCTCAATGCAGGCACGTCTGGTCAGAGAGGCCCTGGTATACTGTCAGGAGAGTATAGTAGACCAGTACTGTGTGACTGCACAGAGGAGACCCACAATGTATGCGGTGAAGTTAAAAGGTGTTTATTACCAAATAAATGAAGACAACCAGTGCGTAACAAAATAGCATATACAATCAGGGGAAATACCGTATTCATAAACGAAGCCAGGCCGAGGTCATACACATGGGAGGTCAGTAGATGGGTAAGGATGGGGACAGGAATCAGGACACAGGGAGGACAAGTCCAGGCAGGGATCAAGGATCAGGATCAGGTCCAGAAATCAGGGTCAAATACAAGCTCAGGTCCAGGAGGTATGACGATACCAGGGCGAGGAGTGATTACACACGCCGGGTATTTATAGAGGCGTGCTGATTGCATTCAGGTCACACCTGAACGCAGGAAGGGCTGTATGCTCCATACTGCCAAGAACGCCCCGCTGGTGGACGCCAGTACTGCAGCCCAAGGATCACATAATACCACCAGGGGAGAGCTCCCCTGGCAGTCCAAGACTGCCGGGAGACACCTGGTGGTGGGCCACAGTACTGCACGCCAAATACCAGGCAGTAACACCAGCGGGGGGAACCTTCCCTGACACCCGCTCTGCGGCCGCGAGCGGGTGACGTCACCAGCAGCTCCTCCACGTCCTCACGCGTATCGCAACTGTTTCACGTTGCTTACTCATAGGATGGAGAGCGGCTGGCATGGAGGTGACTTATATAGCGCCGGGCGGCACCTTAATACATACAAACTTCAGTAATTTAATAATCCAGTTCCTGATGTGAAGTACAAGGACTTATAAAGTGTTTAATAACTGAAAAGAATTAAAAATTAATAAAATGAATGCTAATATAACCGCGCTCAGAGTGCTCCCTCTGGTGGTCAATACAAAATATTGCGGGATAAATTCAACAAAGGCAGAAGGTAAAAACACCTTCTGATTGAGCTGGAAATTAGCAATTCATATCTGTAGCCTCTAATAAAAGCAGAAGGAGAGAAACAAAGTGTTTGACCAATATGTTCAAATAACTCAATGAGCATCCTATCTAATCGAATCCAAGTCAGTCAGAACAATAACCACGCATAATAGTTCCTAAAACTAATGCTTGTGGACCAACAATCTAGCACAGTAAAAGGGATGAATAATATACTGATATAGACATATTCCAAATAAAACCAGATATTAAAAGCATAAAGAATGGGGGTCAGAATCTGTAATGCTAAAATGTATGTCAACTACTTCATTAAAATCATTAAAATGATAAAAAAGTCTATAAAAAGTGGAGATGGAGATAAAATTCTAATAATTGGATATAAAGCAATTCAAATCAAATTCCACATTATGTCCATGAGGCGTTAAAGTGCATAGTTCGTGTATCCAGCGAGATTCTGCCTGGCTAATTTTTTGCACTTTATTGTCCCCTCTCCAGTGTGGTTTATATTTCTCAATGCCCCATACCATTAATGAGGAGGGGTCTTTATTATGGTAACGTTCATAATGGCGGGACAAACTGTGTTTGGGGTACCCATTTTTTATGTTTTGTGTATGTTCACGTAATCTTTTCCATAAATTTCTTTTAGTTCTGCCAACATACTGTATTTTGCATGGACATTCAAGGAGGTACACTACCCCTTCCGTATCACAGGAAATAAAATCTTTAATTTTGTATTCTTTGCCTGTGACACTGGATTTAAAGCCTTCCTTTTTCTTTTTACTCTCTTTCGTGTGTTTGCATGTATAGCATCTCTTGCAGGGGTAGTATCCTTTTTCATTAAAAAATGAGAAGCTCTTTTTCTCCGGAGGATCCAGTACATTCTTAGCTATCATGTCTCTTAGAGTGGGGGCCCTCCTATATGTGAATATTGGTTTTTCTGGTAAAATTGATGACAAATGTCGATCAGCTTTCACGATATGCCAATATTTTTTACAAATTGCTTCAAGCTGCTTATGCTGGACACTATAGTCCATTATCAATGGTACTTTTCCAGCAAAGGCGTTATTCTTTACAGAGTCCTGGATAAGCGTATCTCTGTCTAGGGCGGCGACATCTTTAATTTTTTTCTCAATATAGTCCTCTTTATAGCCTTTTTCAACAAATCTTTTGCCGATAAAGTCAGCTTGTTCCAAAAATACCTCAGTCTTTGTGCAGTTTCTCCTTAGTCTTAAAAACTGCCCCTTGGGAATGTTCTCCAACCAGGGGGTGTGGTGACAGCTATCCAAGGGTAAGTAGCTATTTCTGTCCACAGTTTTAAAGTGCGTTTTGGTTACTAGCTTACTCCCTTCTCTGGCAATTTCCAAGTCCAGAAAGCTAATTTTCTCGTCACTAATCTCCCAGGTTAATTTGATATTTTTGTCATTGGAGTTCAAATAAAAACCGAAGTCTAAAAGGCTCTCCCTATCTCCTGACCAAATAATTAAAATATCATCAATAAAACGCCAATATAAAAGTAGTTGTTGTGGTTTTCTGTTATATAAAACTTCTGCTTCCCACTCCGCCATATAAAGGTTTGCCACACTGGGAGCATACTTGGCTCCCATCGCTATCCCGCAGATTTGCTTAAAATAATCATCACAGTACCAAAAATAATTGTGATCAAGACTATATTCCAAGCACTTAAGTATAAAACTCTTTTGTGTATTTTTTAGATCACTGAGACCATTTAGCGCCCAGTTGGTGGCTTGGATTGCTTCTTCATGGTTGATGATGGTGTACAGAGATGATACATCAGCTGTGGCCATATAGATAGAACTTCCGTCAACAGAGATAGTGTCAAGAAGTTCGATCAGGTGTTTTGTATCCCTAAGGTACGATTCCGTTTTCTTCACTAGGGGTTGCAGGAACCAGTCTATATATTCACCTATTCTCGCACCTACGGAGTTGATGCCATTAACAATCGGCCTACCCGGTGGGTCCTCTCTAGACTTGTGAATTTTAGGAAGCGTATATAGGACTGGGATTTTGCATCCCACTGGTTGTAAATATTTCGCTTCCTTTTTGTTTAAGAGTCCTTTTTTCGTACCCCTTTTGACCAGGCTTGCTAGATCTTCCTTATAACGTACAATGGGGTTTCCTGGAAGTTTTAGGTAAGTGGTGGTGTCATTAAGTTGGCGCTCAATTTCCTTCTTGTAGGCCACTTTCGATTGAATGACAATGGCCCCTCCCTTGTCAGCTTGCCTGACCACCACATCTTTCCTTTCTTCTAATTTACGTATCCCATTCTTAAAATCTCCTGGATCAGATATTTTCCTTATCTTAAGATCATGTAAATCTTTCAGTACCATTCGCCTGAACGCTTCAATGTGTCCATCATTACTAATAGGTGGGTTGAACACCGATTTATTTCTTAGATTACTATACACAATGTCATTATCTTCAGTAGTTATTCTTGTTATCCCATCTCCTGGTTTGTTCATCATATACTTCTTAATATGTAGGTTCCTAGCAAATTTGTTGATGTCCACATATGCATCGAACTTATTAAAGTTTTTCTTTGGAGCATATTTTAGGCCTTTATCCAGTACTTTAATTTCCTCTTTGGTAAGTTCTACTCCGCTGATGTTGATAATTCCTTCTCCTATTGGTTTCATCTTCTTCTGCTTCTTCTTTCCCGCTCTGCATCCTCTCCTTGGTTTCCGTGCCTTCCAGATTGATTTTCCTGGGTTCTTCGTGGAGTTCTCCTCGTTTTCTCCTCTCTGTCCCGATTCTTATGGGTATCCTGATTCCTGGGATCTCCTTTCCTCATTTCCCATGATCTCGGTTCTGGACTCCAATTCCTGGATCTCTGTACCCCATTCTCTCGGTGACGCCTCGGGGATTCTTGGCGTCTCTGCTCTAAAAAACGCCGGGGGGAAGCATTTCTATTTTCTCTCCCATAGGAGAAATGCCGATTGGGTGATCTCCTATTTTCGTACTGTCTTGGAGTTCTTCCTCCTCCCCCATCATCCCTTCTGAGCTGGTCGTAATAGTTCTGCACAGGTACATTATATGAATAATCATACCCTCTTCTGTCATCATATTGGTAATAATTTCCTTCCCGTCTCTGGTTTCCATAATGATTAACATCTTGATGGATTTGGTTTCTCCACGGAGGTGTCCGTGATCTACCCCTATTAGGTAAATGTTGGAATGGTCTCGGGGCATTATAGGCGTTTTGATTTTGCCCATTCTTCTTCCAGAAGGGTTTCCAACCATTATTCCCATTTTTTTGGGGTTTCTGATTCGGGGTGTTGGTCCCTTGATTTATCTCCACTGTTTTATCCTTCTGATTAGTTTCTTTTCTACTATCTGGATTCTCTCCTGTATCCTGCTCGGGTGTGTCTCAGTGATCTAAAAAATACACAAAAGAGTTTTATACTTAAGTGCTTGGAATATAGTCTTGATCACAATTATTTTTGGTACTGTGATGATTATTTTAAGCAAATCTGCGGGATAGCGATGGGAGCCAAGTATGCTCCCAGTGTGGCAAACCTTTATATGGCGGAGTGGGAAGCAGAAGTTTTATATAACAGAAAACCACAACAACTACTTTTATATCGGCGTTTTATTGATGATATTTTAATTATTTGGTCAGGAGATAGGGAGAGCCTTTTAGACTTCGGTTTTTATTTGAACTCCAATGACAAAAATATCAAATTAACCTGGGAGATTAGTGACGAGAAAATTAGCTTTCTGGACTTGGAAATTGCCAGAGAAGGGAGTAAGCTAGTAACCAAAACGCACTTTAAAACTGTGGACAGAAATAGCTACTTACCCTTGGATAGCTGTCACCACACCCCCTGGTTGGAGAACATTCCCAAGGGGCAGTTTTTAAGACTAAGGAGAAACTGCACAAAGACTGAGGTATTTTTGGAACAAGCTGACTTTATCGGCAAAAGATTTGTTGAAAAAGGCTATAAAGAGGACTATATTGAGAAAAAAATTAAAGATGTCGCCGCCCTAGACAGAGATACGCTTATCCAGGACTCTGTAAAGAATAACGCCTTTGCTGGAAAAGTACCATTGATAATGGACTATAGTGTCCAGCATAAGCAGCTTGAAGCAATTTGTAAAAAATATTGGCATATCGTGAAAGCTGATCGACATTTGTCATCAATTTTACCAGAAAAACCAATATTCACATATAGGAGGGCCCCCACTCTAAGAGACATGATAGCTAAGAATGTACTGGATCCTCCGGAGAAAAAGAGCTTCTCATTTTTTAATGAAAAAGGATACTACCCCTGCAAGAGATGCTATACATGCAAACACACGAAAGAGAGTAAAAAGAAAAAGGAAGGCTTTAAATCCAGTGTCACAGGCAAAGAATACAAAATTAAAGATTTTATTTCCTGTGATACGGAAGGGGTAGTGTACCTCCTTGAATGTCCATGCAAAATACAGTATGTTGGCAGAACTAAAAGAAATTTATGGAAAAGATTACGTGAACATACACAAAACATAAAAAATGGGTACCCCAAACACAGTTTGTCCCGCCATTATGAACGTTACCATAATAAAGACCCCTCCTCATTAATGGTATGGGGCATTGAGAAATATAAACCACACTGGAGAGGGGACAATAAAGTGCAAAAAATTAGCCAGGCAGAATCTCGCTGGATACACGAACTATGCACTTTAACGCCTCATGGACATAATGTGGAATTTGATTTGAATTGCTTTATATCCAATTATTAGAATTTTATCTCCATCTCCACTTTTTATAGACTTTTTTATCATTTTAATGATTTTAATGAAGTAGTTGACATACATTTTAGCATTACAGATTCTGACCCCCATTCTTTATGCTTTTAATATCTGGTTTTATTTGGAATATGTCTATATCAGTATATTATTCATCCCTTTTACTGTGCTAGATTGTTGGTCCACAAGCATTAGTTTTAGGAACTATTATGCGTGGTTATTGTTCTGACTGACTTGGATTCGATTAGATAGGATGCTCATTGAGTTATTTGAACATATTGGTCAAACACTTTGTTTCTCTCCTTCTGCTTTTATTAGAGGCTACAGATATGAATTGCTAATTTCCAGCTCAATCAGAAGGTGTTTTTACCTTCTGCCTTTGTTGAATTTATCCCGCAATATTTTGTATTGACCACCAGAGGGAGCACTCTGAGCGCGGTTATATTAGCATTCATTTTATTAATTTTTAATTCTTTTCAGTTATTAAACACTTTATAAGTCCTTGTACTTCACATCAGGAACTGGATTATTAAATTACTGAAGTTTGTATGTATTAAGGTGCCGCCCGGCGCTATATAAGTCACCTCCATGCCAGCCGCTCTCCATCCTATGAGTAAGCAACGTGAAACAGTTGCGATACGCGTGAGGACGTGGAGGAGCTGCTGGTGACGTCACCCGCTCGCGGCCGCAGAGCGGGGGACACAAAGATCGTACACGCCGACTTTTACTGCTTGAAATGTGAGTGTCTACTTGTTGCTTAAATAAAATGTTTTAATGTTACTACACTATGGAGGCTCCCCTTGCTTTATATTTCCTCTGAGAGACTGCAATCATCTGTGACCGAGTCGTGGGATTGAGGGAGTGGATGAGCAGCAGACTGCCTGTGAGATATCCATTTAGGCTTGATTACAAGCCGCTCTGAGGTAAGGGGCTGGAACACCTAGTCTGTCGGACATTTCTGGGAAGCCTGATAGTGGAAGTATAAGCACGCATGCACATCCAGCATTGATCACTGAACGCTTTGGATATAAGGATCTGTGTTTTGGAGCACAAGTTTTTTCACTGAACATTTATTCATGATTGTTTATTTTTCATGATTATATTCACTGGGACACTTTGCCAATATCACCTTGTTTTACTTCAACCTCAATTGGTGGATTATTTGAGACATTGTTACCATCTTAATATTGTTTTTTTCACTGGACATTTTTTCACATATAGACTTCATTTTAATGCTCATTGGTGCATGTCATTTAAATTACTTCGGATCACTTTGTATTTTTTGCACTTTAATCATTGCACGCTGCACTTTAATGGATCACTGCCTTTGGTGATTTTAATTATACTGGATTTGTTTTTTCACTATCATCTATGTTCACTATGCTACCAATTAGTCATTTTTGAGTGTATTGATGCAACATTGTGCAGTGGTTTGGCACAGTTGTTCACTGATCATTAGGTACGTATTATTATCTACCACTATTAATACCCTCCACATTTTTTGTTGATGTTGGATGGTATTCCAGGATTGACCCAGAGTGGAACACATTTTATTCACATCCATTGGAGGATTCACCACGAAACTTTCTTAATTATTTTATGGGTCTAGTGATGAGGATTATTTATTGTATTTTAGTTTTTTTTAGTGTTTTTAGCGCCATTACACCTACCATTATTCGTACAAAAAAGCATTGATGTGAACATGTTCCATAGGAACCCATGTTAAAAAATGTCCCTGCTTTTCTGCAAAATGCAAAATGCACCAAAAAACGCATTAGTGTGAATCGAGCCTCAGGCCCCATACACACCATAGAATCTATCCGCAGATAAATCCCATCAAATGGGTTTCTGCGGATAGATCCTATGGTGTGTACACGCCAACGGATATTTATCCGCAGATAAATCTCCCCTGGGATGGATTTCCAGCAGATGGATATTTGCTGACATGCACAACAAATCCATCTGCTGGAATCCATTCCAACGGATGGATCCGCTCGTCTGTACAGACTTACCGGATCCATCCGTCTAAAGGGATTCCCCGCACGCGTCGTAATGATTTGACGCATGCGTGGAATTCCTTATATGACAGCGTCGCGCCCGTCGCCGCGTCATAATAGCGGCGACGGCGCGACACGTCATCGGCAGAGGATTTCAGCGCGGATTTCAATGCGATGGTGTGTACACGCCATCGCATAGAAATCCTCTGAAATCCACGAGAGGATTTATCCGCGGATACGGTCCGCTGGACCGTATCTGCGGATAAATCCTCTCGTGTGTATGGGGCCTTAGGGTGAGCACCCCAGAGCACAAACACACATGCGTGTATATCAGCAGAGCAGTGGACAATGTCAGTAGATCAGAGATTCTTTAGTAGGGCAGTGGATGGTGTCAGTATTTTTTTTTTTTTTACAATTTATTTTTTTATTAAAAAATAAAATAAAAATTAGGAGCTCCTCAATGGAGCTCCTAATTTTTATTTTATTTTTTAATAAAAAAATAAATTGTAAAAAAAAAAAAAAAATACTGACATCATCCACTGCCCTACTAATGAATTAGGGCTTTAGAGAAATGTCAAAGGTCTAAACAAACCCCTGATGTTTCCCTTTTGGGACACAGAAAGGAACTGGGGACAAAGAGCCCCTTTCTCTGCAGCCTCAGCTGCACTGGACAGTGAACTTATGGCACAGATCACTCACTGTGCTCATTTAGAAAAGGAAGGGACAGGTAAATTAAATATTTACTGGCCACTTCCCTCTCTTTCCATCCTGAATCATCTCCTGCAACAGCCAGTGGGAGAAGAGAGGAGGGGATTTGGAAGAACTGCAGGGAGGAAACAGGGGGTGCCAGAAAGCAGGGGGAATTGGCACTGCATGGGGCGATTAGGGTGTGTCCAGGCACATCCGGCTCAACCTCTGTGCACGCCTATGGTGTGACCTAAAAAGTAATTTGAAGTGTTGTTTTAGCGCTACTTTCACTCCCAGAGATAGATGCGATGGGTATGTGACAAATACGAGATGGATCTGTTATGTAGTGGGAAAGCACATCCATTCTTAACTTGCTGTAGTCAGTCATACACGTGGCCCACTGAGGTGATCGAACATGGGATTCCCCAGGGTTCCCAGCATTTCACTTGAAAGGAACCCAGCCTGGTAGGACCAGGGCCCCAGTACCATTTTGCCTTGCTAGCAACAGACTCTACTGTGACCCCAGTGCATAAGGCTAATAGTGAGAGAAGCTTGCTTGTAGACTATAACTGTAAGAGAACCATTAGTTTTCGCCCGATACGCACTCATGTGCATGCGCGTGCACACGGGCGCCCAGAGATGTCTAGGCGCACCAATGCACATGCGCAACAGACTGCGTGCACGCGCCCAGACCTTTGCTGACTGGTCTTCAGCTGTTACCTGATATCCTGAACCCTGTTGTGATCCTGCTTGATACCTGTTGCTGAACCTGGCTTGCCTTGACCCTGCTTCTGTTCTGACTACGGGTTCCTGATCCTGGCTACCCATTTGACCCTGCTTCTGCCTGCTGCTTTGTACTTGCCGTTAGCCTGTTACCAGACCCGACTTGCCTTGTGACCCTGCTTCTGCTTACTGCCTTGTACCTTGCTGCCCACCTGTTACCAGACCCGGCTTGCCTTGTGACCCTGCTTCTGCTTGCTGCCTTGTACCTTGGTGCCCGCCTGTTACCAGACCCAGATACACTTGTGACCCGGCACCTGCTTCCTGTGTGGCTCCTCATCACCCTTCGAGTGTCTGCGACTTCAGTCTTGCGACTCTCTGTGACTTCCTGCTGCAAGTCTACCAGGGACTTTACATCATCTGACGTCCCAGTGCCATTGTTCCAGCGGAGTGCCTCTTCAACCCCGGCTGATCCTTGGTGCACAGCTGCCTTCCCTGATCTGATGGTCTTCCTGCTCAGGTTTCCCGGGTCTACATCTGCAGGCACTTGTGTTCCTCCTGTCCCTCGGCTCCCTCTGTTCCACTTCCAGCAGGACCGGAGCTGGAGATACAAGAGAGGCCGACCTCGTCATTTCAGTCTCCCTTCAGGTACGTGACAATAACAAGCAAGCAGTCCAAAGACACATATTCTAACCTCAAGGTAGTTGGTGGGCAGTATAACATCAGAGGGTCTTCTCATAGAAAGCCAGCATCTAAGGCAACATGTAACTGAATGCAGAACTGTATATAAATAAATGGTGATTCTGCGCAACATATCACACTAATGGAATAGTGATATCACATAAGCAAGATAAATGTAAGAGCTGACAAATAATCAGCATATAGTATTAAATGCAAAGAGAATAGTGAGTCCAAATATAAATATATATATATACTCAAATAGTGAATAGTGAGTCCAAAATATATAATACTCATAAGGCGAATGTGCAAAAATATATAAAGAATATTGTGCAAAAAAAAAAAAAAACGGAATGGAAGTTCAATCCCAATAGTAAACACAAATCAGCTGTCAGGGCAGATAGTCTGAATGCACTGGATGAAGGTGAGCACCAGCTCTATGGTGTGAGTGCACGGCCGTGCGATAGAAGATAAACCAGATCCCTGGCTGAGCTCCCGGGACTCTTACCTCTCAGCCCTCCTAAATGGGCATTGATGTACAGGTCACTCGCAGCCTTCTATGGGTGGTCCCTGATGTTTCCTCTCTTGATCTGATGGATCCTTCCTTAATTGGGACAGATGCTCCTCAAAACCAGATGGATGATGTGGGTTATAAGAGAGAGAGAGAGGGGACTCCCATAGTGAGGTAACGTTTGGTGCAGGTAAAATATGTTTATTGAGGAAAAACCTGCACTTACATTAAAAGAAAAATAAAAGTGCAACGAGGAAACAAACAAGCGGCGTTTGAATCGCCAGCTTACGTCACTCCGGGTGTACGTCCTCCAATTCCTACGCGTTACGACACCACGTGTCTTCGTCTGGGGAAGACACGTGGTGTCGTAACGCGTAGGAATTGGAGGACGTACACCCGGAGTGACGTAAGCTGGCGATTCAAACGCCGCTTGTTTGTTTCCTCGTTGCACTTTTATTTTTCTTTTAATGTAAGTGCAGGTTTTTCCTCAATAAACATATTTTACCTGCACCAAACGTTACCTCACTATGGGAGTCCCCTCTCTCTCTCTCTTATAACCCACATCATCCATCTGGTTTTGAGGAGCATCTGTCCCAATTAAGGAAGGATCCATCAGATCAAGAGAGGAAACATCAGGGACCACCCATAGAAGGCTGCGAGTGACCTGTACATCAATGCCCATTTAGGAGGGCTGAGAGGTAAGAGTCCCGGGAGCTCAGCCAGGGATCTGGTTTATCTTCTATCGCACGGCCGTGCACTCACACCATAGAGCTGGTGCTCACCTTCATCCAGTGCATTCAGAATATCTGCCCTGACAGCTGATTTGTGTTTACTATTGGGATTGAACTTCCATTCCGGTTTTTTTTGCACAATATTCTTTATATATTTTTGCACATTCGCCTTATGAGTATTATATATTTTGGACTCACTATTCACTATTTGAGTATATATATATATTTATATTTGGACTCACTATTCTCTTTGCATTTAATACTATATGCTGATTATTTGTCAGCTCTTACATTTATCTTGCTTATGTGATATCACTATTCCATTAGTGTGATATGTTGCGCAGAATCACCATTTATTTATATTCCTGTTTTATGTCATGTAAACATAATTAGGTTTTGCTGCACTATATATTTTTGGTGGATTCACTCATTTAGGATCCATTTTAGCGCAAAAGCACTTGTCAGTTTAATGAATGCAGAACTGGGTTATATGCTCCCAGAGCCGGCGCTAGCGCAAGGCAACATGGGCACTTGCCTTACGGTGCCAGGGAACAGGGCGGAAAATTGACCAGAACAGTCGCCCGCCCGATCGTAGAGTGTGCCTGTGTGGGCTGCCGCGGGCGGCATCTAAAGGACGAGTCCCCCCGGTCCCCGCAGCGGCGCTGACCTGTGCAGTGAGTCACTCTGTCAGACAGTCGCGGCGGCGGCGCCTACGTCCTACGTCAGTGAGTGATGTAAGTGGCCCTCCCAAAAATCCTTGCATCGACCCTGTATGCTCCCCTAAAGGTGGTGTCTGGACTACCCCCTATGGAGAAAGGGAAGCCATGGCATCTCTTAGTTGGGAGGAATATCTATCAGCAAGTTGAGCAAATGAACTAATTGTTATTTTGTTGTAAGTCATGTTCCCTGATGTGTACAAAAAGCCTTTATCTTGTTATTATGCACTTCCAACTTGACCAGTGATTATTTCCTCAGGTGAGAGTTCTCTTGATGTAAATTTGGTGACAAACAGATGCCGATGA
Organism: Rana temporaria; assembly: GCF_905171775.1. Taxonomy (NCBI): domain Eukaryota; kingdom Metazoa; phylum Chordata; class Amphibia; order Anura; family Ranidae; genus Rana; species Rana temporaria. Next base: position 619,052,205 of record NC_053489.1, on the reverse strand, counting down.
AGAGCCTAGGCTCGGTAATGAAGCTGTAATCTGGTTAGGCCAGGGTGGGCCTTACCTAGAGTTCCCAATTGGGTGATGTTGTCTCTCCGTTTCCACACATAGAGTACCGGCATCTCTGGGGAACTCCATGCAAAACATTACAATGATGTCACACTTATCTCTGCAAGCCGAGAATGTTGCTCACAAAGAGGTGATGGCAGTGAGAGCTTACTTCTGTGTGTGCCGCTATGCGTTTTTTTGCATTTTTTAATCCTGGTTTAAATAGTAAACTGAATGATTTCAGTTTGTTAGTAAAGAAATTTTCCTCAAATTGGGATTTTAAATGGACCACAGGCAGTGATGAGACCAGATGGACGATAGGAGCCACACTTGTCCCCCCTTTGCCTAAGAGCATATGAGGACTTGGACTGTGGGACAGATCTGTTACTTTGCACATATAGTCATAGTGATCTCCGGATGCATCAAGACTATTATAGTCTGTGTCTAAAATTGATGCAATTTGTCTTTGGAGTGTTAAGCCCCATAAACACTATCAGTTTTCCTGCAGGTTTTTGTCCTCATTTTTACCAAAACTATGTAGTGCAAGGGCCTGCCTGATTGCATACGAATTGAAACTCTAAAGCCGCGTACACACGATCAGTCCATCCAATGAGAACGGTCTGATGGACTGTTTTCATCGGTTAACCGATAAAGCTGACTGCTGGTCCGTCGCGCCTACACACCATTGGTTAAAAAAACGATCGTGTCAGAACGCGGTGACGTAAAACACAACTACGTGCTGAAAAAAACAAAGTTCAATGCTTCCAAGCATGCGTCGACTTGATTCTGAGCATGCGTGGATTTTTAACGGATGGTCGTGCCTACTACTGACCTATCGGTTAGGAATCCATCGGTTAAATTTAAAGCAAGTTGGCTTTTTTTTAACCGATGGTTAAATAACCTATGGGGCCCACACACGATCGGTTTTGACCGATGAAAACGGTCCATCAGACCGTTGTCCTCTGTTTAACCTATCGTGTGTACGAGGCCTTAAAGTTTGACCTCATATTAGATGGTTTTGGTAAACCTGAAAACAAAAACCTGCAGGAAAACTGATAGTGGGGTAGATTCAGATAGAATTTACGCCGGCGTATCCATAGATACGCCGCGTAAATTCAAATCTGCGCTGGCGTATCTACTTTCTGTATTCTGAAAGTTAGATACGCCGACATTTGCCTAAGATACGACTGGCATAAGTCTCTTACGCCGTCGTATCTTAGGGTGCATTCTGACGCTGGCCGCTAGGGGCGCTTCCGTTGTTGTCGGCGTAGAATATGCTAATTACCTAGATATGCCGATTCACAAACGTACGTACGCCCGTCGCAAAGTATTTACGTCGTTTACGTTAGGCTTTTTCGGCGTAAGGTTGTTCCTGCTATTAGGAGGCGAGAGAGAGAGAGACTTGTAAAGCGCAACACATGCGAACTGAATCGCCTCTGGGCGCTGTATCCATTTCACCTCAGAAGAGATGGGTTTTAATCTTTCTCCTGAAGGCCAAGTGGTCCGACTCCAGTCGGATGGTGGTTGGTAGTGCATTCCACAGGCGAGGTCCCTGGACTGCAAATCTTCGATCTCCTTTGGACTTGTATCTGGCCTTGGGTATCTGGAGGAGGTTTTGATTGGTGGATCGCAGAATGCGATTGGGGTTATGAGCTTTTATTTTTTCGCATAGATATTGGGGGGCGTTGCCTTGAATACACTTATGTATTAGGCAGAGTGCCTTGAAAGTGATTCTGTCTTTTACCGGCAACCAATGAAGGGATCTCAGTGAAGGTGAGATTGATTCCCATGGTTTTTTCCCAGTCACTAGTCGAGCGGCTGTATTTTGAACGACTTGCAGACGAGTGATTTGGTATTTGGGGAGTCCTAGATAGAGGGCATTTGCGTAGTCGAGTCTGGAATTGATGATTGTTCCCACCACGACTGCAATGTCCTCTTTCGGGATAAAGGGCGTGAGTCTGCGTAGTAGGCGCAGCAGATGGTGGGATCCGCTGACTACTGACCCTATTTGTGCATCCATTGTCATGTAGGTATCGAAAATGACTCCGAGACTTTTGACTTTGGTGCTAGGGGTGATAGTTTTACCCAGAATGGGTGGCGGAGTCCATGTTGACGCGGGGTGATTTTTCCGGGTTAGCGTGAAACAGGAGAAGTTCTGTTTTTGAACCATTGAGTTTAAGATAACTGTTTGTCATCCAGCTATCTATTAGAGTGAGGTCTAGTCCAAGAGAATGATCCTTTTTGTTGCAGATGCGGAAATACAGTTGTGTGTCGTCTGCATAGGAGTGGTAAAGTAACTTCTGGTTACTGATGATTTCAAAGAGGGGGCGGAGATAGATATTAAACAATACGGGCGATAAGGGAGATCCCTGAGGGACTCCGCATGACACCGTACGTTTTTCAGAAGTGAAAGACCCCAGTTTCACTATTTGTGATCGGTTTTCCAAGAAGGAGGAGAACCAGGGTAAAACACATTCAGCGACTCCGGCTACTTCAGCTAGCCTAGCCAGTAGTAGTCCGTGGTCTACAGTGTCAAAAGCCGCGCTTAGATCCAGCAGTATCAGGAGACAAGATTCTCCTTCGTCTGCGGCCTCTAGAGCATCATCCCATATTTTAAGCAGCGCTGTTTCTGTTCCGTGACACATACGGAAGCCTGATTGAAACGGATCGAGTAATTTATGGGTGTCTAAATGCAGTTGCAGCTGTTGTACAACTACTTTCTCCATTACCTTGGAGAAGACATTTAGAGCTGTTATGGGCCTCCGGTTGTTTGGGTCTTTGGGGTCGTTTTTTTTAGAATTGGTTTTATTGTACCTTGTTTTAGCAAGGTGGGCACCATGCCCTCCTTGAATGATTGGTTAATGAGCTGCGTGATAGCTGGTGCCAGTATATCGGCACTTTCTTTCAGCAGTTTAGTGGGGATGATATCATTGGGTGCTGTGCTATTACGCAGAGTCCCGATGATGTTTTTAGTGGCATCGATGGAAATGGGTTTTAGAGTGAATTTTGGTGGTTGCGACGGATTTATGTGGGTATTAGGTTTGTGATTTGGGGGGAAGTTGGTGACGGTTCCATTTTGCTGAATACTTTCACAGATTTTTTCAATTTTATTAATGAAATAATCCGATAATTCGTTGCAAAATTCTTGTGAATCAGCCAATGTTAAGTATGGACGTCGTTCCCGCTTCGAAATTTGATTTTTTTACGTCGTTTGCGTAAGTCGTTCGCGAATAGGGCTGGACGTAATTTACGTTCACGTCGAAACCAATACGTCATTGCGCCGTACTTGGAAGCAATGCACACTGGGATATGTACACGGACGACGCATGCGCCGTCCGTAAAAAACGTCAATTACCTCAGGTCATCATACATTTACATAAAACACGCCCCCCCTTCCACATTTGAATTACACGCGCTTACGCCGGCCCCATTTACGCTACGCCGCCGCGACTTACGGAGCAAGTGCTTTGTGAATACAGCACTTGCTCCTGTAAGTTACGGCGGCGTAGCGTAAATACAATACGCTGCGCCGCCGTATCATTGCGCGCCCCTACGTGAATCTACCCCAGTGTGTATGGGGCTTTACACCCTTTTTGTGCTTTATTAGTCCACACTTAACTTGAGACATGTTGTAACGAACACAGTTGTCAAACTTATGTCCAAAATTCCCATCTTGACATGTGGGAGCTATCTTGATCCGTGAGGCTGCAGCAGGCGTGTGTGTGGTTAATGAACTACCTATTCTCTAATTTATGAACTATTGTCCATTGGTTGATGAAACTATACATTTGGGATTTAAGTCACAGCTTTGGAAGTTTCAAGCCCTTTCACTCCCTGAAGAAGATCCACACTTATGCCCTGTACACACGATCGGGCTTTTGCACAAGGCATAAGTGTTTTTTGAAACCCGTCAGACGTTCTGACGGTTCACAGTTCCTGGGCTTCTTTCTCAGCTGGTTTCATACTTGTCCCCAATTTTATGTGTTTGTTTTTATCTTTGTCCAATTTAATACTTTTTTGTGTCTGATTATGTGTGATAATTGTTGTATATTTACTAATAAATTTGTACCAATTTTTACAACTGCCTGTGGTCCATTTAAAATACCAATTTTAGGAAAATGTATTTACTATACGTATTCTGGATGGTATCTATAGGCAGCACTGTCAACTATCTGGGGAAAAACCTTTATTGTACTGTTATTTTGTTAATGCCTCAATTTGCTGAGACAGAGCGTGAATGTTGTTTACAACTGCCTTCTTTTGAATGTTGCATAATTTGCTATAAGCAATGTTTTTTTAGCTGAGACAAGACTGTTAATTGCCATACTTACATATGCTATAGCTATACCTTGCACCATAGTGCTAATTATCAGCTAAGTTTCTCACATAATGATGACACTTATAAATGCAACATTACTGAGATTGATGTATTGCTCAAGGTATTTTATCTGACACTTATAAAGTATATATATAAAAATGTTATATGTACAGTGGGTAAAATAAGTATTGAACACGTCACTATTTTTCTAGGTAAATATATTTCTGAAGGTGCTATTGACATGAAATTTTCACCGCGTGTCGATAACATTCCACGCAATCCATACAAATAAGTTCAGAAATTAGGTTATGTGTAGGAAAAATGGAATGACATGGGGAAAAAGTATTAAACACGCTAACTGAAATTTATTTAATACTTCGTACAAAATCCTTTGTTGGTAATGAGAGCTTCAAGACACCTCCTGTATGGAGAAACTAGTCACATTCATTGCTCAGGTGTGATTTTGTCCCATTCTTCCACACAACAGTCTTCCAATCTTGAAGGTTCTGTGGGCCTCTTCTATGAACTCTGGGCCAGATTCACATAGAATCGCGGCGGCGTAACGTATCGTATATACGTTACACCGCCGCAAGTTTTCACCGCAAGTGCCTGATTCACCAAGCACTTGCGTGAAAACTTACGCCGGCGGCCTCCGGCGTAAGCCCACGTAATTCAAACGGGCGTGTGCCATTTAAATTAGGCGCGCTCGGCGCCGGACCTACTGCGCATGCTCCGTTTTGAAATTCCCGCTGTGCTTTGCGCGAAGTGACGTCATTTTCTCGAACGGCGACGTGCGTAGCGTACTTTCGTATTCCCGGATGTCTTACGCAAGAAAATAAAATTTTGAAATTCGACGCGGGAACGACGGCCATACTTGGGCTGTGTAAAGTTAGGGCAGGTAAAACGACAACTAACTTTGCGACGGGAAACTAGATTAGCAACGACGTAACGAACGCGAAAAACCGTTGTGGATCGCCGTAAAACCTCATTTGCATACCCAACGCTGGAATACGACGCAAACTCCACCCAGCGGCGGCCGAGGTACTGCATCCTAAGATCCGACGGTGTAAGACAATTACACCTGTCGGATCTTAGGGCTATCTATGCGTAACTGATTCTATGAATCAGTCGCATAGATACTCTGAAGCCCCATACACACTATCAGTTTTCCTGCAGGTTTTCTCTTCAGGTTTACCAAAACCATCTAATATGAGGTCAATATGAGGTCAAACCTCAAGAGTTTCAATTTGTATGCAATCAGGCAGGCCCTTGCACTACATGGTTTTGGTAAACCTGAAGGGAAAACTGATAGGGGCTGATTTACCAAGCCTTTACTCCATGACTCATGGAGTAAAAGCAGGAGTAGCAGCCGTTTTGCCATTTACTAAAGAAATACGCTGCTAGTGCAGTGTATTTCCCTAGTTACTAATGTGCTCCGTGCGCCCAGGAGAGGGTGCATTGTGCACCAGTACAGACCTGGCGCACGGCACATTGAAATGTAAATTGCGGGGGTTTGGGCGGGAGTTTATTAGGGGGAGAGGTGGGGGGATGCAGGGGAAGTGAAGTGACATGTGTTTGAATGTGTTTGGCGGGCCGAATTGAAAGGGAAAGTGTTTTTTGAAAACAGATCCCCGTACGCTTGCACAGTGCGCCTGAACCTCGGGAGGTTCATTTGCATACTGGGCATGCGCAGAGAGAAATTTCGGCGCTTCCCGTGCGCCTTGTCAGTACGCCGTGAAAATCTTGGTAAATACCAAGCGGCGTACCCGTGAATGCGCTGCGTGACGCGGCGCACGGGAATCTCCGAGCTGTTTTCAGCCCTGAAGGGGAACTCCGCACCAAATTTCAAACTTGAAATCGGCGCGGGTCCCCCTTCAGGGCTACATTAGGCTCTTAGGCTTGGTCCGGAACGTGAGGGGTTAAACCCGCGCCGATTCGGCGCGGGGTTCCCCCCCCCCCAAGATCCACACCAAGCCCTCATCCCAAGCACGCAGTCTGGCCCGGACAGGAATGGGGGTGGGGACGAGCGAGCGCCCCCCCCCCCTCCTGAGCCGTACCAGACCGCATGCCCTCAACATGGGGGAGTGTGTGCTGTGGGGGAGGGGGGCACTGCCCCCCCACTCCACAGCACTCTTGTCCCCATGTCGATAGGGACAAGAGCCTCTTCCCGACAACCCTTGCCATTGGTTGTCGGGGTATGCGGGCGGGGCTAATCGGAATCTGCGAGCTCCCTTTAATAAGGGGGCCCCCAGATGCCGGCCCCCCACCCTATGTGAATGAGTATGGGGTACATCGTACCTCTACCCATTCACATGGGGGAAATGTAAAGTAAAATAAAACACCACACAGAATAAAATATTTTATTAATCTGCTCCGGAGCCCCCCCTTTCTTCTTTAGCTCTCTTACAAGGGGGGGTTTCTTCTCTCCCGATCTTCCGCCGGGACCCTGGGCTTCGGTGATTTCTGCCGGGGGAGGGCGCCATCCCTCGGTCCTCTCCGGAGCCTTCCGCCGGATGCCCCCACACCATTTAAGCTCTTTTACATTAGGGGGGGGCATCCGAACTTCGGGGTCTTCTGCCGGGGGATGGCGCCTATCCCCCGGTCTTTCCGGTGCCTTCCGCCAGGGTTCCGGTCTTCCTGGTCTTCTGCCGGGGGTGCGCCAACTCCCAGGTCTTTTCTCTTCTGTCTTCTCTGCTCCCTCTTCTGCCTGGCTCCCCCGCGGAGCCAGGGCTTTCTTCCGTCTTCTTTCTTCTCTGTTCCTTCTTCTGCCTGTCTCCTCCGGGAGCACAGGGCTTGTCTGCGCTGTCCTCTCCCTTCTCTTCCATTGGATGTTGACACGACGAGGTTCCGCACTGACATGCCGTGTCAGCGGCGGGCATGGACTTATATAGGGTAATGCCACCATGTGACCTCAACCCATGTGACATCACATTCCCTGGGCATGATGGGAATGTGATGTCACATGGTTTGAGGTCACATGGTGGCATTGCCCTATATAAGTCCATGCCCGCTGCTCAGACGGCATTCCAGCGCCGGACCTCGTCGTGTCAACATCGAATGGAAGAGAAGGGAGAAGACAGCGGAGACAAGCCCTGTGCTCCGCGGAGGAGACAGGCAGAAGCGGAAGGCATCGCAGAAGCCCACGGGTGTCGCCCCCCGGCGGAAGACACCGTACAAGCCCGGGACCCTCCCCCAAAGGCAGGAGCTTCACTGGTGAAGGGTGAATTACGTCGCTGAAGACGGGGGTGGGGTGCCAGTGCACCCCCCCCGCAGAAACCGTCGTAGAAGCCCGGGACCCTCCCCCAAAGGCAGGAGCCTCACTGGTGAAGGGGGTCCCGGTGAAAGACGGCGAAGCCCGGGGCCTAATGGGGTGGTGGTGGGGGGCCCCGGCAGAAGACCCCCGGCAGACTAATAAATTAATTTATTTATGTGTGGTGTTTTATTTCTTTACATTTTTTTCCCCAGGTGAATGGGTAGGGGTACGATGTACCCCCATACTCCTTCACATAGGGTGGGGGGCCGGAATCTGGGGGCCACCTTATTAAAGGGGCCTCTCAGATTCTGATAAGCCCCCCGCCCGCATACCCCGACAACCAACGGCCAGGGTTGTCGGGAAGAGGCTCTTGTCCCTATCGACATGGGGACAAGAGTGCTTTGGGGTGGGGGGGCAGTGCCCCCCTCCCCCACAGCACACACTCCCCCATGTTGAGGGCATGCGGTCCGGTACGGCTCAGGAGGGGGGGGCGCTCGCTCGTCCCCTCCCCCATTCCTGTCCGGCCAGACTGCGTGCCTGGGATGAGGGCTTGGTTTGGATCTTGGGGGGAACCCCACGCTGGTTTTCGGCGCGGGTTTAACCCCTTATGTTCCAGACCAAGCCTAAGAGCCTGGTATGCACCTGAAGGGGAACCCACATTTTTTATTTTTTTGGTCTGGAGTTCCCCTTCATGAACAGCGATCTGTCATTTACCCATGTCAGTCCCCCCCCCCCCCCTTCAGTTAGAACACACCCAGGGAACATATTTAACCCCTCCCTCGCACTTAGTGTTAACCCCTTCCCTGCCAGTGGCATTTTTAGAGTAAGCAATGCATTTTTACAGCACTGATCGTTAGAAAAATGCCAATGGTTCCAAAAAAGTGTCCGATGTGTCCGCCATAATGTCGCAGTACCGATAAAAATCGCTGATCGCCGCAATAACTTGTTAAATAAAAAATACAACAAAAATGCCATATTTTGGAGACTTTTGCCAAAACCAATCAATAAACGCTAATTGCGAGTTTTTGGGAACCAAAAAGATGTAGAATATGTATCGGCCTAAACTGAGGGATTTATTTATTTTTTTGAATATATATTTTAGGGGATATTTATTATAGCAAAAAGTCAAAATTACTCTTTTTGGTTTTTTAAATTGTCGCTCTATTTTTGGTTATAGCTCGAAAAATTCACAAAACACTAAAGTTAGCCCAATTTTTGGTGATAATGTGAAAGATGATGTTACACCGAGTAAATAGATACCTTACATGTCACGCTTTACTATTGAAAACACGCCTGGAATGGGGCCAAAATTCATTACTTAAAAAAATCCCCATAGGCGACTTTTTTTTTTCTCAGGTTACCAGTTTATAGCTACAGAGAAAGTCTAGTGCTAAAAGTATTACTCTCGCTCTAACGCACGCGTCACTACCTCACATGTGTGGTTTGAACGGTGTTTACATATGTGGGCGGGACTTACGCAAGTCCCGCCCACATATATAAACATCGTTCAAACCACACATGTGAGGTATTGACGCGTGCGTTAGAGCGAGAGCAAGACTTTTAGCACTAGACCTTCTTTGTAACTATAAACTGGTAACCTGAAGAAAAAAAAAGGTCGCCTATGGGGAATTTCAAGTACTGAATTTTGGCCCCATTCCAGGCGTGTTTGCAATAGTAAAGCGTGACATGTAAGGTATCTATTTACTCGGTGTAACATCATCTTTCACATTATCAACAAAAATTGGGCTAACTTTAGTGTTTTGTGAATTTTTAACCACTTGAGCCCGGACCATATTTCTGGTCCATGACCGGGCCAGTTTTTGTGATTCGGCACGGCGTTTCTTTAACTGACAATTGCGCAGTCGTGCGACGTGGCTCCCAAACAAAACAAAATTGGCAACCTTTTTTTTCCCACAAATAGATTATTAAATGTGCGTGTTTACTTTTGTCTTTAACACCTCCCCTTCAGGCTGGAAAGCATCAGATCAGGGGAAAAAAAAAAAAAAAAAGCTCTCATTCCATTGCAGCTTGGTTCCTACATGTGTGATGAACTGAGCATGCTCAAACACTTAGAAAAAAATTATCCTTTCTTTTTAAAAGGTGAAAAACACTTGGATGCTCATAGAGCGTGGTTTGGGTTAATTGCAGGTGTGCCCAATTACAAGCTCACCCAAACTAGAGACTGCAATTTGTTCATGTGATTTCAATTGCTTCATTACTAGCACTGTTATAAAAAGCAGGGATCGATCAGTCCTCAGCTGCCCTCAGAAGGGGCAGGCTGGCAGAAATGCTGTTGCTAAACACAAATGTGGTTTGTTGCATGGGTTTTGTTTTGCCAATGGTTTTGGTTTATTTTTAAATGATGTTCACTTTGATGTATTTTTCTATGTGGCCTTATTTTATGAAAAATGTGTGAAGATGTTAAAGCTATGGTTATTTTGAATTTTGAAATGTATTTTTGTTTGTGTTTGTTTGTTTGTCTTTTTTTGCTTTCCTTGTTTTGTTGACCAATAAAAATTACTTTAAAATTGTTAAGTTTGTCTTTTGTTACTTTTTCATGCTACATATGTTGACAGCTGCAGCTGAAATCGGTTTGGGCCTAACAAATTATGTTTGATTTTTGTCTAAGCTTCTTTCCTGGTGTGTAATCATGAAATGTTTGCCATGTTTATTCTCCATGACTTTAAAGACAAAACTGGTAAGTATTTTCTTTTTTCTGCAGTGGTCCTCAGCCCTCAAGTACCCCCGACAGGACATGTTTTGTGGATTTCTCTTATCAAGAATTGCTGTCCAGACTGTCTTTTAAAGCACATGTGCAAGATGAAGGAAAACCTGCAAACATGGCCTGTGTGGGGGGGGGGGGGTTTGCTATTGGTGGACAGGCTTGACGTGCTGATTTACAGCACTGTGCTTAAATCTAGCGCAAGGCAATCCTATTCAAATTGTGGGTGTTTGAGGGAAGCCAAGTGAGTGTTAGAACCCCTGCTTTGTGTTTTTTTATTTTTGGGTTGAGCTTTGTGTCCCTTTTCTTAAAATTGGCTTCACTTCCTGTCACACAGCTGAACAGGAAGTGAGGTTAAAACCCTACCAGTGTCATTTCTTGGGGACACAGGTCAATCTAACTAGTGTCCCCATTAAGCAAATTGCACTCCAGCACTGCTGTGTACACCCCAAATCATGGGTCTTCAAACTACGGCCCTCCAGTTGTTCAGGAACTACAATTCCCATCATGCATAGTCATGTCTGTGAATGTCAGTGCATTACAAGGCCTCATGGGATGTGTAGTTCTACAACAGCTGGAGGGCCGTAGTTTGAGGATCCCTGCCCCAAATGATTATTTAGTTTGGGGTTTAGTAAAGGCAAAGCCACTCTGCAGTACAAGCATAGTTGCTGAAAATCAGAGGAAGCACTGATGGTTTTAACATCCAATCCTGTAGAAGCAAAGTTGTTTTGTTTTCTTTCTTGCTTTGCACTTGTAGTGCAAAGTGGATTTGCCTTTAGTAAATGGACCCCAAAGTCCAAGATCCCTAATAATTTGGGGTGTACACAGCAAAATGCTAGAGTGCAATTTACATAATGGGAAACTATTTAGATTGATCTCTGTGTCCCCAAGAAAAGATATTAGTAAGGTTTTACCCTCACTTCCTGTTTGGCTATGTGACAGGAAGTGAATGAATTAGAAAGGGTGAAGACACCTCACAAATGTTGTCACTATCAGGGGTGCAGACATCCCCAAAAAAATGAGCAGATAATACTTATTTGCAAATTAATAATTTTTTAGTTAACATTGGGTGGGGTGCTCTAACACACACATTCCTACATATTAGCAACGCTGTATCCTGGCCTATTGGCATGGTTATATTTTCTTAGGGCTCTCAATAAAACTCTATGAAATTTGTGCTTAAACTAGAACTATAATCAACAAGTTTTATTTTCTTTAATTTTTGATAGAGTGAGGGAGGGTTATAGGCCCTGTCAGTTTATTTTGTATTATCTGTGTCCAATTGGGGAGATTTGCCTTCACTTCCTGCCCTATAGCCAAACAGGAAGTGAGAGAAAAACTATGCAAATTAACCACTTCCCGCCCAGCCTATGGCCGATTTACGTCCGGGAAGTGGTTACACAATCCTGACAGGACGTCCTGCAGGATTTCATGCCGCGCGCGCCTGTGGGGGCACGCAGCGCGGCGATCGGTGATGCGGGGTGTCAGTCTGACACCCTGCATCTCCGATCTCGGTAAAGAGTCTCTCACGGAGACGGAGACTCTTTACCACGTGATCAGCCGTGTCCAATCACGGCTGATCACGATGTAAACAGGAAGAGTCATCGATGGCTCTTCCTCACTCGCGTCTGACAGACGCGAGTATAGGAGAGCCGATCGGCGGCTCTCCTGACAGGGGGCGTTCGCGCTGATTGTTTATCAGCGCAACCCCCCCTCGGATCACCACACTGGACCACCAGGGATGCCCACCCTGGACCACCATGGTGGGCAAAAAAAAAAAATATGGAAAAAAAAAACAAAAAGCATTAAAAAAAAGAAAAAAGATGCCAATCAGTGCCCACAAATGGGCACTGACTGGCAACCTGGGAAAATCAGTGCCACCCCACAGTGTCCATCAGTGCCACCCCACAGTGCCCATCCATGCACAGTGCCCACCTATCAGTGCCCACCTGTGCCACCCATAAGTATCCATCAGTGCCACCCATAAGTGCCGCCCATGAGTGCCCATCTGTGCCGCCCATGAGTGCCCATCAGTGCCGCCTATGAGTGCCCATCAGTGCCGCATACCAGCGCCGCCAATCAATGCCACCTCATCTGTGCCCGTCAGTACTACCTCATCGATGTCCATCAGTGCCATCTCATCAGTGCCCATCAGTGCCGCCATATCAGTGCCCGTAATTGAAAGAGAAAAACTTATTTACAAAAAAATGTACCTAAAAAAATAAAAACGTTTTTTTGTTTCAAAATTTGCAGTCTTTTTTTAGTTGTTGCGCAAAAAAAAAATCGCAGAGGTGATCAAATACCAACAAAAGAAAGCTCTATTTGTAGGGGAAAAAGGACGCCAATTTTGTTTGGGTACAGTGTTGTATGACCGCGCAATTGCCATTCAAAGTGCGACAGTGTTGAAAGCTGAAAATTGGCTTGGGCGGGAAGGTGCGTAAGTGCCTGGTATGGAAGTGGTTAAGGGAATCCAGTGCCCCCCCAGAACTAGTGTGTGGGTCCCCTGAAAATTCCTGGGCGGGTCATACAAAAACAGGGTGTGACCTTGACAGGAAGGGGTGGGTCATTTTTCTATTAGGAGGTGCAGATATGTAGTCAGGCCTAGGGCAGAACAAAACCTAAATATACTACTGCATATTAGGGCTTATTTAGACCAGATCCGATTTACAGCGTGTTTTTATATTGTGGGAGGAAACCCACGCAGGCACAGGGAGAACATGCAAACTCCATGCAGATGCTGTCACGGGCGGGATTCGAACCAACGACTCTTTTGCTGCTAGGTCAAAGTGCTATACACTACACCACTGTGCTGAACGAACATGATTGCAGCTGAAAGAATGAGATCTTTTATTTTTTTTTCAATACCATGCTTTCCAGCCTTATTGACCCCGCCTCTCTCCATAAAGAGGACCTGTCACACACTAGTCCTATTACAAGGGATGTACAATAGGAAGAAAAGTGATCCAAAATCAAAAAAAAGTGTCAAAAAAGTGCAAGAATAAAAATATGAGGTAAAAAAAAAAAATTAGAAAAATTATTGCGCAAATACCGTTGGAAATCAAATAAAAAATGACCGCTAACTTTATTCCCTAGGGTGTCTGCTAAAAAATTATATATAATGTTTGGGGGTCCTGATTAATTTCCCAGGAACAAAATATAATTTTTACATGAAGGAGAGAAGTGCCAGAATAGGCGCGGTATGGAAGTGGTTAAAGTGAAATAATAAAAGTGAAATATTCCTTTAAATTTCATACAGGGGGGGAGGGGGGGTACACGCATGTTTCCCGTGCTTAGAACTGTCCCTGTACAAGATGTCATTTCTGAAGTGAAACAAAAAAAAGGAAGTTTAAAGTACTCATGGCTATAAAGAATACAGTCATTGCTCATTAAAAATAATAAAAAAAATAAAATAAAAATGGGGGTCCCTCCAAATTAAATTACCAGGCCCTTCAGGTCTGGAATGGATATTAAGGGGAACCCCGCCGTAAAAACCCCCCCAAAAAATGGCGTGGGGTCCCCCCAAATATCCATACCAGACCCTTCAGGTCTGGTGTGGATTTTAAGGGGAACTCCACCCCAAATTGAAAAAAAAATGGCGTGGAGTCCCCCTAAAAATGCACACCAGACACCATGTTGAGGGCATGTGGCCTGGTGCGGTTCAGGAGAGGGGGGGGGGGCGCACTCTGTCCCCTCCTCTTTTCTGCGGCCGGCCAGGTCAACGTGCTCGGATAAGGGTCTGGTGTGGATTTTTAGGGGGACTCCACGCCATTTTTTTTTCAATTTGGGGTGGAGTTCCCCTTAAAATCCACACCAGACCTGAAGGGCCTGGAATGGATATTTGCCGGGAACCGCACGGCTTTTTTTTTTTTGTTTTTACGGCGGGGTTCCCCTTAATATCCATTCCAGACCTGAAGGGCCTGGTAATTTAATTTGGGGTAACCCCTACACATTTTTTTGTTTGTTTTATGAATGAATCCCTTTAGAATTGTCAGAGCCGACAATTCATTATAGCCGCGTGTGAATTTTTAAATTACTTTTTTCCTTCTGAATGTCATTTTGTGCAGGGGGAGTTCTAAGTGCGGGAAAAATGCGCTATTTCACATGCTGACATTACACCCCCCCTAGGTACGAAATTTAAAGGAATATTTCACTTTTATTGTTTCACTTGAAGAATTATTAATTTCACTGCTCCCGAAAAAACGGCCGTTTTAAAAAATAAAAAAAGCATTGATACATGTTCCCTGGGGCAGGACTGAGGTCCCCAAACACTTTTTAGGACAAAACTAGCAGATTAGCCTTTAAAATGAACACTTTTGATTTCTCCCATAGACTTCTATAGGGAGTTTGGCGCGGCTTTACATATTACTTTCAATGCGCCGGCTGCTACGCTGGTTCATGCGCCTAATTAAGCCTCCACCCGGCGCACTAATTAAGGCATGAACCAGCGCAGCGCACAGAGCATAGTAAATCAGGCCCATAGTGTGTATGGGGCTTGAGAGATACGACGGCGTTTCAGAGAAACGCCGTCGTATCTCTTCTGTGAATCTGGCCCTCTGATCTTTAGCTCTTTCCATAGATTTTCTATTGGATTCCAGTCTAGTGATTGGCTGGGTCATTCTATCAGCTTTATTTTCTTTGTTTGAAACCAATTAAAGTGGTTGTAAACCCTAAGGCCGCGTACACACGGTCAGACAAAACCGATGAGAATGGGCAGAGGTTCAGTTTCATCGGTCCAAACCGACCGTGTGTATAGCCCATCGGTCCGTTGTCCTTCGGTCCAAAATTTTAAAACATGCTTTAAAATCGAACCGATGGACCGCTGCCCGACCGGTCCAAACCGATGGTTAGTACAGAAAGCATCGGTTCAAAACCCGCGCATGCTCAGAATCAAGTCGACGCATGCTTGGAAGCATTGAACTTCATTTTATTCAGCACGTCGTGTGTTTGACATCACCGCGTTCTGACCCGATCGGTTTTTGGAACGATGGTGTGTACGCACATCAGACCATCAGGCCACTTCAGCGGTGAACCGATGGAAATGGCCCGTCGGACCATTCTTATCGGATGGATCGACCGTGTGTACGCGGCCTTACAGACCACTTAGACCTACAGGTAAGCCTAGATTAAGGCTTACCTTTAGGTGCAATAAATATTTCCTAGACCTACATGGTTTTAGGAGATATTTCAAAAAGACATGCACCGATGTCTACGGCGCATTCACCGTAGACAATGCCGCGCAGGCGCACTGAGCATGCCGTTACTAACAGCGATCATGCCGTTAGTGGAGGCACCCGCTCACATTCGCAGGAGTGACGTCATCACGGCTCCAGCCAGTCACAGCGCAGGAGCCGCGATACGAGGAAGACATTTGGGGAAAGATGTCGGCGATGGAGGAGAGTAACGAAAACCGCTGCGGGGGCTTCGGTCTTAGGTAAGTAATACATAAGGAGCTAGTATGCTATGAATAATAGCTCATTATGCCTTTTTCTTGCAGGTTTTATTTTTTTCTGATTTTTTTTTTTAAGAGGATTTACTTCCTCTTTTAGAGTTTCTTAGGCTTTGTGTTTGGGATTATTGTCTTGCTGAAATGTCCACCCTCATTTCATCTTCATCATCCTGGTAGATGGCAGCAGAATTTTATTAAGAATGTCTTGGAAAAAAAAATTCTATTCATCCTTCCTTCAATGATATAAAGTTTGCCAGTACTGTATGCTGAAAAACAGCCCCACATCATAATATAATAATAATATAATATAATCAAATAATAATAATTTTGGGGCCCCTTACACAGCTTCAAGGAAGGGGCCCCCCTGGAAGTTGCATTTGAGTTGAGAAGCGGGTGTGCTTCTTACCTCTTCCTTCTCCCTTGCAGCCAGTGAAAGACAAATCGGCTTCTTAGCTCTCCTCCTCCCATGCAGCCAGCGAGTTGAGAAGGGGGAGGGGGCCAAAAATTACTTGTCACCTCTTCCTCCTCCTGTGCGGGCCCCTGGGGACTATCGGGCCCCTTACAGGTATAATGCCTGTACCCCCCTGATGGCGGCCCTGCTCCCAGTATTTCACAAACTTGTCTAAATGTAGTGCAGAAAACTTTAAACAGATTTCAACATGCTTTTTCTTCAGAAGTGGAGTCGTTCGTGATAAGCGTGCATACAGGCCATGGCGATTGAGTGCATTACTGATTGTTTTCTTTGAAACAATTGTACCTGCTAATTCCAAGTCTTTCGGAAGCTCTCCACAAGTGGTCGTTGGCTCTTGGACAACTCTTCTGATAATTATTTTCACTTCTCTGTCAGAAATCTGTTGAGGAGCACCTGGTGGTGGCCTGTTTATGGTGAAATCATGTTCTTTCCGCTTCCGGATTATGGCCCCAACAGTGCTCACTGGAACATTCAGAAGTTTCAAAATCCTTCTGTAACCAATGCCATCAGTATGTTTTGCAACAATAGGGTTGCTAAGATCTTGAGAGAGCTCTTTGATTTTACCCATCATGAGTTGTTTCTTTTGTGACACCTTTTTATAGGCCATCAGTTGAGACTGAACCAGCTTATATTAATTCGCACTGACAAAGGGCAGCATTTCTTTCTGATAGATTTTGACTGGTGTCTTGGCTTTCCACCTCCCTTTCTTCATGTGTTCAACACTATTTTCAACTCCTCTTCGCTTAGAAACGCCCATTCCCCGCAGGATTCCCCGCTTGGAGCCGGAAAACAAGGGCTCATATAACGATAAGTTAACGATAAAAAAAAAAACTGCATACTGCAGATGTTAGCAGTATGCTACAGCTAATGTCAAAAAGTGGATTTTTGGGTGAACCTCCACTTTAAAGTGGTTAAAAAAAAAAACTCCAAGCCCCACTATACGTCACACCTCACATATTTGGGTTACAGTTGTGGTCAAATTCCACCTTGATATAATAGCATGGCAAGCAGATTATTAAAATTAAATGTCTTCCAATTATGTACAAATGTAGAGGCCAGGATGAAATAACCCACAGGTCCACTGTTTTCTAACTGGGAGTTGTGGATACGCAGGGATCAGAAAGATCGACTTTTTAATGTTTCACATCACTATAAAACAAATACTATACGTCCTGTGACTGAGGCGTAACTAGAAATTTCAGGGCCTTGTTGCAAGAAATTATGAAGGCCCCCTGAAAAATCATGACTTTGATACTTTTTTTTCACTGTACAAAGTAAAACATTTCTGTGGGGGGTGGCAGCAGTGGTGTTGAGGGGGGTGGCAGTGGTGGTGTTGAGGGGGGTGGCAGCTGTGGTACTTGAGGGGGGGTGGCAGCGGTGGTGTTGAGGGGGTTGGCAGTGGTGGTGTTGAGGGAGTGGCAGTGGTGGTACTTGAGGGGGGGGTGGCATCAGTGGTCTAGAGTCTCAGCGCTGCCTCCTCTCCCCTCAGCGGGCGAAAGCCCCCCTCCCCGCGGCGGAACGAACGGACAGGCCGCGGGCCTCTCAGTAACACACAGCCATATTGGACAGGACAGGTGGTGCCTCACACAGGTGGGTGGCGGGCCCCTCACACTGCCAGATGGGCGGAACTGCAGGGCCCAGTCACAAGTGCGACTGCTGCAACCCTCATAATTATGCCACTGTCCTGTGATATTCTTGTGGTATTGGTTCAAGAGTAGAGCATTTTCCAGTGAGTTCCCACCATTCAGGGCTTGGTTGCCCACTTTTAGTTAAAACAAATGAAAAGTTTAGTAAAATAAACAATTGGCCTTGCAAGGCCACCATCAGTTCAAAGTAACAACAGAAAAATGTCCTCCTTAAAGGGGTTGTAAAGGAAAAAAAATGTTTTCATAATAAGCATCCTTTACCTGCAGACATTCCTCTTTTCACTTCCTCATTGTTTGTTTTTTCTCAGAAGTTGATCCATTTCTTCTCTGTTCTGTTCACTTCCTGCTTGTCTGATTGTTACTGACCACCGTGATGGGAGGCTTTACTGCGGTGGTCAGTAACGTGCTCACTCCCTCCTGGGAACTACATCTGTGCGGCAGGATGCTCTCTACATGTTAGAGACTTCAAGGAGGTGTGAATTACTGGGACTGCCGCAATGCAAACTGGGAAATGTAGTTCTTGTATGAATGAGCGCTGCAAACCAGGAAGTGAATGAGAGAACAGAAACTAGAATGCCGGAGGTGATATAGATGAAGGAATTTAATAGGTATTTACTTGTTTTTTAACAAAATCATCACACTATTCTGTCTGTCTACCTTGCAGACATTAATTTTAGTCCAAAAAAATGTTTTCCTTTACAACTCCTTTAAGCCTCTTGACATGTTTTCATCTGCACGGTGCAAACATGCACACCTATGACTGCTCCCTTGCAGCCTCACAGACTCCTGGGGAGGGTGGAATACTAAACTATGCCAAAGCCTGCTATTATAATAGCTGTGTGCACACACAACCTGTCGGTCTCTAGTAAGATCTGGAAACAGGATTGGAGGCTTCCTACCTTCCATAGCTCTTCGAAGCCTCTGGAGTCTGGACTCCAGATCGTAATCTGGTAATTACAAAACCTACATACAAAAGCGGCATACTCTGCTCAAAATGTATATTTTTCCGAGCCCCACACTCCGCATTTGTGCAAACCCTGTGTCGCTTTGGCTACGTTTACACAGTGGCAGGGCCTAGCACTGTCCCAATCCATGGAAAGGATGATCAGCTCCTATTGGGAAAGGTGTTAACAGTGTGAAGCAGTTTTGAGGCTTAATGTTCTCTTCAACATAAACAACAAATTCACAATCTAATTGCAGCAGATTAAAATGATGTAATATTTAACAGGATGTGATTGTACTACATTTAACAAAATTACAGTCAAATATACACAGAGAGCTCGTTAAATATGTAACAGTTGTCTGCTTAAATTGCTAGAAAGTGCTATTTTCTTTAATCAAAATGTCAAACATCTCTTTTAAATGTTAGAAGCTATGGAGTAGATCAGATTTAATAATGTAGCATGCCCCTGACCCATAAAACATGTAAGGTACATAGTTACATAGTTAAATAGTTAGTCAGGTTGAAAAAAGTCTATCTAGTTTAACCATAAAGTACATAAAATAAAATATATCATACAATCCCATATACCCCATTTTATACCCACAGTTGATCCAGAGGAAGGTGAAAAACCCCAGAAAAGCATGATCCCATTTGCTACAGCAGGGGAAAAAATTCCTTCCTGATCCCCCAAGAGGCAATCAGATTTTCCCCAGATCAACTTTACCTATAAATCTTAGTACTCAGTTATATTACATTTAGGAAAGAATCCATGCCTTTCTTAAAGCACTTTACTGAGCTGACCAGAACCACCTCTGGAGGGAGTCTATTCCACATTTTCACAGCTCTTACTGTGAAGAAACCTTTCCGTGTTTGGAGATGAAATCTCTTTTCCTCTAGACGTAAAGAGTGCCCCCTTGTCCTCGGTGTTGACCGTAAAGTGAATAACTCAACACCAAGTTCACTATATGGGCCCCTTATATATTTGTACATGTGGATCATATCCCTCCTAATTCTCCTCTTCTCCAGAGTGAATAAATTCAGTTCCTCTAATCTTTCCTCATAGCTGAGCTCCTCCATGCCTCTTATCAGTTTGGTTGCATGCTGCATGTTTTTTTGTGCCACTCACATGCAGTTCTGTGCTGTGTGATTTCAGCCCATTCATTTTGAAAGGGATGAAATCTCATAGAACCACACCAAAAGTAGGGCATGCCCTATTTTTGGAAATGCACTGCATCCTGATCGCATGGTACATTTGTCGCATGGCACTGCATTTGTGACCTGCATTTGGGGTGTGGTTAACTTTGCACTGACACCCACTGCAGAAGCCAGTGCAATTTGAATGCAGTGCAGAAAACCACATGGTATTCTAATGGGAATGGGCCCTAAGAGGACATTTGTTCCAGTGACAGTTGTTAAAGTTCTGATTTTCCCTCACTTCCTGTTGTGTTTTTGGTAAACAGGCAGCGTAAAAAGAACCTTATCTTTCCAATTTTCATCCAAAAGTAAAGAATAAAAGTTGGACTTGCAACTCAAGTACTTATTCAGACGAACGAATGAGGGCAGATAGGCTGTTGCATTCAAATAGGGATTAATGCTGCATCTGGATGCAGCAGCACTCTATGCTATGAACCAGTGGTCACCAAACTGCGGTCCAGGGGCTGAACGTGGCCCTTTGCTTGCCTTTACCAAGTCTTTGAGACACTATTCCTCCCACTGATACAATGCACTATTCTTTCTACACTAGCAATTGGGCAGAATTCCTGTCAATTATACCAACAATAGGGCACTATTCCTACCAATGACACCGCTATTCTTCCCACTGACGGGACACTATTCCTTGCCCTGATACCAACAATGCAGCACTATTCCCCCCCCCCCCCCCACTGACACCAATGATAGGGCACTATTCCTTACCCTAATACCAACAATGGGGCAAAATTCCTCCCACTAATACTATCGAAAAATCCGATCGTCTGTAGCAATTCCGACGTGCGAAATTCTGACGCATGCTCTGAAACAATTCAACGCATACTCGGAAGCATTGAACTTAGGGGGTAATCCACAAAGATCCGGCGTAACGTAAATTTTCCCATTTAAGTTACACTGCCTTAAAATTTCTACCTAAGTGCCCGATCCACAAAGCACTTACCTAGAAATTTTTGGCTGTGTAACTTAAATTCCGCCGGCGCAAGGCGTTCCTCTTCAACAGGGGGCGATTCCCATTTAAATTAGGCGCGCTCCCGCGCCGGCCGTACTGCGCATGCTCGTGACGTCATTACGTTACGCCGAGCTTTGTTGATCGCGACGGGTCAATAAAGTTGCGTCGGGAAAAAAAAAGAAACGACAAAAAAATAAAAATTCAAAACAAAAAAAAAATCGCGTCGCTGGACAGAAGGGTCTACTTTTACATGGTGTAAACAGTTTACACTTTGTAAAAGCAGCCCTAATTTTGCGTTTGCAAACTAAAACTTACAGAGAAAAAACGAAGCTGAAAAGCTTTGTGGATCTCCGTAAGTGCTAATTTGCATACCCGAGGCGGCATTTCGACACAAAATGCCCCCAGCGGCGGATGCGGTACTGCATCCTAAGATCCGGCAGTGTAAGTCCCTTACACATGTCGGATCTTCTGCCTAACTATGGAAAACTGATTCTGTGGATCAGTTCCATAGTTAGAAACAGGGATACGCAGGCGGAACAGCAGTTACGCCGGCGTATCCCTTTTGAGGATCTGGCCCTTAATTTTCTCAGCTCGTCGTAGTGTTGTACGTCACCGCGTTCTTGACGGTCGAAAGTTCAGAGAACTTTTGTGTGACTGTGTGTATGCAAGCCAAGCTTGAGCGGAATTCCGTTGGAAAAACCATCCAAGATTTTTCCAAATTTTTCATGTGTGGGGGGCATAAGAATAAAACTAAATTGAAATTGGCTTCCAAAATTAACACTGCTTGAAAGAGTGATTACATGTGAACAGCAGTGGGCCCAGGCCACTGGGTGGTAAAGGGGTGCCCGTACCCTGCTAACTGTGGCTGTTCTTGCCGGAAGCCACCTGTGTCAATGGGCCCTTATTAGTTATATTTAGTGATTTTTTTTTTTCAGTCTCTTATTGTTAAACAATCAACCTCCTTTTCATTACACAAAATGCTTCTTCAAAGAATCTTCATTGTAAAAAATAATGTATGCAAATATTATTGCAAGGTGCATCTTCCAATTACCGGCTTATAATGGATGTGAGCATCTGTACAGAGCATTAGCGGGAGGAACAGAGTCTTTGTGTTTTCCACATTCCCTCCCTGAGACTGCTGTAAAAGCAATCATTTCAAGGGATTATTTCTTCATGACAATAATAAGCTCAGCACTTTGTCATCCACTTTCTAAGCTGATTGTGTATTTTTCCTTGTGTTTTATGTGAGTGCATAACAATATAGCAGCCATAGGTTAAAAGCATGCATTAAATGAAAGCAGTGCCATGGCTTCCTAGTGCCACACGTGTAAAATGCTCATCTCGTATGCAAAGAGCCGTCTTCCCGTCAGCGCGAGATGCTAATTCTGAGAAATTGTTTGGAAAAATAAATCTGACAGATATTTTGGTGTATTTTCTCCTCGCTAATTGAGAATGCTTATTCAGTGGAACAGAATCTGCTGGGAATCCACCACGAAGGACACAAGATAGATTAGCGCTCTCTGCGGCGTCTGTCTCTGCAGTATTTCCAGCAGTGGAAATAATAGGACACAGCCACTAATTGCAAGCTACACACCTTCTCCTGCCGACACGCAAATTTGCACCACCTTGTGATTTTAATCAAAGTTACAACTTGCCTTCTAGCGCTTTTTAATGGACTGAAGGGGCAATTATGATGGCACTATGAGTGGCATAAAAAGAAATATAGGTGGCTCCTTGAGGGGGTTTGTCAAATCCATATGCGACCTGTCATCACATAATAAAACCTCAAGGACAAAAATGTAATATACTGCAATTACCGGCTCTTTGATGCGGTAGTCACATTCGTTTCCTTTTTTTCCCTTTATTTTCACCAAGTGATTCTGACAGTAAAGCCTGCTACGGACGGTACGTTTTTTTTTGTGGGCTGAATACAAAAAAAAATGAGGAGCCTGCAAGGATCGGCTGTACTAACAATTCAATGTTAGTACAGCGCTCTTCCTACTGAGCTATTGTGTTCCGACAGAGGGACTGCCCCCCCACCAGAACTAACTAGTCAGGGCTCGCAGCC
This sequence comes from Rana temporaria, assembly GCF_905171775.1. Taxonomy (NCBI): domain Eukaryota; kingdom Metazoa; phylum Chordata; class Amphibia; order Anura; family Ranidae; genus Rana; species Rana temporaria. Next base: position 619,029,140 of record NC_053489.1, on the reverse strand, counting down.
ATGGGTTGAAAGCTCTGATCGGATGCGGATCGGCTGCTGGCTTTCCAGCCTGCCCACTTGACAGAGGCCGGACATTAGACCAGATTCTGTTTGACAGGCTTCTGTACACACTGGCCAAAATTCAACCGGTTTCTCTTGAACTGGCCAATATTCGGCCGTGTGTACCAGCCTTAACACATTTCCTGTCCTAGGATGACAGCAATCACCGACCCTTCTTTATTAGGACAAGAAAAGCTATAGAAATATTGGCCCAGATTCACAAAAGAGATACGACGGCGTATCTCCTTATACGCCGTCGTATCTCTGTTTTAGGGTCTTCTTAACTATGCGACTGATTCATAGAATCAGTTACGCATAGTTAGCCCTAATATCCGACAGGTGTAATTGTTTTACACTGTCGGATCTAAGGATGCAATACCGCGGCCGCCGCTGGGGGGAGTTTGCGTCGAAAACCAGCGTCGGGTATGCAAATTAGCAGTTACGGCGATCCACAACGTTTTTTCGCGTTCGCTACGTCGCTGCTAGTCTAGTCAAAGTTAGTTGTCGTTTTTGGTGCCCTAACTTTACACAGCACACGTATGTGCTGTATAAAGTATGGCCGTCGTTCCCGCGTCGAAATTTAAAAATGTTTCCTTCTTGCGTAAGACGTCCGGGAATATGGAAGTACGCTACGCACGTCGCCGTTCGAAAAAAATGACGTCACTTCGCGCAAAGCACGGCGGGAAATTCAAAAGGGAGCATGCGCAGTAGGTCCGGCGCGGGAGCGCGCCTAATTTAAATGGCACACGCCCCTTTGAATTACGCAGGCTTACGCCGGAGGCCGCCGGCGGAAGTTTTCTCGCAAGTGCTTTGTGAATCAGGCACTTGCGATGAAAACTTGCGGCGGTGTAACGTATCTACGATACGTTACACCGCCGCGATTCTACGTGAATCTGGCCCATAGAATCCTGCCCCTCTGCTATTGCCAATAATATAAAGTATTATATGTTGTACTGTAGTCCTCAGAGAAGAATGTCAGCACAGGCAGACAGAACCGAAAATTATCAGCTGGCAAGTTTTTTTGTCAAGATCAACAGCTATTTTCCAGGAGTTATAAAACAGGTATAATAAAATGCACATTTAACAGACCAAATAAGAGAAGGCTATTGACCAAAATGCTGCCTAAAGACCCAAGGGGTTTTTACAGTTCGGGACTGCGTCGCTTTAACAGACAATTGCGCGGTCGTGCGACGTGGCTCCCAAACAAAATTGGCATCTTTTTTTCCCCACAAATAGAGCTTTCTTTTGGTGGTATTTGATCACCTCTGCGGTTTTGTATTTTTTGCGCTATAAACAAAATTTTAAAAAAAATGCAATATTTTTTACTTTTTGCTATAATAAATATCCCCCAAAAACATATATAACATTTTTTTTTTCCTCAGTTTAGGCCGATACGTATTCTTCTACCTATTTTTGGTAAAAAAAATCGCAATAATCGTTTATCGGTTGGTTTGCGCAAAATTTATAGTGTTTACAAAATAGGGGATAGTTTTTTTTTTTTTTTTTTTTTTTTTTTTACTACTAATGGCGGCGATCAGCGATTTTTTTCGTGACTGCGACATTATGGCGGACACTTCGGACAATTTTGACACATTTTTGGGACAATTGTCATTTTCACAGCAAAAAACCCATTTAAATTGCATTCTTTATTGTGAAAATGACAGTTGCAGTTTGGGAGTTAAACACAGGGGGCGCTGTAACATTTAGGGATCACTGTGTATGTGTTTACTAGTGTAGGGGGGTGTGGCTGTAGGAATGACGTCATCGATCGTGTCTTCCCTATAAAGGGAATGACGCGATCGATGGGCCGACACAGTGAAGCACGGGGAAGCCGTGTTTACACACGGCTCTCCCCGTTCTTCAGCTCCTGGGGGGGGATCGCGACGGAGCGGCTATAAACGAATAGCCGCGCCGTCGTCCTGGATCGCTCCCAAAGCCACGGGGACCGCCGCATGTACGGGGGGGGTCCCGATCGGACCCCCAACCCACGTCAAGCAGAGGACGTATATATACGTGGATGTGCCTGCCTGTGCCATTCTGCTGACGTATATGTACATGAGGCGGTCCTTAAGTGGTTAAGGTATACATACTTTAACCACTTAAAGTGGAAGTAAAGTCCCATGCATAGTGTGTACCTATAGGAATGGTAAATATCTTCTAAACATGCACCATTTAGGAGATATTTACTGCATATGCAGGCGATGATGTCATTGGCGCATGCGCTCTCAAGGAACGGCCACCTGTGTCATTTTCTTCAGAGCCCTGTGGCGTGACCGGCAGCTCCCGTGCGCATGTATGGGACATGAGTCACGCAGCTCCAGACAGTCACACAGCCAGAGCCCGTGGACCCTGAAGGAAGATGGGCGAAGATGAATGCAGCCTCCAGCGGTGACACCAAGGGCTTCGTTTGCAGGTAAGTTTCACATAATGTGCTAGTAAGCGATGCATACAAGCACATTATGCCTTTACTTTGCAGGTTAGGGATAAAAAAAAAAAGAGGCAGCACTTAACTTCCTCTTTACCGACTAGCCTATATGTGATTTACTGCTAGATGGCAGCCATTCTGTGCCTGATCATGTATCTAGTACGTTATTCTGCATTTCCAGATAGGGGGCTCATGCACATGCCGCTGGTGCGCCACTTCTACTGTGATTAGTCACAGCAGAAGCCAAACAGCGGGTGCTGGCCAATGGATATTCGCCAGCACCTGCTGATCAGCAAGGAGAATGATGAAACATACAGTAGCTCTGCCTGTGTAAACAAGGCAGAACTCAGTCCTGTCAGTGGTTATCTCCTAGATTATATTGCCCTGCAAAGCAGGGACTAACATCCAGCACATCCCCTAGCAGGGCTGGACTGGGACAAAAATTTGGCCCTGGACTTCATCCAGACCGGCCCACTGGGACGCTGCCAGGGCGTTAAAAAAAGTCCTCCAAGTAGCATCTTTGGGGCGGTGGAGGAGCGGTGTACAAACTGCTCCTGCCCATTGAAATGAATGGCTACCGCAGCTGAAGCGCCTGCGAAAACACTTCGGCAGCAGCGCTACATGGGCGCATTTAACCTTGAATTCGGCTGCTAGTGGGGGTTAAAAGCGCCTGCTAGACGCCGAATAGTGCAGCTAAAATGACAGTAAAGTGCTGCTAAAACTAGCAGTGTTTTACCTTCAATGCCCGCCCCAGTGTGAAAGCAGCCTAAGAGTCAGGGAGTGAATGAGACAGAAGAGGGAGCTGAGAGACAGAGGGGGGGGGAGCTGAGAGACAGAGGGGGGAGCTGAGAGACAGAGGGGGGGAGCTGAGAGACAGAGGGGGGGAGCTGAGAGACAGAGGGGGGGAGCTGAGAGACAGAGGGAGGGAGCTGAGAGACAGAGGGGGGGGGGAGCTGAGACCGAGGGAGGGAGCTGAGAGACAGAGGGGGTGGTCAGAGATAGAGGGGGCTGAGAGACAGAGGAGGGGGCTAAAAGAGAATTGGAATGAGAGACACGGGGACTGAGAGACAGAGGGGGGGACTGAGAGACAGTGGGGTCAGAGAGGCTCTGTTTTAAAAAACGGCCCACTGAGCCATCGGCCCACCGGGAAACTCCCTGTAGTCCCTATGGCCAGTCCATCCCTGTCCCCTAGTAAAATTACCAAATAGTAAACACAGGTTTAATTGCCCTAGATGTTTAACCCCTTCCCAGCCAGTGTCAAAAAGTACAGTGACATTTTTAGCACAGATCCCTGTTTTAGTGTCACTGGTTCCAATAAAATTTCAAGTGTCAGTTAGTGTCAGATTTTCCGCTGCAATATCGCAGTATAAGTCGCTGATTGCCGCCATTACTAGTATAAGGCTGCATTCACACCTAGGCGTAGGCGATTTGCGCATTTTTTACCGCGTTTTGCCGCAACAAATTGTGGCGTTTTTCTCCGCGATTTGCCGCAACAAAACGCAGCGTTTTTCCCCGCGGTTTTGTATAGGTCATTGTCGGCTATGGAAAAAACGCCAAAGCCGTCCGATACGCGCGACAAAAAAGGGTCCAGGACTTGTTTCAGCTTCAGGCGTTCGGCGTTTCGGCGTTCGGCGTGGAGATGTGAACCATCTCCATAGACTATAATGTTATTTTTCCCCTCCAGCGTATTGTAGCGTCGCACTTCAGGCGACAAAACGCCTAGGTGTGAATGCAGCCTAAAAAAAAAATCCAGTATATACTGTATACCATAGTTTGTAGACGCTATAACTTTTACGCAAACCAATTAATATACACTTATTAGGATTTTTCGTTTACCAAAAATATGTAGCAGAATACATATTGGCCTAAATCTATGAAGAAATTCGATTTATTTTTAATTTTGTATTAGATATGTTTTATAGCAGAAAGTAGAAATTGTTTTTATTTTTCCAAAATCAAATACCACCTAAAGAAGAAGGCTCTATTTGTGGGGGGGGGAAATTACGGTACATAAATTGAATTTATGTACAGCGTTGCATGACCGCGCAATTTATAAACTTATTATAAATTAAAGACAATTAAGACAATTTTATGGTGCAGTTTATTGAGGTCCCAACTAGAAATGATGCTCTGCTGAACCTGGTAATCTCAAAGCATGCAGAGCTTATTACCAATATTCATATAAAATAACATCTGGGTAGCGGTGACCATAACATGATTTATTTTAATGTTAGCTGTAAGCAACAGACACATTCAAGGATGAGGGCTGCTCTCCAGGACTAATGCCACGTACACACGATCGGTCAAACTGATGAGAACGGTCTGATGGACCCTTTTCATCGGACCAAACCGATCGTGTGTGGGCCCCATCGGTTATTTATCCATAGGTTAAAAAAAAGCAATCTTGTTTTAAATTTAACCGATAGGAAAAAAAACGATTGTTTGTAGGCACGTCCATCGGTTAAAAATCCACGCATGCTCACACTAAATTAGGGGAAGGGAGCACTCGTTCTGGTAAAACTAGCTTTCGTTATGGAGATAGCACATTCATCACGCTGTAACAGACAGAAAAGCGCAAATCGTCTTTTACTAACACAAAATCAGCTAAGTATATAATATATTGCGCTAAACTGTTACAATATCGGATGGTGATAAATATAGAAATCTCCGTGACTAATAATGATTAAGGCAGCCAACACACCAATGGATAAAAGATAAAGAATAAAAAGAAAAAATGCAGCGCCAAAAAAATTAAAATAATAAGTGATCCACCTATCAGGGTGGTTCACAAGTGTCGTACAATCACTTTATGGGATGGATCTCACATCCAATCCCAAGTGTAGGTATTAAAACCCTGTGCAAAGAAAAGAATCATATATTACCAAAGTTATTATATGAATGAAAATGCTGTGAATCAAAACAATAAAGTGAAAAAAAGTTTGATCAAAAAGCAAGTGAATCTGTACTAAAACAGATACATGAAAAGTCTAGTCCCATATGTGTATGAGGATGATCTTTAAATTCTCATGGATGCATAAAGGTACATTTTCCCCTCTGTCAGACACATCACATCTCCAGGCAGATATTCCTTGGCATATAAGTAAGGTTTAAAGCGGATGTGCCATGGGAACAAAATATTAAAAGCCAGCAGCTACAAATACTGCAGCTGCTGACTTTTAATATTAGGACACTTACCTGTCCTGGAGTCCAGCGCCGATCGCAGCAGAGCACGAGCGATCGCTCGTCTCTCTGCTGCTCCCCCCGCCATCCACGCTGAGGGAACCAGGAAGTGAAGCGCTGCGGCTTCACTGCCCGGTTCCCTACGGCGCATGCGCGAGTCGCGCTGCGCCCGCCGATTGGCTCACACGCTGTGTGCTGGGAGCCGAGTGTTCCCAGCACACAACGGGCGACAGACGGGATGTGACGGAATGCCCGTCTTTTGCCCGTAGCGTGTGGCCGGAAGTGGGTGCAAATACCTGTCTTTAGACAGGTATCTGCACCCCCCTCCCCCCTGAAAGGTGTCAAATGTGACACCGGAGGGGGGGAGGGTTCCGATCAGCGGGACTCCACTTTAGGGTGGAGAACCGCTTTAAATACGCTTACCAGCTGACGTTGACCCACAGCTCACCGTACGGTGGGTGGATCCCAAAAGCTTCTCTGGGCCAAACGCCCTCCTTGGACACCGTCGTGGATATGACTCCTTATAATGATGTTCCAGGTGAAATCCAAAGGTGTGCTGGTAAAACGAGCCACAGGAATCTCCAATGGGATGGTGTGGGGGAATGCTCCAAAAATCTCCAATTCAACGGGAGAGAGAAAAATAGAGGAAACACCTCCTCATGGTGTAAAAAGGTTTTAATTTAAAATCACAAAAGCAAAAACAAAAGTTATTGCACTTCAAGGTATCCAAAACAGGAAATACAAAATAGGTACATATAAAAAAGCCCCAGTAAAAAATGCCACAACTTCATGCAAAAAACCACAGCAGAGAATAATCAGGTCTGATGCGCAGTAAAATGTCAAGAGTCCAATAAACCCGACCGGTTTCGTCTCCACAGACTTCAACTGGGGCATGAAACTGGACTCCAACATTTCCTGCACGTTTAAATAGCCCCCCACAACATCCACAAGTGATCGCATCCTCCCATATCTTGCTAAGCCAGCGTGCGTTCCACCGCTCCACACACCGGAAGTGATGTCCATATAATCCCCCATAAGGACCAAAAAAGAAGGGGAAAGCGCCCGATATGAGGTACCTCCTCCTATCCCTCCCACCCTCACCGTCTAATGTGAGGGGGCGGGAACAGTCTGCACCGCCCTGCATTCACCAACTGTGCTCGAGGGGGGGAGGAGAACGCACCAGTGTCACAATCAAACCCCGCCTCTCCCATCCGCGGTGATGCGGCGACGAAGGAGACGCAAAAGACGTCACACGCCGCCAGCGTGCGTGTCAAGAGACGTCGACGCGTAGTGACGTCATGCGCTCCAACTAGTGCGGACCAACCAGGAATCGTTGAGGCTGTAAGGCGTGTAACATTTTAATTGGTAAATCCAAAAACACTCTAATCTGGAAACACCACGGGTACCCGGTTCACCTCGCCAATGGGGGACAAAATGATCAATAATTTGGAAGGTGGTCCCTTCCACTTTTTTATTGTGCTGTTCCAAATAATGTCTTGGCACTGTGTGTTTAGGGTAACCTTTAATGATTTTAGCAATGTGTTCACCTGCCCTTGTGGAAAAGTTCCGTATGGTGCGACCAACGTACTGTTTTCCACAAGGGCAGGTGATGAGGTACACAACATACTTTGTGGCACATGTGGAAAACTGCTTCATCGGGAAATCCATCCCAGTAACAGTGGACCTGAAGCTAGTGGACTTCTTTTTGATGCAGTTATAAGTACATACTTTACATCTCCTACAGGGGTGGTAGCCCTTGGAGAGAGGGAAAAATGAAGGTTTAACCGGGGGGTCCGGTATATTTGGTGCAAACTGGTTCTTAAGGGACGTAGCCCCCCTATAAATCACCCCGGCATCCCTAGGCAGAGACGGTCCTAATATGGAATCACTCTTCAGAATGTTCCAGTGTTTCTGAACAATGGTTTTGATTTGTTTATGTTGGGTCGAGAAAGTAGTAAAGAAAGAGTTTTTAAATCTGTTATCCTGCGCCACTTTAATTTTCTCCGTAGTTAGTGTTGACCTGTCAATATTCGAGATTTTCTCCATTTCCTCCTCAATCGTCCTCTCAGAATACCCTTTATCAATGAATCTAGTTTTAAGAACGTTGGCCTGCTCCCGGAAGTCTCCCAAATTGGAGCAATTCCGTCGAATTCTCAAAATTTGACTCCGTGGTACTGAGTTCAGCCAAGACGGGTGGTGACAGCTGTCAACCGGAATGAAACCATTGCGGTCCGTCTTCTTAAAATAAGTTTTTGTCTTTAACTGATTGTTCTGTACGAAAATTTCCAAATCCAATGCTAGAAAAACTGGCCTCATATGATAGGCTGATCCCAACTTGGTTATGGTTGAGATCAGTCATAAACTCATCCAGGGACCCTCGGTCCCCTCTCCATAGGAGGAGGATGTCGTCTATGTACCGAGCCCAGAGAATTATCTCTGGTCGCTCGAGAGCATAGACAACATCCTCCTCCCACTTAGCCATGAAGATGTTGGCCAAACTGGGAGCAAACTTGGCTCCCATCGCCACCCCCTTCTGTTGTAAATAGAACTCGCCACCATGCCAGAAATAATTATGCGTGGTGGCGAATCTAAGGAGGTCCATGATGAACATCTTTTGTATCATGGGGAGGTCCACAGCTCTATCCAGAAAGCACTCCACCGCCTGGAATCCCAGATGGTGAGATATACTGGTGTACAAAGACGCCACATCAGCTGTGACAAGCAAAATGTCATCCGTATACACCACTTCCTGTAGTTTGGCAATGGTATGCCGTGTATCCTTCAAGTAAGAAGGAATACTTTTAACGATAGGCTGGAGGTGGAAATTAATATACTTCTCCATATACTTCCCACCATTCCAGAGCAGGAGGTCGCGTGCCACTTCAGAGGGCTCCACAGGCCACATGTGGCCCCCGGGCCACTGGTTGGCCACCCCTGATGTACATGATTTGGTATTTCTGTCATGCGCAATAGCACAAGCCAATCAGCAGGTCATGGCCAATGTGCTACAAACTTGTGAAGCCCCGCAAGTCTAGCAATAGCTTAGCAAGTCATTTTCAAACTTGCAGCACAATTGCTTGGTATTTGGGCTGTGACCACACACTATTCTGGGACAGAGCCACCTAGTAGTAGACTAGCTATTTGTACCTGCCTACAAGCTTACTTCTGATTTTTTGTGCTGGGTTATTACCTATTATTATTATTAGTTATACCGTAATTTGTATAATATTTATAATTATTAATGATTATTATTAATAAAGTAAGGTGTTTCTTTTTGGGAGTGCTGCGCTCTATTTTTGTAACTTCTTGTTTATTTGGATGATATATTCTTATGGTGCTGACTTAGGCTAATAGGTGTATCAAATATTTTACGTGTCGCTCCAGGGGAGATCAGGCTCCACACTCCAAAATCACATGTCAGGTGCTGGCTCGGCTAATCTCCAATTGTACTAGCAACATGAATGCTGCACACTGAGATGCAAACAAATTTTCTTCTTGTATTAAAATAGTCAGCAGGAAAAGGTTCTATGTGGACATGTTTTGCGCTAAGCACATCGTTTTCTCTAAATAAATTGAGTTAAAGAGGCCTGCGCCTGCATTAGAACATGGTGAGTAATATGGGAGTTCCATTGATACACATATGGTTCCTTATCAACTCTTTATATCAAGGGTCAGCAACCTTTTTCCACTTCACACTACTACACTACTTTCATCCTACTTTGCTCTGCTACATTGGTCCTACATTTATCCTACATTGGTCCTACATCCATCCTACTTTCATGAACAGGATACTACTTTGGTCCGACTTCAATGATATTCAATGGGCCTGAAGTAGGATCAATGTAGGACCAAAAGTAGTACAGGGAGCATTTTCAAAGTCGGACCGACTTGTGTAGGACGCTACAAGATGCTCTCATAGGGAAACATTGAACACAGAGCAGAGTAGGATGAAAGTAGTGTAGTAGTGTGAACCCAGCCTAAGGGCCGGATTCAATGAATGTGAATGCATGGAGGGCCGCATTCACCTGCTAATAAATGAAGATAATAATAATAGCACTGTGGACACTGATTGCACTGTGGACACTGATGGCACTGTCACACTAATGGGCACTGATGACACTGTGGACACTGATGACACTGTGCACACTGATGGCACTGTGGGCACTGATGGAACTGTGGACACTGATGGAACTGTGGACACTGATGACACTGTGGACACTAATGGCACTGTGGAAACTGAGAGCACTGTGTACACTGATGACACTATGGACACTGATGACACTGTGGACACTAATGGCACTGTGGACACTGAGAGCACTGTGTACACTGATGACATTGTGGACACTGATGACACTATGGACACTGATAGAACTGTGGTCACTGATGACACTGTGGACACTGAGAGCACTGTGTACACTGATGACACTATGGACACTGATGACACTGTAGACACCAATGGCACTGATGACACCCTGGACACTGATGGCACTGTGGGCACAGTGAACACTGATGGCACTGTTTTGGCAAGGACAAAACACTCACTCTGCTCCAATATCGATCTCCCTCCTCACACGCGGTCTGTGTGAGGAAGGAGAGCCATCAATGAGAGATGACCCCATATGTTTACATTTGAGATCATCTCCCATTGGACAAGGTGATCACGTGGTAAATTGGCGCTGTGATTGGCCATTTACCAGGATCTGTGATTGGCTGTGTCCAAGGGACATGGCCATCACAGATTTTCCCGGATGCACGCGCACGGAGGGCACAGGAAGAGTGATTAAGGCCTGCGCTGTAGCGAGGTGGCTAAAAGTTTGCGGGCCGTATGCACGTGAATTCTTCACGTGCACTGACGGGCTGGACATTTTGTGGCGACGGGCTGCAGGTTGCCGACCCCTGCTTTATATAATCCAGTGTGGTATAAAGGCGTTTGGCACCTACTCTGAAATTCCAAAATTGTTTCAGATTCCAGAGCTCTGATGGGGAAGTTGCCCCATCTGCACCGTCAATCTTAAACAATATTGCAAAAGTAGCTCCAGTCAATGAAACAAATGTTTCTTCAAAGGGTTTAATATATTATACAATACATTGAAGAGCCATCACTATCCCACGTTCACATGGTGATGAAAAGTGCAGAGCTCAGATTATCAGTCTCCAGGCTCGGTGGAATCCCGGTTGTTACATTTAATGGACCAGAGAATCTATTGCCGACCCAAAGCGCAATTCATCTGTAAATGATCGTAAAGCTTCCCATACAATGGTCCATGGACACTGCCGTGATGTATTCCTGGAACAGTTCTATCCAATTATCTCCTGCCTGAGCTTACAGGACAAGTATCCAGAGATTTCTAACCTACATTTCCAGACCTGTTGTAAAAATAATCTAGCCGTTTGCAGCCCCTGTTTCCATGTGAAGCCTATTTATTAAACATAACTCATAACTGGCACATACAGGTCACCCGTGTGATGCTGATCTCATTCTCATTCATATCTTCTCTGTTATAAGGGAAACCCCTGCAATGTGCCAGCTAGGATCTAGAGTAATTCTTACATATATTGCCTCCGGGGTCATTTTTTCTCAGGAGGACACAGTCACATTCATGCTATGGTTTACTATACACTGGTAATCTTTCAAAATAAAACACGTTATTAAAGGAGTATCTAATGACATTTTAATATATCTTATCTTACTGCTATAGGGATGTACGTGTTACTGAATCACAAATGAAAGTGGATCTACTATTAGATCTTTATTCGTTTTTCTTTCTAATTATTTTATTATCATTAGATTGTTTTCATATTAGGTACATGTATTGTGACAGGAAGTCAGGTAAATCTGTGGGTGTTGTCACAAACAGGAGATACATTTCTGCCTTGTTTAGACAATACACCAATTGTTATTAGGCGTCGGCTGCAAAAGTAGCCAGAAAAGGTTTAAAGCGGAGGTTCACCCATAGAGAGCACATTTTCCCCTTAGATTAATGCTCGTTTTGTCTAGGGGAATCGGCTAGTTGTTTTAACCTCTTGACCACCGCCCCATGTCAAAAAGACGTCCTCTTTTTAAAGTTGAATATCTCGATAACGGCAGCAGCTGCTGCCACAACCGAGATATTCATCTTTTCAGGGGGCGGTGGTGTACACGATAACGGCGGTCTCCGCGGCGGATTCGCCGCGAGATCGCCGTTATCGGTGGCGGGAGAGGGGCCCCCCCCTCCCGCCGCTCTCCCGCGCCCTCCGCCGCTTACCGGAGCCGTCGGTAGCGGCGGAGGGGATCGGATGTGTCCGGCAGCTGAGCGGGGACGGGACTGAAGGAGAAATCTCCTTCACCCGTCCTCATAGCTCTGCTGGGCGGAAGTGACGTCAAAACGTCAGTCCCGCCCAGCCTCTTAAAGAAACATTTTTTTTTTTGTCATTTGAAAAAAATGACTTTTTTTTTTTTTTTTTTTTTTGCATTTAAGTCTAATTATGAGATCTGAGGTCTTTTTGACCCCAGATCTCATATTTAAGAGGACCTGTCATGCTTTTTTCTATTACAAGGGATGTTTACATTCCTTGTAATAGGAATAAAAGTGATCAATTTTTTTTTTTTTTTTTTTCAGTGTAAAAAATTATAAAAATAAATAAGAAAACCAAAAAAATTTTTTTTAAAGCGCCCCGTCCCGACGAGCTCGCGCGCAGAAGCAAACGCATACGCGAGTAGCGCCTGCATATGAAAACGGTATTCAAACCACACAAGTGAGGTATCGCCGCGATCGTTAGAGTGAGAGCAATAATTCTAGCCCTAGACCTACTCTGCAACTCAAAAAATGCAACCTGTAGAATTTTTTAAACGTCGCCTATCGAGATTTTTAAGGGTAAAAGTTTGACGCCATGCCACGAGCGGGCGCAATTTTTAAGCGTGACATGTTGGGTATCATTTTACTCGGCGTAACATTATCTTTCACAATATATAAAAAAATTGGGCAAAATGTATTGTTGTCTTATTTTTTAATTCAAAAAAGTGATTTTTATCCAAAAAAAGTGCGCTTGTAAGACCGCTGCGCAAATACGGTGTGACAAAAAGTATTGCAATGACTGCCATTTTATTCCCTAGGATGTCTGCTAAAAAAAAATATATAATGTTTGGGGGTTCTGATTAATTTTCTAGCAAAAAAATTGTGATTTTCACATGAAGGAGAGAAGTGCCAGAATTAACCCGGTGGGCAAGTGGTTAAAATATGAATCGTACTTACCGTTTACGAGATGCATCCTCTCCGTCGCTTCCGGGTATGGGCTGCGGGACTGGGCGTTCCTTCTTGATTGACAGTCTTCCGAGAGGCTTCCGACGGTCGCATCCATCGCGTCACGATTTTCCGAAAGAAGCCGAACGTCGGTGCGCAGGCGCAGTATAGAGCCGCACCGACGTTCGGCTTCTTTCGGCTACTAGTGACGCGATGGATGCGACCGTCGGAAACCTCTCGGAAGACTGTCAATCAAGAAGGAACGCCCGCTCCCGAAGACCCATACCCGGAAGCGACGGAGAAGATGCATCTCGAAAACGGGTAAGTACTGCTCATATTTTAAAACAACTAGCCGATTCCCCTAGACAAAACGAGCAGGAATCTAAGGGGAACAGGTCAAAAAATAAATAAATGGGTGAACTCCCGCTTTAAGGGCATTGGAAAACTTCAGCTGTTCAGAATGAGGCGATTAAGGCCTCTATAAGTAATCCAGAAGATTACCACTGATTTGCTGCATCCTGAGGCTTTCTGAGTGAAGGAGAGAAGTAGCTGAAAGTCTTCTGAGGAGGTGAGGTGGTGATTGATTTTTCTGTGTGATAAAAATCAAAAAGAGACTATTTCTGTTTTTCTGCTGTATGACCAGCAGTGTCTGCTCAGCACTAGGCTGTACCAGACTCCATAGATAGGTTCCTGTGTGGTGAAGGTAGACGCCCCAAGGGGCCAGGGTTTATTTTATGTTTGATTTTGTTTATGCTGTTTGGATGCTTGCCCTTGTTTCCAGCAAGATGGACGAATAAACCAAAATCTTTGTTTTTCAACCGTCTTCGACTGCCTTTCTGTATAAATTTAGTGTGTAGTGAACCCATCCAGGGGGTCACACACCCCGCTACCGAGCTAACCCCTTACAGTATGTATAACACTTTCAGACATTTATTGCCTCTCACTCTGTCACAGAGATGACAGTATGCCCGCTGACAAGGCCTTATTCTGCTTTTCTATTTAACCACTTCAACCCCGGAGGATTTGGCTGCCCAATGACCTAGCCATTTTTTGCGATACGGCACTGCGTCTCTTTAACTGAAAATTGCGCGGTCGTGCGACGTGGCTCCCAAACAAAATTTTCCACAAATAGAGTTTTCTTTTGGTGGTATTTGATCACCTCTGCGGTTTTTATTTTTTGCGCTATAAACAAAAATAGAGCGACAACTAAAAAAAAAAATGCTATATTTTTTACTTTTTGCTATAATAAATATCCCCCAAAAATATATAAAAAAAAGTTTTTTTTCCTAATTTTTTTTTCCTCATTTCCTTTGTTAATAGCTACAAACTTCAAGCAGCGCAATAGGGCTTGATCAAGTACCACATACAGGACCGCCATCAGGAATTATGGGGCCCCTTACACAGGGGGGGGGGGCTGCCGCGAAATTGAGAAGCCTTTACAAAAAAATAAGAAAAAAATTAAAATATATATAAAAAAGGGGGGCCTTGGGGACCTCTTGGCCCTTTAATAAAAAGAAATAAAAAATATATATATATATTTTTTTTTTAAAGGGGGGTTGCCATCTGGGGCCCTGGGGAACTCTGGGCCCTATATATATATATATATATATACAAATTATTATTATTTTTTATAAAAAGAAATTACAAACAAAGGGTGGTTGCCATCCGGGACCTCTGTGCCCTTTAAAAAATAAAAAAATATATAAACAAAAATATAAAAATAAACATTTAAAAATAAAAAATAAAAAAGGGGTTTGCCACATGGGGCCCGGGGGACCTCTGAGCCCTTTAACAATATATATATATATATATATATATATATATATATAAAATAAAAAAAAACTAAATAGAAACAAAAAGAAATAAAATAATATAAAAAATAATAATTTTGTTTTAGAAAAAAAAGGGGAGTTGCCATCCGGGCCCTGGGGACCTCTGGGCCCTTTAATAATAATAATAATAATAATAATAATAACAATATGAATAATAATAATTAATAATAATAATAATAATACAAATAAAAAATAAAAGTAAAAAATAAAAGAAATAAAAAATATATATAAAAAACATTTTTTTTATAAAAAAAGGGGGTTGTCATCTGGGCCCCTGGGGACCTCCGGACCCCTAAAAAAAAAATGTCCCTTTAATAAAAAATAAAAACAATATATATATATATAAAAAAGGGGGGTTGCCATCCGGGGCCCTGGGGACCTCCGGACCTCTAAAAACAAAATTGGCCCTTTAAGAAAAAAAAAATAAACATTTTTATATATTTTTTTTTTTTAAGAGGGTTGCCATCCGGGCCCCTTACAGGTGTACTGCCTGTACCCCCCTGATGGCGGCCCTGACCACATACAAAATATGAATGTCCAGAATTAAAGCAGTATTACAGAGCATCCGGAAAGTATTCACAGAGCTTCACTTTTTCCACATTTTGTTATGTTACAGCCTTATTCCAAAATGGATTAAATTCCTTATTTTCCTAAAAATTCTTCAAACAATACCCCATTATGACAACGTGAAAGAATTTTTTTGAAATAGTTGAAAATGTATTAAAAATAAGAAACAAAATAAATCACATATACTTAAGTATTTACAGCCTTTGCTCAATACTTTATTGAAGCACCTTTAGGATCAATTACAGCCTCAAGTCTTTTTGAGTATGATGCTACAAGCTTGGCACGTCTATTTTTGGGCAGTTTCTCCCATTCTTTTACAAGACCTCTCATGGCGGCGATCTGCTAATTTTTAGCAGTACTGCAACATTGCGACGGACAGATCGAACACTTTTGACACATTTTTGGGACCATTGACATTTATACAGCCATCAATGCTATAAAAATGCACTGATTACTGTGTAAATGTCACTGGTAGTGAAGGGGTTAACACTAATGCCCTGTACACACGATCATTTCGTCTGATGAAATTGGTCTGATGGATTTTTCCATCAGTTATCCGATGAAGCTGACTGATGATCAGTCGTGCCGACACATCGTCAGTTAAAAAACCGATTGTGTCAGAACGCGGTGACGTAAAACACAACGACGTGCAGAAAAAAATGAAGTTCAATGCTTCCAAGCATGCGTCGACTTGATTCTGAGCATGCGTGGATATTTAACCGATGGACGTGCCTACAGACGATCGTTTTTTTTTCTATTGGTTAGTTCATCAGGTAATCTTAAAACAAGTTCCTATTTTTTTTAACCGATGGATAAATAACCGATGGGGCCCACACACGATCGGTTTGGTCTGATGAAAATGGTCCATCAGACCGTTTTCATCAGACAAACCGATCGTGTGTACGTGGCATAAGGGGCAATCAAGGGGTTAAATGTGTGTTCCCCCAGTGTGTTCTAACTGTATGGGGATAGGACTGATTAGGAGAGGAGACATATCGCTGTTCCTACTTACTAAGAACAAACGACATGTCTCCCCTCCCCTGACAGCACAGGGATTTGTGTGTTTACATACACCTCCGGTGGCCGAAAAAGGGAAGGACGTATCCGTATGGGATTTTGCCCAGGAGAGCCATTGTGCCGCAGTATATCTGCGTAACCCGGTCGAGAACCGGTTAATAACAAACTGAAGCCAAACTCCAGGTAAAACTTTATAAGCAGTTACAGCAACAGTTGTGTTCCTTTATGTAAAGGGTTTACATAAATAAATAAAAGCTGATGAATGTAATAACCCCTATCAGTGTTAAATTGTAGCACTTAAGACAACTGAAGCAATGGCATGTACGTGCCGTTGTTCCAGTTGTACTGTGCAGTTCCCAGCGGCTCCCGCACATGCGCGGGAGTGACGTCATCGCGGCTCCGGCCAATCACAGCACCGGAGCCAAGATACCTGGAAATTACCTCCAGGATAGATGTCACTGGCCAGAGGGGGAGACGAGGACAGCTACAGGGGCTTCGTTTTCGGGTAAGTAATTCATAATGAGCTAGTATGCTTTGCATACTAGCTCATTATACCTTTATCTTGCAGGGTGTTTTTTTTTTCAGGGGGGTTTACAACCACTTTAATGTAGATAATGTAAAGTGGATTTTTGAGGTACCCAGGTTACATATTTACTTAACCACTTGCCGACCGCGCTATAGCAAAAATACTGCTACAGCGCGGTCGAGTTACTGTGACAGGACGTCCCTGGGACGTCCTCGTGCACTTCCGCGTTTGCGCGTCCCCTGGGGCGCGCTCGCGGAAGTGTCCGTGCTCGCCGGGTCTAGAAGACCCGGCGCATCACGGATCACGGTAAATTGCCGCGAATCGCGGCTGTTTACCACGTGATCGCTCCGTCAAATGACGGAGCGATCACTTGTAAACAAACCGGCGTCATTTGATGACGCCGGTTCCTCCCTCTCCTCTCTGTACCGTTCGGTACAGTGCGAGAGGAGAGGAGAGGAGAGGGGGGGGGGAGCGCGGGGTGTCAGCAGTGCTGTGGCTGGATCTGTGACAACTGCAGTCACAGATCCAGCCATCCCTCCCAGCTCAGCAATACTCTGCCATACCCCATACTCTGCAATACCCCATACTCTGCAATACCCCATACTCTGCCATACTCTGCCATACTCTGCATACTCTGCCATACCCCATATTCTGCCATACTCTGCATACTCTGCCATACCCCATACTCTGCCATACTCTGCATACTCTGCCATACCCCATACTCTGCCATACTCTGCATACTCTGCCATACCCCATACTCTGCCATACTCTGCATACTCTGCCATACCCCATACTCTGCATACTCTGCCATACCCCATACTCTGCAATACCCCATACTCTGCAATACCCCATACTCTGCCATACTCTGCATACTCTGCCATACTCTGCCATACCCCATATTCTGCCATACTCTGCATACTCTGCAATACCCCATACTCTGCCATACTCTGCATACTCTGCCATACCCCATACTCTGCCATACTCTGCATACTCTGCAATACCCCGTTACTCTGCAATACCCCGATACTCTGCCATACCCCATACTCTGCCATACTCTGCATACTCTGCCATACCCCATACTCTGCATACTCTGCCATACCCCATACTCTGCCATACTCTGCATACTCTGCAATACCCCGTTACTCTGCAATACCCCGATACTCTGCCATACCCCGATACTCTGCCATACCCCGATACTCTGCCATACCCCGATACTCTGCCATACCCCGATACTCTGCCATACCCCGATACTCTGCCATACCCCGATACTCTGCCATACCCCGATACTCTGCAATACTCTGCATACTCTGCCATACCCCATACTCTGCCATACTCTGCATACTCTGCCATACCCCATACTCTGCCATACCCCATACTCTGCCATACCCCATACCCTGCCATACCCCATTACTCTGCCATACCCCATTACTCTGCCATACCCCGTTACTCTGCCATACCCCGATACTCTGCCATACCCCGATACTCTGCCATACCCCGATACTCTGCAATACCCCGATACTCTGCAATACCCCGATACTCTGCAATACCCCATACTCTGCAATACCTCGATACTCTGCAATACCCCGATACTCTGCAATACCCTGCGCAATACTCTGCAATACCCTGCGCAATACTCTGCAATACCCCAATACCCTGCGCGATACTCTGCAATACCCAAATACTCTGCAATACCCCCAATACTCCGCAATACCCCAATACTCTGCAATACCCCCAATACCCCAATACTCTGCAATACCCAAATACTCCGCAATACCCCAATACTCCGCATATATAATGTTTTGGGGTTCTATGTAGTTTTCTAGCAAATAAATTGTGATTTTTCCATGTAGGAGAGAAATGTCAGAATTGGCCTGGGTGTTCCAGAACGCCTGATGGCGCTCCCTGCATGTTGGGCCTCTGTATGTGGCCACGCCGTGTAAAAGTTGCACACATGGGGTATCGCCATACTCGGGAGGAATAGCAGAATGTGTTTTGGGGTGTCATTTGTGGTATGCATATGCTGTGTGTGAGAAATAACCTGCGAATATGACAGAAACAAGTTTGTTTTTTGTTTTTTTACAGAATTTTCGGTCGTTTTTCTTTTATAGCGCAAAAAATAAAAAACCCAGAGGTGATCAAATACCACCAAAAGAAAGCTCTATTTGTGTGAAAAAAAGGACAAAAATTTCAAATGGGTACAATGTTGTATGACTGAGTAATTGTCATTCAAATTGTGAGAGCACCGAAAGCTGAAAATTGGTCTGGTCAGGAAGGGGGTTTAAGTGCCCAGTGGTCAAGAGGTTAAAAATAATCTTTTATTAATATCCTTTAAAACAATTTACATTGCAAATCATAAAATTCTGATAAGCCTTCATATGTCCCCATCCAAAATTTTATAGCTACAATAGCAATAATATACGTCATGTAACCATACCGTTTTGATGATACCGTGGAGATATAGGAGCTAAGTACGGGATAGTTCTATTTCCAAATTTTTAAAATGATGATAATAATAATATATAATTACCATGAGATTATATCTCAGTGGGCTAGATTCACATAGATTAGCGGATCTTTAGATCCGCATAATCTATGTGATTTACGATCCGCCGGCACAATTTTGCGAGGCTAGTGCAGTATTCACAAAGCACTTACCTCCAAACTTGCGCCGGCGGATCGTAACTCCCCCGGCGGAATTCAAATTCCGCGGCTAGGGGGAGTGTACAATTTAAATCGGGCGCGTCCCCGCGCCGATTTAACTGCGCATGCGCCGGTGGCGAAATTTCCCAGTGCGCATGCTCCAAATTACGTCGCTAGGACGTCATTGTTTTGAATTACGGCCATCCGTATTCACGACCGACTTACGCAAACAACGTAAAAATTCAAAACTCGGCGCGGGAACGACGGCCATACTTAACATTAGCTACCCCTCATATAGCAGGGGTAAATATCCGCCGGAAAAAGCCGAACGCAAACGACGTAAAAAAAAAGCGACGGGCGGGCGTTCGTTTCTGAATTGGCGTATCTCCTCATTTGCATATTCGTCGCGAGTAAAACACGAAACGCCACCTAGCGGACAGCGGAAGATTGCAGCCTAAGATCCGACGGTGTAAGTCACTTACACCCGTCGGATCTAAGGGAGATCTATGCGTAAATGATTCTTATGAATCAGTCGCATAGATCCGACCGTCGGATCTCAGAGATACGACGGCGTATCAGGAGATACGCCGTCGTATCTCTTTGTGAATCTGGCCCAGTGTGTATATATCATTAAAAAATTCAATAATCAATGCATAAAACATAATTCTATATTCCTAATCTCTAAACCGTACTGTGGTAGTCTAAAGCCTTATACACACAATCGGACTTCAAACAAACTTTCCCAAAATCACAAGTCTTTTCAGCTCTTTTCTGCTCTTTACCGCCACCCTTTGGTCAACTTCTGCTATTTTTGGTTTATTTTAACATTGGTTCTGAGCATGCGTGTTTGTACTTTGGACTAAAGTTCGATGGACTTCTGTACACGATAGGATTTTGCACCGTAGGACTTTTGTTGCCAAAAAGTTTGTCAGTTTGCAGAGCGAACTTTTGTCCGATGGAGCGTACACACGGTCAGATTTTTTATGAATACCTGCTCATTTTGAAGTTTGTTGTCAAAAAGTCCGACCGTGTGTATGGGCCTTTAGACTACCAAACACCTTAAGATTTCTTGGGGCAGAGCGAGAGCAATCAATAGATTCTCCTATCCACAATAAAAAGCATGGATCTTCTCTGTCAACTACTAAATTCTGCCAGCCACTGCTCCCATGACAGAATACCCAAACAGTAACTGTATCTGATTGGCTGCAGTCACTATTTAGCTGAAAATTTTCTGCCCAGCTCTTTCAATTATCAATATGAAGTTTGTTGAGCCAGGTGGTGCCAACAGGGCCGCATGTGGCTCAAGTTTTTGCTGACTTAGCAGGGATCAAGCTAAAAATCGAGCTATTTATGACCTGCATTACCCTCATTTTACTGAACACGTGAACTTCTCACAGTGTGCGTTAGAAGCTGAAACAAGTTAGACAGAACCTTCCTCGCATGCGCGCCTCCCCGCCGACAACTGCTGTGATTGTACATAGTGGGAGTGTGTCAGCAGATCCCAGCCGGGATCTGGTGGCTGGGTATGGAGATGAGTAAAGGTAAGATGGCCACCCACCCGTCTCCATTGTGTTCCCTAATGTGTGTTCTAACTGAAGGGGGATGGGAATGACCTAGAGGAAAATACAGATCGTGGATCCTAGCTGTTAGGAACTCACAATCTGTCTTTCCTCAGCTCACAGAACAGGGATGTGTGTGTTTACACACACAAGTCCCTGTTCTGCCTCTCGTGCCCGGAGATTGCTCGCGGCCGGCGGTCATCGCAACCACCAGTCACGAGCATCGGTACCCCCGCGATGCAGCGGGCGCACGCCTGCTAGCCCGCTTAAAGCGACCGATGTACAGCTACGACGGTTTGTGGAGCCAACCTACCGCAGTATAACTGTGGCGGCTGGTCCACAAGCGGTTATTGGTTCAACTCTCGGCCAGTTTATCAGGATTTGAGCCTGATGTCACGTACACACGATCATTTTTCGACATGAAAAAAAACGTCATTTAAAGTGATCGTGTGTGATTCGAGCATGCTGCATTTTTTAATGTCGTTTTTCAAAATGTCGTTTTTCGTGATGTAAAAAATGACCGTGTGTGGGCAAAAACGACGTTTTAAACCCGCGCATGCCCAGAAGCAGGTTATGAGACGGGAGCGCTGATTCTGGTAAAACTACCATTCATAATGGAGTAAGCACATTCATCACGCTGTAACAGACAAAAAAGCACGAATCGTCTTTTGCTAACAAGGAATCAGCTAAAAGCAGCCCAAAGGCGAATAGAACTTCCCCTTTAGAGTGCCGTCATCGGTCATCGGTGTTGTATGTCACCGTGTGTATGCGCCATTAGAGCTAAATAAAAAACATTTATAGGTGGATTCAGAAAGACTTAGGCTGGCGTATATGTAGATACGCCAGCCTAAGTCTGAATGTGTGCCGGTGCTAATTTAAGCGTATTCTGGAAACCAGATACGCTTTAATTAGGCTCAGATACGAGCGGCGTAAGTGTCTTACACCGTCGTATCCTAAAGTGTAATTTTTAGGCTGACCGCTAGGTGGCGCTTCCATTGCGGTCGGCGTAGAATATGTAAATCACTAGATACGCCTATTCACGAACGTACGCCCGGCCGACGCAGTACAGATACGCTGTTTACGTAAAGCATTATCAGGCCTAAAGTTATTCCATCAAATAGCTGGAATAGTAATGTTAAGTATGGCCGTCGTTCCCGCGTCGAAATTTGAAAATTTTACGTCGTTTGTGTAAGTCGTCCATGAATAGGGATTTACGTCATTTACGTCCACGTCAAAACCAATAGGACCGTGCGGCGTACTTAACCGCAATGCACACTGGGATATGTACACGGACGGCGCAATGCGCCGTTCCAAAAAAAGTCAATCACGTCAGGTCAACACAAATTAACATAAAACGCGCCCCCTCAGCCTATTTTGAATTAGGCGCGCTTACGCCTGCCGCATTTACGCTACGCCGCCGTAACTTAGCAGGCAAGTACTTTGTGAATCATGTACTTGCCTCGCTAACTTACGGCGGCGTAGTGTAAACACGATACACTAGGCCGCCGCAAGGATAAGCCTGCCTACCTGAATCTAGCTATTAGGCCTCGTACACACGACCGAACATGTCTGCTGAAACTGGTCCGCGGACCAGTTTCAGCGGACTGATCCGACCGTGTGTACAGCCTAGCAGACAGGTTTTTCTAGCAGACAAGTTTTAAAGCATGCTTTAAAACTTGTCGGCTGGAAACCCATCCGTCCGACATGTCCGCTGGTTAGTACACCTAACCAGCGGACAGATATCTCCCGCATGCGTCGAATGGATTTGACGCATGCGTGGAAGTATTTTACTTCCTGGTTTGGTGACGTGGCGGCGTCAACGTCACCGCCACGTCATCGCGCTGTCTGTCCGCGGGGATTTCGGTTTGATGGTGTGTACAGCCATCAGACCAAAATCTCCAAACGGACATGTCCGATGAAAACGGTCCGCGGACCGTTTTCATCGGACATGTTCGATGGTGTGTACAGGGCCTAATGCCGCATACACACCATCACTTTATGTGATGAAAAAAAAACGACATTTTCTGTGAAGTAAAAAACAACGTTTTTGAAAATTCAATTTTCAAAGACGAAGTTGCCTACACACCATCGTTTTCTCACAATGATCTTGCAAAGTGAGGTTACGTTCACCACGTTTTTCCATTGAAGCTCGCTTCATAAGTAGCTTCTGGGCATGCGTGGATGAAAAAACGTCTTAGAAAACGACGTTTTTTGCTACACACGGTCAATTTCTGTGAAGTAAAAAGTGCACTTTTGAAAAACGACACATAAAATTGAAGCATGCTTCAATTTTTTTTTGGTCGTTTTTTACAAGACATAAAACGACGTTTTCCCCCACACACAGTCAATTAAAGTGACGTTTTTAAAAACGTCATTTTTTTCCATCACATAAAGTGATGGTGTGTACGCGGCATGAGAGTTATAGAATATGGCTTTATATTGTTTCCCTCACACTTGATTCAAGATTATTTGCTGAAGATAACTCTGGGAGGTCAGACAGTACTTTATCTGGACATATCTGAACTGTTCATCAAGCTGTATGTCTTTTGTAGGCTGAAGCAGATAAATGAAGGCTAAGATAAGCTGTCTATACCTGAGTAGAATTTTGTTAGAAAATTTTCATTTTCAGAACTGTTGTTCAGTTTTCTCATTTCTAATGGTGTCAAATCAATGTTTGTTTTCAACTAATGTGATTAGAAATTCAGAGGAGCAGTAAGGAAAAAATTTCTCGAACAAACAAATTACCAACTGTAAATTTGGTTTTCGTTCTCTTCAAAATAGTACATATTGTAATAAAACCTGTTTATTACGTTTGGCATTCCTTTCACATAGCCGATCGTCAGAAATGTAAAAGCTTTAAAATTAAATTAGCTGATTCAGTAATATCAAGAAAGAATGTTCTTCTGATGAACAATTTTTCCAAGAATGTTCAGATATAAATCTTATGCCGTGTACACACGACCGTTTTTCGGGTTGTAAAAAACAACGGGCCAGATTCAGGTACAAATGCGGCGGCATAACGTATCGTCTTTACGTTACACCGCAGCAAGTTTTTCTCGTAAGTGCTTGATCCACAAAGCACTTGAGTATAAACTTGCGGCGGAGTAACGTAAAGACGTCCGGCGCAAGCCCGCCTAATTCAAATGGGGCGTGTACCATTTAAATTAGGCGCGCTCCCGCGCCGAATGTTCTGCGCTTGCTCCGTTAGTAAATTTCCCGACGTGCTTTGCGCGAAATTACGGCGCCCCAACGTGTTTGTGAATGGCGACGTGCGTAACGTACTTACGCCAAAAAAATGTTTTTAAATTCGACGCGGGAACGACGGCCATACTTTAACATGGCTGGTGTAAAGTTAAGCCATGAAAAAGATTGCTTAACTTTGCGACGGAAAAAAACGACGTTACGCACGCAAGTAGCTTCGTGGATCGCCGTAAAAGCTAATTTGCATACCCGACGCTGGAAAACGACGCAAACTCCACCCAGCGGCGGCCAAAGTATTGCAGCCTAAGATTCGAAGGCGTATGAAGCCGTAAGCCTGTCGGATCTTAGCCAAAAGCCGTCATATCTTTGTGAATCACAAATTAAGATACGACGCGGCAAATTTGAAAATATGCCTGAGTATCAGTAGATACTCTAGCGTATTTGTTCTGTGAATCTGGCCCAACGTTTTTCAGGCTCTAGAAAAAAATACTTTTTTTTCAACCGATCATTAAAACGGCCTTGCCTACACACGATCGTGAAAAAAAAATGCTCTAGCAAAGCGCGGTGACGTACAACACGTACGACGGCACTATAAAGGGGAAGTTCCATGTGGATGGCGCCACCCTTTGGGCTGCTTTAGCTGATTTTGTGTTAGTAAAAGACGATTCGCGCTTTTCAGTCTGTTATAGCGTGATGAATGTGCTTACTCCATTACGAACGCTAGTTTTACCAGAACGAGCGCTCCCGTCTCATAACTTGCTTCTGAGCATGCGCGGGTTTTTAACGTCGTTTTAGCCCACACACGATCATTTTTTACAACCCGAAAAACGACATTGTTTAAAACGTCGTTAAAAAATGCAGCATGTTCGAAAAAATTGTTGTCGTTTTTCAGAACCCGAAAAATGATGAATGAAGCGCACACACGATCATTTTAAATGACATTTTTTAAAAACTTTGTTTTTTACATGCCGAAAAATGATCGTGTGTACGCGGCATTAGAGCTAAATAAAAAACATTTAGAGTTATAGAATATGGCCCGGATTCACAAAGCACTTGCGCCGACGTATCTCCAGATACGCCGTAGTAAGTACAAATATGCGCCGTCATATCTATGCGCCGACCCACAAACTAAGATAC
The DNA here is from genome assembly GCF_905171775.1 of Rana temporaria. NCBI lineage: Eukaryota > Metazoa > Chordata > Amphibia > Anura > Ranidae > Rana > Rana temporaria. The sequence continues at coordinate 619,003,797 of NC_053489.1, read as the reverse complement.
GCCTAAAAATAGGCTTCATCCGTCCGACGTAACTTGCCTACGCTGGCGTAGAGTGGGCGCAAATTTACGCTGGACGCATTTGGCGCTCCCATTGATTTTCTATTCAAATATGCAAATGAGGGAGATACAGCGATTCACGAACGTACGTGCGACCGACGCAGTGTGCGTAAAGTTCTACGTCCGGCGTAAAGTTATGCCCCATAAAGGAGGTGTAACTCATCAGCATCCATGCAAAGGGATGCACCAGGGAACACAAGCCAACGTATTTTACGTAGTTTACGTTGTACGTGAATATGGCTGGGCGTAGGTTACGTTCACACCGTAGGCAGTGATCCGACGTATCTTAGGGAGTTGTTCCGACGTGATTCTGAGCATGCGCACTGGGATGCGTCCACAGGACGGCGCATGCGCCGTTCATTATACGTATCTGTCTGGCGCTCGGCCCATCATTTGCATGGGGTCACGCCTCATTTGCATGGCTCACACCCACTTCCACCTATGCCGGCTTACGCCTAGGAAACCCAGCGCAGTTTTGGGAGCAAGTGCTTTGTGAATTCTGTGCTTGCCTCTCTGCGCTGCATCGGCGTAGCGTACAGGAGATATGCTACGGCGGCATAAATGTGCGCCGCTGTCTGTGAATCTGGGCCTATGGCTTTATATGGTTTCCCTCACACTTGATTCAGGATTATTTGCTGAAGATAACTCTGGGAGGTCAGACAGTACTTTATCTGGACATCAAGCTGTATGTCTTTTGTAGGCTGAAGCAGATAAATGAAGGCTAAGCTGTCTATACCCCAGTAGAATTTTGTTAGAAAATTTTCATTTTCAGAACTGTTGTTCAGTAGAGTTGAGCGAACCCGAACTGTAAAGTTCGGGTTCGGTACAGACTTTGGGTTTTTCCCGAACCCGGACCCGAATAATTGGAAAAAGTTTGGGTCCGGGATCGGAGTTCGGGAAAAAAAATGCGCGGAGGTCCCCGCAAATTCAATAACCAGACCCTTTAGGTCTGGTATGGATATTAAGGGGAACCCCGCCATCAATTTAAAAAAAAAATGACGTGCGGTTCCCCCTAAATATCCATAACCAGACCCGTTATCCGAGCACGTTGACCTGGCCGGCCGCAGAAAAGAGGGGGGGACAGAGTGCGGCCCCCCCCTCTCCTGAACCGCACCAGGCCACATGCCCTCAACATGGGAAGGATGTCCCCATGTTGATGGGGACAAGGGTCTCATCCCCACAACCCTTGCCCGGTGGTTGTGGGGGTATGCGGGCGGGAGGCTTATCAGAATCTGGAAGACCCCTTTAACAAAGGGGACCCCCAGATCCTGACCCCCCCTGTGTGAAATGGTAATGGGGTACACTGTACCCCTACCATTTCACGAAGGAAGTGAAAATAGTAGTTGTCTGAAAAAAAAACACACACACCGTTGAACAAAATACTTTATTAATTAAATTGGTCCAGCGATGAGCAGATCCATCCATTCAGAGCACAGCTCCGCTAATGACGCTCCGGAGCTTGACGTTTCTTTTATAGGGGAGGCGGCCACGCGTCACATGACCCCGCCCCCCTCTGACGCACACTGTGCTGCGTCACTGGGAAAGCCCTATTCCTTACTAAGCGTCATTCGCGGAGCTGTGCTCTGAATGGACGGATCTGCTCATCGCTGGACCAATCGTGGGCGAGAACACCCGTACACCCGTCGATGGAGAACTAACTCACCGCTGGATACAAGACAACGATGGATCAGGGAGCAGCATGGATCGTCTATTTTCACCGCTGGATTTTTATTTGGTTTAATTAATAAAGTATTTTGTTCAACGGTGTGTGTTTTTTTTTTCAGACAACTACTATTTTCACTTCCTTCGTGAAATGGTAGGGGTACAGTGTACCCCACTCTGTCCCCCCCTCTTTTCTGCGGCCGGCCAGGTCAACGTGCTCAGATAACGGGTCTGGTTATGGATATTTAGGGGGAACCGCACGTAATTTTTTTTTTTTAAATTGACGGCGGGGTTCCCCTTAATATCCATACCAGACCTAAAGGGTCTGGTTATTGAATTTGCGGGGACCTCCGCACATTTTTTTTTCTAAAAGTCTGTGTCCCAATGGGGTTCGGAGTTCGGGTTCGGGTTCCCGAACCCAAACTTTTTTTTTAAAGTTCGGGTTCGGACCCGAACATCCAGGTGTCCGCTCAACTCTATTGTTCAGTTTTCTCATTTCTAATGTGATTAGAAATTCAGAGGGGCAGGAAGGAAATTTTTTCTCGAACTAACGAATTACCAACTTCGTACATATTGTAATAAAACCTGTTTATTACGTTTGGCATTCCTTTCACATAGCCGATCGTCAGAAATGTAAAAGCTTTCAAATTAAATTTGCCGATTCAGTAATGTCAAGAAAGAATGTTCTTCTGATGAACAACTTTTCCAACAATGTTCCAATGTTCAGATATAAATCTTATACTCTGTGACCAGCTTTAGTTTATTCGACTTCACAAACTTGCTGTGTATAAACTGCAGTCTGTGTGATTTTGGTGAAATAGATTGGACAAGGTCTGAATGAGAAGTGAAGTTTTTGCAATATGATTATATACTGTACTACCAGTCCACGGGATTACAATTCATGGGAAGTTTTATTTTTTAAAGCTGGGAAAGTACCGTAATTGACCTAGAGGGAGATTGGGGTTATCTGAGTCTGAAAATAAGGTAGACTTGAGGTAGTTCAAATTAAAGGAAAAGTTGACCTACTGTATATAAACAATCTATAATTTTAAATTTATAAAGGATTTAAACCTTGTATCAGAAATATTTATAGACACTGTGGAAAATATAAAAAAAAAGGTTCACTTCAATATAATGAAAGAGATTGTGTAAGGAGGGTAATGAAAAGTACAATATCGTCATAGGTAAAATGTAACCAGATCAGTTATGATGAGGTGAGTAGCCCTCTACAGAACCTGAGGGAAGCACAAAAGAGCCAGATGGTGTGTGGAAGTCTCACTTTCATTACAATCCACAAAAACAAGAGCTTTCTATTCTCCTAGGATAATGTGCGAAGCCGAGTAAATTATTCCATTATTCCCTTGGGCCAACTGTACATCCAGAGCTGCTTATATTTATTTCATAATAAATACAGTTCTTGGTACACAAAAAACTGTTCTGGTAGACTAGAAGGGACAGTTCTCTTTGCCCTAAGTTTTAGACTGAATGAGGTATTATGTTCCATATGCTATGGAAATGTCTCATACTATTCATAAATTGTCAGTTTGTCCCTGACAGGATTAATACAATATTTAATACTAATATGTATACGGACCTGAGATTCTGCATTTTAGGCCCTGTGCACACGAGCGGATATGCGATGAAAACGTTCCGCCGGACCGTTTCCAGCGGACATTTCTGCTCCGGATTTTGATCTGATGGGCTGTACACACCATCAGATCAAAATCCCAGCGGAAAACATACGCGGTGACGTGGCCGTGCCGTCGCCGCGACGATGATGCGGCGACGTGCGCGACCCTGGAAGGTAAATACTTCCACGCATGCGTCGAATCACTTCGACGCATGCGAGGGATGGGGATCGGTTGGACTTATCCAATGAGTCTGTACAGACGACCGGATAAGTCAGACGGACAGGTTTCCAGCGGATAGATTTCTTAGCATGCTAAGAAATTTTTATCCGCTTGAAAAACGGTCGGCTGGACAAATGTCCGCCGAAAAATGTCCGCTAGGCCGTACACACGACCGGATTTGTCTGCTGGAACTGATCCGCGGATAAATCCCAACGGACAGATCCGGTCATGTGTACGGGGCCTTAGGGTTATTAGATGAAGGCAACTACACTTTGCATAACTATACTGTTAATATTAAATGAATGTTTGTTTCCTAGAAACACAGTGGCGGTGCATCCATAAAGGGCGCAGGAGCGCCACCCCCTCTTTCCTGCACCTGTGTATCATCACCAAAAGATAGATTTGTGCATTGCCCTGATGGTCTGATGTGCGTACACACCATCGTTCCAAAAACCGATCGGGTCGGAACGCGGTGACGTCAAACACTCAACGTGCTGAATAAAACGAAGTTCAATGCTTCCAAGCATGCGTCGACTTGATTCTGAGCATGCGCGGGTTTTGAACCGATGCTTTCTGTACTAACCATCGGTTTGGACCGATCGGGCAGCGGGCCATCGGTTCGATTTTGAAGCATGTTTTAAAATTTTGGACTGAAGGACAACAGATCGATGGGCTATACACACCGTCGGTTTGGACCGATGAAACTGAACCTTGGTCCATTCTCATCGGTTTTGTCCGACCGTGTGTACGCGGCCTAATAGGTGTTCTGATTAGAGCCATAAGCTTTAATAGGCTTCCAAATTGGTAAACAGAATGCGCAATGCTGTGCGTTCGCTGTTTACACAGTGCTGTGTTAGGGACGCTTCCCTAACACTGACCCAGCTCTTAGCCAATCAGGTGCACCTGGTCTGGTTACCTGCCACCTGACTGGCTAAAGCAACAGGCGCTGTGATTGGATGCCTATCAGGCGTCAAATCATAGCAGAAGGTGGAAAGAGGATGGGAGAAGACATCGAGGACTCGGAGGACAGCGCCGTGACCTAAGACAGGTAAGTCCTGGACGGGGGGGCACACTGACGGCAATTGATGGGGCACACTATCGGTTTGGTTTTCCAAGTTCAGCAAGGACCACATGAATTTCAATCCATCTATAGCCATTTATGGGAAGACGACCTTATGATGGACTTCTCATGAGCAGGCTTGTTGGAAGATTTTTTTTAACCACTTCCTTACTGGGCACTTAAACCCCTTCCTGACCAGAGGACTTTTTGCGATTCGGCACTGCGTTGCTTTAACTGACAATTGCGCGGTCGTGCGATGTGGCTCCCAAACAAAATTAACGTCCTTTTTTCCCCACAAATAGAGCTTTCTTTTGGTGGTATTTGATCACCTCTGCGGTTTTTATTTTTTGCGCTATAAACAAAAATAGAGCGACAATTTTGAAAAAAAAAAAAATATTTTTACTTGTTGCTATAATAAATAGCTCAATTTTTTTTTTTTACGTTTTTTTTTTTATCCTCAGTCTAGGCCGATACGTATTCTACATATTTTTAGTAAAAAAAAAAAAAAAATCGCAATAAGCGACTGGTTTGCGCAAAAGTTATAGCGCCTACAAAATAAGGGACAGAATTATTATTATTATTTTTTTTTTTTTTACTAGAAATGGCGGCGATCTGCGATTTTTATTGGGACTGCGACGTTATGGCGGACACATCGGACACTTTTGACACATTTTTGGCGCCATTCACATTTATACTGCAATCAGTGCTATAAATATGCACTAATTACTGTATAATTTTTTTTTTTACTAGAAATGGCGGCGATCTGCGATTTTTATTGGGACTGCAACGTTATGGCGGACACATCGGACACTTTTGACACATTTTTGGCGCCATTCACATTTATACTGCAATCAGTGCTATAAATATGCACTAATTACTGTATAAATTTTTTTTTTTACTAGAAATGGCGGCGATCTGCGATTTTTATTGGGACTGCAACGTTATGGCGGACACATCGGACACTTTTGACACATTTTTGGCGCCATTCACATTTATACTGCAATCAGTGCTATAAATATGCACTAATTACTGTATACATTTTTTTTTTACTAGAAATGGCGGCGATCTGCGATTTTTATTGGGACTGCAACGTTATGGCGGACACATCGGACACTTTTGACACATTTTTGGCGCCATTCACATTTATACTGCAATCAGTGCTATAAATATGCACTAATTACTGTATAAAAAATTTTTTTTACTAGAAATGGCGGCGATCTGCGATTTTTATTGGGACTGCGACGTTATGGCGGACACATCGGACACTTTTGACACATTTTTGGCGCCATTCACATTTATACTGCAATCAGTGCTATAAATATGCACTAATTACTGTATAAATGTGACTGGCAGGGAAGGGGTTAACACTAGGGGGTGAGGAAGGGGTTAAATGTGTATCCTGGGTGTGTTCTAACTGTGGGGGAAGGGGGGTGACTGGGGGGGGGTGACCGATCTGTGTCTCTATGTACAAGAGACACAGATCCGTCTCCTCTCTCCCCTGACAGCACCGCTGTCTGCGAGAGCCGGGAATGAGAGATGATCTCATATGTAAACATATGAGATCGTCTCTCATTGGCCGCACAGATCGCCTAGGAAACGGCCGCTCCGATTGGCCGTTCACGGCGATCTGTGACTGGCTGTGTCCAAGGGACACGGCCAGCACAGCAGTTCCCCGCTGCGCGCTCGGGAGCGCGCGCGGGGAACGCGAAAAGGGGCGGCCGTAAAAACACGGCCTCCCAGAGAAGTAGAGCCACCCTGCTCGTGTACAAAGTCGTACGGCCGTCGGGAAGTGGTTAAACAAATGTTTTCAGAAGGAGGTCAGCACTTAAAGGCCACTAAAGCATAGAACCAAATTTGATTAAAGTACTTCTGCATAGCATGGAGCACGAGAATCTCTTGGATGGATGTAAATGCTTGCCATAGACAATGGAGAACTGTGACTTCTTTGTGCTAGTGTTAAGTTGGTCCTTTTCAGCAAATTTTGCCCAAGGAAGGCTGGCAATCCAAACATCATGATAGGCAGACACAAGGGACCAAGGGTATTTTGCAAAGGACTGGTTGATTCTTTCAGTTTGTCCATTAGTCTGCAGTTGAAAGGACGAGGTAAATTGCAATGAGCTATCCAAAGACGTTTAGATGTTTTTCTAGAAGCAGAAGGTAAATTGGACCATGCAGTCCAAAACAATGTGGTTTGGCAGGCAATAAAGCCTGAAATTTTCCCGGGTGGGCACAAGGGCTGCTGCCGAATGGAGTGAGGGTAAGGGTAGGAAACATGTCATCTTTGAAATCTGGTCTACCACTATCCATATAACTGTACATCCATTGGATGGCTGGGTGCGTCTGCAGTGCTTACCTCGGGAAGAGATGGCACCAGGATGCAGAATGAGAAGAAGGCAAGCTTTGGACAATGTTCTGCTGGGAAACCTTGGTCCTGCTTTTCATGTGGATGTTGTTGTTGCTGACCTAGTACACTCCTTAATGGAAATGGTATTCCCTGATGACATTGGCCTCTTTTAGCAAGATAATGTGTTGACGAACACAGCAACGAGTTTGAGGTGTTGACTTGGCCTCCTATTTCTTCAGATCTCTATCCATCGAGCATCTGTGGGATGTGCTGGAAAAACAAGTCCAATCAATTAATGCCCCACTTTGCAACTTACAGATCTAAAGCATCTGCTACTGTTGGACTAGGTGCCAAATACCACAGTACACCTGCTGAGGTCTAGTGGTAAACCTGTCTACCTGTAAACTTGCGGCGGTGTAACGTAAAGCCGTCCGGCGCAAGCCCGCCTAATTCAAATGGGGCGTGTACCATTTAAATTACGGCGCCCCGACGTGTTTGTGAATGGCGACGTGCGTAACGTACTTAAGCCGAAAAAAAAAAAATTCAATTCGACGCGGGAACGACGGCCATACTTTAACATGAAAAACAAAACAAAAAACCCTAAGGTTGGCGCTGCGCTGAATTAATTGAGTGATAAAAAAGTGTAACAAAAAAATTAATAGTTATGTTAATGAAGAGCAGCTAGCATTAAATTGTGTACCACAATCATACAAACATAAAAACAAAAAGAGAATGCAGCGCTAATATGTGATGAATCAACAATATGGGTGAATAATTGGTGATGTCAACAGAAAAAAATCAATGATAGAAATGATCATTCCGAAGAATAAATAATTTAAGAAAATAAATAAAAAGAGAAAATCACCAAGCTACAAATAGTCCAGAAATTAGTGAATGATTGCACTTAATTTTCTCATAAATGTCCCACAAGTGAAAATGTGAAAAAACTAAAAAAGAAAAGATGACACAGAAAATCCATATAAAAAAGATCCATAAAGGTTTCCAAGACGGTGAAGATAGGGTGATGAGAGATGAAATTCCACACTGCACCCGTGCTTGTAAAAATGCCTGCTTACCGCAATTAAAGACTGTATCTCACCAGTCTCATAAAGCCTAGGGGAATTGAGGTATCCCACAACCCATCCACCTGGATGATCAGAGGGCTCAGCATAGAATCCGAACGGAACCGTGGATAATGAAAGAGAAAGGGATTCTCATAGCGTATAACGTTTAAAATCACAATAAGTATTTATTAAAGGTTGCACTTACAATTAAGTAGTGTATAATAGACAGTAACAAGCAGTCACAGGAAGGAATCCTTCTCCGATGCTTCAATACTACGATGCTTCCTCGCTACCAGGACTCACACACCGCTGGCGTTCAGGGCGAAAACGCGATGACGTCACAGCAACCCGACGATCGTTTCGTCTCAATAGGACATCTACAGGGGTTTGGCCGGATGACGACGTCAGCGCGCACAGTGTATAAATAGCAGAGGACTCCATCTTTGAGATGGGAAAGACATGCAAAGGCCCTAGTATTCAACTAAGGGCAAAATAATGTAATTGGTAGCGGGAAAGAGGGATCATTTCCGATCATTACGTAAAGCTAATCGGTCAACATAATAAAAATAAATTCTTATAGCATAAATTCTTATAGCATATAAGAAAAGGAACGCGGAAGTGTGTTTTTCATCCAGTAGGGTAGCATCGGGTAGCGGCAACTAAGTCTGATCGGAGAGGATCAATGTTGTGTCATAATTTAATACAATGTAAACAGTTAATATGCATTCTAGTTTACAAATTAAATATGCTTAAATTACAGTGTAAATTAGATAAAAAATTATGTAATTAATACAACAATATATTAACAGGTCCATATAGGACTGTGTACAGACATGCTTGCCAGTGCTTAATCACCGGAATGCATATAGTACTCATTATGGCGTCAGATATGCTTCTGCCATGCCAAAACAAAGTATGTCAGTGACTAGCGTGCCGGTGTTCAATCACCGGAATGCATGTAACAATCAGTACGGCATCAAGTTAACTGCAACCATACAGAAGTATAGTGCACGCCAATATTTATCAACAACATACATGAGTATAATAAATTATTAATAATAAAACCGTATAAAATTAACCCTAAATTAATCATGGGTCACATGATTTTAAGATAAAAATTTGTTAAGAAAATTAGTTAAAAAAATTATATTAGGAGTTATTAAGGAAACAGTTAATATCCCAATCGACATTTAGTCCGAAGGGAACAAAAGATTTTAAACAAAAAATCCAGCGAGTTTCTAGCCTCGATATGGCACGAACCATATTGGTACCTCTCCAATGAGGGCGGATGTTATCAATAGCAAAAAAGCTGGTCCCCTTCAAATCTCTCCCATGGTATTTGTCATAATGTTTAGAAAGATTATGTTTTGGGAACCCGCTCTTAATCCTACCTATGTGTTCACCAAGGCGAATATGCAGTTCACGTTTAGTGCGACCCACATATTGCTTCGAACATGGGCACTGTATCATGTACACCACATACTTTGTCGAACAGGTGATAAATGATTCGATCTCATGTGTTTTCCCAGTGACTGTAGATTGGAAATTCGTACATTTTCTTTCCTTAAAGGAATTGACCTTACAAACACTACATTTCCGGCATGGAAAGAAGCCCTTCAGAGATTGAAAGAAAACTACGTTTTTAGGAGGGTCGATGACATTGGGTGCTAAGTTCTGTCTTAATGAGGGTGCCCCTTTAAAAATCAGGAGTGGATTCTCAGGGATATGTGCCCCCAGGATCCTATCACTTCTAAGTATATCCCAGTGCTTCCTCAGGATTTTTTTAATTGAAAAGTGCTGATTAGAGTATCTCGTAGTCAGCGACCAACTGAATTTGTCCGAGGAAATAGCATTTGTTCTATTATTCCTTGTCAGGAGGGAATTTCGATCCATCTGTTCCACTGTAGTGATCGTCTCATTAATCTTCTCCTCTTGATATCCTTTATTTAAAAATCTTGATTTTAAAATATTGGATTGTTCCTGGTAGTCAACAATTTCTGTACAATTCCGTCTTATGCGCTGAAACTGACCCTTAGGTAACACAGAGTTACAGAGAGCATAAGGGGGAGGCGAGTAATCACACTCCCAGTTACATACCCCTGGATAATCGTTTTGCTCCCCTTTCTAATTATCACTTAGATCCCTGGGAAGAGAATGGGGTTACTTCACAGTACCCTAATGAGCCACCATTCCAAAGAGACTATTGTGTGAATCTGATAGCATTAATCCACCACGTTTTTTTCCCATGACACGGAGCCAAAGCAAGAAAGAGTACGACGACAGAGAGGCCTCAGAGGGGGGAGGCGAATCCGGGCCAAAGAGAGGAAACCAACGGACTTAGCTGGTATTTTCAACCTTAGTTCAGCTTCCTTAACAGTGGGCGAACAGAACATCTTGAGTCAGGGCCTCAAATTCGCCCCTCCCCGACAACTCAATAAATTTGAAACTTTTATTGATATTAACAAATTTATTAGAAAAATGAATATTAAGAGACATTTCATTTTAAATCCGATGGGGAATGGTACTCAAATTATTCACAAGATTCCTTCATCATTGATGCGACGTTCTGAAGCCTCCATGGGTAGTGGCACACCGATTACTAATGTCCCTATTCAGCATACCAATTTGAAGAATGCATCATTATTCAACCCCCCTGGTTTTGTGGCTCCAGCTATACAAGTATTTAAGGAACTTGTTACTAAGGACCTTCTGTCCTTGAAAGTCACTAAACCCAGGAGCGCTTTCTCGATTGAAACTAATATTAAAAAGATATGTCAGCGGAATGATGTAATAATCAGACCAGCCGACAAAGGCGGGGGCATCGTTATATTGGATAAGTCCCAATATATAGAGGAAATGAATCGTCAACTGTCTGATGTTTTAACATACACAGTTTTGCCCTCTAATCCAACAGCTAAATATAGGAAGGCATTAGCTAACATTATTGATCAGGGCCTCCAAAAAGGGATCCTTAATAAAAAAGAGCATGCCCATCTTATACCAATTACACCACGTGTACCTGTGATATACTACTTACCCAAAATTCACAAAAATTTGGTTAAACCCCCCGGCCGCCCAATTATTAGCGGCATCGATTCCGTCACCGCCAGAATAGGCAAATATGTAGATTATTTTTTACAACCACTGGTGAAAGCCACTCCAGCCTATTTAGGTGACACCACTGAAGTTCTGAATCTTTTGAAGAACTTTGAATGGAAGGAAGGTTACATTCTGGCCACGGCGGATGTGGCCTCTCTTTACACTGTTATCTCCCATCAACAAGGTCTGGAGGCAGTTAGCTTTTATCTTCATCAGGAATCTAATATACCGCATTTACAAAAGGAGTTTATTTTGGAATTATTACAATTTGCAGCTACCCACAATTATTTTTGGTTTGGAAGCACTTTCTTTCTTCAAATTTGTGGTGTAGCGATGGGGGCAAAATTCGCTCCTAGTTTAGCCAATCTTTTTATGGCTTACTGGGAGCGAGATGTGATTGATGTGCAGGCCCCGCCACAATTACGCCTTTGGAAACGTTACATAGATGACGTGATAGTGATATGGGAGGGTGACGTCACATCTTTAGAGGAATTTTTTTCTAGACTTAACTCTAATGACAGAGGAATCTCTCTCCAACATGACATCAGTATCTCCCATATTAATTTTTTGGATTTAAATATATTTGTAAAAAATGGAAAATTAAGTACCAATACTTTTTTTAAAGCAACCGATCGGAATGCCTTTATCCCTACCACGAGCTGTCATCATAATTCCTGGCTCACAGCAATACCTAAGGGTCAGTTTCAGCGCATAAGACGGAATTGTACAGAAATTGTTGACTACCAGGAACAATCCAATATTTTAAAATCAAGATTTTTAAATAAAGGATATCAAGAGGAGAAGATTAATGAGACGATCACTACAGTGGAACAGATGGATCGAAATTCCCTCCTGACAAGGAACAATAGAACAAATGCTATTTCCTCGGACAAATTCAGTTGGTCGCTGACTACGAGATACTCTAATCAGCACTTTTCAATTAAAAAAATCCTGAGGAAGCACTGGGATATACTTAGAAGTGATAGGATCCTGGGGGCACATATCCCTGAGAATCCACTCCTGATTTTTAAAGGGGCACCCTCATTAAGACAGAACTTAGCACCCAATGTCATCGACCCTCCTAAAAACGTAGTTTTCTTTCAATCTCTGAAGGGCTTCTTTCCATGCCGGAAATGTAGTGTTTGTAAGGTCAATTCCTTTAAGGAAAGAAAATGTACGAATTTCCAATCTACAGTCACTGGGAAAACACATGAGATCGAATCATTTATCACCTGTTCGACAAAGTATGTGGTGTACATGATACAGTGCCCATGTTCGAAGCAATATGTGGGTCGCACTAAACGTGAACTGCATATTCGCCTTGGTGAACACATAGGTAGGATTAAGAGCGGGTTCCCAAAACATAATCTTTCTAAACATTATGACAAATACCATGGGAGAGATTTGAAGGGGACCAGCTTTTTTGCTATTGATAACATCCGCCCTCATTGGAGAGGTACCAATATGGTTCGTGCCATATCGAGGCTAGAAACTCGCTGGATTTTTTGTTTAAAATCTTTTGTTCCCTTCGGACTAAATGTCGATTGGGATATTAACTGTTTCCTTAATAACTCCTAATATAATTTTTTTAACTAATTTTCTTAACAAATTTTTATCTTAAAATCCCATGATTAATTTAGGGTTAATTTTATACGGTTTTATTATTAATAATTTATTATACTCATGTATGTTGTTGATAAATATTGGCGTGCACTATACTTCTGTATGGTTGCAGTTAACTTGATGCCGTACTGATTGTTACATGCATTCCGGTGATTGAACACCGGCACGCTAGTCACTGACATACTTTGTTTTGGCATGGCAGAAGCATATCTGACGCCATAATGAGTACTATATGCATTCCGGTGATTAAGCACTGGCAAGCATGTCTGTACACAGTCCTATATGGACCTGTTAATATATTGTTGTATTAATTACATAATTTTTTATCTAATTTACACTGTAATTTAAGCATATTTAATTTGTAAACTAGAATGCATATTAACTGTTTACATTGTATTAAATTATGACACAACATTGATCCTCTCCGATCAGACTTAGTTGCCGCTACCCGATGCTACCCTACTGGATGAAAAACACACTTCCGCGTTCCTTTTCTTATATGCTATAAGAATTTATGCTATAAGAATTTATTTTTATTATGTTGACCGATTAGCTTTACGTAATGATCGGAAATGATCCCTCTTTCCCGCTACCAATTACATTATTTTGCCCTTAGTTGAATACTAGGGCCTTTGCATGTCTTTCCCATCTCAAAGATGGAGTCCTCTGCTATTTATACACTGTGCGCGCTGACGTCGTCATCCGGCCAAACCCCCGTAGATGTCCTATTGAGACGAAACGATCGTCGGGTTGCTGTGACGTCATCGCGTTTTCGCCCTGAACGCCAGCGGTGTGTGAGTCCTGGTAGCGAGGAAGCATCGTAGTATTGAAGCATCGGAGAAGGATTCCTTCCTGTGACTGCTTGTTACTGTCTATTATACACTACTTAATTGTAAGTGCAACCTTTAATAAATACTTATTGTGATTTTAAACGTTATACGCTATGAGAATCCCTTTCTCTTTCATTATCCACGGTTCCGTTCGGATTCTATGCTGAGCCCTCTGATCATCCAGGTGGATGGGTTGTGGGATACCTCAATTCCCATAGGCTTTATGAGACTGGTGAGATACAGTCTTTAATTGCGGTAAGCAGGCATTTTTACAAGCACGGGTGCAGTGTGGAATTTCATCTCTCATCACCCTATCTTCACCGTCTTGGAAACCTTTATGGATCTTTTTTATATGGATTTTCTGTGTCATCTTTTCTTTTTTAGTTTTTTCACATTTTCACTTGTGGGACATTTATGAGAAAATTAAGTGCAATCATTCACTAATTTCTGGACTATTTGTAGCTTGGTGATTTTCTCTTTTTATTTATTTTCTTAAATTATTTATTCTTCGGAATGATCATTTCTATCATTGATTTTTTTCTGTTGACATCACCAATTATTCACCCATATTGTTGATTCATCACATATTAGCGCTGCATTCTCTTTTTGTTTTCATACTTTAACATGGCTAGTGTAAAGTTAAGGCATGAAAAAGCAGCCTTAACTTTGCGACGGAAAAAACGACTTGCGACGGCAAGTCGTTTTTTCCCGTCGCAAAGTTAAGGCTGCTTTTTCATGCCTTAACTTTACACTAGCCATGTTAAAGTATGGCCGTCGTTCCCGCGTCGAATTGAATTTTTTTTTTTAAATGGTACACGCCCCATTTAACTTTGCGACGGGAAAAAACGACTTGCCGTCGCAAGTCGTTTTTTCCGTCGCAAAGTTAAGGCTGCTTTTTCATGCCTTAACTTTACACTAGCCATGTTAAAGTATGGCCGTCGTTCCCGCGTCGAATTTTTTTTTTTTAAATGGTACACGCCCCATTTAACTTTGCGACGGGAAAAAACGACTTGCCGTCGCAAGTCGTTTTTTCCGTCGCAAAGTTAAGGCTGCTTTTTCATGCCTTAACTTTACACTAGCCATGTTAAAGTATGGCCGTCGTTCCCGCGTCGAATTGAATTTTTTTTTTTTTCGGCTTAAGTACGTTACGCACGTCGCCATTCACAAACACGTCGGGGCGCCGTAATTTAAATGGTACACGCCCCATTTAAATTAAGTAACGCACGCGAGTAGCTTCGTGGATCGCCGTAAAAGCTAATTTTCATACCCGCCGCTGGAAAACGACGCAAACTCCACCCAGCGGCGGCCGAAGTATTGCAGCCTAAGATCCGAAGGCGTACGAAGCCGTAAGCCTGTCGGATCTTAGCCAAAAGCCGTCGTATCTTGTTTGTGAATCACAAATTAAGATACGACGCGGCAAATTTGAAAATATGCCGGAGTATCAGTAGATACTCCGGCGTATCTCTTTTGTGAATCTTGCCCATAGTTCTTTTGGGGTAAAAAGGTTGAGAAAGGTTGCTGTAGAGGATCTGTAAAAATATAAAATTGTTTATTACTTATTGTACAATGTTTTTTAGCCAGTTGGAAGTTCAATAGGAAGTTTCATGTTTGAACAGAGTTCTCCATTACAGCATGAACTGTAAGGCCGGGTACTAACGAGCAAACATGTACGATGAAACCGGTCTGTCGGACCGTTTTCATCGTACATGTCTGCCAGAGGGCTTCTCTACGATGTCTGTACTAACCATCGTACAGAAGTCCGCGCGTAAACAATACGCGGGGCGTGTCTGCGTCGTCGCCGCGGCGATGACGCGGCGACGTGGGCGGGCCTGCCATTTAAAGGCTTCCACGCATGCGTCGAAGTCATTCGACGCATGCGAGGGACGGCGGGCGCTCGGACATGTACGGTAGGTCTGTACTGACGACCGTACATGTCCGAGCGGGCAGGATTCCAGCGGACGGTTTTAAAACACATCCAGGAATATTTGTCTGCTGGGAAAAGGCCCGGCGGGCAAATGTTTGCTGGAATTCGGCCTGCTCGCGCCTACACACGACCGAACATGTATGCTGAAACTGGCCCGCGGACCAGTTTCATCGTACATGTTTGGTCGTGTGTACGGGGCCTAAAAGACGTTCATTTGTATGAACAGATATATGAGTAACGTGTCTATTAAATTTCCCCCGGCTCACACAGTACATAGTAGAGACTGGAGAGGAATCATTAGGCGGAAAGGGAAAGGTCAGCAAATCCCAGCCTCCTAAGTAACTGGATATTGATATTTTCCAAGCTTAGGTTAATTTTACACAATAGGTGTTACCAAATGTCTTATTTGCTGGGATAATTTATGAGAGAGAGTAGCAACAAATTGCTTGTGTCATGTGACCCTCTATAACAGATTACATGGAAGCGATTGGCCCCTCTGGCTGTTTGCCGTCTTATCTTTCTGAAGATTCCATTCCTTCCAACCTATATTATATAGTGGATATCCCCATGGACTCACTAACTGACTTTTTCCTGACATGATAATTTAGGTAATTGTTATCACCTACCTAGCTGAGGTCTGAATGTTCATAAAGCCTACAAAATGAAACATGACATTGGGAGTACATGACTAATGGATGTGCAGATTCCCGAGGCTCCAAATTTTTTCCCAAAAAGCTACAAGCAACAAAAAGAAACCCCCATCCTTATACTCTAAAATTGACCACTCGACACACACTCCTTTTTGGAGTCGAATGGCCATAGCAGCCATTTGTTTATCACAAAAAACATAATACAATACAGAAATTATTCAGCATACAATTTTAATGCATATAATACATCTTGCATAAACCGTTACAACAAAACAAACTGAGATTTTAAAGCATCCTAGTCTAGAGATCTTTGAAAGCCAATTATTTTCCTTAAATAGTTGTATCTGTACCCCATTAACCAAAAAAGGCCCCACGCCGTGTATTACGCCAGCTCAGGGACAATTCCACTTTACCTCCTTCAGATACAACCACCTATCGGAAAAACCATTGTTCCCATTTGTCTGGTTAGTAAGAGAAGGGACACCCATACCTCCAGATGGGCCCAACCCCCCTAAACCTCCATTAATTTCTCAACACCGCCTTCAAAGACCCCAAGACCCCATAGACCTCCCACTGCTACGACTTGAGAACGCCAGAAAATGAAAAATTCCCACCCATACCAATAGCCTAAAAACCCTGGGAACCCAAAAACACAAAAAAGGCATGAAGAAATAAAACAAAAATAAGATCCAAAAAAGGGGAGGGTGGGCGGGAAATTTGTTGTTTTTTCTTCTACCACGAGCTCCGACTGAAGCTGGTGGCCTAAGAAACACCCCTTACACTACCCCCCTTAGCAACCTCCCCCAACCACCTGACTGCCCTAACCCAAACAACATGTCCCAGCTAATCAGCATTTTTTGAAAAAAGAACTCCCCCCTACACCATACTCTACCTACTCCGCCTCACTGCCCCCCTTAATCATGCCGGCCCTCCTCCTAGTTGCACTCTTGATCCGGGCCTTTCTTTTAGGTTGAACTCTGAGGAGCATTATGCCGCGTACAGATGATCGGACATTCCGACAACAAAAGGAGCTCCCCAGTCTGGAGGGGGGGGGTTACCTTGGACCTGGGCTCCAGTGCAGTCGGAACGCATGAAGAGGTCCTGGACCTGAGGCACAAGAGAGAGCAAAGAGAGGCCAGCACGAGAAAGCACTACTTAGAGAGGACAAATGGTCACAGCCAAGAGGGCTGGTGAGTGAGGCACAGTTGGGAGGACTGGGCAAGTACTCCTGAGAGGACTGGGAGCTTGGAGTCTGAGATGGGTGCAAAACCAG
Organism: Rana temporaria; assembly: GCF_905171775.1. NCBI lineage: Eukaryota > Metazoa > Chordata > Amphibia > Anura > Ranidae > Rana > Rana temporaria. Next base: position 618,986,361 of record NC_053489.1, on the reverse strand, counting down.
AAATGTGGACTGTGTTGAAAGGGGTCGTGGAGAGAGGCAGCTGCAGGGCCTGAAGATGGCTTACTGGGCTCAGTAGCCATGTGTAGGACAGCTAGCACCAGAGACTTTCTATTTTTCTACATTCTAGGGGTCCGCAGTCCTTGCCTGCAAAGGGCAATTGCTGAAGGCCTGGCTGAGCCAATGTCAGGCCTAACCACTTTGCGATAGCTGTGCCTGAAGATTAGAGAGGAAGCGATATGCTGGATGAGAAAGACCTGGAGATTAGAGAGGAAGTGATGTGGAGGAGGAGAAATATAGTATATATACTGAACTGTATGTTGTTTTCCCAAGCTGTAAAGATGTCAGACGCCGGCAAACGTGATTTAACGAGGCTTAGGCCCCGTACACACCAGTTTCAGCGGACATGTTCGGTCGTCTGTACGTCCGACCGGACAATTTTCCGGCGGATCGGACAGGTTTCCAGCGGACAAATGTTTCTTAGCATGCTAAGAAACATGTCCGCTGGAAGCCTGTCCGTCGGACATGTTCGGTCGTCTGTACAGACTCACCGGACAGGTCCGATCGGCCACCATCCCTCGCATGCGTCGAAGTGATTTGGTGCATGCGTGGAAGCATTGAACTTCCAGGGCCGCGCACATCGCCGCGTCATCGTCGCGGCGACGGTGCGGCCACGTCACCGCGTATCGTGTAGCACTGGTGTGAACTATGCCATTGGAAATCATATACTGTAGTGTAACCTACTTTCCATGCGTTTTTTAATGATGCAGAAAAAAAAATGCACTGAGCTGCATGTGGTGTGAACTAGCCCTAAGACAAAAGAGGGGGAAAATGCACTGGGCTGCATCAAAAACGCACCTAAAACGCATCAAAACGCACCAAAAACAGGCATGCTGCAGAAAATCATCTGGGACGCATCCGGACTGTGTTTTTATGGTGTGAACTGGCCCTAAGAAAAAATAGGGGGGGGGGGGAATGCACTGGATTGCATCAAAAATGCACTGGAACGCATCACAAACATGCATGCAGAAAAGCATCTGGAACACATCCGGACTGCGTTTCAATGATGTGAACTGGCCCTGAACCCCACAAGTGAACTGTACCCAGTATAACAGAACTTTTTACAGCTGGGGCTATGGATGCTACAGATTTGTACTGACAGTACACCAACCCTAATAATAACTAACCTATTAATTATGATAAAGGCTTGATATTATAGATACAACAGGGAACACTATGGCCTGGATTCACGTAGAGCGGCGTATATTTGTGCGGGCGTATCGCATCTCATATGCGCTACGCCGACGTAACTCTAAGGCCCCATACTCACGACCAAACATGTCTGCTGAAACTGGTCCGCGGGCCAGTTTCAGCATACATGTTTGGTCGTGTGTAGGCGCGAGCGGGCCGAATTCCAGCATACATTTGCACGCCGGGCCTTTTCCCAGCAGACAAATATTCCTGGACGTGTTTTAAAACCGTCCGCTGGAATCCTGCCCGCTCGGACATGTACGGTCGTCAGTACAGACCTACCGTACATGTCCAGGCGCCCGCCATCCCTCGCATGCGTCGAATGACTTTGACGCATGCGTGGAAGCATTTTAAAGGCGGGCCGCCCACGTCGCTGTGTCATTGTCGCGGCGACACCGCGTCATCGACGCGGCGACACCGCGGACACGCCCCGCGTATTGTTTACGCGCGGACTTCTGTACGATGGTGTGTACAACCATCGTACAGAAGCCCTCTGGCAGACATGTATGGTGAAAACGGTCCGACGGACCGCTTTCACCATACATGTTTGTTCGTGTGTACCGGGCCTAAGGCCCCGTACACACGACCAAACATGTATGCTGAAACTGGTCCGCGGACCAGTTTCAGCATACACGTTCGGTCGTGTGTAGGCGCGAGCGGGCCGAATTCCAGCAAACATTTGCCCGCCGGGCCTTTTCCCAGCAGACAAATATTCCTGGACGTGTTTTAAAACCGTCCGCTGGAATCCTGCCCGCTCGGACATGTACGGTCGTCAGTACAGACCTACCGTACATGTCCGAGCGCCCGCCGTCCCTCGCATGCGTCGAATGACTTTGACGCATGCGTGGAAGCTTTTAAATGGCAGGCCCGCCCACGTCGCCACGTCATCGCCGCGTCATCGACGCGGACACGCCCTGCGTATTGTTTACGCGCGGACTTCTGTACGATGGTTAGTACAGCCATCGTACAGAAGCCCTCTGGCAGGCATGTACGGTGAAAACGGTCCAACGGACCGGTTTCATAGTACATGTTTGCCCGTGTGTACCGGGCCTGAGAGGCAAGAGCAGTATTCACAAAGCACTCGCTCCCTACGTTGCGCCAGCGTACCGTAAATTGGCCGGCGTAAGCCCGCCTAATTCAAAGTAGGAAGGAAGTGGGCGTGATCCATTTAAATGAAGCTTGACCCCATGCAAATGATGGGCCGAACGAACGTCGAATTTACTCCCTAAGATACGACGGCTCAATGCCTACGACGTGAACGTAACCTACCCCCAGCCCCATTCACGTACGACTTACGTAAACGACGTAAAATCCGACGGCTGTTCCGTCGTCCATACCTTTGCATGGGATGCGCCTCCTATAGGTGGAATAACTTTACGCCGGACGTACGCCTTACGTAAACGGCGTATACTACTGCGACGGGCGCAAGTACGTTCGTGAATCGGCGTATCTCGGTCATTTGCATATTCAACGCGTAAATCAATGGAAGCGACCCTTGCGGCCAGCGTAAATATGCGCCCATGCTCCGACGGCGTAGGAAACTTACGTTGGTCGGATGAAGCCACATTTCAGGCGCATCTTGCATTGAGAATCAGGCGCATAGATACGACGGCGCATCTGTGCACTTACGCGGCGTATCAGTAGATACGTTGGCGTAAGTGCTTTAAGAATCCGGGCCTATGTGATTATAGTGCTCCATTGATAACGTACTGTAGTTATGAAATTAAACATGGATTATGCTACTAAGTGTACTTTACAATGCAAATGAATATTAACATAGCTTGTTTCATCAGAGCGTCATGCATCACTGACTTAGTATAAATGGTTAAAGTACCCACAGTGTCATATAATTGAGAGCTACGATCAGAAACCCTCTTACACTGTGGGGGAATAAGTGAAGTGATTGCCAAGCACTGTGCAAGCTCTTGTCGTCAAGTAGCAGGGTGGTATGCATCATTTAGAGGACAAGTGACGGTGCTTATTGAAATGTGTGCGTGGGACTAATTACTAAACAGATTGAGGCAGCTTTTTGTTCTTCGGCTAATGTGGAACTACAAGTCCCAGCATGCCTTACTAAATCTTTAGCAACACATTTGTTTTTAAATGTCTGCTGAACTTCATTGTTGAGCTTTTATTTTAAATGTATGTTTAATAGAAAGTTTTCAACAGTCAGAGAAAAATATGCATTGTATACAGATATAGACAGGGCTTTTTTTCTCAAAGCATAGGTGCAGGAACTCACCTCTTCTGAGTTACTTCTTGTCTCCACCCCCTACCCACATCCGAGCACCATTCATTGGTTCCACCCCCTACCCACCTCTGAGCACCATTCATTGGTTCCACCCCCTACCCACCTCTGAGCACCATTCATTGGTTCCACCCCTACCCACCTCTGAGCCCCATTCATTGGTTCCACCCCCTACCCACCTCTGAGCACCATTCATTGGTTCCACCCCCTACCCAACTCTGAGCACCATTCATTGGTTCCACCCCCTACTCACCTCTGAGTACCATTCAGTGGTTCCACCCCCTACCCACCTCTGAGCACCATTCATTGGTTCCACCCCTACCCACCTCTGAGCCCCATTCATTGATTCCACCCCCTACCCACCTCTGAGCACCATTCATTGGTTCCACCCCCTACCCAACTCTGAGCACCATTCATTGGTTCCACCCCCTACTCACCTCTGAGCACCATTTATTGGTTCCACTCACTACCCACCTCTGAGCACCATTCATTGGTTCCACCCCCTACCCACCTCCGAGCACCATTCATTGGTTTCACCCCTTACCCACCTCTGCGCACCATTCATTGGTTCCACCCCCTACCCAACTCTGAGCACCATTCATTGGTTCCACCCCCTACTCACCTCTGAGCACCATTCATTGGTTCCACTCACTACCCACCTCTGAGCACCATTCATTGGTTCCACCCCCTACCCACCTCTGAGCACCATTCATTGGTTTCACCCCTTACCCACCTCTGAGCACCATTCATTGGTTCCACCCCCTACCCACCCCTTTTAGAGAATACAGAACCAAGTATTATTTTGTGGTGATAAATAATTTGTATTGAATTTGTTAATAACAAGAAAAAGCAGTAAAGTAGATCCCTTGCAGCCAGCATAAATAGATCCGTCCCAGCAACAATGGACCCAACAACAATGGCAGCAACAACAGATTTCCCAGAAGCCAGCCTAGCATCAATAGACTCTCCAACAGCCAGCAACAATAGAAACCTGCCTCAACAGGAGATCCCTTCAAGCAAAAATTGCACCCCTAGCGACATAAGTCCAACCAGCAGCAACAGATTCCCCACCAGCAACAATAGACCTCCTCAGCAACAATAGACTGGCACGCAAAAATAGATTCCCTACAGCAACAATTGATCCCCAACAGCCAGAAACATAAGACCCCTCCCTCAACAGAAGATCTCCTCCAGCAACCATTGAACCCCCCAGCAACAATAGATCCCCACCAGCAACAACAATAGATCCCCAGCAGCCAGCATCAATTACATTACAATTACATTACATTACATACTTTCAATGCCGGAGGTGCGGGAGGTGCAGGAGGTGCCGGAACTGCGTTCCCGCTGAAAAAAAGCCCTGGATATAGAACAAGACGTTTCAAATTCAGCCTTAAAGAAGTCTTGTCTCATACACGTGTAGCGCTACCCCCGAAGGAGCCGCTGATTGATTTGGGATTGGCGTATTAAGTTACCAAATTCTTCTGTCTAAGGGTGATACTTGTGAGTGTGGATAAAAGAACAAGTGTCCAGTCGGTAGCGTGAGTTTTCAATGCTTTATTCCAAGGCCAACAAGGCCAACATCAACATGACACACAGTAGAAAAGAAGGTTGATGAGTAGGAAGAACTTGTAGCATCAGGCCTTGGATATCAAAAAGCATAGAGAGCAAGCCTGCTCTCGGCACAAACAATTCAAAACGTCGCCACCCTCGCCAGGGTGGGTAAGTGCCCTTTGGACAGGCAATTAACTTGGACCTGGCAGCCAAAGGGTCGCTCGCAATAATCAGATCACTGGGAGGAAACAATGCCTCTGCCACAGGCGTAGTACATTTTCTTAGTATAATTGGAGTATAAGGATAGCGAATCCTCCCAGTAAGTCTTGTTCTACCGTGTTTCCCCGAAAATAAGCCCGGGTCTTATATTAATTTTGGCAACCTAAAACACACTAGGGCCTATTTTTGGGGGATGTCTTATTTTTTTACGGTATGTTCAATGATCTTAAAGTGGTTGTAACACAAAAAAATAAATAAAATACTTTTCCTTTAAAGCATAATAGAATGCATAGTGCTTCTGCTGTGTCAATTATGCATCTCCTGTGTCCCCTGTCTTCTCCCCCCTCCCTGTCAGATCAGGACCTAAAAAGCTTCTTAAAATCCATCCTTAAAGAATTATGCAATTACATTTAAAGGAATTGTGCCGATGTGGGGTGCAGTGTGTCTCCCTTTGTAATGGTTTTGTGGGCAATACCTTTCTTGCAGCTGACCTGGCGGTCGCATGGTCTCCCTTGGGCTCTTCTTCTCTGCTTCGGGATCCCCGCTCTGCTCCGTCCACTGGAAGGGAAGTCCGCAGGCGTCGGATGGGAGGAGAGCGGAGGAGGGGGGAGCCGGTGTCCCGCTGGCATCTGTCTGCTCCGTGCGCTGAGGAGGTAGGGGCTGCGGGCATCGGGCGCGAGGAGAGCAAAGAGGGGAGCCGCTGTCCCGCTGGCATCTGTCTGCTCTGTGCACTGGGGAGGGGGGGCTGTCGGCATTGGGCGGGAGAAGAGAAGAGGGGGGAGCCGCTGTCTCACTGGCGTTGGCCCGCTCCGTGGACTGGGGAGGGGGGGCAGGTGTCAGCCAGGAGGAGAGGAGAAGACCTCCGGCAATCATTCTGCAAGGTGGATTACGGTAAAAAAAAAATAACAAATTTTACTAGGGCTTATTTTCGGGGTAGGGCTTATATTGTAGCCCTCCCCGAGAATCATTCTAGGTCTTATTATCGGGGTAGGTCTTATTTTTGGGGAAACACGGTATATAGGATCACCTACTGACAGCAAAAGAAAAGTACCTGTCATGTAGCGCGGTGATCGGATCCCCGGTGGTTCGTCCAGGCCTCACAGACAACCTCTGTACTCAGGTTCTCCCGAGCCAATCCCCCACCGTTCAGCCTCCAGCTTAGGATCTGGAACCCAGCAAGCCGCTGGGGTCCCTTTCTTCATCAAAAGAAGGCTCCGCGAGGTGCACAGCCTCAACCAGGCCGGCCATGGGGATGGGGCCCGCCGATGCGCGCACCCTGAACGTGGATGCCGCACCTGGATCTCGAGCCCCGCAGACTACCACAAAAATGGCCGGTGCTCCAGATATACCCCCCGCCAGCATGCCCAAAGAGGGAAAACTCCTCTGATTGGCTGCTGGGGAAGGATGATTCTGTCAGAACACCTATAGCGCCAACTATCGCCCATTGGTGGCAGCGCACCCCTGGACACCCAGACTGACCCAAGAGGCAGTTCTGAACTGGCAACAGCACAAACTAACAATTAGTGAATGGGAGCAACTGAAATCTCAAACAGAGACAAATCTCAGACAAATTTTCAGATGACACTTCGCCTCTTCAACGCCTACTCCCGCGGGAGTGAGAACCCGGAAGCCGGGTGGAAAAGAATAATAAGACGGTATGTACAGCGAAAAAAAACAGCATACTGTACATGTCGGAAGTATGCTGGATGTAATGGTATATACTTGTTTTTAGGGTGAACCTCCGCTTTCAATACCATACACTTACCCCCCTTCCTGCCCAAGCCAATTTTCAGCTTTCAGTGCCGTCGCTGATTAAATGACAATTGCGCTGTCATGCTACACTGTACCCAAACAGGATTTTTTTTTATTTTGTTTCCACAAATAGAGCTTTCTTTTGGTGGTATTTGATCACCTCTGAGGTTTTTATTTGTTGTTAAGCAAATAAAAAAAAGACAGAAAATTTTGAAAAAAATACGTTTTTTTTTGTTTCCGTTATAAAATGTTGTAAATAAGTAAGTTTTCTCCTTCAATGATGGACACTGATAAGGTGGCACTGATGGGCACTGATGAGGTGGCACCAATGAGGTGGCATTGATAGGCGGCACTGATGGACACTGGTAGGCAGCACTGATGGGTGGCACTGATATGCAGCACTGATGGGCATTGATATGCAGCACTGATGGACACTCATGGGTGGCACTGGTGGGCACTGATAGGCGACACTGACGGGCACTAAAAGGCTGCACTGATGGGTACTTATGAGTGGCACTGATAGGTGGCACTGCTGGGCACTGATACGTGGCACTGATGGGCACTAATGTGCGCCACTGATAATTGTGTAAGCAGAGAATGGGGGGTGGGGCTGAGCCAGGTTGTGTGTGTCTATAGACACGCACAGCCCGACTTGGGAGTCAGCCCACACGCCTGCACCATAGTAAGCGTCTTGCTATGGGGCTAGACACAAAAGAGTATGAGCAGAAAGCGCTGGCGGGGACCCCAGAAGAGAAGGAAGGGGGCCACACTGTGCAGTTCCATTGCACAGAGCAGGTGAGTATAACATGTTTATCATGACTATGGGATTGAATAAGCCTTGTAACTGCTATACCAACCCCCCCCCCCCCCCCCCCCCCACCTGTAGTAACCACACCAAATTGGAATAAACTGCAATAGCAGCCTTTTTATTAAATAAAATATAAATAACCAATAATTAACATATAATAACATAAACCAGACCAGACAGTTTAGAGCCGCAAGGTCCTTATGGGCATAAAACCTCCCCAGGACAGTACCTGCTAGTCACTTCACCAGCCTCCAGCCGCAAAACTGCCAACTCAGAGACAACTAGCAAGTACGCATCCACCAACAGGGAGCCGTACTTCAGACGGGTCCCTACACCATACCTTTTGAACCTAAAAAGAACCTCGCACCCCTGCCAATAGCCACCTCTGACTAAATCAACCCCAAAATCCTCAACCAGCAAAAAACTCACTACATGTAGGGTGGGAGAGTGGGAAGTTCCTCCACTCGGCTGGACTAACTGAGCCTCCCCCTTCCGGAATTCCAACACATTCCCCCCTTTGCTCCACCCCGTCCAGCCTGATACTGCCCCTGTATAAACCTGCTGCTAGTACCGTGTGCCACGCCCCCATAACCCCTGCCATGCCGGCCCTGCGTCAATGCTTTTTTGTTCTTTTACTCCGGGCCTCGCTTTTTAATAAAAAAAAAATTGCATTTAGAAATGCGTGACACTGGCTTTTTTTTCAGAACTGCATAGTGAATTTGTTTTCTACAGTGAAAATAAATCTTATCTTATTTTATCTTATCTTACACCTTCCTGCCTCAAAGCAACTTCCTGTCCTAGGGGGACAACGCACATCACTGACCATTTTGTGTCTATGAAGAGGCTGAATTGTCACCCTAAAAGGGGACCACAGAACACCTTCATAGCTTGAGGGTGTGTGTTCGGAAGTTCACAGAAAGAGTTGGGAATAACGCTAACCAATTACAGTGCAGAAGAGGCTGAGAGCACAGAATCAGCTCATAAGATTCTTGGCATCTGTTATTATTCGCTAAGTGGATTGCACAGCTTCCTATGCTGGTTAACATATTTTTACTGCACACTTTTCTAAGCCCCCTTTTACTGTGTGTTAAAATAATTTATCCACATTCTGTTTTTGCTGCAGCATATACAGTACAAGTCCTTTACCAACCAATAAACTGTTCTTCTGTGTATGTCTTCTTATGTCACTGCTAAGGTCTGTCTGGTTAAAAACAATGGGCCAGATTCAGGTAGATCCGCGCAATATTTGCATGGGCAAAGGGCAACGATTTTTGCTCTGCGCCCACGCAAATATTTTGATTTGCCCGCGATTCACGGAGCAGTAGCTCCGTAAATTGCGCGGGCGCTATGCTAAATAGCCCGGCGTAAGGGCGCCTAATGTAAATGATCCCGCCGGGGGTGGGAATCATTTAAATTAGGCGCGCTCCCGCGCCGAGCGAACAGCGCATGCTCCGTCGGGAAACTTTCCCGACGTGCATTGCGGCAAATGACGTCGCAAGGACGTCATTTGCTTCTAAGTGAACGTGAATGGCGTCCAGCGCCATTCACGAATCACTTACGTAAACGACGTGAAATTTAAATTTCACGAGCGGGAAGGGCGGCTATACTTTAGCATTGGCTGCCCCTGCTATTAGCAGGAGCAACCTTGCGCTAAAGTCGCTGTACGGAAACTCCGTACCTTGCGTGCGCAGGGCCCGCGCAACTTTTGTGAATCGGTGGTAGTATGCAATTTGCATACTATACGCCGATCACAATGGCCGCGCCCCCTAGCGGACAACGCAAGAATGCAGCCTGAGATATGAAGGCATAAGGAGGCTTATGCCTGTCATATCCTAGGCTGCAGTCCGCGTAGCGATGTTCCTGAATCAGGGGCATTCGCTACGCGGGAGCAAAACAGCTATTGCGACGCGCAACCTATGGTTGCGCGGGCGCAATAGCCTCTTGAATCTGGGCCAATAAGTATAGAGCACATATTTAAAGAAATAGCAGAAGCTGTCTGCTTTCAGGCTCTCTTGTTATCAGATTAAAACACCATGTGGGCTAGAGTTAACTAACAGAAAACTAACATTGCACATCGCCCTAAACACACCATCCCCACTGTGAAACACTTTTCTTCAGCAGGGACAGGGAAGCTGGTCAGAGATGATGGGAAGATGGATGGAGCCAAATACAGGGCAATCTTAGAAGAAACCTGTTAGGCCATGTACACACGGCCGGGAATCCCGTCAGGAAAAAAACGTTGGTTTTCCTGACGGTATTCCTGGCAAGCTTGTCTTGCAAAGCCGTGCATACAGACGGCCATTCAAAAGAACCACCGTTCTTTTGAATGGCAAGAACGGAGTGTAGGGTGACCACGTGTCCTGGATTGCCCGGGACAGTCCCGCATTTTGCAGGTCTGTCCCGGGCACCTTCATTCCAGGACAATACAGTGTCCCGGAATGAAACTGACACAGCCACCCCCCGGGCCAATCTGATGCCCCCAAAAAAGGCCGCCACATCACCACTTTACTCACTGACAGTACCTGTCCTGGCCGGGAATGCCTGGAGGAGCACAATCCCCACCCCCTGCGTGTGATTGGAGAAATCAGAAATCCCGCCTCTTGTGTCCAATCACTGTGCTGTGATTCGTTACAGCACAAGCTGATTTTTGGGAAGGTCGGGTGTCCCTGAGTGGTAGTTTGGAAATGTGCTCACCCTAACGCAGTGACGTCATCGACTTTGACGAGCCGGTGCTCATCACATTCGATGTCGTCGCCGCCATCTTGCTATACCCCACACTAAACTTGTATGCTACCGCGCATACGTCAAACTCTTATCGAGCATGCGTGGGTTTACCTGGGACAGGTAAGCATACAGACGACCGGTTTTCTTGGCAGGAAACACTCTGCCGGGAATCCAGATGGGAAAATAGAGAGCAGGGTTCTCTATTTTACCGTTGGGATTCTCGGCTGTTTTCCTGACGGGAAAACTGCTAGGGAGCATACACACGGCTGGGATTCCTGGCCAAATGCTCTCCTGGCAGTTTTCCTGCCGGGAAAACCGGTCGTGTGTACTGTGTACGAGGCTTTAGATTCTGCAAAAAGACTTGAGACTGGGGCGTAGATTCACCTTCCAGCAAAAAACAAAACAAAGCATATGGATTGTTCTATGTCTCTGAGGCCGAGTACTCACGGCAGGACATGTCCGATGAAAACGGTCTGCAGACCGTTTCCATCGGACATGTCTGGCCGGGGACTGCCCGGGGACTTCTGTTCGATGGCTATACACACCATCGAACAGAAGCCCGCGCGTAAACATTACGCGGGGCGTGTCCGCGGTGTCGCCGCGTCGATGACGCGGTGTCGCCGCGACAATGATGCGGCGACGTGGGCGGGCCGCCTTAAAAATGCTTCCACGCATGCGTCGAAGTCATTCGACGCATGCGAGGGATGCGGGCGGCAGGACATGTACGGTAGGTCTGTACAGACGACCGTACATGTCCGGGCGGACAGGTTTCCAGCGGACTGTTTTAAAACAAGTCCGGGAAACAGTTGTCCGCTGGAAACCTGTCCGATCCGTCCCAAAATGGTCCGCTCGGGCCAACACACGGCCAAACATGTCTGCTGAAACTGGTCTGCGGACCAGTTTCAGCAGACATGTTTGGTCGTGAGTACGGGGCCTGAGTGTCTGAGAGGTGAATGCCAGGCACCCTGATGTTTAGGCAGGGTTGCTCTTAAATTTACTTGCCAGGTGTAGTTGCCTTAGCTAATTGCTAGGGACCAATTGATTTAATCCTCAGTCTGGGATTGCTGCACTTCTCTCTTCTGTCGCTAGGTAGCCTGGTACCCAGGCCCAGATTTACTCCCTTTGCCGCCCCAAGGCCAGGTCCTTCAATGCTGCCTGCGCAGTACAGGGGGGACATTATCCGCCAGGGACTTTTTCGTCAGGACACTGAGAAGCGGGGGGGGGGGGGGTGTTGCTGCCAAAAATGACATTGAGCATTGGGGGGTGCTGCTGCCGAAAATGACATTGCTGCTGCCAAGAACTATCTCACCTCCTCTTCCCTCTTCCCTTTTTTCTCCTCTCACCATCCGCGTGACAGGGGGGAACTCCCGATATGAAAGTAAAAGTGTCCTCTCCTCTCAGCCGCAGTGCCACCCCTGCACCCACTGCCGCCCCGAGGCCTGGCCTTGTCTGGAATCCGGCCCTGCTGGTACCTGGCAGCATTAGATAAGACAAGGGCAAATGCAAGGACAGAATAGGAGTATGTGGGGTATCTCAGCCAATGGGCAGGGGTTTTCTTAAATCTGTTGGCCTGCTGGGAGAGCCTATATATTTGGGTGGAGTCAGGGGATCGGGGTTCTGTGCCACCTGTACGGCTGTCTGGGTGGACGTGTGTTGTGCTGCCCCGGGCTGCTAGGCCAAAGTGTCTCGAGGACATCTAGCTTCAAGGCCAGCCGGAGAACCTGTCATAGTCAGCTGTATTGGGGAAGATTTTGCCACTAAGAGCCCAACCACCTTATTACCAGGGACCCCAGTGAGTCTAGTGAGAGAGACTGGGAGCTCAGTGGAGTGAAGATTTGCAAGAAGTGATTGTAGAGGAAATACAGAAGTTCGTTACAACTTGTGTTATAAGACTGTTGCCATTGGAGACAGCGATATTGCATATGCAGATGTGGTGTCCTGCTGGGTGCCTTTCCCTGCAAGGCTGTCCACCTGTAGAGTTCTCGGAGTCTGCAAATTAACATTGCAACTATCTAAGGGTGTCCTGGCCCTAAATCCTCTCTCCCACAGTTCTGTTAAAGGGACAATAAATCTCTTTGCATTCAAGAAGTGTCTGGTGCCCATGAATCTACCTTGCATTACACCCACCATGCCTTGTCTTGACCCACTCTACATAGAAGGATGTCAGCTCTCTCTGACTTCCTGACACCTTTAGGCCTCTAGGGGTCAGGGCCCTTGCTACATAGTGCAGAAACTTCTTTTTCTAATCAGTGTGTCACCGCAAAGTCGGTGTCACACCGATTTGAACAGTATCCAACGATAGGGTGTGACTGTGACCTGTCAAATCCAGGTGGTGCTGCAGGATTTGGGGGGGGCACAGGCGGCCCCCTTCAGGTCTGCACTCACCCTATGGCGGAGCTCCCCTGGACTGTCTGGTGCTGCAGCTTCTGTCTCCACCCTATCTTCTTTCTAGGTTCTGAATGGCTGGGAAGCCAGAAGCCAATGTTGATTTGCTGGCATCGCAGGGTGGGAGGGCTCGTGGCACAGTGCTCTGCGCCCCGAGGAGAATATAGAACTGGCCAATTGAGGCCTTAGGATGTCGTCACGAGACTGAGAGGGGGTGACGGACCTGGTAGAAACCTATTGGTCTGGCACCACACACAGTGCACAGCCACACAGATGGTACGACCTGGGAGGCGGTGCTGCAGGCTTGGGTGGTGGGGGGCTGCGCCCCTTGTGAACTGGTTGCCACTGGTCAAATTGCATGACAAGTTGCACCGGTTGAACAGGGGCTAAAGGAAACTTTCCAAAATTAGATTTTTTAACAGAATCACAGCACCAGAAAAGTTTTGCTAACGCTTTATTGAATGTATTTCTCTGCTGTAATAAAAAGTCTGCGTGTTCACTCATTTTTAATTTTTATTTGAAGTTGAACTTATTTTGATCCTTGTGGGCACTTATACAAAGAGGAAAATCGCGTCGTCATGGTGCTAGTGGGTATTGCCATGTAGGGCAGCCGCGCTCCAGCGTCCGTCGGCCATCTTTGATGTGGGCAGACAATGATGACGATCCTAGCTGTCAGTTCAGGTAGCTCTCGCCGTCACCTCCCGTCTCTGTTCGCTTTATAACAGTATAAGGTATGGGAACAGACACGAAGTTGTCACCTACAGGAGCCAGACATGGCCGCCCCCCGCACACAGGTATCGCGAGAACTCAGCGCGGGCACTGATACACCGCCTCACAGCGCCAGAGGGGGGCCTCGCAGCTTTTTTTTTAGGTGTCCTCATAAAATGCCTGTTCGCGATGTTTTTTTTTTCTCAAGATGGCGTCGATGAGGGAGAGTGACACCGGCCTGTGGCTTCACAACAAGCTGGGCTCGGCGGACGAGCTCTGGGCTCCCCCCAGCATCGCCTCGCTGCTTACCGCCACCGTCATTGACAACGTGCGCCTGTGTTTCCACAACCTCTCCTCCGCCGTCAAGCTGAAGCTGCTGCTGGGGATGCTGCACCTCCCGCGCCGCACCGTGGACGAGGTGAGACTTCCGAACTACAAGGCCCAGCGGTTCCTGCCTGTCACGCGACCCCTGGGCCGTAGAGCTTACAGTCTAGGGCTGTCAGAGGCGGAAGTCCGTCTTGCAGAACGTTCCTCAGGTGGCGATGAGCGATTCAGACACTTCATTGGTACTTCCCTCCCCGCCTATAGATTATCTGTCTATGGATGACAGCCACAAGTTGGGATCAATTTCTCATTGAAATCAAAGGAGACGCATCAAAAATAAAAGCCCCGGTGTGTCAGAGAGAGCGCCCCCCCATGTGCGTCAGAGAGAGCGCCCCCCCATGTGCGTCAGAGAGAGCGCCCCCCCATGTGCGTCAGAGAGAGCGCCCCCCCATGTGCGTCAGAGAGAGCGCCCCCCCATGTGCGTCAGAGAGAGCGCCCCCCCAGGTGCGTCAGAGAGAGCGCCCCCCCAGGTGCGTCAGAGAGAGCGCCCCCCCAGGTGCGTCAGAGAGAGCGCCCCCCCATGTGCGTCAGAGAGAGCGCCCCCCCATGTGCGTCAGAGAGAGCGCCCCCCCAGGCGCGTCAGAGAGAGCGCCCCCCCAGGCGCGTCAGAGAGAGCGTCCCCCCTGGCGCGTCAGAGAGAGCGCCCCCCCAGGTGCGTCAGAGAGAGCGCCCCCCCAGGTGCGTCAGAGAGAGCGCCCCCCCAGGTGCGTCAGAGAGCGCGCCCCCCCAGGTGCGTCAGAGAGAGCGCCCCCCCAGGTGCGTCAGAGAGAGCGCCCCCCCAGGCGCGTCAGAGAGAGCGCCCCCCCAGGCGCGTCAGAGAGAGCGTCCCCCCTGGCGCGTCAGAGAGAGCGTCCCCCCTGGCGCGTCAGAGAGAGCGTCCCCCCTGGCGCGTCAGAGAGAGCGTCCCCCCTGGCGCGTCAGAGAGAGCGTCCCCCCTGGCGCGTCAGAGAGAGCGTCCCCCCTGGCGCGTCAGAGAGAGCGTCCCCCCTGGCGCGTCAGAGAGAGCGTCCCCCCTGGCGCGTCAGAGAGAGCGTCCCCCCTGGCGCGTCAGAGAGAGCGTCCCCCCTGGCGCGTCAGAGAGAGCGTCCCCCCTGGCGCGTCAGAGAGAGCGTCCCCCCTGGCGCGTCAGAGAGAGCGTCCCCCCTGGCGCGTCAGAGAGAGCGTCCCCCCTGGCGCGTCAGAGAGAGCGTCCCCCCTGGCGCGTCAGAGAGAGCGTCCCCCCTGGCGCGTCAGAGAGAGCGTCCCCCCTGGCGCGTCAGAGAGAGCGTCCCCCCTGGCGCGTCAGAGAGAGCGTCCCCCCTGGCGCGTCAGAGAGAGCGTCCCCCCTGGCGCGTCAGAGAGAGCGTCCCCCCTGGCGCGTCAGAGAGAGCGTCCCCCCTGGCGCGTCAGAGAGAGCGTCCCCCCTGGCGCGTCAGAGAGAGCGTCCCCCCTGGCGCGTCAGAGAGAGCGTCCCCCCTGGCGCGTCAGAGAGAGCGTCCCCCCTGGCGCGTCAGAGAGAGCGTCCCCCCTGGCGCGTCAGAGAGAGCGTCCCCCCTGGCGCGTCAGAGAGAGCGTCCCCCCTGGCGCGTCAGAGAGAGCGTCCCCCCTGGCGCGTCAGAGAGAGCGTCCCCCCGCGCGTCAGAGAGAGCAGCTCCCCCGGCGCGTCAGAGAGAGAGCTCCCCCGGCGCGTCAGAGAGAGAGCTCCCCCGGCGCGTCAGAGAGAGAGCTCCCCCGGCGCGTCAGAGAGAGAGCTCCCCCGGCGCGTCAGAGAGAGAGCTCCCCCGGCGCGTCAGAGAGAGAGCTCCCCCGGCGCGTCAGAGAGAGAGCTCCCCCGGCGCGTCAGAGAGAGAGCTCCCCCGGCGCGTCAGAGAGAGAGCTCCCCCGGCGCGTCAGAGCGAGCTCCCCCGGCGCGTCAGAGCGAGAGCTCCCCCGGCGCGTCAGAGAGAGCGCACCCCCCCCCCTGGTGCGTCAGAGAGAGCGCCCCCCCCGGTGCGTCAGAGAGAGCCCCCTCGGTGCGTCGGCGAGAGCGGGCCCCCCCTCGGTGCGTCGGCAAGAGCGGGCCCCCCCTCGGTGCGTGAGAGTGCCCCCCCCCTCGGTGCTTGAGAGAGCGCCCCCCCCCCCGGTGCGTGAGAGCGGGGTCCCCCCGATGCGTGAGATAGGGGGCCCCCCCTCCCGGTGCGTGAGAGAGAAGCTCCCTTGGTGAGAGAGAGGCCCCCCCCCCGGTGCGTGAGGGGCCCCCCCGGTGCGTGAGAGAGAGTTCCCCCCCCCCCCCGGTGCGTGAGAGAGTCCCCCCCAGTGCATGAGAGAGGGCGCGCCCCCCCCCCCCCCTTGTGCGTCAGAAAGCGTGCCCCCTGTGCAAGGTGCTGTGTCTAGAATGTCGGTGTACGAGGTGACGCTTTTCCATGGATTCAGAGAAGGTTTGCGCTTACCTGTGTGATAAAATGTGATAGGCATTGCGTCTGTTTTAGCGCATTGCACTGTTCAGTTTTTTTTTTTTTCTTTACATTGATTTATGTATTTAAGTACAACTAAAGCCCCCTGCAGATGTCCAGTAGTGGGAATGCGCGTTCCACTCATGTATGTTTGTGTGTGATTTGTGTGACTTCACATCAATTGCCTGCTCTGCATAGGTTTGTCACGCTAGAGAAACTCGGGTACCAAATGATGGCACTGAGCCAGGCGTGAGGGGGGTGTTTTTTTTTTTTTTTTTTTTACACTTTTCTCAGCAAATTGGACTGCGTTTTGTAGCGCAGTTATGAATGAATGGCACCCAAACCTGTTTTAGTACAATTTGATTCCAGGTTGCTAAATGTAAATGGAATGTAAACCTGATTTTTTTTATTTTGTATTGTACAGTATAGGATTTTATGTCATCTGTGCCCGGTCTTTCCACGAAGAGTTAATCCAGCTCTGAGCAATCCTCTTATCTTTTTTCAGTGAGATAAAAACTGACAGACAGAAATAGGAGACGGTTCTTCCCCCTTGCTGTGATTGACAGGTGATTTACATATCTCATGCAGGAGCCTGAGAGAGACATTCTGTGTACTTCAGATCCCCTCCTCCTTTCTTCTCCAGCTCTCCCAAGATTGGCTGCTCTACACCTCAGCATGATTGGGCATGCTGAAGTCATGTGGTGACTTTTCTGGGTTTTGACTGGATGTTAGTGATCATAGCAGAGGTTTGGTGTAATACACAGGAGAAAATGTATGTTGACAAGGAGATTGTAGAGGTGGGCGGGGAGTCTAGTGACATCATGACTCCACCCATGAGCTCCAGACAACAGATCCACCCACAGAATCTGCAGTTTTTCAGTTCTTATAGCAGACAGAGGGGAGACATTTGACAGGTAAAGGATACATGCAGGAGGCATCTATATCCTTTTAGATCAGAGTGTGTTTACATCCACTTTAAAAGGTAAGTTCACCTTTCTAAAAAAAACTAAAACAAATTTACTGTGCCCCCAAGGTGCTTACAGCCTGTGGTCCCTAACTTCCATTCATACATACAGAGTAGGGCCAATTTAGACAGGAGCCAATTAACCACTTGCCTACTGGGCACTTGAATCCTCTTCCTGCCCAGACCAAATTTCAGTTTTTAGCGCTGACGCTCTTTGTATAACAATTGCGCAGCCATTCAACACTGTAACATTGAGCCTTCTTTTGGGGCTATTTAATCACTGTTTTTTTTTTTTTTTGCTAAAAAAAAGAATGAAAAGACTAAAAAATAAAAAACTGTTTTATAGTTCGTAATAAAATTTGGAAAACTGGCAATTTTTCTCCATTGATGGGCAGCACTGGTGGGTACTGATAGGTGGCACAGATGAGGCAGACGGGGCTCCCTGTGTAAGGGACCGATGGTTTTATTTTATTTTTTCCTTGGGCTGATGGTGTGAGGGGGAAAAAAAAAAATCAGATTACCAATCTTCTGTTTACATCACGTGATCAGTTCTCATTGTCTGGCATGGTAAGGGGCCAGGATCGGTCCCTTACTCCTGATCTGTGATCAGCCAAGTCTCATAGACTGTGATTACGGAGCGTGCTGCGTGCAACCCGCAGGTACGTGCAGACAGCGCGTGCTCAGGAGAATGTCTATCAATGCCCTCCTGGCAATTAAGGCTGTAGTTGTCTTTTAGCTATAGTGCGGGCAGCAAGAAGTTAACCTACCAGCATGTCTTTGAAAAGTGAGGACAGAGACTGATGTAATATATATATATATATATATATATATATATATATAATTTAGTGTGTGTGTGTGTGTGTGTGTGTGTGTGTGTATATAAAAAGTCTACACACCCCTGTTGAATGTCAGGTTTCTGTGGTGTAAAAAATGAGACAAAGATAAAATACTTTCAGAACTTTTTCCACCTTTAGACCCCTTTCACACTGAGCTGCCCATAGTGTTGGTGGTAAAACTCCACTATGGGCAGATTTGCGGCGCATTTCAGCCGCTAGTGGGGCGGTTTTACCCCCGCTAGTGGCCGAGAAAGGGTTAAAACTGCTCGCAATGCGCTGCTGCAATGCATTTCGAGCGGTATAGCCGCGCTGTCCCATTGATTTCAATGGGCAGCAGCGGTGAAGGATCGGTAAACACATCGCTCCTTCGCTGCTCCAATGATGCTGCTGCAGGACTTTTTTTTTACTGGTGCAGCTGTTTGAGGGCGGATTGCAGGCACTATTTTTAACGCTATAGCGCCTGCAATACGCCCTCAGTGTGAAAGGGGTCTTAATGTGGCCTATAAACTGTACAACTCAGTTGAAAAACTAATTGAAATCTTTTTGGGGAAGGAGTAAAAATAAAATAATGTGGTTGCATAAATTTGCACACCCTCTTATAATTGGGGATGTAGCTGTGTTCAGAATTAAGCAATTCCATTCAAACTGATGTTAAAGCGGAGGTTTGCCCAAAAAAATTATAATTAAAAAAAACAGCAGCTACACATACCGCAGCTGCTGGATTTTAATAATGGGACGCTTACCTGTCCTGTAGTCCAGCGATGTCGGTACTGCAGCTGATGTTTCCAGCTGTCGGGTGCTGCCATTGCGGGTAAGGGTACCCGGCAGTGTAGCCTTTCGGCTTCACGCCGGGAACCCTACTGCGCATGCACGAGGCCTGCTCCTCTCTCCTATTGGCCCCAGCCATGACGTCAATACCCATGGTTGAGGCTCCTGGAAGTGGGAAAGAATACCTGTCAAAGACCAAGCCAATTGTGGCACCGGAGGGGGGGAGGAATTGAATAAGCGGAAGTTCCACTTTTGGGTGGAACTCTGCTTTAAATAGGAGTCAGTACACACCTGCCATTGTTTAAAGTGCCTCTGATTAACCCCAAATAATGTTCAGCTGTTCTAGTAGGCCTTTCCTGACATTTTCTCAGTTGCATCCTACAGCAAAAGCCATGGTCCACAGAGAGCTTCCACAGCATCTGAGGGATCTCATTGTTAAAAGGTATCAGTCAGGAGAAGGGTACAATAGTTTCCAAGGCATTAGATATACCATGGAACACAGTGAAGACAGTCCTCATCAAGAGGAGAAAATATGGCACAACAGTGAAAATATTATACAACAGAAGAAAACTGGTCAGGGAGGCTGCTAAGAGGCCTACAGCAACATTAAAGGAGCTCCAGGAATATCTGGCAAGTACTGGCTGTGTGGTACATGTGACAACAATCTCCAGTATTCTTCATATGTCTGGGCTTTGGGAGTGGCAAGACGGAAGCCTTTCCTTACAAAGAAAAACATCCAAGCTCAGCTAAATTTTGCAAAAACACATCTGAAGTCTCCCAAAAGCATATGGAAAAAATGTGTTATGATGAAACCAAGGTTGAACTTTTTGGCCATAACTCCAACAGATATGTTTGGCGCAAAAACACTGCACGTCACCAAAAGAACACCATACCCACAGTGAAGCATGGTGGTGGAAGCATCATGCTTGGGGCTGTTTTTCTTCAGCTGGAACAGGGGCCTTAGTCAACGCAGAGAGAATTATGAAGAGTTACAAATACGAGTCAATATGGGCACAAAACCTTCGGGCTTCAGCTGCTAAGCGGAAAATTAAGAGAGACATTATCTTTTAGCATGACAACGACCCAAAGCATACATCCAAATCAACAAGGGAATGGCTTCACCAGAAGATTACAATTTTGGAATGGCCCAGCCAGATCCCAGACCTGAATCTGTGGGGTGATCTTAACTACTCGCCGACCGCTCACCGTCGTTATACTTCATCACTTTAAAGATGAATATCTCGGTAACGGCAGCAGCTGCTGCCACAATCGAGATATTCATCTCTTCAGTGGGCGGTCTGGTACACGATAACGGCGGTCTCCGCGGCGGATTTGCCGCGAGATCGCCGTTATCGGTGGCGGGAGAGGGCCGCTCTCCCCCACCCTCTGCCGCTTACCGTAGCCGTCGGTAGCGGCGGAGGCGATCGGGACCGTTCGGCTGGTGACTGGGGACGAGACTGAAGGAAAAATCTCCTTCACCCGTCCCCATAGCTCTGCTGAGCGGAAGTGACGTCAAAACGTCAGTCCCGCCCAGCGTCTTAAAGCAACATTTTTTAATTTATTTTTTGTCATTTGAAAAAATTACATTTCCAAATATTTTTTTTTTTTTTTTTGCATTTAAGCCTAAATATGAGATCTGAGGTCTTTTTGACCCCAGATCTCATATTTAAGAGGACCTGTCATGCTTTTTTCTATTACAAGGGATGTTTACATTCCTTGTAATAGGAATAAAAGTGATAATTTTTTTTTTTATTTCAGTGTTAAAAATTGTAAAGCGCCCCGTGTAAATTTAAAGTGCCCCGTCGAGCTTGCGCGTAGAAGCGAACGTATACGCGAGTAGCGCCCGCATATGAAAACGGTGTTCAAACCACACAAGTGAGGTATCGCCGCGATCGTTGGAGCGAGAGCAATAATTCTAGCTCTAGACCTCCTCTGTAACTCAAATGCAACCTGTAGAATTTTTTAAACGTCGCCTATCGAGATTTTTATGGGTAAAAGTTTGACGCCATGCCACGAGCGGGCGCAATTTTTAAGCGTGACATGTTGGGTATCATTTTACTTGGCGTAACATTATCTTTCACAATATATAAAAAAATTGGGCAAAAATTAATTGTCTTATTTTTTTATTTAAAAAAGTAAATTTCTTCCAAAAAAAGTGCGCTTGTAAGACCGCTGCGCAAATACAGTGTGACAAAAAGTATTGCAATGACTGCCATTTTATTCTCTAGGGTGTTAGAAAAAAAAATATATATAATGTTTGGGGGTTTTAAGTAATTTTCTAGCAAAAAAAAATGTTTTAGTCTCGTAAACACCGAATCTGAAAAACAGGCCCGGGGCTAAAGTGGTTAAAGCGGTGGTTCCCCCTTAAAAACAACTTTTTCTTATTCCACTGCCCCCCCACATTCCATCACGATTAAGGCTCTTATTATTTTTTTCCTGCTGTACATACCTTACTACAGCATATTCACCCGTGCATCCGGGTTGCGAGTCCTGCGGGAGTGGGCGTTCCTCACATACTGTTGATTGACGTTTTGCCCAAAAACGAGCTCTCCCTCTGTCGCGTAAGCCGCGTCACGATTGGCGAAAGGAGCCGAACGGCGATGCGCATGCGCAGTATAGCGCCGACTCGCCGTTCGGCTCCTTTCGCCAACCGTGACGCGGCTTACGCGACAGGGGGAGCTCGTTTTTGGGCAAAACGTCAATCAACAGCAAGTCGTTTTTAAGGGGGAACCACCGCTTTAAGAGAGCTGTGCACAGGAGATGACCTTGCAATCTGAAAGATTTGGAGGGTTTTTGAAAAGAAGATTGGGAAAATATTGCCAGGTCAGGATGTGCCATGCTGATAGACTTGTACCTAAAAAGACTAAGTGCTGTAATAAAATCTAATGGTGCTTCAACAAAGTATTAGTTTAAGGGTGTGCACACTTACGCAACCATATTTTATTTTTACTTTCCTCCACCTAAAAGGTTTCAGTTTGTTGTTCAATTTGAGTTGTACAGTTTATAAGTCACATTAAAGGTGTAAAAAGTTCTGAAATGATTCTTTTGTCTTTTAACCACTTACGGACCGCCCACTGTATATATACGTCGGCACTTGCAGCTGCTGCCATAACCAAGGCATCTTTTCTGCAGGCGGTCCGGTTTACCATAATGGTGGTCTCTGTGGCGGTTTCGCCGCAAGATTACAGTTATTGGCGGCAGGAGAGGGCCCCCCCCCCCCCGCTGCTCTACCTGCACTCTCCGACGCTTACCAGAGCCATCGCTAGCGGCGAAGTCGATCAGGTCCTGTCACGCCAGTGGTATGGAAACGAGTGAGGGCAAGATGGCCCCACCCGTCTCCATACTATAGCAGGGCGGAAGTGACGTCATAACGTCTTTCACCCATAGCTCTTAAGGGGCATTTTTTTTTCTTTTATTGTATTTAAGTAAATATGATATCTGAGGTCTTTTTGACCCCAGATCTCATATTTAAGAGGACCCACCATGCCTTTTTCTATTACATTCCTTGTAATAGGAATAAAAGTGACACAATCTCTTTTTTTTTTTTAATTTTTTTATTTTTTAAGCGGTTTTAAAATCAATAAAGTAAAATAAGAAAAAAAAGCGCCCCCCTAGTGGCCGGGCTCTCGCGCAGGGGAGCCGACCTGCCGCCGTAAAATGACGGCGGCTGGTTGGCAAGTTGTTAACATACAATAAAAGGAACAACGTCTAAAGTTACAATCTGGTGACGATCGCAAGCGAACATGCGCGATGAGTCAGCCCAATGACTACCGCCCACAACTTAAAGGGTCACTAAAGGAAACATTTTTTTTTAGCTGAAATGACTGTTTACAGGGTATAGAGACATAATAGTTAACTGATTCCTTTTAAAAATGATTAAAAATAAACAATCATATAATGTACCTGTAGTTTAGTTTCGTTTTTGCTGTTGTTTCCTGGTTCTCTGATGTACAGAGCCAGAGAGCCAATGGAGGGCAGTGCTGCTTTGTAAACCGAAACTGGATTGGTGCTGACACACAGTAATCACACCTCCTTGATTGGTGATCACAGTGAGAAATCTCCCAGTACTGTGGTTATCAGGAAACAGACAACCAGGAAGTGTCCAGAACAGAGAGGAATTACAGCAACATCAAAGCAAAAATGAACAATGAGGACATGAAACCAGGACTGCAGTAAGGTAAAGGAAGCTATTTAGCTAAAAAAAAAAAATTCCTTTAGTGACCCTTTAACTTCCATCGTCATACAAGATATTAACATTGACAACTGTCACTTGGAGGACAGAGTAATTCTGGCTAAGGTTTCCTATTTAGAATAATAAGCCGTCAGGTTAGAAAAACAGCGATATCGGAACCGATTTTAGGTTAATCGCATAGTTGAACTTCTCCAAATTCTTTTAATTAAAACCATTACATTCGATTACATATTCTGGTATTTGCTTAAACATCAGTGTTTATTAACTGAAGTGCATAAACAAAATATCTTTGAAAAAACAAACAAAAGAACTTAAAGGGTCACTAAAGGAATTTTTTTTAGCTAAATAGCTTCCTTTACCTTACTGCAGTCCTGGTTTCATGTCCTCATTGCTCGTTTTTGCTTTGATGTTGCTGTAAAACTGCTCTGATCTCCACACTTCCTGGTTGTCTGGCTCCTTATAACCATCATACTGGGAGCTTTTCACGATGGTCTAAGCCAGGGATATGCAATTAGCGGACCTCCAGCTGTTGCCAAACTACAAGTCCCATCATGCCTCTGCCTCTGGATTTCATGCTTGATGCTGTCAGAGTCTCGCTATGCCTCATGGGACTTGTAGTTTGGCAACAGCTGGAGGTCCGCTAATTGCATATCCCTGGTCTAAGCTGTCATTACTGTGTGTCTAAAACTTAACAGAACCAATCAGATTAATTTTAAAAACAAAACACTGCCCTGGATTTGTTTTGTTTTTTTGTTCTGTGTGTCTCTCTAGTTCACAGGAACATGAAACCAGTTTAAAAACGAAAGTGAAACTACAGGCACATTATATGATTGAATTTAATCTATTTTTAAAAGGAATCAGTTAACTTTTATGTCTCTATACCCTGTAAACAGTCATTTCAGCAAAAAAAATTTTTTCCTTTAGTGATCCTTTAACCTGAATATATTGGCATTAAACCCGGTCCTTTCATCGCAGCCTGTCTTCTCATGTTTCATTCGGACCACCATTTTGTTCTTCAAGGCAGGAATAAAGCACTTCAATCTATGTGCAGAAAGATCACAGGGTTTATATGCTGCTTAGAAAGTTTCACTTTAATTTTTACTGCTTGCCCTTCCTCCTCACACTTGGAGAAATAAAGAAAAGAGGGGGCACCGGCCTTGTGCACTACCCTTTTTAAGAGTTGAGTGCATCTGTTTCCACCATGTAACTTCATAAGCAAATTGATTGAAATACGATCTTATTCATGAATAAAGTATCTTGGTGCTGCAAATCAATGCGAAACAATTAATGAAATTCTATCTTGTCCTTTCAGCTTGGTTATACTGTAGAACAGGGATATGCAATTAGCGGACCTCCAGCTGTTGCCAAACTACAAGTCCCATGAGGCATAGTGAGACTCTGACAGCATCAAGCATGACACCCAGAGGCATGATGGGACTTGTAGTTTGGCAACAGCTGGAGGTCCGCTAATTGCGTATCCTTGCTGTAGAACATTCAGAAGGGAAGTTATGACTTTTCTAATTGTTTAAAGAAAAAAATTGCACTGTGTATAGCCACAATTTAATGTGGACAGCGTCAAGATGGCAGATATGGATACCCCATGTTAAGTGATCTTTTTGTCATTTCATTTTCTGTACATGGCAAGGAGGCCGTTATGACACATTTGGAGATTTATAAGATGGGATTTGTCATTGGCCCAGAAATTATGATTATCAGACCCGAGAGGTGTAATTGGGAAAAGGGAAGAAACACAGCTGGAGGTCTGATGATTTGCTGTGCCCCAGGGGTGATTACATGATCTTCTGTTTGTTGAAAGTGTACTTTGTTTTTGTGCCAGCTTTCCTTTATTAGTCTTGGGTGCCAGAACATTTAAGGACTTCACATTATACTGGTTAAATAGAACAAGTTTACATTGTAACCGGATAGTGTAGCAAATTATAAGATTGGAGCAAACCTAATTAGGATTGCATGAATTGGACTACAATGCCAGAGATTTGTCTCTGTCCTGTGTGGGAACAATAAAGTGTGCCAGAACTAAAACAGAATTTATTTAAGGGATAACTTTAAAAAAAAAAAAAGCCTTTAACGTGTCTTCCGCTTCTGGGGTCCCTCGATTGCACTCTTGGCTCCTCCTCTTTTTGAGTGGCCTGTCAAAGCGTTGTCCCTCGGGGCACCTTTTGCGGGCGCACTCCTGTGTCCTGCGTCCATTGACACAGACAGCAGGACTGAGCTCTGCCCCCCGTCTCCCACATCATTGAATTTTGATTGACATCAGCGGGAGCCTATGGTTGCGCTGCTATCAATCTATCCAATCAGGACCCGAGACACTGGCAGGAGTGGGTGTGCTCGTCGCAGGAATGATCGGGCTCTGGGGGTTGGTGGACTACAAGAGGTTTTTCACCTATAGCAAGCTGCTTGCTGTGGGGGCACTCAACAGGAGGGAGGGGCCAGCAAAGCAGAAGAGGGACCTAAGAAGAGGAGGATCCAGGCTGCTCTGTGCAAAACCAACGCACAGAGTAGGTAAGTATAACGTGTTGTTGACTTATAGTCAGGCTTAAGGGTTATACAAGTTTCTTATTCAACTTCCTTTTAGATAGGGTTGTCCCGATACCACTTTTTTAGGAACGAGTACAAGTACCGATACTTTTTTTTCAAGTACTCGCCGATACCGAATACCGATACTTTTTTTAAATGTGTCCCCCCACATATGCAGCCATGTCCCCCCACATATGCAGCCATGTCCCCCCACATATGCAGCCATGTCCCCCCACATATGCAGCCATGTCCCCCCACATATGCAGCCATGTCCCCCCACATATGCAGCCATGTCCCTCATACCTAGATGCCGATGCCGCCTGGTTAAACAGCGTGTGGGGAACATGACGGCTTTCATTTGAATAGCTGTAGTCTTTCGCGCCGCGATGCGTATAGACACTCCCCCCTTGCTCGGGATTGGACAGTTCATCCGAGCAAGGGGGAGTGTCTATACGCGGCACGGCGGGAAACACTACAGCTATTCAAATGAAAGCTGTAATGTTCCCCGCCCGTATTAACCAAGCGGGGGGGGGGGGGGTATTCTATTTCGGTATCGGCGGGAGTACGAGTACTCCCGCAAATACTCGGAAACGGTTCTGATACCGATACTAGTATCGGGACAACCCTACTTTTAGATTTACTTTCAATTATGTAGTGTAAGGGCCGGCCTGATTGCATACAAATTGGAAGTGTTTCGTTTTTGACCCATATTATATGGTTTTTGTAAATCTAAAGGAAAAATGTACATAATGTACGGCCAGCCTAAGCTATATCTGTTTGTCTCTCTCTGCTCCCCCTCCCAGACACTGCAGCTCACAGTGGGATGGTTTCAGCAATAGCGGTAGTTTTGTCATTCCTGAAAGCAGTGGACAGGATAAGGTGTGGCCAGGTGCTGATTGACAGCCTGCTGACTTGTGAATCAACAATTACAATGCCAGTAGTCACCAAAGTTGTCACCTGTGGGTGACAACTTTGCTTTGAATTCAGGAGCAGTGCTGCATCATTGCCACACCATCACATGGATAGATTTGTGGGAATATGCACAGAATTAAAGAAAAACTAAAAAAAACAAATGCACTTATAATTAAAGGATAAGTTGACCTTTCTAAAAAGTGCATTTATTTAGGCACCTGTAAAGAAATGTACCCACAATCTGCAGATCAAGGGTGCATTGCATGGTTCCTGCAGACTGTTGGTGTTTCTATCTGCCCAATCCTCTTATGGGCAGACAGTTGCTAAATGACAGGAAGCATCAATGAACTACCTAGATCAGGGTTTGACAAATTTGCTTGGAATCTAGGAGCCAGCTAAAAAAGGAGCCAAAAAACGCACCCGTCCCGCCAACTCGCGCACAGAAGCGAACGCTTACGTGAGTAGCGCCTGTATATGTAAGCAGTATTCAAACCACACATGTGAGGTATCGCCGCGATTGGTAGAGCGAGAGCAATAATTATAGCCCTAGACCTCCTCTGTAACTCAAAACATGCAACCTGTAGAATTTTTTTAAACGGCGCCTATGGAGATTTTAAAGGGTAAAAGTTTGTCGCCATTCCACGAACGGGCGCAATTTTGAAGCGTGACATGTTGGGTATCAATTTACTCAGCGTAACATCATCTTTCACAATATAAACAAAAATTGGGCTAACTTTACTGTTGTCTTATTTTTTAATTAAAAAAAGTGTATCTTTTCCCATATAAGACCGCTGCGCAAATACGGTGTGACAGAAAGTATTGCAACGACCGCCATTTTATTCTCTAGGGCAGTGATGGCGAACCTTGGCACCCCAGATGTTTTTGAACTACATTTCCCATGATGCTCATGCACTCTGCAGTGTAGTGGAGCATCATGGGAAATGTAGTTCCAAAACATCTGGGGTGCCAAGGTTCGCCATCACTGCTCTAGGGTGTTAGAATAAAAAAAGTATATAACGTTTGGGGGTTATAATTAGAGGGAAGGAGATGGCAGTTAAAAAAACACACTAAGAACTGCTGTTTTTGCTACTTGTAATGTAACCTGTAATGCCAACGGCCACCACAAGATGGCCACTCCTAGATTCTTTCTGCAGGCCTCGGCTTCCTTCTGTGAAGGCCGCAAAGCCATTGCCTCAATTACCGCGCCTGCAGCCCTAAGCTTCGCCAGGCCACAATTTCTTGTCGCAATTGCGACCTGGCGCCCGGATTTTGTCGAGGCCTGGCCTAGAGTGCTCATCAGCACCGTGGTAGTTCATTGAGACCTTCAAGCTGTCGGCTGCAAAGTATTTCGGTCTGCTGTCAGTCACAGGATAGGGAGATGCTACAGGAGCGGGATCCTGTTGCACCCTAAATATGGGTGGAATATGTAACGTGTTCCCAAAGGTGAACTTGCACTATATAGTACTTAACCACTTCAGCCCTCAGCCTCGTTTTGAGATATATATATATATATTTTTTTTTTACTAGAAAATTGCTTAGAACTCCCAAACATTATATATCTTTTTTTTTTTTTTTTTTTTTTTTTTTTTTTTAACCAGACACCCTAATAAAATGGCGGTCATTGCAATACTTTTTTGTGAAACTGTATTTGCGCAGCGGTCTTGCAAGTGCATTTTTTTGGGAAGAATACACTTCTTGTCTTTACTGTTTTTTTTTTTTTTTATATTTTTTATTTTTTTTATTAAAAACAGTAAAGCTAGCCCAATTTTTTTTCAACTTTTGTGAAAGATAATGTTACGCCAAGTAAATTGATACCCAACATGTTACTCTTCAAAATTGCACCCGCTCGTGGAATCGCGACAAATTTTGGCACTTAAAAATCCCCATTGGCGACCTTTAAATATTTCTACCAGTTTTGAGTTGGAGGTCTAGTGTTAGAATTATTGCTCTTGCTCTTACAATCTCAGCGATACCTCGCATGTGTGGTTTGAACACCATTTTCATATGCGGGCGTGACTTGCGTATGCATTCGCTTCTGTGTATGTTGTTTTTCTTTTTGGGTCACTTTTATTCCTATTACAAGGAATGTAAACATCCCTTAATATAAAAAAAGCATGGCAAGACCTCCTTAAATGTGAGATTTTGGGTCAAAAAGACCTCAGATCTCACACTTGCACTAAAATGGAATAATAATAATAAAAAAAAAAAAATCCCCTTTTAAGACCATTGGGCGGAAGTGACGTTTGACTAATGTCATGGGGCCGAGTGGGGGCCATCTTTCCCTCACACGGCATCCAGACTCGGGGGTGGGGGTGAAGGACCGGATTGTCTCCGCTGCCACCGACGGCTCCGGTAAGCTGTGGAGAGGGGGGGCCCCTTCTCCTGCCCCCAATAAAAGTGATTTTGAGGCGAATCCGCTGCAGAGACCACTTTTATCTTAAAGAGAACCGCACGTTGTTCCTGAAAATACCAGGGTAATGGCAGCTAGCTGCTGCAATAACGATATTTAGCGTCAAAGTACCGACGATCAGCTTTGTTTGCTGATATCTTTACAATACATTATTGCTGCACTATTGTGGCTAAAATGAGAATAACAATTATTCTTTCTTTGCTTAGAATAAAGATCACCATTCTCACGGCGTAACATCTTTCACATTATATCACAAAAAAAAAAAAATTGGGCTAACTTTACGTTTTTTTTTTTTTCTTATTTTTCTTCGTTTAAAGTGTTTTCTTTTTTTTTTTCCAGAAAAATTGTGCAAATACAGTGTGACATAAAATATTGCAACAACTGCCATTTTATTCTCTAGGGCAGGGTTTGACAAATTTGCTTGGAATCTAGGAGCCAGCTAAAAGTTAGGAGCCAGAAAACGCGCCCTGTCCCGACGAGCTAGCGCGCAGAAGCGAACACATACGCGAGCAGCGCCCGCATATGTAAACTGTGTTCAAACCACACATGTGAGGTATCGCCGCGATTGGTAGAGCGAGAGCAATAATTCTAGCCCTAGACCTCTGTAACTCAAAACATGCAACCTGTAGATTTTTTTAAACGTCGCCTATGAAGATTTTAAAGGGTAAAAGTTTGACGCCATTCCACGAGCGGACGTAATTTTGAAGCGTGACATGTTGGGTATGAATTTACTCAGCGTAACATTATCTTTCATAATATTAAAAAAAATGGGGATAACTTTACTGTTTTTTTATTTAAAAAAGTGTAATTTTTCCCCAAAAAAGTGCGCTTGCAAGACCGCTGCGCAAATACGGCGAGACAAAGTATTGCAACGATCGCCATTTTATTCTCTAGGGTGTTAGGATAAAAAATATATATAATGTTTGGGGGTTCTAATTAGAGGGAAGAAGATGGCGGTGAAAATAGTGAAAAATTACATTAGAATTGCTGTTTAACTTGTAATGCTTAACTTGTAATACCAACGGCCACCACCAGATGGCGCCAGCTTACACATCTGGTGGTAATATCTTGTAATACCAACGGCTCACCACCAGATGGCGCCAGCTTACACATCTGGTGGTAATATCTTGTAATACCAACGGCTCACCACCAGATGGCGCCAGCTTACACATCTGGTGGTAATATCTTGTAATACCAACGGCTCACCACCAGATGGCACCAGCTCACAAGCCAAGTCGCCAGGACCCCATTTCTAGTCGCCATGGCGACCTGGCGCCCGGGATTTGTCGAGCCCTGCTCTAGGGTCTCTGCTAAGAAAATTATATTTTTGTATGTATGTATGTATGTATGTATGTATGTATGTATGTATGTATGTATGTATGTATGTATAATTATATATAAATATGTGTTTGGGGGTTTTAAGTAAATACTGTTTTTTTTTTTTTTTTTTTTTTTTTTTACTTTCATAAGCAATAGAGGTACTCCAAAACTTCAGCACTTGTGGGATGTTCTCGGTCTATATTGTTCAGGACCGACCAAAAGTGGTCCATGGAAGGAAAATTGGGGACAGGGTTACAGGTGGCCAAGGCTAACTGTCGCACATGTGGAGCGAAGGGTGGTCTGTGTAGTCCAAGCCAATAGTAGAGCTACTGTAGCTTGGCTTTATGAAATAAGCTAATGCTGGTTCTGACCATGAGGTGTCAGAACACACAGGGCATCGCAGTTTGTTGTGTATAGGGCTGCTTAGCCGCAGACCAGTCAGAGTGTCCATTCTGCTCGTATCCACAGCCAAAAGTGCCTACAATGGACAGGCAAGCATCAAAAGTGGACAAAGGAGAAATGAAAGAAGGTGGCCTGGTCTGAGTTCAAGAATGGTTGGTTGTTTTGAGGAACACAATGAGTTCAAGGTGTTGCCTTTGGCCTATAAATTCTCCAGTTATCAATCTGGTCAAGCATCTGGGACGTGCTGGAGGAACAAGTCTGATCCATGGAGTCCCCACCTTTATAACAGAGGGGATTGTGTGTAGTTTACAAAGAGTCCTGCGTTGCAGTGCATGTTCTTTGTAAAACATGTGCCCATTACTACCTGATTTTGGAGTGCCAATAGATTGAATGCCAATTCAATTGTCTCCTAAATTCTACATTCATTTACCCACCTGCTGTTCTATGTCATATTGTGTACTGTAAAGTGGGTACACACTATAAGAAAATTGGTTTGATTTTTGTTATGGTTTCACAGCAAGTCAGAACCGAGGAAGAAAATGTACAAAAATTCTCGTACGACAGACTTTTTTCTGATTTTTCTCGTACGAAAACGGAACCCATTAAACCAAAATCGTTTATTCTGTTCCCGTAAGAGAACATTTTTGCAGTTTTTGACCATTCGGAAATTTTAGTTTGCAAAGTCGGAATCGGATGTCAAAAGTTGTGTACACACTATACGGAAATCTAACTATTGTGCCTTGTATGGAGTTTTTCTTCAGGGGGATTTCGTCTAGATGTACAGCCATGGCATATTGTAGAGCCACCTGTATTTTGTTGTGCATGAAAGCACACTTGGTCACTTACACACATGCAAAGTGGTTAGCAAAAAATTGAGGAAGCAGCTGAGTTTTTTGTTTTGTTACATGTGGTTTTCTGTATTGTGCTGTGTAAGGCTCACGTGTGTCATGTGCCTGGGTGAAATGTCTAGCCATGCTGTACCAAAAGGTACTGTCATAAGGGCCGTATGCCTGGAATGCAGAATTCCTGTGTTTCGGGCACATTTCTCTGATTGCATACTTACATTTTAACAGACTGCTGGCAACAGGGCTGGACACCGCTGCTGGGTGACCAAAAACACTGGGATATGGTGCACACGTGCTAATCTATTAGAGCTGCATGATTCTGGGAAAAATTAGAATCGCGATTCTTTTGCATAAAATGAAGATCACGATTCTCAAATGTATTTATTTAAAGTTATTTTCAACACAAACAGAGCTTATGTGCTTTACATACAGTATATGTAAATCTGACGGACTGTTTACATGTCAAATTTTAAAAGCCGGAGCAAACCTGCTGACCTTGCATGCTTGCTAATGTGAAAGAACACCTCTGATTTTCACATTTAACTAAATGTGAAAATCAGAGGTGTTCTGTCACATTGGCAAGCATGTAAGGTTTGCTGCTGCTTATAAAATGTAACATGTAAACAGTCCATCAGATTTACATATACTGTATTTAAAGCACATAAGCTCTGTTTGTGTTGAAAATAACTGTGAAATCTAAAACTCTGTTGAATGTAACAAGGTGTCCGCTTGCCCCCTTCTCACTAACGTTTCTGTGCAGGAGTGTGGGGTGGAGCAAGATGGCGGCAACGAAACGTCACTTCCTGACGAGACAGCTGCCGCCGGGTGTACCAAGATGACTGCTGCTCCGGAGCTAGGCCGAAGCCGGGCACTTTCCTATGGCCGCACCCGAAAATCGCGGGTCGTCCAGCCTGGAGATCACGGGGGGGGGGGGGGGGATTTGGTGAATCAAGATCGATCTTTTCACGATTAATCGTGCAGCTCTATAATCTATGTAGCCTCAATAAGCTGGTGAGTTTTAATTTGTGAACTGAAGGATACCTACACCCAAGAGCAAATAAATACAGCAACATCTTCATATTTACTAAAGGCAAATCCACTTTGCACTACAAGTGCAAAGTGCACTTGGAAGTGTAGTCGCTATAGATCTGAGGGGGACATGCAAGGAAAATAAAACTGCATTTTAGCTTGCACATGATTGGATAATAAAATCAGCAGAGCTTCCCTTCATTTCAGATCTACTCCCTGGATTTACAGCGACTGCACCTCCAAATGCACTTTCAAGTGCACTTGTAGTGCAAAGTGGATTTGCCTTTAGTAAATAAACCCCCATAAGGAATGTACATAAAGTGGGTATAGAAAATAATTTTTAAAAATTACCTTTTGTTGCTTTGCAGCCTGAGATGAAGACAGAAGTTTTTTGTTTTTATCCAGCTATATTTATTTAGTGCAACTTATAACATCCAAGTGAAAGATGATTATTATTAAAATGAGAGATATATATATATATATATATACCATAGAACTATCCCCTATTTGTAAACGCTATAACTTTTGTGCAAACCAATCAATAAATGCTTATTGCGATCATTTTTTTTTTTTACCAAAAATAAGTAGAAGAATACGTATCGGCCTAAACTGAGGGGGGAAAAATGTTTTTTTTATATATTTTTTTGGGGGGATAATTATTATAGCAAATAGCTTTTTGTTTATAGTGCAAAAAAAACGCAGAGGTGATCAAATACCACCGAAAGAAAGCTCTATTTGTGGGGAAAAAGACGCCAATTTTGTTTGGGAGCCACGTCAGTTAAATCGACGCAGTGCCAAATCGCAAAAAGGGGCCTTTACCTGCATAATAGTCCGGGTCTTAAGTGGTTAAAGCGGAGTTCCAACCACAATTAGCATTTTTTAAATGTATGTCCTTTCATCCTGCGTTTTTATAATATAAATCTGGTCACTTACTATTTTACAATCCGCCGCCGATCCGCATAGATATTCAAAAAAGATCGTTTATAAAACTATATCTACACCGTTGTCATTTTGCTTGTGGGCATTGTGAAGCCTACAGGCACTTACTTCCTGGAAGTCTTGGATGGGGAGTGATAATTGGACAGCGCACTGCATCCTGGGAAATGATGACACATATTTCCCAGGAGCATTAGAGGGAGATGATGTCAGAATCCTAGGTGATTTCAAAGGCAGATTTCGTGGGACCGCATAGCAACAGGCATTTCCAGATGAGTAAAAAAAAAAAATGTTCTGTTTTTTTTTTTTTTTTCTGTTTTTTTTTTTTTTTTAGTCGTAAGCTAGAGTTTAAAGTAAAATTGTTTTTTTGATGGAACCTCCACTTTAAGACCGCTGTGCAAATACGGTATGACATAGTATTGCAACGATCTCCACTTTATTCTCTAGGGTGTCTGAATTTTTTTTTGGGGAGGGGGTTCGAAATAAATTTCTAACAAAAAAATAAAATTAATTTAACGTGTAATCAAGTGTCCGAAATTGGTTTGGTCCTTAACCACTTGACGACCGCGCTATAGACAAAATACGTCTACAGCGTGGTCCAGTTATTCTGGGAGGATGTCCCTGGCCATCCATGCTCAGCCATCCCTGTGCAAATACCCCGCAATACATGCCACCCTCCGGTGCTTCTACCGACTCACCGCTACGATCAAAGCCAGGATCATTTTTTTTATTTCAGGCTTCCCAGCCTAGAGGTGAGATGTGGGGTCTTATTGATCCCATATCTCACTGTAAAGAGGACCTGTCATGCTATATTCCTATTACAAGGGATGTTTACATTCCTTATAATAGGAATAAAAGTGATCAAATTTTTTTTTTTTATGTGGAAAAAAGTGTCAAAATAAAATAAAGTAAAATGAACAATACATAAGTGCCCCTGTCCCCTTGTGCTCGCATGCAGAAGCGAAAGCATACATAATTCCCGCCGACATATGAAAACGGTGTTTAAGCTACACATGTGAGGTATTGCTGCGAACGTTAGAGCGAGAGCAATAATTTTGGCCCTAGACCTCCTCTGTAACTAAAAACATGTAACCAGTAAAAATATTTAAAACATCGCCTATGGGGATTTTTAAGTAGCTAAGTTTGGCGCCATTCCACGAGCGTGTTTTGAAGGGTGACATGTTAGGTATCTATTTACTCGGCGTAACTTCATCTTTGATATTACGCAAAAACATTGGGCTAACGTTACTGTTTTTTTTAAACGCGTTTGAAAAATTGCTGCGCAAATACTGTGCAAATTAAAAAGTTGTAATGACCACCATTGTATTCTCTAGGGTCCTTGCTAAAAAAGCATATATAATGTTTTGGGGTTCTATGTAATTTTCTAGCAAATAAATGATGATTTTTACATGTAGGAGAGGAATGTCGGAATTGGCCTGGGTGCTCCAAAACGCCTGAAGGTGCTGTCTGCATGTTGGGCCTCTATATGTGGCCACTCTGTGTAAAAGTCCCACACATGTGGCATCGCCATACTCGGGAGGAATAGCAGAATGTGTTTTGGGGTGTAATTTGTGGTATGCATATGCTGTGTGTGAGAAATAACCTGCTAATATATCAATTTAGTGGGGTAAAAAAAAAAAATCTTGACTTAACCACTTAAAGACCACAGGTGTTTTTCAGATTTGGTGTTTGCAAGACTAAAACATTTTTTTCTGCTAGAAAATTACTTAAAACCCCCAAACATTATATATTTTTTTTTTTCTAACACCCTAGAGAATAAAATGGCGGTCATTGCAATACTTTTTGTCACACCGTATTTGCGCAGCAGTCTTACAAGCGCACTTTTTTTGGAAAAAATTCACTTTTTTGAATTAAAAAATAAGACAACAATAAATTTGGCCCAATTTTTTTATATATTGTGAAAGATAATGTTACGCCGAGTAAAATGATACCCAACATGTCACGCTTTAAAATTGCGCCCGCTCGTGGCATGGCGTCAAACTTTTACCCTTAAAAATCTAGATAGGCGACGTTTAAAAAATTCTATAAGTTGCATTTTTTGAGCTACAGAGTAGCTCTAGGGCTATAATTATTGCTCTCGCTCTAACGATCGCGGCGATACCTCACTTGTATGATTTGAACACCGTTTTCATATGCGGGCGCTACTTGCGTATGCGTTCGCTTCTGCGCGCGAGCTCGTCAGGACGGGGCGCTTTAAAAAAATTTTTTTTTTGTTTTCTCATTTAATTTTATTGATTTTATTATTTTTTACACTAAAATATAAAAAAAAAAAAAAATGATCACTTTTATTCCTATTACAAGGAATGTAAACATCCCTTGTAATAGAAAAAAGCATGACAGGTCCTCTTAAATATGAGATCTGGGGTCAAAAAGACCTCAGATCTCATATTTAGGCTTAAATGCAAAAAAAAAAAAAAAAAAAGGAAAATTTGTCATTTAAAAAAATGACAGAAAAAAAATTGTCTCTTTAAGAGGCTGGGCGGGACTGACGTTTTGACGTCACTTCCGCCCAGCAGAGCTATGAGGACGGGTGGGGGCCATCTTGCCCTCACTCAAGTCCTCACACACAAGGCGGCAGCATCGGATCTCCTCCGCCGCTACCGACGGCTCCGGTAAGCGGCGGAGGGCGCGGAAAAGCGGCGGGAGGGGGGGGGGCCCCTCTCCCGCCACCGATAACGGCGATCTCGCGGCGAATCCGCCGCGGAGACCGCCGTTATCGTTTACCGGACTGCCCACTGAAAACATGGATATCTCAGTTGTGGCAGCAGCTGCTGCCGTTACTGAGATATCCATGTTTAAAAAGAGGACGTATATATACAGTGGGTGGTCCTTAAGTGGTTAAAAAAACTCACCATGCCTCTTTCTAAATACATTGGAATGTCTTCTTTCCAAAAAAGGGGTCATTTGGGGGTATTTGTACTTTTCTGGCTTGTTAGGGTCTCAAGAAATGAGATAGGCCGTCAGTACTTCAGGTGTGATTAATTTTCAGTTATTGGCACCATAGCTTGTGGACTCCATAACTTTCACAAAGACCAAATAATATGCACCAATTTGGGTTATTTTTACCAAAGATATGTAGCAGTATAAATTTTGGCCAAAATTTATAAACAAAAATTTCAAAATTTTATAACGAACGCGAAAATTCATTATTTTTTTATACAGCATTTTCAGTCTTTTTTTTCTTTTATAGCGCAAAAAAAAAAAAAAAACAACGGTGATTAAATACCACCAAAAGAAAGCTCTATTTGTGTGGAAAAAAAGGACAAAAATTTCATATGGGTACAATGTTGTATGACTGAGTAATTGTCATTCAAATTGTGAGAGCACCGAAAGCTGAAAATTGATCTGGTTAGGAAGGGGGTTTAAGTGCCCAAGAGGTGACACTAAAGGTTGGACTTCTTATTAAAATAAAGTCATACTACCTCCACTGTGCAGCTCGTTATGCACAGAGTGGCCCCGAATGCCGTTTTCTGTGGTCCCTCGGCGGCTCTTGGCTCCTCCCCACATCAGATGTGCTGTGGATGCGTCATTGGATTTGATTGACAGCAGCGGGAGCCAATGGCTGCTATCAATCTATCCAGTCAAGAGCCGAGAACCCTGGGCAAAGACGCAGTGCATCCCCATCATGGGACATTCCAGGGCTCAGGTAAGTAAAACAGGGGGCGGTAATTGTCAGATTTCTTTTTTTTTTTTTTACGCAGTGGAACTTATAATAGGTGAAATATATAAAACGCCAACAGGTCAGAAAAAATAAAATATTTTTTCTGACCTGTTGGCGTTTTATATATTTCACCCATTATAAGTTGCACTGCGTAAATACAGCTGTGTACAAAAACAAAACTATCTTCATTTCAGGCTGCAAAGCAACAAAATGTAATTATTTTTTAAGGATAAGTTCACCTCCGGTTTGTACAAAAAAAAATAATAAATGCATCTTTTTGCAGGTAAAAAATGTGCACATATATTATTTTTTAATTAGGAGCCTCTAATAAAGCATTGCACCAGTGCCAATGTGGGGTATTTGCTGTAAATGTGCCAGGTGTATGTAAAAACTTTGTTTTTTATAGTTTTGCTTTCTTAGAGTTGAAAATATGTGAACATTTTGTACTTGTTGCACATTTTTTGTTGTTGCTGAAAACCTGCTTCTGATATAAGCGCGCATTAAGCCTCCATGACCTATTTTACAGCTAGAAGAATGATTACTTGATGGCCGTTCTACATCCAGATATACTTGGATTGAACAGCGGCAGCGTATACAAATATTTACCCCTCCAGTATTCGCTGCAAGTAGAGGCATGTTCTGCTGTTTATCACACATTAATGGCCTATTTGTAAAGCTTGGCAAAGTCATCGCTTTTCATTTCATACCAGTCTGCAACCCAATCATGCCTGGTTTTATTATTATTATTTTCTCATAGAATGGAAATAAGGTTGTGCCAGCTTTTTCTGTAGTTTATAGAGTGGAAGGTTGTGAGATGAATTGCTGTATAAAGGGGACAGGGTAGTAAAAAGTAGACAGTTACAGAAACATGGTTTTAATTGTAGTCAAAATAATGTCCTTGCTGAAAGTTCCATCTCAATCTTCCCTCCATTGGAGATAATGGGTTATGCCAAATTTCCAACTTTGCTGCAAAAAGGTGATCAGGTTCTCTTTTATATTAGTGAAGTCCATTTTCTTTGTATTTGGATTACAGTACAAATTGAACCAAAGGGCCCAGGGGCTGTACACTGCTGACAGCTTACATTTCTCACATGGGGTTGTGTGGCTTCAGTTCCAGTTGATTTACCTTTCTTATAAGATGTCCAGGTATGGGTCAATGGCCTCCTATGATATTGCACCTGCTGTATTCATTACAAAGGTGGGCTGAGTCCTACCTGCAGGATTTCACATTTGTAGTGGGACAATTGCAACACCAACGTGTAGCTTGGAAAAGAGCAATGAACTCTTGAAGAAATCTCATTATCTGACTCTGTACTAAAGCTGATCTCCCAGCTTTTAGTGTACTGTATATAGCTGAGGCTAGATGCAGTTTTTATACAGCACACCCAGCTGCTGGTTAATGTGAAGGAAATAGTTTGTTTGGACCAGCTTGGTCTAAACTATTTAAACTTCAATAAAAGGTAGAGATCGGCTTTAAATTGCCTGTCGGCGTTCATCTAGAACAGGGGTCTCCAAACTTTTTTAAACAAAGGGCCAGATTGCTGTCCTTCAACCCTTAGGGGGGGCAGACTGTAACCGGTGAGAAGAGAAAATGCCCCACATCAGTGGGAGCAAGCAATGCCAGAGGGAGTAAAAAAAAAATACTTTGTACCTGTGGTCAGTTAGAGCTGGGGTCTCCAAACTTTTCAACACAAGGGCCACATTGTAGATTTTACAAGTTTTCGGGGGCCGAAAAAAAAAAATCGGTTGTGTATAAAATATCAGCGGTGACCCCATGTTCCCATCAACAGCATCCCCATCAGCAGTGTCCCCATCATTGGTGTACCCATCAGCAGACGCTGCTGATGGGGAGTGGTGTCCCCATCAACAGCATCCCTATCAGCAGTGTCCCCATCATTGTTGATGGGGACACTCCTGATGGGCACACCAATGATGGGGATGCCGTTGTCCCCATCAGCAGTGACCCCATGTCACAATCAGTGGTGTCCCCATCAACCGCATCCCCTTCATTGCTGATGGGGACACCGCTGGGGTGTCCTCATTAGCGGTGTCCCCATCAGCACAGCAATGTAACAATCTCCCCTGTAGTGTGCGTATCAGTGTTGTGCGACACAATAACTTGATCAGCCTCTGACCTCCGTACTAGATGACTTCTGGTCTTCTGCAGCTACCGTCTCCGAGGTGCGGCACCTCCCCTCTTCACGCCCGATGTTTGAAGTTGCAATCCCACGAGTGACGTCACAGGCGCGGTACCTCCCCTCTTCCCGACCGATGATTGAATTAACGATCCTTTCACGAGTGTAGCAGCGGGCAGGAAGAGGGGAGGTGCCGCGCCTGTGACGTCACTTGTGGGATCGCAACTTCAAACTGCGGGCGGGAAGAGGGGAGGTGCCGCGCCTCGGCTTCTCTTGTTTAAAAAAAAACGGTGTGGCAGCATGGGTGACTTTGTTTACACTGCGGTCTGGATGTGGCCCACGGGCTGGGGTTTGGAGACCCCTGAGTTAGAGGAATAGTGCCCCATTGGTATTGTTGGTTCTGGTAGGAGGGATAGTACTCCATCATTGGTGTCAGCGGGAGGACTAGTACCCCATTGTGGGTGCCATTGGAACGAATAGTGCCCCATTGTTGGTGTCAGTGGAAGAAATTGTGCTTTGTATCAGTGGGATAAACGGTGCCCTAAGGCCAGGATAAAAGCAACCAAACAGCACTTGCAGTGACTATTTTTTGTTAATGGCACCCCAAACATGGGAAAGCAGATATGCATTTTTCACATTTAAATTAAGAGGCACATGAGCTACTTTTGCACATGTAGGACAGCCCATTAGAATTAATGAGCTGTCCTGTGCGTGGACTATAAGGCGCATATGCATAGTGTGATTTTGTGCGTGTTCATAAACCGCATGCTAGTGTGAATGTACCCTTGGTTTCTATTTGGGGACCACGCTATGCAGAAACATCACCTACTGCATATTTGTAAATATGTGCAGCCCCTTTTGTATGATTGGTTGCATCAATTTATCGTGTGTGTGTGTGTGTGTGTGTGTGTGTGTGTGTGTGTGTGTGTGTGTGTGTGTGTGTGTGTGTGTGTGTGTGTGTGTGTGTTTTTTTTATTTTTTTTCTTGACTGTTTGGCTAAGCCGATGTGAAGTGCATCTATTCAGCAGAGCACATGACTGCCGATAATGGATCTCCTCTTTTGTTTGCCATCTTGTTGTTGTGTCCTTCAGGGATTTGCACTGATTACCAGTGCATGATGAAATGGCAAGAAAGTTGGGATATATATTATAAACAAGTTGCATAACAAATATAGCACTGTACATAATGTTTGTCTTCAAAAACTTTCCATTATAATATCCTCTGAGCGGTTATTTACTGTGTTGTGTTGACTTTTTTTGTTTGTGTGCATTGTATGATGTCAGGTTTTAGTGATGGGAGCTCAGACTGACGCTGGCAATACATACACTGATTGAATTTCAGTCAGTTCTGCAGTGACGGCTGAATTTTGATATATGGATTTGGCTGCCCCCACTTGGGGAAATGCTAAAACATATATTCTCAATTGATGCAGCCATTAACCTGGTTTTGTGTGAATTGAGCAATCCCCATCCATGCTTACCTAGGTGGATGCAGCATCGGTCCACAGCTGCATCTGTCCCCCGGTGTCTCTGCACTGAGAACCGAACATCACCGATTGGCTCGGCTCCCTGAGTGTCAATCGGCAGCTCTCCTGCTCTGCTCCTCCACACTCATTCATGGAGTGCTGAGCTGTGGAGGGGAGGGGAGCGGCTGTCTCAGTGGCTCGCGGATAGGCTGTGAGACCGCCATCAGTCCAGGCACCTGGCAGAGTCTGGAGGATGCAGTGCCTGAACTGACCTGTGTGACCTCAGCAGAGAGCGGACTTCAGATCGCTCAGCTGAGAACGGGTCACAGGAGTGCAAAACAAATTTCACTCCTGTAAACC
Source organism: Rana temporaria (assembly GCF_905171775.1). Taxonomy (NCBI): domain Eukaryota; kingdom Metazoa; phylum Chordata; class Amphibia; order Anura; family Ranidae; genus Rana; species Rana temporaria. Next base: position 618,945,129 of record NC_053489.1, on the reverse strand, counting down.
AGAGGAGACCCCCAGCCAAACAAGCTCAGGATGGACTTCTGCTTTTTAATATGTGGCCAGCTTAAATCTGAACTCCATCTTCATACACTTTACATCAGGGGTAACCAACCTTTTTTTGAAGAGCAAGGGCCACTTAAGCGACTTGGTAACCAGTCGCAGGCCACAATGAGTGGAGAGGATGGATGGCCGCCCACAGGTTTTTTTTTTTTTGTATCACCTGTCATATTGGGGTTAAAAAAAAAATTGCCCTTTTTATAGCACAAAAAGAGCAGATAGTCACTACTGTATTTGTAATGTAATCCCTTCTATTACCTCCAGTCTATCGGCCTCCACCTTCTCTGGGCTCAGATGCTGATCTTCCCTGCACAGAGACTTTAAAGCATGTCATACTTATCTGCTCTGTGCAATGGATTGCACAGAGCAGCCCTGATTCTTCTTTTCTGGGGTCATCGTTCTGCCTTCAGAGAGCCCCAATGGCAAGCTGCAAATTATGGTATAGAGTGCCCCTATAGCAAGGTAGAAAAAAAAAATTCTGCCTTTTTAGAACCACTCCCTGCCCAGGACTACGTGTCCTATGAGGCATTACTCCTCACATATTTACAAGTTCTAAGGCACATGGATGGTGTCCTGAGCTGTATTTCTGGATATGTAAACAAATGCATTCTTTATGCAGATCAACTAGTTGGCAGGCGATTAATCGATTGAGAATAGTTGACAACTTTTTCATAGTTTATTAAAATTTTACAAATTGGTAATGTTTCTGCTGCACTGATAAGGGAGCACTGATTGGCAGCACTGTTGGGACTGCACTGATCATCGGTGCCCTGATTATCACTGTACATGTCCCTTTTTAGAGAAGCCGGTTAGCATTCTCTCCTCGTGCTGTCATGAAAGGAGGTGCCAATAACGAGCCGCTGATTGGCAGTTCTATGACAGAGCATGTCGCCGGTCATGACTGCATCCCAGAGTTAGCCAGGCGGTGCTATAGCCATTATTCGGCTATAGCGTGGTCGGCAAGTGGTTAAGGTCGAGTAGACTCCAGTGAAAAACTTTTTATTTTTATGTATATATTATATTTTATTCATTTTCATTTAATTGTTTTTGCAGCTAGAGTTATTTAAAGAGGGTATTTTTATTTTTTCAGATGAAGATGGCATTGACAGAAATCATCCAGCTGGCCTCCCTGGACTCGGATCCTTGGATTCTTATGGTGGCAGACATCTTAAAATCCTTCCCAGACACCGGCTCACTAAACCTTGATCTTGAGGAGCAGAATCCTAATGTGCAGGATATTTTGGGAGAGCTCCGAGAGAAAGGTGATGTCCTTTTAGGTTATTTTCTGCATTGGCTGACAGATCTGCTGCTGTTTTTTTCTGAAAGGTAACTGTGTCCTTCTGTTTATCCAGTGGGTGAATGTGAGGCCTCTGCCATGCTGCCCTTGGAGTGCCAGTACCTCAATAAGAATGCCCTCACCATGCTGGCTGGTCCACTGACTCCTCCCGTCAAACATTTCCAGCTGAAGCGAAAACCAAAAAGTGCCACACTCAGAGCAGAGCTTTTACAAAAATGTAAGTTGAAGTTCTGCTTTTTTCAGTTATTTTTTTTTAACATATAGATTCAGTTAGGTTTTTGTCCTTCTTTTTTTTTTTTTCTCTCCCTTTAGCTGGCTACGAGCGTTTGTATGTATGATTGTTTAAATTCCTATAGTTTTCCTAATGGGCTAACTTTAAATCACTTGATAAATGTAGAGCAGAATTCCTCAACCAGGGTTCCTTCAGAGGTTGCGGGGGTTCTTTGAGCAATGTGCAATTTCTGCCTCTCAGATAAGTTCCCTCTGACACATTGATCTTTTTAGCAGTTTAGGGTGTAATATTTCCCATCAAGTGTAAGGACCAGATCTAGTACTTTTTAGCAAGGGTTCCCTAAAACCAGAAAGTCATTTTAAGGGTTCCTCTGTTTTGAAAAAAGGCCTTAATGGAAAATCTTTATGTAGGACAGCCCAAGTGCTGCCAAAAGTAAAACCGGAGAAATAAGCACAAAGGATATAACTTACTGTCAGTAGGATGTGTCTATTGTACTGATTCCTCTTCCCCTTTTTGTTTTTTTTTTTTTTTTTTTTTTTTTTTTTTTTTTTTTTTTTTAGTAAAAATCGTTCTCTGTGCTTAACCTCCCTGCTGTTGTAATCTTTCGGCATGGTGGGAGTTAATACAGCTAAGGGGTTGTCACAGGCTGTCATCAGTTCGTCTATGCCCACCCTTTCCTCCCAGCTGCACCATTCATAGAAGCCAAACTACAGCATCTATAAATGAAACTGGATCTGTAAAAGAAGGTGGCAGAGCTTTCAATCATCTGCCCATCTGCCATTCTTATATCCCGCTCTATTCATAGAACCTGTAGTACAGTTTCTAGAAATGAAACGGCTGGTTGGAAAAGGGTGGGCATAGTCTGGCTTTCTGGATGAGAACCTGTGACAGCCCCTTAGTTATATTAACCCCTGTCGCATCGCACGATTGTGAGGGATGGGAGCAGGATAGAGGAATATTACTAAAGAAAAGGAATCTGTACAATGCACACATTCTACTGACTAAGTTACGTTCATTGTGATGATTTTTCTGTTCTTGCTTTTGATTGCACTTGGGCTTTAACGAAAGGTCAATAAAAAGGTCCCTGTTTACTGATTTAGGTCCAAATTTTTGCCTGAATCAAAACCAGAGACGCACAGTACCCTTTTCAAATGCAGACCACCTCCGCCCGGGGGTTGTGTGAACTGGCTCCATTGAGGGTCAGTCTCACACTCCTGTCATGCGAATTGGATGCAGAGAAAATTTAACATTTTACTTTTTTTTTTTTTTTCTTCTTGGAAAATTGTTTCACATGCTTCTGAGCTTATTTTTGGGGGTGGTTGTTGGCTTCTTTGTCAAAACTTTTGTGAAAAAGTGAAACCAAAATCAGATGGCTGCCCAGAAGAGGCCTTCCTGGCTATTGAAAGCTTATAGTAGGCAACTTGTAGCTTCTGTTTTTTAAGATGACTGACCTTCTCTTGTAACTACTTTAAAGGGGAGTTCCAGCCATTTGTATGTTTATTAAAAGTCAGCAGCAACAAAAAGGCACTTACCTGCTCCAGCGCTCCAGCGCCGCGCCGGCCGGGGCTCCGCTCCTCTCCCCCCCTCCCCGGCCGGCGTCTTCATATTCAGTGTGGGCACCCGGCCTCACGGCCGGGCACCCACTGCGCATGCGCGCGCGGCCCCGCGCCGTGTAATTGGCCAGGAGATCGGATAAATAAATGAAAAAGATGAGTTGGGGGATGGGAATTAGTTTAAGAAAAAACCTAAGAATTTAGTTAAGAGGGTTACTATTAGTAGCAGTAATTGACCATGAGACTTAATTAGAAATATATCAAAAGTATGAAATTTATTTAACACAGTTCATACGACTATAAAAGATTTTTTAATAGTATTATTATCAGATATAAGATCTAATAGATATTTAAAGTTCCTGAACACATGTAACGAGACTGACAAGACTAACAATGACTACAATTAACGACGCCCGACTGCGCGTGCTGGAAGTTCACACAACAATGACATGCATCATCAATGTATAGCAATTTTAAATAGCCCTGGCATGAATCATGGGGACTATATAGTAAGTAATCATACGTGGGAATCCGTAACGGTCTCACCACATTAATGATATTTGGAATGTCAAATAGATGCAATATATGGTGGGTGAACCTATAATTAGGGAGAAAAGGAGAGAGGGGAAAAAGTGTAGTATATCATATGTCTGTCAATACCCAGAATAAATTGATTATATAATGCAATATTGTTTACAAATATAGTGGAAGTCCATACGTAATGTTAGGCAGAAAATATGTGATGTGCTACTAAATAACTTTTGAAAGTTCCAGCTATATTAGTATCCTCTAGAGCAAATTGGACAATGATACTTTGTTGGTAAGGTTGAACACTCAGTATCAATATTGGCTTGATCAAGCAAAGTGATTTATATATATATATATATATTGCTGAGAATGTCCAGTTAAGTTTCCATTTGTAAATCAATTTCTGGTAGTGCAATAATGATGTTAGTATTATTTAAACGACAGGCAAGAAATCAGGCATCATAGGGAACTGCTGTCCATCACATATATTGAAGTGTCAGTATAATTTATACTGCTTGCTAGTAATTACCCATTCGTTACCTTGGTATAGATGTAGTTTGGTCTTTGATCATCCGATCATATATAGGTAAAATTACCGACCTTTATTTGTTGTTCATCTAGTTTGTAACGATATCCATGGTTGTGTTATAGCAAGTTTTCCAGCAGAATTCAAATGGTCCAGATGGTCATTGCTGACCTTGATGCACTGATTGTAATGATTTCCCGGGATGTTGTTTTCCTTTCAGTGTTTTGTTGAGGAGGCCGCTCTATTGACACTAGATTGCATCTGTGTCTTGAAGCAAACTTACGAGTAGTTTGTCTATCATGGGCCGTCTCTTCCGTTCGACGGCTTGTAGGTTGTTCTATCAAGAGAGCCGTTCTCTCCTTCTCCCGTCAGTCGGCTGAACGCCGGTATAGGCGTAGCGGGCGTCTAGCTGTGACGTCGACGCGTTTCGCCGTGCTTAGTGGCGTAGCTTCTTCCTGGACGTGCTACACAGTTAGTCAATGGGTGTTTTGTATTGATGTCTTAATTGGTGTCAAGCTGAGATCGCAATCATTCTCAGGTTTGTGTCAATGATTGGCACAATGCGGTACACTGTTGTGGAGGAACTTTAAATTTTAAATGAAACAGTCTATAATGTAAATTTGCACTACTGAATCGAAATCATAAATATCTGATATGTATCCATCAATGCTGACAGGCATTGTCCTTTTTTTTTTGAAAAGTAGTTTTAAGCTGTTCTGTCGGTAGGGATAATTATCTAGTTAATAAGTGTCAGTGTAGAAAAATGCAGTTGGAAATAAACACTGAAAGGTTATAGGTATAGAATAAGATGGTGCAGTTATTCATGCAATCAGAAAAAGGAACTAGAAAGAGCTATTATTATGATACTATGAAGATAATATCAACTGGATTATTAGATAACCAGTAAATTTATGATTTATTCGGATTGCGCGACGGTATTATTAGATGTTAAATTTAGTTTTAATTTTGATTTTAAATACGTTTATAGTTGAAAAGCTATGGGTTCAAAAAGGCCAGGAGATCGCCTAGGACCTGTGACGTGTCCTAGGCGATCGCCTACAGCAGCCACTTCCTGAAGGCGATTAAGCTTAGTCGCCTACAGGAAGGAGGAAGTGGGACAGGAAGTCCCACTCGTGCTGAAGCCCCCACTCCCCCCCAAAAAAAATTACGTGCCAAATGTGGCATGTAAGGGGGAGAGGAGTGGGTTAAGAGGAAGTTCCAAATTTGGGTGGAAATCCTCTTTAAGTACTTTGCTGCTCTGTATGTAGCATAAGTCTCTAAAGTCATACTCCGGCTTCAATCCGAGGCCCCCTCAAGGGCCAGTTATTGGAGATCTGCTTCATTATTTTGATATGCACTTCCACCATGGGCTTTTATCTGTGCTGGCGAGGGAGTGCTTATTGAAATGTGCACACAATTATACACTTGCAGTCATCACAATAGACTGGTCTCCTCACATTGGGAGCTGCGGAACACAGTGACTCAGTGATGGTCATTTGTCAGCAATTGCCCCACAAAGGAATATTTCACAACCACATCTTTGCGATTTAAGCATTTCTTCCTCTCACCATTACTGTTGAAGCAGAAGGAGAGGGATCATGGTGCTCTGCCTAAGGAGTTAAACCTCTCATAAAAATGTGCCATTTCAGAAATGTTAGCTAGTTGCTAATTTTGTCTTAAGAATATTATGTCTTTGAGCCACGATAAGTATAGAGATGAGTAATTCTTCCATGGCGAAGAGACACTAGCTGAATGGCAGAGGAGAGAGCTAGTGTATGAAGAAGGGAATCGGACCACGGTGGTCAAGAGAGGGTGTACAGGATGTCGCAGGTTCAGGGTGTGTTTTTTTTTTTTTCAGTTTAGAGGGGGGTAGGAAATCCTTCTTTAATTCTAAATAGTTGAGCCTGTTTTTAGGTGACTGTTGTGTACATTAGATTGGCATGTGTGGCACCAGTTGTTTTGCTCTAACTAGACAGCGTTGCATCTGCCCCTTTTTTTTTTTTTTTTTTTTTTTTTTTTTTTTTTTTTTTTTATTCTACTTTGCAAAGTTTGATAGTTAAGCAATGAAGACTTTTTTTCAAATGTTTTCTTTTGCTTTTACAGCTACAGAAACTGCACAGCAGCTTAAGAAGACTGCGGGAGTTCCATTTCATGCAAAAGGAAGAGGTCTAGTCAAAAAATTGGACACAACTAGTGAGTATGTTCAGGTCCTAAAGTACCTACAGAAGGCAGATGACTTATGAAGATCTGTCATCTTTTCTACAATAATTAGTAGATCACACGGTAATCTAGAAACATCTAGAAACAATCCAGGTCCCCCCCCCAAAAATAAAGATCAGCAGCTACAAATACTGTAGCTGCTTACTTTTAATATAAGGACACTTACCTGTCCAAGGACTCAGCGTTGTACGAACCGATTCTTCAAACTGCTTTGGAAGATGCATTAAGGTGAAACACATTTACCTTTACAACCCCTTTAAACTGTATCTATTTCTGTGAATACTAAAGAAAATTAAGGGAAATCCCACCATTGACAGTTGCCAGTGAAAATCGCTGTATGAATACACCTGTTTGATGACCCTTGTCAGAGGTGGGATTCTTTACTGGTTATAAAAGCAGTGGTTCAAAAGACTTTCCGGAGGTCCCAACCCTTCCCTGCTCTTTGTAGAAGAGAAAAGTCAATGTGAAACAAATGTGCATTTCATTTCAGAGCACTAAATCCACACCTATATGCTCTAATGCAGGCCCTCCAGTTGTTCAGGAACTACAATTCCCATCATGTCTGTGAATGTCAGTTTTACAATGCCTCATGGGATGTGTAGTTCTACAACAGCTGGAGGGCCGTAGTTTGAGGATCCCTGCTCTATTGGAACACATCATTATTTTGGCACAACCTCCCCAGGCATCAGAAAATTTACTCTTGCACTTTATTTTTATTTTACTTTGTGAATCTTTGTAATCCTACTAATTGTCCACATGTTCTACTCCTTAAATAAAACTGCCATTTATAAACTTTTTACAGCTCCACTCAAAGGTATACCAAAACAGGCGCCCTTTAGAAGTCCTACAACCCCCAGTGTGTTCAGCCCAACTGCCAACAGAACGCCCATTGCACCTTCCAGGACGCCGCTCCGAAGAGAGAGAGGAGTAAAGGTGGGTGAATGTCCTGAACGGATTACTATTGCCCTGTTGTAGGGAAGAGAGGAGATTTTATTTACACATACATGAAAATAATTATTTGATCCCCTGCAGTTTATCCACTTACATAGAATTGAAGGGTCTATAATTGGTATCATAGGTGTATTGTAAATGGAGACGGAATATCAACCAAAACTCCAGAAAAACACACAATACAAATTTGAGTTGCAGTGAGTATAAGAAGCATTTGATCCCCATACCAACCAACAATAATTCTGGCTACAGTATGTGGTACTCAGATTCATCCTAACGACATCTTGTTATGTGTATAAAAGACACATCCACAGAATCTTTCTTCCATTCAAACCTCACCATCATGAGCAAGACCAAAGAGCTGATGTTAGACAGGATTGTAGACCTGCACAAGGCTAGAATGTGCTACAAGACCATCAGCAAAAAGCTTGGAGATAAGGAGACAACTGTTGGAGCGATCGTTCACAAATGGAAGAAATGCTAAATAAATGGAGTGGCCTCGTCAGTCTCCAGACCTTAATCCTATAGAAAATGTATGGAGGGAGCTGAAACTTCGAGTTGCCAAGCGACGGCCAAGAAGCCTTTTAAAGGGGTTGTAAAGGAAAACATTTTTTTCCTTAAATGGCTGCCTTTACCTTAGTGCAGTCCTCCTTCACTTGTCTCATCCTTCGATTTTGCTTTTAAATGTCCTTATTTCTTCTGAGAAATCCTCACTTCCTGTTCTGTCTGTAACTACACACGGTAATGCAATCCCTGGTGTGGAGAAAGCCTCTTGAGGGGCGAGCAGGAGTGTCAGGACACCCACTAATTATGAAATAAGGGGGGAACTAATGCGCAAACCAACCTAATCAAGAACAGAATAAATATAGAATAAATAAATATGCAGCAGCCACCACTAATAGTGCTCACACACTGACAGTAAATGATAAAATGGGGGATGTGGTGGCGCTTGCAACAAAAATCACTAAAATAATGTATATAATAAATATATAAGAGATACAACAAAATAGACTCCGCCTCCTGGTATTGATTAAAAGTGTATCACTCTAAACCGGAATACCATCCAACAAAAATAACCATAAAGTGGAGGATATTGAGAGTGAAAAAATAATGAAATATGTGTGACCAATGTGCCAATGACAGCACAATAGTCTAAATAAAGTAGCAAACTTCAATCTGTGCATACAACATTTCCTTCAAATATAATTATGATAGTCCAAACAGTGCTTCATCCATAAATCGTGCAATGTGCAACTATGCAAATAAATAAATAAATATCCAATGACCAACTGTCCACAAAATATTGCAAATAAATAAATGTGAATAAATCCAATGATAAAAAACAATCCAAAAAATGCTAAAAGTGAAAAAAATATATATATAAAGTCCACACAAGAATCCCTGTGTAAAAAAGGTCCCAATAAAACTATAAAATAGGAATCAATATCCAGTGCACAAATCGTGCAAAAGTGAAAAATAAAAATCCAGTGGCTAATAAATATAATGAGTTTCTAAAGTGCATCTGTGCTCAGGTTGCTGTGACATGCAGAGTAATTGTGATTGCAGTCAGCCCGATTCTCCACGGTGACCAGGAATATAAGTGCTAGCCCCTTACCTCAAGGAGGCTAATAAATAGCCTATAGGAATATTTCCCAATGATATCTCCCACAATCAACCGATCGATCCACTCCAATGTATTCACAGGCTCAGCGCGATGATTCTCAAAATAAAGCACAGGAATGCCTCCATAGTGTATGATTACAAACAATATTTTAATGAAAAAAGTAGTAACTTACAAGCAGTGCTGTAAGAACAGCATGTACAACGGCGTGTGTGTAGTCCTGTGTCTCCCGCTCTGCGGCCGCAAGCGGGTGACGTCACCAACAGCCCTCCAACGACGTCAATACCAGGAGGCGGAGTCTATTTTGTTGTATCTCTTATATATTTATTATATACATTATTTTAGTGATTTTTGTTGCAAGCGCCACCACATCCCCCATTTTATCAGGACACCCACTAACACACAGCTCCTTTTCTCTATCTGCAAATTAGAGAGTGTCCTGACCCTCCTGCTCGCCCCCTCCCCCCTCAAGAGGCTTTCTCCACACCAGGGAGAAAGCCTCGCATTACTGCGTGTAGTTACAGACAGAAGAACAGGAAGTGAGGATTTCTCAGAAGAAATAAGGACATTTAAAAGCAAAATCGAAGGATGAGGTAAGTGAAGGAGGACTGCACTTAAGGTAAAGGAAGCTATTTAGGGGGGGGGGGGGGGGAATAAAAAATGTACCTTTTTTACAACCCCTTTTAAGGATTTGGAGAAGATCTGTAAAGAGTAGACCAAAATCCCTCCTGGCATGTGTGCCAACCTGGTAACCAACAAGAAAAGTCTTACCTCTGTGCTTGCCAACAAGGGTTTCTCCACCAAGTACTAAGTCACGTTTTGCTTCAGGATCAAATACTTATTTTACTCATTGAACTGCAACTCTATTTATAACATTTGTATCGTATTTTTAGTTTTTTTCTGGATTTTTGGTTGATATTCTGTGTCCATCTTAAAAAAAACACCTATAACAATTCTAGATCCTTTAATTCTTTGTAAGTGGGCAAACTTATCAAATACCTATTCTGTACTGCTTCAGAACAGGCTATTCAGTCCCGCCCCCCTGCTATTTACAAAGTGGCACATCAAAAGTTTAATGCACATGTTTGCTTACAGCTCTTGGATATATCTGAATTGGACATGGTGGGGGCAGGGCGAGAGGCCAAGAGGAGAAGAAAGACTGTTGGTGAGTGTTAACTTTTTTATTGCTGCTTAGAAATCTTAGATGTTACCCATAGTGGTTTGGTCCTATGGTACCTTGTGATTCTAGAATGTGCATCTCTCATGTAATCATACGCCTGTGGCAGTTAGAGGATCAGTCATCTTTGAAACAATCGTTTTGTTTTTTTAATGGGGTTATGCGTTTGTAGTGTACTTTTTTATTTTTTTATTATTATTTGCCAAGAATGACTTTTTAGAGCCATTGTTATTTTGATGCAAATGGTGTCTATTTCAGGACAACCTACAACCATGTCCAAAAGATTTGAGGATGACAGATATATATATTTTCACAAAGTCTGCTACCTCAGTTTTTATGATGGCAATTTGCATATACTCCAGAATGTTATGAAGAGTGATCAGATGAATTGCAATTAATTGTCCCTCTTTGCCATGGAAATTAACTTTGTTCCAAGTAAAACCTTTCCACTGCATTTCAGTCCTGCCACAAAAGGACCAGCTGACATGTCGGTGATTTCTCTTGTTTAACACAGGTGTCAGTGTTGACAAGGAAAAGGCTGGAAATTGCAATGTAATGCTGATTGAGTTACGCCTGATGCACACAATCGAATTTTCCGCGGACAAAGCTTAGGCCTTTTGTCCGAAGGGCTTTGGCCGTGAACTTGACTTTCAAATGGCAAAGAATTGTCGGCCAACAAACGTGAAACTACGTGGTTTTTCTGCTCTTTAGCGCCACTCTTTGGGCAACTTCTGCTAATGTGTTATGGTGAGCATTGCTTCCGAGCATGCGTGTTTGTACTTTGGAGTTTTGTCCGGTGGACTTGTGTACACACTCTTGTTGGCGGAAAATTTTAAAGCATGCTATCCAATATTTGTCCACGGACAATCCGACAACAATTGTCCGATGGAGCGTACAAACAGTCGGATATTCCGACAAAGGCCTGTCGTCGCACAATTCCCATCATAAAATCCGATCGTGTGTATGAGGCTTTAGAATAACGGACTGTAAGCTTTAAAAGGATGGTGGTGCTTGAAGTCCATTGTTCTTCTCTTAACCATGGATTATCTGCAAGTGCAGTCATCATTGCTTTTGGCCCCTTTCATACGATAAGCCTGTTCAGATCCGCCCGTTCGTTGTTAAGGCAGATCTGAGCGGGCCACCCATTGACTTCTATAGTCAGGCAGATGTCAGCGGATCCGATAAGATCCGTTTAAAACGGACGTATGGCTCAGATTGAATGAAAACTGACAGGCAGATTCATGATCCATTTTCGTCCGATCTCCCATAGTGGACAACAGGGCTTTGACAGGTCCGTCCCTGCACAATGAGTAGAGACAGACCTGTCAGCTCAGTGGGCATCAACAGAGCGTTCTCCCACTGAGCTGGCAGAGTCCGCTGAGCGGATCCACCCCTTGTGAAAGGGACCTTGCACAAAAAGGGATTCACTGGCAAGGATATTGCTGCTCCTAAGATTGCGACCATTTATCGGTTAATCAAGAACTTCAAGGAGAGAGGTTCAATTTTTGTGAAGAAGGCTTCAGTGCGCCCAAGAAAGTCCAGCAAGCGCCAGGACTGTCTCCTGCAGTTGATTCAGCTGTGGAATCCGGGCACCATCCATACAGAGCTTGCTCAGGAATGGCAGCAGGCAAGTGTGAGTGCATCTACACGCACATTAAGACGAAGACTTTTGGAGGATGGCCTGGTGTCAAGAAGGGCAGCCACTTCTCTCCAGGAACATTGTAAGGGACAGACTGATATTCTGCAAAAGAGACAGGGATTGGACTGCTGAGGACTGGGGTACTCATTTCTCTTATCGTCCATGGACGGACACAGCTCCTTAAATCTTGACAAGTGGGTTATGTTCCCTGTTTACAGGAGAGGACTAGGCAGAAACATGTTAAATAGTTAAATACATGTTACATTAACAGAGTTGAACAGCCCCGCCCAGGGGGCGGTCCCTCCAGACATAACCCTCCTCACTGCAGCTTGCAGCCTCAGTTTCGTTCTGCCTAGCAAAGGAGAAGGACGTATGGCTCCCTTTGGGCCCAGCGCCCTGAGGAGAAATTTTATTTTATTTTACTTTACTTTTTCTTGAAGAATCTTCTTTCAACTGTTGGCTGAGAGACAGGCTGGATATTATAGATCCTTGTAGTCTACTCAGTCCGACCAGCAAGCGTGGGCACACCTTTGCAAAGAGGCTTGGTCTGCCACGCCATACCTCATGACTCCTGAGGTGGCCGGTGAGCTTTGCTCCGAGGTCCACATATGACTGAGCTGTGGTGTTGTCTCAATCACAGTGGACCGGGCCGACAGCTACCTCCATTGCGGTTGTAGGTCTGTCAGGAATGCGTCAGCGAGTCCTCGCTCGGACGGGTAAGTACAGTCCCTCCTGCTTCGGTGGGTTGGTACAGCTGGGCATTCCTGGGGTTCGGGGGTCCCTTCCCCTTACTTCCCTGCTCCTTTCCCTTGCTGCATTGCTAACATTGCTGCTGTCAGGGAGGAGGGGGCCTTCCTGAGGGGACTGTGTTATCTGGCCTGTGTTTTCCTTTTTTGTATTGGGCTTTCCTGTGAGGTAAAAAGCCTTGTGATGAGCACAGATGTTTATGATTATACTTCAGCAGACGCTGACTGATTGGTGACACCTGTAATGGTTTTGCTTTTTATGCTGTATCTGTGACTTGTCCTTAAATAAAACAGCCCTAGGAGGCTTTTCCTGTTTAAACACAGGTCCCTGCAGAGTTACCTCACGGTTCTTTTCCTCACAGGCAGCGCTGGGCAGTCTCCTCCTGAGGGAGTCCCCTGGTTACCCCTGGTCAGCGCAGCAAGTGGGTGAGAGGCCCTGAATAGGGCTCTAGGAGCTTTTGTCTATTTGTATGGACAGGTGTGCATATTATAATACACACTATATGTAAATATTGGAGTCAGTATCTGGGTCCTTCCCCACATGCTGGTGGTGGCAGCAGGTGTTGGCACCTGTGATTCCCACAGAGTTTTTATTGTTAGTCCTGGACACAGTTTGTGCCAGGGTGGGGGTGGACTGCGGGCGGGCGGTAAAAGAGTGCCCCCTTCCCCCGTTATCCCCTGGGGAATGCTCTGTTTGGAGCCATGGACTAGGTACCTAGTTAAAAAAAAAAAAAAAAAAAAAAGGCAGAATAAGGCATTTATGGGTGCGCTTTTTACTGCTGCAAGGGACTCTCCTAAGCTGCATAGTGCAGCTGGGTTTCCGCTGAGGGCTCGGTCTTTTTTGGATCACACAAATCAGACCGCTGTGTAGGTTTTTTCCTTCTGTGCCCTTCTTTGATAATTTCTGAGATGCGGAATGAGAAAAGCCACTGAGGGCTTTTGTAGTCCCTCACCGCCGGGCGGGAACCCCTACTTGTATGGATCTGACTGATAGAAGATCCGAAGTACTGACCCGTTCCATGTTTACCATGCTGGGGTCTGGCTTGCGGCCTATTGTGGCCACTACACTGGGGTCTCAGTGGTCGCTGGCGCTATTTTTTGGGAGATTTTTCAATTACATTGAAAACTCCCATTGGCGCCCATTTTGTCGTAGCCACGCTATGGCGCAGCTTACATTGTGCTGGCCTTTTTCCTGTGGCCGCGTTCTGAACGCTCGGCGGCCATCTTGGAGTAGTCCTGACCCCTAGTGCTGTATACAACTCACAGAGTGAGCATTTTGCACCAGACAGTGGAGGAGCACCGACTCTCTCCTGAGGTTATTAGCCTAGCGGACCAGCTGGTCCAGGGCCTCATATAGGTCTGTGATGCTTCATTGAATGCTGCGCCCTTGTTATCCAGGGCGTCTGTTTCAGAATGGTTTTATGCACACGGTGGTGTAGTGCTTAACTCCATTACTTGGCAGCAAAAGAGTCATTGGTTCAAATCTGCACACTGACGCCAATCTGCCTGGAGCTTGCATTGTCGCTCCCTGTGTCTGTGTGGGTTTCCTCCGGGTACTCCGGTTTCCTCCAAAGACATGTGTGCATACACCTACATAATATACATACACACTATGTGTGTGTGTATTATTTAGGGGCAACCCTCCCAGGCCATCAAAGGCCCAGCTGGGGGACTAATCTGTCCCTGGGTGCATAAGCCGATCACGCCGGCACCCAAATCCTGCCAATGTATATAGCCTTCCCTCCCTGTCTCTAGGTGGGAGGGGCGGCTTGCAGGTTCACAATTCAGTGAAACCTCCCTGCTCTCCGACTAGTGGGTCTGCGAGGTGGTCTCTTCGGAGTACTAGATAGGGTTTCCTCCTATCCACAGAACAAAGTTCTGTCCTTGTGTCTTCCCCTCCCGGCACGTCGGTCTGCCTTGGGCAGTGTGGGATTTGCTAAGCTGCAAGGTAATTTTACCTTTCCTGCAGGACGAGAGTTTTGGGGTTTTCTATGGGCCTCAGGCCCTAAATACCTTTGTGAACGTCGGGTAGTTCCGCATGGAATCCATTTGTTCGGTGGTAGCTGCGCTTCATCCGGGGGATGTCCTGACGTCCTCGGACATCAGGGACGCATACATGCATGTCCCGTTTTGCACATGTCACAGTGTTTTTTTTCTGTGCTTCGTGATGAGAGAAGGGTCTCTGTCAGCCTGTGGCCCTCCCTTTTGATCTGGCGTCAGCACCATGGGTTTTCAGCTAGGAGCTCGCACTTATTTGAATTTTGTTGGGACAGCGAGGCTTTGCCTCATTGGCTACTTTGACGACTTTCTTCTGAGAGCAGCTTCTGTCTCCGACCTAGTGGATAGGTTATTCCCATTCAGACCCTCCGAAGATTCGGGTGGATGTTAAACGTTTAGGCCAGAAAGTGTAGCTCAGTGGCAGCAAGCCTGCCCTACATGTGTGCGACCCAGGGTTCAAATTATGGGCATGCTAGGTTCCGACTCAGCGTTGGAGTATCTAGTGTTGATCCAGACTCCTCAGTGGCAAAGGTCCTTCTTCCCCTGGAGAAATTGCAGACTCTTCAGTCTGCGGAGAAGGTATTGGCATCACGCAATCGGTCTTCTCTCCGGGCGCCTGCTGGTTCATGGTCTGTGGGTAGCCTACTTCAAGGTGGTACAGTATTCCCAGTTCCACACCCTGGTTTTCCAGTGGAACTACTGTCCAGGTGGTAAAAATCTCTTGTCTCTGAAATCATTAGATTCCTGTGCGCCACCTAGTCAGAGTCTCTCTGAGTTGGTGACAGAGATTCCCGACTCTTCGGTCCGGGAAGTTGTTCCTTCCTTCCAGTGGTCGGTGTTTACGAGGAATGCCAGCTCACGGGTTGTGAACCTGGAGGTTCACAAAACTGGGGGGTCCAGTCGGCCCTGAGTCGCTGGACTTGCGTGGACCTATGACCACACCTCCTTGAATGTGTCTGGTCTCGGTAGCTACCCAGGGTCGGGCCTGGCTAGTGCCTGGTGGAAGACCGCCTGGGAATACCAGGTGCTGTCTACTGTTCATTGTCCTACTATTTTAGGCGATCAGGCTATGCTTCTCCTTGTGGTCGACCAATCTGGTTTCAGCCGGACAACGCCACGGCCGTGGCTTCAGTCTACCATCAGGTATGCCGGCAGGCAGACTACTGGAGTCGCCAGATGCTGGACCAGGGCGACTGGTCTTTGTGCTTGGGGTGTTTCGGCTCCCTTGCAGGAGGTGAGCCTCACATGGCATGGATCTCCTGGCAGCTTGTCTCCGCCGCAAGGGTGTCAGTTAGTGGCCAGGTCTAGTGATCTTGTACAGACGCGTCAGTCGCGCTGGTGGCCCTGTGGGGTCTGTATCGGTGATTTTTTGCCATTCCTCCATGGTAGTTGCTTCCTCGGCCGCTCCACAGAGTGGATGCTGAGGAGATCCCGATGATTCTAATCGCTCCAGATTACTCTCGGCGTCCTTGGTACGCTGATATCGGGCGCCTGGTAGCGGAGGCACCCTGGCGATTGCCAGGGCAGGAGGTTCCTGTCTCAAGGTCCCATACTTCCTCCTGTTGTACAGTCACTGACTTGCTTAACATGGTTATTGGAAGCCAGACTTTAGGTGACCAGGGTCTGTCTGACTCGGTCATCTCAACAGGGCACCGTAGTCTTCTTCCGGAGGATCTACCGTCGCACCTCTCTTGGTGCGAAGGGATGGAGTGACGTCCACGGGCGTACTTTCAATGTCCAGGGTCCTGCTGTTTTTAAAGCTTGGATTGGATCTAAAAATTGCTTAAAGCACCGTTTGGGGGCAGATTTCAGCCTTGGCTGTGTTCTTTTAGTGGCCTTTTTGCGGCCCGTTCCCTGGTGGGTCCCCTTTTTTTGTGTGCAAGGGGTTTGTCATATACTTTCCCCTCTTGGCCCATCTCTTCCCCCATGAGTTTTGACTCTGGTGCTCTCGGTTCTTCAGGAACCTTCCTTTTGGAAACATCAGAGAGATTTTCTCTTGACACTATCTCAGAAGGTGGCCCCTTTAGTGGCCTTTACCTCTGTTAGAGGGGTTTCTGAGTTGGCGGTCTTGTCTTGCAAGCCGCCATGCTTGATCCCCCATAAGGATTAGGTGATGGTGCGCCCGCGACCTTCCCTTCTTCCGAAGGAGGTTTCGGCCTTTCATACTTTAGGCGTGGTACGCGCTTTGCGGGTATACCAGCCTACTACGGCTCCATTTCGGAGCTTCTGACTCTCTTTTGTGTCGGTGTCTGGTCCACAAAAGGGCCTGGCGGTCTCGTCGACCACCATTTCTCGGTGGATCGGGCAGGCCGTCATACAGGCCTATGCTCCTAAGGGCGGGCCCCCCTTTCCGGTCACGGCACTTTCGACCAGGGCAATTGGTGCTTCCTGGGTTTTTTTTTTTTTTTTCCCGACATCATGCGTCGGTCTCACAGGTGTGCGAGGCGGCGATTTGCTCGTCCGTTCACGCTTTTTCCAGAATTTACATGGTTGCTGTGAGTGCATCTTATGATGTTTTTTTCAGCCGCTAGTTTTTGCCGGCGGCTGTTTAAAGTTGCACCTCCTCCGTTGAGGAGCTCTGCTTGTTTTGGGGTGAAGTTAAAATTGTTTTTACTGATATATTTCCCACCCCTCGTTTTTTGACACTGCTTGGGGACGTCCCACTTGTCAAGATTTAAGGAGCTGTGTCCGTCCATGGACGATAAGAGAAAATAGGATTTTTTGTACTCACCGTAAAATCCTTTTCTCTGAAGTCCATGGACGGACACAGCTCCCACCCCTCCTTTTTAGGTTTGTACTGCTTGTTACGAACTGAGGCTGCAAGCTGCAGTGAGGAGGGTTATGTCTGGAGGGACCGCCCCCTGGGCGGGGCTGTTCAACTCTGTTAATGTAACATGTATTTAACTATTTAACATGTTTCTGCCTAGTCCTCTCCTGTAAACAGGGAACATAACCCACTTGTCAAGATTTAAGGAGCTGTGTCCGTCCATGGACTTCAGAGAAAAGGATTTTACGGTGAGTACAAAAAATCCTATTTTTCTGATGAATCCCCTTTCTGATTGGGGCATCCAGAAAAAACCTTGTCCAGAGAAGAAAAGGCGAGTGTTACCATCAGTCCTGTCTCCATGCCAACGGGAAAGTATCCTGAGACCATTCATGTGTGAGGTGGCTTCTCGGCCAAGGGAGTGGGCTCTCACAATTTTGTTTAAGTAAGAACACAGCCATGACTTAAGAATGGTACCAAAACATCCTCCGAAAGCAACTTCTCCCAACCATCCAACAGTTTGGTGATGAACAATGCCTTTTCCAGCATGATGGAGCACCTTGCCATAAGACAAAAGTGACAACGAAGTAACTTGGCTTGGGGAACAAAACATCAACATTTTGGGTCCATGGTCAGGAAACTCCAACTTTAATTACACAAGAATGGGCTTCCATCAGTCTGTATGTGGCTCATTGACAGAATGCCAGGACAAATTGCAGAGGTCTTGAAACAGAAGGGTCAACAGAATATTGACTCTTTGCATAAACTTGTAATTGTTAATAAAAGCCTTTAGCACCTATGAAATGCTTGCAATTCTACTTCAGTATACCATACTCAAATCTGACAAAAATATCTAAAAATACTAAAGCAGCAAACTTCGTAAAAAATGTTTATTTGTGTAATTTTCAAAACTTTTGGCCATGGCTGTACATATTTTGGTATGTTAAAGTTTGCGCTCTATTCCAGCTGTGCCTTTTTCTTTATAAAATGGCTACCACAATGTGTGTATGTGTGATATAGATCTATCTAGATATATTCTTTCTTTATCGTACACCACGGGACACAGTCTTTCTCTTTACATAATGTGTTAAGGGTCACCAGCGATGATTGGACACTGGCACAACCAATTGAAGATATAACCCCTCCCATCAGGGAAGTACCTCAGTTTTTTTCGCCAGTGTCTAGAAGGTGTTGGACAACCGAGGATGTGCTAAGGATCGCTCTGCTAAGAAGGCCCTCTGAGGGTGAAGGAGCTATACTTTAAGGATCCATCCAAGACGCTAAGAATTATGCTAAATCTGGATGGGATCCGGGCCTCACGGACAAGGCGTCGCCTGTAATGTCCCTCTTCGGAGGACTGGGGTACAGCACTTTCGCTACAGCAGCTAAAAGTCCTGGTCAGAGTCTTTTACAAGGCCCAGGGGAGAGGTATCCATTAAATAGGAGCCCATATCCCTGAAGGTTGGCACACAAAACCCGCCGAGATGGGTGAAGGTTGGTGCTGTCTGAATTTTTTCAGCAGAAAAAACCTGCGGCGGGGATAAGGTAAGAAAAAAGGAATCCTAAGAACAAGCTTAAGGATCCTTTTCAAAACTGTGAGTCGGGTGTCTTCTCTCTTTTGGCCCCTGGAGGGAGTAAAGAGCTGAGTTTACTCACCTCACTCTGCAAATGTGTCAGATCCACAGGACAAGGCACATTCCTTCCGCTGCAGAGCTCTGCATCAAAACGGCCAAAAGCCTCCCTCTCCCAGAGCGCTGAGATCCCAGGAGGGGACAAAAGCAGCATGGTAAAGGCAGGGAGAGGCTCTCCCTGATCCCTCGCAGCCGCCATAATGCCCTAGACGCGCACGGGTGCGCGATTTATCGGCGGGAGGGGGCGGAGGAGGATCTGAGTGTGCACAGGCGCGAGCGCACACGTGTATTTTAAAGATGGCGCTCAAACAGGAGCCCTTAAAAGATCATGGAGGCCGGCAGCTCTTCCCTCGGGACACAGCAGTAGGGGCACGTAAGCTCTATGTGGTTGGTAGGGCACTACCAGGAGACACCCACTCTATATAGCATGAAACTGTGTTTTAAGTTGCATACTTTATGTAGAGTGCTAAACTGAGCACAGTAGTAGATGCTTATTGGTACCTCGGCTTGTTGCTTGTTAATATGTCTTCCCTTCTTCACCATCGGGAGTTGCTACTTCTCCAGTGGCGCCTGGGCCTGCATATGTCACTGAGGACACTTTTATCGCAGCCATGGGAAAACTTGAGGGAAAGATCGCTGCGCTAAACGCAAAGTCCCTGCAAAAGGACAAAAAGCGACGCAGATCTCCTTCAATGGTGTTTGATCCTCTTTCAAAAAAATATGAAGAGGAGAAGGATGAGAACACCTACAGAGGACAGGGATGAGGAGTTGGACGAATCAGGGATTTCAGAGGAACTTTTTTTTTTGCTTCCCAAATGCTAAGGTCACAGGTGCAATGTTATGCTGAAACAGTGCGTACTACATTCAAGTTGCCCTCTTCGGAGTTAACTGAATCACCTGCCTCCTCCCTGGTCTCATTAAAATCCCTGCGGGGTGCATGCTCTTTTCCAGTCCATCCTTTGTTAAAGAAGCTAATCTACGCAGAATGGTTACACCCAGACAAGCGTTTTTCACCTCCAAAGAAATGTAATATTCTTTATCCTATGGAGGAAGAGTTTTCCAAAAAGTGGAGCCTGCCTTCGGTAGGTGCAGCCATTTCTTGTGTAAATAAGAACCTGACTTGTCCAGTGGATAACATTCAGGTGTTTAAAGACCCTTCGGGAAAAGAAATTGGAATTTTTATTGAAGTGTTCCTTCTCGCTGGGTCAGTCGCCCAACCTGCTGGAGCAGCAGTAGGCATGTGTCAGGTCCTCAAGGACCAGGTAAAACGAGGGCTGAAGGACCTGCCTCTAGAACAAGTCAAACTCTGGGAGAATTTGCCTAAAGCCTTTTGTTTTACAGTTGACGTGATGAGGGATTCGATTCTGCAAACATCGCGTCTCACACTTCAGCTGGTGCATATGCACAGAATTCTTTGGCTAAAGCATTGGTCTGCAGAGGCACCATGCAAAAAGCTTTTGACTAGTTTCCCCTTTCATGGCGAACGCCTCTTTTGGGGAAGATTTGGAGAAATATATCCAAAATATATCGACTGGGAAAACCACTGTATTACCAGAGGAGAAGAAGAAAAACAAGAGACCTTGTTTTAAACGTTCTCTCTCTCCCCAGCTCCTGGTAAATCTACCTCTAGCCAGTGGCGACAGCATTTTCAGCCAGCCACAAAAACTAAAGAAAACCAGGCCCAAAAGAACAAGAAGCAGTGGGGTTCAAGGGCCAACAAGCAGAACCCCAAAGCTTCTGCATGAAGAGGCGCCCCCGCTCGGCCGAGTGTGGGGACTGCTTTGTCAGTTTTCAGTGGCATGGCAGACAGAAATCCAGGACAGATGGGTAGTATCCACAGTATCCCTAGGGTACAAGCTGGAATTTCAAGAGATCACATCTTCTCGGTTCCGAAGCTCAATGCTTTACAAGGATCCTTCAAAAAGGGCGTCCTTCAAGGGATTGGATCACTTGCTATCCCAAGGGGTGATCACAGAAGTACCCTTAAAGGACCAAGATTCAGGGTTTTATTCAAACCTCTTTGTAATCCCAAAGCCAAACGGAGACGTCAGACCTATTCTGAATTTAAGAGCTCTAAGTCAATTTCTGAACATTTTCCATTTCCGAATGGAAACTATTGGATCAGTGGTCGCCACCCTACATCATACGACATACGTCAATAGACATCAGACGCATACTTCCATGTGCCTATCTATCACCAAAGATTTTTAAGGTTTGCGGTAGAACATCGCCACTTTCAGTTTGTGGCTCTACCTTTTGGTGTGGCTACCGGATCTCGGGTATTTACAAAGGTACTAGCCCCTCTGTTGGCAAATCTTAGAGCACAAGGCATAGCGATAACAGCTTATCTAGACGATCTACTGATTATAGATCAGTCAGTAGCAAAATTTAGATCACCCTGTGCTCACCACTATAAAGTACCTGGAGGATTTAGGATGGATTGTAAACTTACAAAAATCCTCTCTACAAGCCCAAAGAAGGGTAGAGTACTTGGGCATGATCATAGACACAGCCCAAAGCCGGGTATTTCTACCAGAGCCAAAGATCAAGTCACTAAAGGACCTGATCCACAAGGTCAAGACAAACAAGAGACCATCTATTTGCCTTTGCATGAGGCTATTGGGGAAGATGGTAGCCTCCTTCGAGGTCGTTCCTTATGCCCAATTTCACTCAAGACTACTTCAGGGCAGTATTCTAACTGCCTGGAACAGGAAGATCCAAGCTCTGAATCTACCCATGCGCCTGTCTCCACAGGTGCGCCAAAGCTTCAGTTGGTTAAAGACCAAGAACTTGCAGAAAGGAAGATCCCTTCCCCCAGTCACTTGGAAGGTGGTTTCTACGGATGCCAGCCCAATAGGCTGGGGTGCAGTATTGGAAGAAGCTTCAGCCCAGGGAACCTGGGCCAAGACCGAAAAGAGCCTGCCCATCAACATACTGGAGATTCGGGCAGTATACTTGGCCCTCAGAACCTGGACAAGCAGGTTACAGGGCCACCCAGTTCGGATTCAATCCGACAATGCTACTGCTGTAGATTACATCAAGCACCAAGGAGGAACCCGCAGTCAGGGCGCTCAGGAGGTGATTCGGGTTTTTACTTGGGCAGAAGAACATATTCCTTGTCTTTCTGCAATTTTCATCCCAGGGGTAGAAAACTGGCACGTGGACTATCTGAGTCGCCAGCAGCTGTCAGCAGGAGAGTGGTCTCTCCACCCCGAGATCTTTTTCAGGCCATATGCCAGAGATAGATTCCAGGTCCAACAGGAAGTTGGACAATTTTGTGTCCAGGACAAGAGATCCTCTGGCCTATGGATCGTGGGTGGACGTGAGGGGACAGGAACATGCCGCCTTCGGGCAAAGTGTGCTGCAGGCAGCAGTATAAATTTCTGGTCCATGGCAGCCTGCTTGATCTGTGTCTCCCCCCCCCCCTTCATATGGAGCATTGCTCTGGGACGTCCCATTATGTAAAGATAAAGACTCTGTGTCCCGTGGTGTTCGATAAAGAAAACAGGATTTTTGAAACGGCTTACCTGTAAAATCCTTTTCTTGGAGTACACCACGGGACACAGAGGTCCCCCCTTCTTATGGGAACCTTATTGCTTGCTACAAAACAGAGGTGCTTCCCTGATGGGAGGGGTTATATGGAGGGGAACTGTCTTCAATTGGTTGTGCCAGTGTCCAATCACCCCTGGTGACCCTTAACCCATTATGTAAAATCCACCGGCGGGACACCCGCGGACATTGAGTCTGCGGGTCCAGCGTGCACGGTCACAGAGCTTGCAGCAGGGGCTCCTGCACGGCGGCAAATTCAAAGCACCGAACAGGTACGTTGCTTTGCACAGCCATGCCATTCTCCCGACGTATAAGTACAGGTGGCGGTCGGCAAGCTGTTAATCATCAACCATGTGAGTTGCTAAATGTAACCATATTGCTACACTTTGAGGCACCTCTCCTCTTTTATACTCTGTAGCTCCTGCTGGATTTTGCTTCTAATTCCCATTGTGGAGTCTTTCATTTGTGGAAAGACCTTTTTTTTATAGTTGCGCAACCCATCACATTGCTATAATCCTCCTCCTTCATATTAAAAAAATAAATAAATATATATAACTGAAGAACTTATGAACAAATCATTTGAGTTTCCATTATTTCTTGTGGGGAAATTTGCTTTGATATACAAGTGCTTTGGATTACAAGCATGTTTCTGGAACGAATCATGCTCGCAATCCAAGGTTTTACTGTATATTCTTTTTATAAGATGGTTGCGTAGAGTTTGAAATTGATGTCTGGGTTTTATTGCTGCTTGTGTCCCTGTTGAAAAGATTTGCCCTCTGTCCCTGTTTTACCTGAGATTAAACGTAGTGAAAGTCTCCTACAAGGTAGACGGCAGGATTTTTTATTTATTTTTCTTTTATTATTCCAGCAGTGTGTTTGCTACTTGAGTCCTCTGAATGCCATATCCTTGCATGTATTGGTTCTCATGTTAAATCTCTGACCACTTTTTTTTATTTTTTTTTACAGAAACTGATGTTCCAGAAAAGCCTCCGAAAGAGGAGACTGTTGTGGAAAGCGCCACCCCAGATTATGCGGCTGGTCTGGTGTCTACACAAGTATGTTGGTTTCTCTTGATGCAATACCATTGTGATAGAGATTTGATGTGATTTGCAAGTTGTCTTTCTCTTTTAATAATGATGCTGGCCTAGGGTTAGCTTTTACATTAAAGTAGTAGAGGATAATAAAATGTATACTAAATTGTATGTTCATTGCAGAAACTTGGCACGCTGAACAGCGAAAGTGCACTACCATCTACCAGTTACTTGCCAGCCACTCCCAGTGTGGTACCATCTTCCTCCTATATTCCAGCATCTGAGACCCCACAAGGTACACACATTTATCGTAGTTTGAAGCCAACTCTGATATTAATAAAATTAAATTTATGGAGGATCCTGACTGAAAGAAGCCTGGAAGTTTAATGAACGAATTAAAGCAAAACATAAGGCAACGTGGCATTTAGAATTTTAATAAACTTTATTGTAGATTCCGAATTTGTTTTTGTTATAGATATAAAGTGAATGCTTTTTTTCCTTTTTTGGATTGCCCTCATTTTTCAAAATGAGAACCAACTGAAAAAAATTTGTGCAGAGCTTTTCAATCGGTTTAACAGACTAGCCTCATGTCTGCCCTCATTCGTGACTTATTTTGCAAACTGCCTTTACTCGGCTAGTTTTTTTATTTTTTTTCCCAACAGAGTCCTTCAGGAGGGTGTGTGAGGAGGTAGGCATACCATGCAACGCCCTCCTCGGCAAGGATTGTGGAAGTGGGTACTGACAAAAACAATACTCCCTTCCCCCAACTCTATTACAGGCTTGGGGTAGGAAGAGAATTGGCAGTTCTGCATTTTTTTTATGAAAATGTGAAGCTTACCTTTTTTAGGCCTCCTTTTTTTTTTTTTTTTTTTTTTTTTTTTTTTAATAACCTAAAATACAGCCCATTAATTGTAATGTACTGTACCTATGCACACAGTCGTGTAAACAAGCACAGTGCATTTTTCAGTAAAAAAAAAATATAGAAAAATCAGCTTTTTTGGTCAGTAATTGTATGCCTAATGCGCACAAATATGTATATTTATATATTGTGCAGAATGAGAACGCTAGACTACGTTTTTGCACTGGAACTTTAAGGAAAAATTCTACTTGGCTCTATTGTTAGTGGGAGGGCTGGGGAGCTGTATTTTACCATAATTACCTGGTGTGAAGGCAGATATCTCAGCAGTTTTTTTACTAGATTTGAACAGCCTGCCTTAAAGTGGTTAAGCCACTGTGCTGTATTATACAATGCTCTCTGGTTGATTGGTGCTCCAGTGCATGTTTTTATTTTTTTATATATATATATATATATATATATATATATATATATATATATATATATATATATATATATATATATATATATATATTATGCCACTATGTACCTGATTTCAGAGCGCCCCCTCTGCGCTCACGTGACCGGCTGCCACTCTCCTATCTCAATCTGACAGCTACAGCATGATGGGCCGAGAATCCCCAGCTGACGTCAGTCGGATGGAGAAAGGAGGCCGGTCACATGAGCGGCGCTTTGAAAAAAGGTGTAGAACTGCGCATGTCACCACTTTAAAGAGACTTTTTCACGTGTGTTTTTTGCTATGCACTGTTTCTGTGTGTTGCTATGCACAGCATAGTTATTTTAGCGTGTGTGAGCTATTGCTTTGTTCACATTTATGTACTTACCATTATTACTGTGTATTTGGTTTATTCAGCCTGGTACATAGCGTCACTTTTTGTTCACATTATCAGTTTTTTTATTCACTCCCTTTTTTCCCTTGTAATAGTCACTTAGTATTTATTTTATTTATTTACTTATTTATTTTACATTAGGGTAATTTACCCACACGGGTATCTAGATTCCCTTTTTGTTATTAGTTTTCACAGCGCTTCACCATCACCCATTCATATTTGCATTTTTTCTGTTTAAGGCAGACTATTAGGTGATAGCAGCAGTGCCCCCCGGTGTCCAGTACAGATACTACTATCTTTTCTTTATTTATAATAATATATATATGTGTGTGTGTGTGTGTGTGTGTATATATGGAGGGAGGGAGAGAGAGAGAACACACACACACCCTATCATTATCAACCAGAGAGGATTGTATGACAATTCAACAGTAATCTTGGCAACATGGGGGGGGGGGGGCAGACACTGGTACAAGCTGACAGAAAGGCAGGGGAGGCCAGCGGATGATGGAGGCATGTAAACTGACCATGGTGTCAGGGCTCAGCAGACATGATGAACCGTGGTCAGTTTACAGGGGGGGAGGGGCAGGATCAGCCCAGGTATTTTAGGTGATCGAAAGGGCCAAACTACAGGAACAGATTTAAAATAATAAATACTGTACCTAAAGGTTTAGGAGTTGGTTTCCTCCATTGTATGTTTAATGAGAACTGGACTCTGCCAGTCCCCAACACTGCTTCTGAGAGAAAGCATACTGGGCTAGCTAAGACATGCTTGCAGTCAGGTATGACATCTTTTTTCCTCAAACATCCAAAAGGTAAGAAATAACACACAATCATATAGTGGGGTTTTTCTAAAATTTGAATACAAAAGTGGAAATACACTTCATTTTAAAGTGTTATTAAAGATTTGTCTTGTGTTTAAAAAAAAAAAATCATACTTGCCTGCTTTGTGCAGTAGTTTTGCACAGAGCAGCCCCTATCCTCTTCTCAGGCCTCCCACTGGTGCTCCTTGCCCCTCCCTCTTGACCATTACCCCCCCCCCCCCCAATAGCATGCTGCTTGCTTATGGGGGGGCACTGGTGCATGTTTGCTCCTGCTGCTTTCCCAGCCAATAAGGATAAGGAGTCCTGGGACAGCCGAGGCTCTCGTGCACCCCTCTGGATCGCAAGGGGGCTCAAGTAAGTATCTGGAGAGGGGAGAGCAGTACACAGGTTTTTTATCTTCATGCATAGAATGCATAAATGTAGAAAAAGTTAGCCTTTACAACCACTTTAAGGCTAAGTTTGAAGTTTTAGATGCTGCCGAGTGTCGACAGGTTTTTGTTTGCCACAACTGCTTTTCTCCCATGCAAGTCATTGAGAATGCAGTTGAATAGTCAAATGCCAACTGTTAATGAGAGATGAATAAATTGATCCCAAATGGAAACAAGCTGCATTTGTCCATCGAAAACGAATCCCCTTAGTCCACTTGTGGACTATCTAATTGGTATAATGATTCCTGTGTGCTGCAGATTAAGGGATGGCTAACAAAATGTTGGCTGAATTGAGGAAAATGGCACGTCTGTAATGGTATAGTGAGGTTGGCATTGTATGGCCTGATAATGGGTACTCTCTGGTATCTGTAGACCAGTTTATTAAACAATTGGTAAACCTCCCAACAAGTCTGTGGCTGGTTTTATAAGATGGTCAGATAGGGAATAGGAAGGAAGCACAGACACGGTTTGGTTTTGAGGTTAAATTGATTTATCTTTTCTATTTGCACAGCTGGTTCAGTTCGGGAAGCATTACAAACCACAAGACAAGCAGAGGAACCTGTACCTCCCAACAACACACTTGCCACACAGTTCAAACAACGGACGCCGATGTATCACAGCAGCCCCAATACGCCAGCCACGACCCCAACTCCTGCAGCCACCCCTACCTCTCCACTGACACCTGCTGTAACTCAGGTGGTAACACCCGCAGCACAGGCACCTCAGATCACTACCATACAGACACAGCCTCCGCCCAGGAAGAGCTTGTCTCTTACAGTAAGTCTTGTATCTTTTTATCTGAGAACATCTGTGCTGACAAAACTAATGCATGAGATGGTTCAGAGCTTTCTCTAGTGCTGTTGGCTGCAAGATCACTGAAGACGGCATGACTATATTTTGAGCAGAGGTTTTCGCATCGGATGTTGTGTGACATAGTTTGGCAAAAGCAATTGTCTTAATTGTACAGTAGTTTTATTGACTCCTACCTTCAGGTGATTGGCCGCTGACACAAATCTTGCTAGGGGTTGCCCCTAAAGTGCACAGATATAACTTTTTTTTCTTTCCTCCTGAAGCTTAAAGATCTGAACACTTACTGCCTATTACTAAAATGAGTAGTTTTTGGATTGGTTGCTCCGTGTGTACCTTAAACACTTAAGGCTACATCTAGATCAGGGGTCTCCAAACTTTTCAACACAAGGGTCACATTGTAGACTTTACAAGTATTCGGGGGCTGGAAAAAAAATCAGTTATGTATAAAATAAATGAATGAATAAAATGTAAATAAACGTATATATTTTACATGGATCGTTTTTGCAATCGGTATGATATGACTGAGAACAAAAGAGAAACACGTCTGTGTCCCCATAAGAGCCTTCCACACGTCTGTGTCCCCATCAGAGCCTTCCACACGTCTGTGTCCCCATCAGAGCCTTCCACACGTCTGTGTCCCCATCAGAGCCTTCCACACGTCTGTGTCCCTCTTTAGAGACTCCGCATCAGTGGTGTCCCCATCAGCAGTGACCCCATGTCCCCATCAGCGGTGTCCTCTTCAGCAGTGTCCCCATCAGCAGTGACCCCATGTCCCCATCAGCGGTGTCCCTATCATTGTTGATGGGCACACCAATGATGGGGACACTGCTGTTGGGGATGTTGCTGTTGGGCACACCAATGATGGGGACGCCGGTGTCCCCATTTGTGGTGTCCCCATCAGCACAGCAATGTCCCCAGAAATATCCACATCAGCACTGCCCCCATCAGCACTGTCCCTAGAAATATCCCCATCAGAGCGGCAATCTGGTGTCCCCATCAGCAGTGAACCCCCATGTCCCCATCAGCAGTGACCCCATGTCCCCATCATTGCTGACCGCTGAAGGGACGCCGATGTCCCCATCATTGCTGATGGGGACGCCGATGTCCCCATCTGCAGTGTCCCCAGAAATATCCACATCGGCACTGCCCCCATCATTGCTGACGGGGACACTGGTGTCCCCATCAGCGCTGTCTCTAAGCAATGTCCACATACTTGCCGATGGGGACACCGCTGTCCCCATCAGCAGTGTTCCCTGCAATGTTGCTATCAGCACAGCACTGCCCCCAGCAATGTCCCCATCAGCAATGTCCCCATCATTGCTGACGGGGACACTGGTGTCCCCATCAGCGCTGTCTCTATAAGCAATGTCCACATACTTGCCGATGGGGACACCGCTGTCCCCATCAGCAGTGTTCCCTGCAATGTTGCCATCAGCACAGCACTGCCCCCAGCAATGTCCCCATCAGCACTGCCCCCAGCAATGTCCCCATCAGCACTGCCCCCAGCAATGTCCCCATCAGCACTGCCCCCAGAAATATCCCCATCAGCACAGCAATCTCCCTTGCAGTGTGTCCATCAGTGTTATGCAACACAATAAAATGATCAGAACCCGTTGCCTCCGTCTCGCCGATTTCAGCTCCCTTCTCCCGCCCGCTGCTACACTCGTCAATGGAAGAGCGTCAATTCAAACAGCGGCCGGGAAAAGGGGAGGTGCCGCCCCTGTGACGTCACTCGTGGCATCGTAATTTTAAACAGTGT
Organism: Rana temporaria; assembly: GCF_905171775.1. NCBI lineage: Eukaryota > Metazoa > Chordata > Amphibia > Anura > Ranidae > Rana > Rana temporaria. Next base: position 618,916,108 of record NC_053489.1, on the reverse strand, counting down.
GCGGGAAGAGGGGAGGTGCCGTGCCTCGGTGGTCCCAGCAGCCAATGTGTTAAAAAAAAAAAAAAAAAAAAAACAGCGTGGCAGCATGGGTGGATTTGTTTACACTACAGGGCCTGTCAGCTGCGGGCCAGATAAAACACACATGCGGGCGGGCCGGGGTTTGGAGACCCCTGATCTAGATGGTAGAAGAGAAACAGTCAAATTTAAAATGAATTTACGTGTGTTTTTTTTTTTTTTATATTGTACTGTGTGCAGGCAGGCTATTATCGCAGATGATGTCTCTTCTGCCGTAAAGAACGCTTCCCTGCCTGCTTGCAGTCCTATCCTCAATGCTGGGCCTACTAGAAGACCAGGCTTCACCCGTCATAGTGGCCATACCCTCAGGGGTACTTCAGGGTCTGGCAACAATAAAAGACCATGGCCCTAGACCTGTATGGAAGCCTGCGGCTAATTACACGTTACTCAAGACGTGTGCCTAACACAGGATCCAGTGCCTGAAGCAAACATTATTACAGGCTGCCCCCACGATTGCTTGATTCTTATTCATTCATTTATGCATTTGGCTGGATTTTTCTGCATGAAATATTTTATTTGGAAAACGTTACTGTGATTCAAATGCAACAAATGTTTGCTGCAACCTGATTATGTAATCTTCCCCATTTTTTTTTTTACAGCGGGAACAGATGTTTGCAGCTCAAGAAATGTTCAAGACTGCAAACAAGCTTACAAGGCCAGAGAAGGCTCTAATACTGGGATTTATGGCAGGTTCAAGAGGTAGGTTTCAGAGCCCTTGTATACCAGCAGTCTTGGTGAATGGCAGATCATATTGCAGGAAACAAAATGTGCGTCCTTTTTTTTTTTTTTTTTTTTTTTCCACAAATGGCTTTCTTCTGGTTGTGTTTGATCACCCCCTGTGTTTTGTTTGCTTTCTTTCTTTCTTTTTTTTTTTTTTTGCACAATAAACCAAAAAGAGCACCAATTTTTTATATATATATATATATATATATATATATATATATATATATATATATATATATATATATATATATATATATATATATATATATATATATATTAGAGGTAGACCGATATGGGTTTTTCTATGGCCGATGCCGATATTTAGAAATCTGTGCGGCCGATGGCCGATATATAATGCCGATATTTTGGGCCGATTTTTTTTATTTTTTGATAGGCGCGGGTGGTGCTGCGTTGTGGAGGGGGATGGGTAGTGCTAGGCGCGGGTAGTGCTGTGTTGTGGGGGGGGATTGGGTGGTGCTGCGTTGTGGGGAGGGATGGGTGGTGCTGCGTTGTGGGGAGGGATGGGTGGTGCTGCGTTGTGGGTGGTGCTGTGTTGTGGGGAGGGATGGGTGGTGATGCGTTGTGGGGGGGCGTGGGTGGTGCTGCGTTGTGGGGGGGGCGTGGGTGGTGCTGCGTTGTGGGGGGGAGTGGGTGGTGCTGCGTTGTGGGGGGGAGTGGGTGGTGCTGCGTTGTGGGGGGGCGTGGGTGGTGCTGCGTTGTGGGGAGGGCGTGGGTGGTGCTGCGTTGTGGGGGGGGATTGGGTGGTGCTGCGTTGTGGGGGGGGATTGGGTGGTGCTGCGTTGTGGGGGGGGATTGGGTGGTGCTGCGTTGTGGGGGGGGGATTGGGTGGTGCTGCGTTGTGGGGGGGGGATTGGGTGGTGCTGCGTTGTGGGGGGGGATTGGGTGGTGCTGCGTTGTGGGGGGGGATTGGGTGGTGCTGCGTTGTGGGGGGGGGATTGGGTGGTGCTGCGTTGTGGGGGGGGATTGGGTGGTGCTGCGTTGTGGGGGGGGGGATTGGGTGGTGCTGCGTTGTGGGGGGGGGATTGGGTGGTGCTGCGTTGTGGGGGGGGGATTGGGTGGTGCTGCGTTGTGGGGGGGGGGATTGGGTGGTGCTGCGTTGTGGGGGGGGGATTGGGTGGTGCTGCGTTGTGGGGGGGGGGATTGGGTGGTGCTGCGTTGTGGGGGGGGGGATTGGGTGGTGCTGCGTTGTGGGGGGGGGGATTGGGTGGTGCTGCGTTGTGGGGGGGGGATTGGGTGGTGCTGCGTTGTGGGGGGGGGGATTGGGTGGTGCTGCGTTGTGGGGGGGGGGGATTGGGTGGTGCTGCGTTGTGGGGGGGGGGATTGGGTGGTGCTGCGTTGTGGGGGGGGGGATTTGGTGGTGCTGCGTTGTGGGGGGGGGGATTGGGTGGTGCTGCGTTGTGGGGGGGGGATTGGGTGGTGCTGCGTTGTGGGGGGGATTGGGTGGTGCTGCGTTGTGGGGGGGGATTGGGTGGTGCTGCGTTGTGGGGGGGGATTGGGTGGTGCTGCGTTGTGGGGGGGGGGGGTGGTGCCTCAGCCCGGTTTCACTTTAAAAAGACATACAATTAAGTCTGCAGGGGGGGGGGGGTACAGTACAGTAGCACCTCCATACATGCTGGTATCTATCTGCATGCACCTGATAGGCTAGGTGCATGCTGATGAGATGACCAGCCAATCATTGAACAAGTATAGTACAAGCAGCCAGCAGGCTCCACCTCGGCAGGAAAGGAAGACAGAGCTAGTGCTGGCCACGATCTCCTGCTGGGGGGAGTTACCATGTCAGGTGGAAGATGCTTGTAAAGAGCCAATGATGGTTTCTCTGCCACCTGACTTTCAGTACTGACCAGTGCTCTTGAAGCAATATATTCTTGATTCATACACCCGCACAGCCACTATAGAGAAGTTAAGGAGAGATTTCACTGCCATTCATCGTACCGCCCCGCCCCCTCCCGCGGCGTGCTGTATTAGAGGAAAAATCATTGGCCCTTTACAAGTATCTAATACAGCATGCCGAGAGGGGGCGGGGCGGTACGATGAATGCCAGTGAAATCTCTCCTTAGCTTCCCTATAGTGGCCGTGCGGGTGTAGTATGAATCAAGAATACATTGCTACAAGAGCACTGGTCAGTACTGAAAGTCACGTGGCAGATGCTTGTAAAGGGCCAATGATTGTTTATCCAATACAGCACGCAGAGGGACGGTACTATGCAATGGCAGTAAAATCTTTCCTTGCTATTGGAGCGAGGTGGCCGCGCGGGTGGAGGATTCAGGGACACACGCTGCTGCAGGGCAGGCGGCCATGCCAGCCGTTTATTGTAATAGCCGCGATTCGGACGATTTTTTCACAATAATCGGCCGATGCCGATTTCATAAAAACGGCCAAATATCGGCCGACTGATATATTGGTCGACCTCTAATATATATATATTTATTTATTTTTTTTGCTATAATATACCCAAAAATGTTTTTAAAAACGAATTTCTTCATCCGTTTTAGGCCAATATATATTCTTCTACATATTTTTTGGGGGAGAAATACACATGTATTGATTGGCTTGTGCAAAAGTTATAGGGCCAGATTCAGGTAGATCCACGCAATATTTGCGTGGGCAAAGGGCAACGATTTTTGCTCTGCGCCCACGCAAATATTTTGATTTGCCCGCGATTCACGGAGCAGTAGCTCCGTAAATTGCGCGGGCGCTATGCTAAATAGCCGGGCGTAAGGGCGCCTAATGTAAATGATCCCGCCAGGGGCGGGAATCATTTAAATTAGGCGCGCTCCCGCGCCGAGCGAACAGCGCATGCTCCATCGGGAAACTTTCCCGACGTGCATTGCGGCAAATGACGTCGCAAGGACGTCATTTGCTTCTAAGTGAACGTGAATGGCGTCCAGCGCCATTCACGATTCACTTACGTAAACGACGTGAAATTTAAATTTCACGAGCGGTAAGGGCGGCTATACTTTAGCATTGGCTGCCCCTGCTACAGCAGGAGCAACCTTGCGCTAAAGTTGCCGTACGGAAACTCCGTACCTTGCGTGCGCAGGGCCCGCGCAACTTTTGTGAATCGGTGGTAGTATGCAATTTGCATACTATACGCCGATCACAATGGCCGCGCCCCCTAGCGGACAACGCAAGAATGCAGCCTGAGATATGAAGGCATTAGGAGGCTTATGCCTGTCATATCCTAGGCTGCAGTCCGCGTAGCGATGTTCCTGAATCAGGGGCATTCGCTACGCGGGAGCAAAACGGCTATTGCGCCGCGCAACCTATGGTTGCGCGGGCGCAATAGCTTCTTGAATCTGGCCCATAGTGTCTACAAACCACTGACATTTATACAGCAATCGGTGCTATAAAAATGTACTGGTTACTGTGTAAATATCATTGATAGGGAAGGGGTTAACACTAGGGGGCGATCAAGGGGTTAAATGTGTTCTAACTGTATGGGGATAGGACTGAGTAGGGGAGGAGACATATTGTTTGTTCCTACTTACTAGGAACAAACAATGTGTCTCCTCTCCCCTGACAGGGATTTGTGTGTTTTTTAGAGTTTTTCCTCTGACATCCTTCTGTGTCTGTCTATAGGACAAGCAGCTAAACACAATCTCCCGATTGGGACACAAAAATAAACTGATGGGCGTAATTACCATTCTCAACTATAATCTAAAATGTGAAGGGGGGAAACTGCAAGGAAAGTGTTTTTAATCTGTAAAATTGACTGTTTTTGAGGCCAGTTTAGATGCAGTAGTGTTGCGTATGTGTTTTTTAGTTTCCAGGTGCTTGGTTTCTTCCTAATATAAATGTCTTGGTTTGTGCAGAAAATCCGTGCCCAGAGCAGGGTGATGTCATCCAGATCAAACTCAGCGAGTACACGGAAGTCATCCAGAAAGGAGACGGAACAGGCAGCACCACCATGATGGTGGATACGGTTTTTGAAATGAACTATTCTACTGGAAAGTGGACCAAGCTAAAAAAATACAAGCCCCTAACGAACGTCTCTTAGAGAAGACCGCAGGCTTGGAACTGTGGACCAAAAACTCATACTTGTAGATGGGCGTCAGTACAACAATCAGACATCTCCCTGGATGGACCCATTGTCTGCCATGACTGGAATCCAGGATGGGGGATATATATATATCAGTGGTGACCACACTTAATCTATTCCTGAAAACTCAACAGGGTCCGGACATAGAAACACGCTCCGTTTTGCATCACCGATTTTAAAACTAGCTATACAACTATACAATCAGGAGCAGATTGTCCAATTTCATTGTCTTCACCTTTTCTCATGAAAATCCTGTGGATCCACCTTCAATTTCTAGGTTTTGAGAAATGGCCGTGTACAATTTGCAGCATTAATTTTTCTCTTTTTTTATCTGCAGTATTTGCAATGTAAATTTTTGTGTGCTAAAGTATTGAATATAGATCAGGGTCTTGGTTTAATTTTCCTGTAACTTCAGATTTGAGCGAATCTGTTAACGGTTCACACAAGTTGGAGAAATTAACTCTGCACAGTGTGGGGAATTAGTCAAAAATGGAGCAGCTTACCAACCAATCAGCTTCTTTCATTTTCAGAGCTTAAAGTGGAACTTCCGCTCATCGGAACCCTACCCCCTCCGGTGTCACATTTGGCACCTTTCAGGGGGAGGGGGGTGCAGATACCTGTCTAAGGTATTTGCACCCACTTCTGGGAACACACTCTGCGGGAACCTGTGGGTAGTGCGTCGGGCAGTGAACCCGTAACGCTTCACTTCCTGATTCCTTCAACGAGGATGGCGGTGGGGGCAGCAGAGAGACGAACGATTTCTTGTCTTCTGCTGCCGATGTCGCTGGACCGGTAAGTGTCCATTTACTAAAAGGCCATTTTTTTTTACGGCGCAGCTCCGCTTTAACTGAACAAGCTGAAGATGGAAGCTGATTGGTTTTCGGGCACAGCTGCTCTTGCCTGCTCCATTTTTGATAAATTCCCACCAGTGACTCTTGATTCATCGGTCTGCTTCTGTATGTTCACACCAGTTTCCTTAACTACAGCAGACTAAAGACATACTCTCCACCACCTAGCGATTTATGTCGACAGCGATCCACTCACTGGCACGAACATCTTTATACAGATAACGTCTTCTGCATCTCCAGCTATCTTGATTGGCTGGCTGGTTTGGAATGACTGTAGTCCATGGCTGGCCAAGTCCTGATCGCCATTATGATTGAAACCTGGTGACTGGGTCAGCAGGGGGGGGCAGGCAAGTGAAGTTACTGTATTCAGAAATTCTGCTCAAAACGGGCACCAGTGAGGACAGGGCTTTTAGACTTTGTACAGGATGAACCAAAGCTGGTCATACACTAGTAGATTTATTAGTGATCCATCGTAAGAACATTCATACAAAGAATCGTAACCAGTACATTATGATGACTATAGTTCAAAGGTAGTTTAAAATTTTGTTTGCTTTTGGCATGAATGTAATTTTCAGAACGAAAAACACATTCAATGTTAGAAATGTGTTTGAGAAGTTCCATTCTACATCTTTTTGACCACAAAAATAAAAAAAATGTTCCTGGAAACAAATCTTCTAGTGTTTAGCTAGCTTAAAGCGGAGGTTCACACGAAAAGTGAACCTCTGCTTTTTGGACCCCCCCTCTGGTGTCACATTTGGCACCTTTCAGGGGGAGGGGGGTGCAGATACCTGTCTGAGATACCTGTCTGTCAGGTATTTGTGTCACTTCTGGCTTCTGACTCCTGCAGGAGTCCAGCCTTGTCATGTCACACCACCCCCCCCACCCCCGCTGTCTTCTGGAAAACACCAGGAGAGAGCGGGGACCAGTGACAGCGCGCTGCGATCGTCATGCATGCGCAGTAGGGAATCGGGCAGTGAAGCCGCAAGGCTTCAGTTCCTGATTCCCTCACCGAGGATGGCGGCGGAAGCAGGCGAGGACTGAGCGATTGCTCAGCCTCGTCTGCTGACATCACAGGCGCGCTGGACAGGTAAGTGTCCATTTTTTAAGTCAGCAGCTGCAGTATTTTGTAGCTGCTGGCTTTAAAAATACAAAAAAAACGGGTGGACCTCCGCTTTAAGAAATGCACAGAACAGCCTCCTCTATTGGCTGCCGCAGAAACTTTCAGTATCCTGTATAGGGCGCATAGCAAGGGATTTTTTTTGCTTTTTATGAGTGTGGTGGGTGGAGAGAGGAGACTAGAGCGAGAATGGTGGAGTCTATGGGATCTTAATTGGACTTGGTAAGAATGAAGGCTCAGAGCAGCTAGGCCCAAGGAGGTCATGCTGCCTGCTACTGCAATCAGAGCCTCAGTGACCTGGGATCATATACGTGGCATTCCTGCAGATGGGATTAGCTGTGCTGGCCATAAACATCTGTATAACATCTGAGGGTTTTATTTATTTCCATATTGCAAGCTTTGTAATATAGAAGTGTAGCTTGTATCTCTCTACTTTCTTTTTCATTCTTTTTTATTTTTTTCTTGAAAAAGTCATTTTTTTTTAACTTTTGATAGATGAAACTGTAAACAGTTTCTCCCTGGTGCTCCTAGGTGTTTTAATCTGGCTCCTGGTTCTGGGTGAGATTTATCCACGCCTACCATAGTCCACAAAAGTGAACTGGGTATGGCTGATGACAGCTTGGGATTTCAGTAAAGCACAGGAAGTTGGCTCCTTTCTGGCAGGATAAACGGGCATTTTTGCATACTTCTATCATTTCTAAAGAGCCAAAACATGGGGAAATTGGGCATGGATTTATTCTCCCAGCCATTCACTTTTCCCAGTTCGGTCCAAAATTAGTAACCCAAAAATCATCTGTTAAACTGATCCGTATCATCATTATTGATTAGGATTTCTGAGGACACTATAAATCTCCTTGGTGTTGAGATTCTACCATGTAGTAGTAGAGAGATATTTCAATGCAACAGCTCCTGGATTTTGCTGGGATAGGAGTCTGCAATTAGATTTCACCTGCATTCTGCTGTTTGCTACTGAAGTCCGGTGTACTGCTGAGGGTTAAAAAGAACAGATGAGAGAAATACGCAGCCCTTGGTACTGTACTTATTCTGGTGCAGTCTTTAATGCTCCCTTCTGCTCAGATAGGGAAGGTTTAGCACACAATTACAAATGAGGAAAACTGCAGAAGTGTTGGCTTCCTGTTTACATAAAAGGAAGTGGTCCAAAATGCATTCACCTCTACAGCCATGGGATCAGTACAAAGCCAACTTTATTGAAGTCTGCCTCTTTTTTGCAAACTTGTCTGAAACATTGCAGCTCTGCACAGAGGGCAAAAAAGTTGTCAGACTTTGCCAATGTATACAGCACACTTTGGGGGAAATTTACTAAAACGGGAGCAGCAGTGCCATACAGCGAACTTCAGTGTGTTCAGTTAAAGCGGTATCAAACCCAAAAGCAAAAATGTATTATATTGCAGCTTACCAATTCGTAGGGGTGATGGCTGCATTCGTTTTGTAAGCTTTCTTTCCACCTGGTGATCTGGCCAGCAAGTCCGTTTTTCAACAGATCAAGCTGTTCTGCAAATGTATCGGTTACTGGGATGAGACAAATCATTTATAACTAACGGGTACTTGCTTTTATTCATGTAGAATCTTTATCCCCCATAAAAATATATATTTTCTCTGCAGTGTGAGCTAGAGTATGGCGTATTTGCTAGGACATCCAACACTTGCCTCTCCACTCCGATTTACAATGCTGCTGTGCCTCTGTGCGCCTTCATCCAGAGTGGGGGCACTCCAATACGTGAGGTGTGTTACTGGCCAGATTACCAGGTGAAAACGCCTAAAAAAATATTGAATGCAGCCACATCTAATGATTGGTAAGCTGTAATATATTATGTTTTGGGTTTAATACCGCTTTAACCACTTAGGCTGCATTCACACCTAGGCGTATATACGCCTGAAGCGCGACGCCGCAGCCGCCCCCTCATACGCTGGAGGGGTGATTTTACATGGTCGGCTATGGAGATGGTTCACATCTCCACGCCAAACGCCTGCCGCCTGAAAAAAGGTCCCGGACCCATTTTTCAGGCGTCGTTCGGCATAGGAGATGTGAACCATCTCCATAGAGGGGGTGAGGCTGCATTCACAATCTCTGCGTTTTGTCGCCGCTCATCGCGGTACAAAACGCCGCTATTTGCCGCCGCAATTCGCGGGACAAAACGCAGTGATTCAGTACGCCGAGGTGTGAATGCGGCCTTAAAGACCAGCTGCCGCAGTACAATTATACTGCGGCAGGATTGCTCCCCTGGGCGAATCGCCGTAACTGTACGTCGGCTGCTTTAAGCGTTCTGGGGGGCGCGCACAGGCGACGCCAGAGCTGATGCCAGTGGGCATGATGATCTATGCAAATGGACAGATCTCTGTTCTCTCAGGGGAGGAAAGACTGATCTGCTGTTCCTACTGATTAGGAACAGCAATCGGTCTCCTCCCAGGCAGTCCCACCCCCCCCCCCCCCCCAGTTAAAAACACTCCCTAGTGTTAACCCCTTCCCTGCCAGTGACATTAATACAGAAATCGGCTATTTTTTTAGTTCTAAGCACTGTATAATTGTCAATGGTCCCAAAAAAAGGATCTGTCTGCTGCAATGTCGTAGTCCCGCTAAAAATCACTGATCGCCGCCATTACTTGCATATGTATTATAGCAAAAAGTTAATTGATATATATATATATTTTTTTTACAGAAGCATATTGGAGTATTAAGGTCTGCTGGTAAAGTACCTCATTAACCTTGATTCGCTCAATCTATGGCAAGTGCAGGATTTTTATTTTTCCCTAATTGAGCACTGTGTGAGTATCCCTGTGCTGGCCATTGGGTGCGGACACAGCTGCTTGTTGCCTAATTATGCTGTAAAATATTGCAAGAAATTCTCTTTACTAGTGTGGTACAATCAGGACCTAGGTTGATGGTGACGTCTGAGGTGCTAGCGGGGGGAGGATCTTACACATTCGTTATTATAATGTTTCCATCAATTTTTTTTTTTTGTCTAGACATGAGACAGTGATGCCTTTTTAAAAGGTCTGTGTGAATTACAGAAGAGAAGTAACTGGATAAAAAAAAAAAAAAAATGGTTTCTTTGGGCAAAATGTCCTACTTTTTATTTTTGTGTTTATTATTCGATCTCATTTAGGTGTGTGTGTGTGTGTTTTTAACTTGTGGGAAAGCTAATAGCACTCTTAATTGGCTTTCTTTTCCATTGAGGGACACCAACTGTTTATAGTATAAGGTTATACTGCTGACAACGGGATGGTTAGGACACCAACTGTGCCAGTGTCCAGTTTCTTCAGCTCTGTTGTGTAAAATGTTTGCTAGCATCCTGTTTTCTTCTTATATATTCTTTTTTTTTTCTGTCAAATATTTTCTCTGCATCACTGCTAGAGGTTTGTCTCTGATTGTAGCTCTCCAGTCTCCTTTTGTCTGCTGAGGCTTTTTACTAAAGTCTTTGACCCAACTGATCTAGTAATTTGCTGACTTTGTAGAGGACACAAGCATGCTTTAGATGTAGAATCTGCAGGACAGGGCACTAATTTGCCAGGTGTCTTTTTAGCCATCAGCCACAAAAACGAAAGATTCTGAGCTGTCAACTGTAAATGAAAACTGCTGTGTTGATGTTACTGTCACTACCGTGGCATTTTTTTTTTTTTTTTTTATCATCGGTGTATACAGGAGTTGCTATTCTTGCATATGTTTAACGAGTTTGCTTTCCTTTCTTTCCCCCACAAGTCTACTTCCTTTAAGGGAAACGAGGACCATGTTTCCTGACACTTTGTAAACTAGGTGTTCTATGGTGCCTCTTGCTGGTAGTGGTACACAATTTTGTGAGCAGAGTTCTTAAAGGAACAAAAATGTTGCTATTAGTACCTGTGAAGTGTCGTTAAATTATATGAAAGTCCCCGTACTACAAAAAAAAAAGAAGAAAAGTCACTTGGGGTGTATTATTGGGAATACAGAATCCGCTAAATTGTATTGTTTTCAGGAATGTGCCACTTTTACCATGCTTCCACCTTCACTTTTATGTTTTCAGATAATTTGCAACTTTTACATACAGTATTTATTTGTGGAGGGTATTGACCTCTTTTGAGAAAGCCAAAGTTGTACATAAATCTCCACTTTGCAAGAGTCAGACTTGACCTTACCCCTTTATTTATCCCAAGCTCTCCCTTTTGGCTCCTTAATGTGAGCGGTGATCTTATTGATGAGCAGAACAGTTGGGTGAGCTCAGTTCCTACAGGGAAAGATGAGATTTGCATATAACCTCAGATCTCTGGACCTGCTAATGTCACTCAAGATTACCTCTGCCTGTATTTTTTCATATATTCTCAATTTACATTGCCCAAATATTTAAAGAAAACCTGGTATAAGTCACTAGAAATATTCAGGGATGTGATTTTTATCATGCTAGCATTTAATTTCACAATGCTTTTATATGCTGCTGCATTCCTATTTTTAAATTGTTTCTTGAAAAAATGCGGGGATTACCGCTAAATCGAACAAATGCAGCATTCGGTATTTAACACAAAATTCTTAATTGCACTTTCAAAACTGGTTAACCGCAAGCATTCTTTTACTGCATTATTTATTTTGGGGCATTTGGCGGTATTTAACTCTTAGTGAATTTACCCTATCGTTCTTTTCAGCCCTTTAACACCTTCATGCCTAAGCCTTTTTATGACATTTGTTGCTTACAAGTTAAAATCTGTAATTTTTTGCTAGAAAATGAATTAAAACCTTATATTTTTTGTAGCAGAGACATTGGAGCATAAAATGGTAATTGTCGCAATATTTTTATGTGACACGGTACTTGCATAGCAGTCTTTCAAATGCAATTTTTTGTGGGGAAAAAAATACATTTACCTTTTTATAAACAAAAAAAAACAAAACGTAAAGTTAGCCCAATTTTTTTTGTATATAATGTGAAAGATGTTACACCAAGTAAATAAATAGGTAACATGTCATGAAATTGCGCACACTTGTGGAATGGCGTAAGCACCTTTTGGCATGCATCCTAGCAGTAGAACTAGGACCACCCTATCTGCATAAAAACGGTTGTGAATGGCTCCTTGTAGACCAGGGCTGCCACCTCTGACATACTGCCTAGCTCTTGAAGGGAACGAGGGACACCCACCAATAAAAGTACATAGGCATAGGAAACACCCCATGCCATGCCCCCTTTATGGAGAATTAACCCCCCCAAAAAAAGATCATTTAAAACCCACAAGGGTTTTGTTTGGTTTTGTTTGTTTGGTTTTATTTGTTTGGTTTTGTTTGTTTACTACTATTCCTTTTTATATTGGCTTTTGAAATTTACAGATGCAGCAATTTAGACTTTTTGGATAGAAGGTTTAGCATTGGGGAACACTTTTTGAAAGATAATTAGTGCATTTTATGTATAACTATACAGATCAGACCAAAATGAGGGACATTGCTCCAAATCAGGGACAGTTGGGAGCTATGATCCCTGAGACTCTCCTTTGCAAAGGAGATTGTGACAAAAAGGCAGCTTATAAGGTTAGGTGCCAAAGGGACATATTTGCGAGAACGTAGCTGAAGCCAGAAAGCCCAGGACCACATGAAGGTCCCATTTTTAGAAAAGCAAAGTTTTCTAGAAAGCTTTAACCTCAGGACTGCTTTGAAAAATTGAACAAGGCTATCGGCGGCCCACTGAATCCCAGTGAAGGCATACAGGACAGAAACCTGACCCTTAAAAGTACTAAGACTTATGCAAGACCGGTTTTCGGGTTCTAAAAACGATTTTAAGGGTCTATGAAAAAAGTTTTTTTTTTTTTAACCCGATCATTAAAACGGCCTGGCCTACACACGATTGTGAAAACAAAAATGCTCTAGCAAAGCGCAGTGACGTACAACACGTACGTCGGCACTATAAAGGGGCTGACTTCGTGTTAGTAAGACGATTCGCGCTTTTCTGTCTGTTACAGCATTATGAATGTGCTAACTCCATTACGAACGGTAGTTTTACCAGAATGAGCGCTCCCGTCTCATAACTTGCTTCTGAGCATGCGTGGACTTTTCACGTCGTTAAAGCCCACACACGATAATTTTTTACAACCTGAAAAACAACGACGTTAAAACCTAGGAAAAATTAGAGCATATTCGAAAAAAAATGTTGCACATTTTTTAGAACCTGAAAAATGCTCTGAAGCCCACACAATCGTTTTTAATGACCTAAAAAAACCTTCATTTTTTAGAACCCGAAAAACGGTTGTGTGTACGCGGCATTAGGTTCGTATCTAGGCCTCTTTTTTTTTTTTTCTTTTTTTTTTTTTTTTTTAGGACCAAAATATTACTTATTTGTGGGGGAGGAAGGAGAGAAGCCTTGGGTGGAAGCAAGGTTCCTGGAACTTGATCCGCACTTATTGTAAGTTGCATTAGAGCTCAGTTTTCTACATTTTAGCAGGGTACCAATTACAGCATTTGAACAGTTTGCCTCGATCACCCTCTGCCTTCCAAAATCAAAGCCTGCACCTGCCGTCTCTGAGGAGATGGATAAAGCACTAGACCCTGAGTCGGCAGATACTGGAATTGACTTTGGTGGCTCCAAAATCAGTAGACACAGAAGAACCACAGACGTTTGGGCCAGTTGGGTATTGCTGCCAGAATCTGTGACTTTCCCCTTCATCAGACTTCTGAGAAAGTTGAAGATTAGTGGTATCTGTGGAAAGGCATATGCAGTCTGAAAAGACCACACTGCTGTCGGAGCAACTGTCGCTGCTACCTGTGGGCAAGGTAGACTGGTGTAAAAACATTGGTGGTTTGGAATTTGCTGGTGATGCAAAAAGGGCCACCCCTGGCTGAAAAGACCAACGACGTATCAACATTGATAGGTTTGTGGATTCAGGAACCACTTCTTCATTGTCTAACTGATGTCTTGACAAATAGTCTGCCTCGCGAATGGAGGGACCTGGAATGTAGGCTGCCCACAGATGGAGAAGAATTGACTGAGCATCCCTGAATTGTAATTTGAAAGGCGAAAAAGGGTTTGAAAGGCAGCTCCCATCTCCAGGATGCTGGACACTATATTCTAAACTAGGTAGGACCACGTGCCTTCCTTGACAGGTAGCTCCCCTGCCTCAAGTACTGGCTGTGATTACTATCCAGGCAATTGGCAAAAGGGAGTGACTGGACAAAAAGTTTCTAGGTGTCTAGCCACCAGCTCAGAATCTTCACCAGCGATGAGGTTTGAATCAATTGGCTGTGTTCTTTGACTTCTACTGGGACAGGAAACTGAATCGGCAAGCTCAGGCCTTCCACTGAGTCCATCTGACTATGGCTATTGTATTGTCCCTACTACCTATTGGCACCCTTCTGGCTGCAAGAAAGTTGGCTATCGGTGAAAATAAAAATCTCTGAATTGCTGAAAACTTCTACTCTGGAATGGACACTGTGCTTCGACGAGTACCTATACACGCTCCTAGGTATATAAGGCATTGGCAGGTGTGAGATTGCTTTTATTTTTTGTTAAGTTGAACAGCCAACTGAAGAACTGACAGCACTAGCATCTGGTGTGAAGGAAGAGTTTCCCGATTCTGGGCCGGCGAAAGTAGATCGAATAGGTAATGCTAAAATCAAGCTCCTTTCTGCCGTAAAAGGACCACCAGGGAGAGAAGAACCTGCAGCGCACCCTTGGAGAGGTTGCAAGCCTGAAGTACAAACTGAAGGTGTAGAGGCTCCAAGGCAAAGCAGAGATATTTTGGCAGTTTTGATGTATCGGAATATGAAAACAAGAATCTCTTAGATCAACGGATAGCCGCCAATCTCCTGGTTAAACAACTTTCAGTATGGTTTGACATTATTCTATCTTGAAATGTTCTTTCCTTGTAGATCTGTTCCAACACGTTGGGTCTAGAACAGGCCTACATCCTCCTGATTTTTTAATTTTTTCAGGGACCAAAAATATTGGAGAACACGCTCCCCAGAAGCGTTCCTGCTGAGACGCTGGGATGATTGCTTTCTGGAACAGAAATGTGTTTATATAGGAGGGAAGAGTCCCCCTCTTCACGGAACAAAATCTGCATCTTTGGAATAACTTTGAGCGTGACATCTAGCGAAACGGAGAAGCGTGACCCTCGGATATGATGCGCAAGACCCACGTCTCTCTTGCATTGGTCCATACTCTTTGAAACCAGAGTAGACTGGCCCCTACTGGAAGGGACCAGATGAACAAACCGTCAAAACGGCTTAGAAGTTTCCTGCAGTTGGGCCCAAGCTTTTCACCCACACTTCCATGGCATGCCACTGACACCAAATGCCACTGCAGGCTTGCATGCTGCACGTGCTAATACGTAACTCTTTTGAGGTCAAGGTCAGCTCCTTGTCTACGGTATTGGATACTGCTTCTTCTAGAGGCAGGGTCAACCTCAACAGGGCAGCATCCACAACAGGAGACCCGTCCTGTTACATGAAGTCTTTTTTCCTGAAAGGATAAAGTTTGGATAAACAGTTGGGAAAAGAAAATGTGTTATTTATCTGGGGTCTATTTTCCCGTTGATGTATTTCTGAATTCTTTATGAAAGAAAAAAACCCAGCTGTTTTCCCGCTATGGTTGAAATATTTTCTTCTTTTTGGGGTGTGCCTCCAGATTGTCCTCCCATACCAAGGCGCACCTGACCGCCCTCAAAATCATTCATTCATCTTAGTGAAATCAAACTTGTCCCTTATCTACATTTTCATCAGAGTTTTCTACCAGATCAGAGGCGTAAGCTTCAGAAGTTGTTGGTAGCTGCAACACTGGTTGCATCCTGGGAAGCAGAGGCCATCCTTTGCACTTCAATGTGTCTCTTATTGGCATATGCTTCCAAGGTGTCTCAAAACATTTGTTTCTTAATGCACATTTGGACAGGCTCAGCATCCCCCTTGGTTGTGGCTGTGAGTAATGACCAGACTCTTCACGCTCCTGAGGTGGCTGAAGTTTAATAAAGGAGAAGCGGAGAGACGGGATACATTTTGACTGGAATGATGCATTTCCTTGATATGCATCCACGTCTTGCAGAGGAGGCACAGTCGCCCTTAAAATGGTGAGATCTGGAAGAACTACAATGAATCTGTCATTAGCCAGACAGTTCACGCGAGAGGAGGGGAATGAGAGAAAAAAAAGTTAAATAAGATATATAGAGCGCGAAACCGCCATACCTTTTTTTTGAAAAAAAGATTGGACAGCCGCACTTCCACGAAATCCTTAAAGGTTGCCTTTAATAGAAAAAATAAAAACAGCACTACAAATCACAGCAGACAGTGGGGTATATAGCTGACGCGTTTCGCACTGTAATGTCAGAGCTTAGTCATAGCTAAAACAAAATGGTACACAACTCAAATAAATATATACACACCTAAACCAAACCAGTCACGTGATTCACCTGTGACCAACCATCGCTAATGATGTATGTTGAGATGGTAAAAAAAACAATCAATGGTGATCACCTGGAAAGGTGGACCACATTAGTGGTAAAATCTGAGGCCTCGTACACACGACCAAGTTTCTCGGCAAAAAACAGCAAGAAACTTGCTGGGAGATATTTTTTTGCCGAGGAAACCGGTCGTGTACATTTTCGTTGAGGAAACTGTCGAGAAACTCGACGAGCCAAAAACAGAGCAAGTTCTCTATTTCCTCGACGGGAATGGAGAAACTTGCCTTGTCAAGTTCCTTGACAGCCTGACAAGGAAAACGATGTGTTTCGCCCGTGGACGAGGCCTAACACACATAAAAAATAAAAAAAAAACTAAGGTAAACATTGGATAAAAACAAAATACAAATGTATATAAAATAAAAGGAACATGAACCTTTAAATATAAAAAGGAAGACATAAATAAAGTCTGGTGACAATGAATAATGCAGAGCAGTGTCATCAAAACACAAAGAAGTATAAGTGCATGTGTTCTTATTCGACATGTGAAACAGCATAAAAAAGTAGAGTCCTGTACATACATGTGTGTAAATTGTGATGATGCAAGTAAGGTAAACATCAAAAATTAGGTAATATTATATAACCGGAAACTCAGACATTGTGAGCGAAAAGAAAATGAAAGAGAAAATTGTGATGTAATGAAAAGACAGAGCTCAAAATAATATATAAAAAAAATGAAATTGTGCAAATTTGTCTGTGACTAATGAGGCTCGGATGAAGAGCTGTGATAAAATTGGATATATATATATATTTGATGTGCCTATTGACTAAGAATAGTCAAATATATACTCATCGTACAATAGTAATGATGAGAAAGAAAAGATAGGGTGGTCGGTATGTGTGTGTCCATACATCTAGAAACGCAATGAAAATCAGAGGTATGTGGGAAAGGGAAGTACACATGTAAGTATGACTCCCGTCACATCACCCTGGATCCCCACCGTGTACTGTTATTCAAGGTATGTATCATAATAAAGAAAAGTTTTCAGGCATTAAAAATATCAAAACCTTCAAGATTTGCAACCATGTGGCCATCAAGGGAATACATTTTTTTTTTTTTGCACATGCTGGTCTTTTGGTGGGGTCTGTGTTCTATTGCGGAGATTTCCTTTCACTTCCTGTCCCATAGCCAAAACAGGAAGTGAGAAATCCCTGCAAATTAAGGGGAATCTATTGGGGCTTCCCAGGTCACCAGAACTAGTGTCCCCATTGGAAGATTTACTTTCACTTTCAATGATAATGGTAAATGGAACAAATAGGGTGAAACAGGGGCATAGACATTACTAGTAAAAAATTAAAAATAAATCATAAATTTATCCCGTTTTGTAGGCACTATAACGTTTGCGCAAACCAATCAATAAATGCTTATTGCGATTTTTTTTTGTTTTTACCAAAAATAAGTATCGGCCTAAACTGAGGAAAAAAATCGGGATATTATTATAACAAAAAGTAAAAAATAATGTGTTTTTTTTCAATATTTTCTATTTATAGCGCAAAAAATAAAAACTGCAGAGGTGATCAAATACCACCAAAAGAAAGCTCTTTTTGTGGGAAAAAAATATAATTTGGGTACAGTGTTGTATGACTGCGCAATTTAAATTCAAAATGCATCAGCGCTGAAAATTGGTCTGGGCAGGAAGGGGGTTTAAGTGCCCAGTAATGAAGTGGTTAGTTATACTTTTATTTGAAAGAAAAACTTAAAAAAACAAAGTCTCTCTTTCTAAATAACAAACATGTCATACTTACCTTCTCTGTGCAGTTGGTTTTGCACAGGACAGCCTGGATCCTCCTCTTCTCTGGTCCCTATTCGTTGCTCCTGTCGAGTGCCCCCACAGCCAACAGCTTGCTATGGGGGCACCCAAGCCGAATCACAGCTCTGTGTGACCAATAAGACACTGAGCCCGCCCCCTCTCTCTTCTGATTGGCTAACTGGCTTTGATTCACAGTCACGGGAGCCAATGGTGTTGCTGCTGTCTCTCGGCCAATCAGGAGGAGAGTCCCGGACAGCTAAGACACTTGTGGACATGGGGCTCAGGTAAGTAATCGGGAGGTGCTGGGGCAGCTGCTACACACAGAAGTTTTTTTTTTTTTTTTTTTATCTTAATGCATTAAGATAAAGGAGTTGTAAAATAAAGAATTTACAAAAAAGGACAAAGGCTTTGTAAAGGCAGAAGGTTTTTTAAGGCCTCATGCACACAAGACCAGAAAAAATGCTAAACGGTAGACGTGTGTAGCATTTGAGTGTTAATGCATTCCAATGGCCAGAATGCATCAATATTATGGCCAAAAGAAATCCATTAACACTTAAAGACTTTACGTGCCTAAACGCACATGCAATGGGCAGATTTTCCTGTGTTTTTTTAGGCTGCTTTTCTCCTGTTTAGGGGCTAAACAATCGCTCCATGTGAATGAGGTCCTAAAATCATGTGTTCGCTCTATAAAACCTCACAATGACTTTCAGATTTCCTTGCAACACACCAGTCCATCCCCAAAGATGTTTAGTGTTGTTATTTTTAATGTGAGAAAACATTGCCACTCATGTACAAAAAGGTATGCGCTCACCCTCGGTCATCAACCTCTAGGTTATAAGAGGTCAAGAGGGCCTATGGAATATTAACTGCATTCAGTGTATGCTGTCGCATTCCACATGGAACACAGTGTTTTTAACCACTTAAGGACCGCCTCCTGCACATATACGTCGGCAGAATGGCACGACTGGGCACATGCACAGACAGGTACGTCCTGTACTAGTACCGAGCCGTGGGTCGCGGGCGCGGTCCGAAGCTCCGGGACTCGCAGACCCGATCGCCGCTGTAGTCCCGCGATCGGTCCCCGGAGCTGAAGAACGGGGAGAGCCGTGTGTAAACACGGCTTCCCCGTTCTTCACTGTGGAGCTGACATCGATTGTGTCCTCCCTTTTATAGGGGGACACAATCGATGACGTCACACCTACAGCCACACCCCCCTACAGTTGTAAACACACATCAGGGAACACATAACCCCATCAGCGCCCCCTGTGGTTAACTCCCAAACTGCAACTGTCATTTTCACAATAAACAATGCATTTTAAAATGCATTTTTTGCTGTGAAAATGACAATGGTCCCAAAAATGTGTCCGAAGTGTCCGCCATAATGTCGCAGTCACGAAAAAATCGCTGATCGCCGCCATTAGTAGTAAAAAAAATGTATTTATAAAAATGCAATAAAAATTTTGTAAACGCTATAAATTTTGCGCAAACCAACCGATAAATGCTTATTGCGATTTTTTTTCTTTTTACCAAAAATAGGTAGAAGAATATGTATCGGCCTAAACTGAAAATATTGCATTTTTTTCAAAATTGTTTATAGCGCAAAAAAAAAAAAAAACGCAGAGGTGATCAAATACCACCAAAAGAAAGCTCTATTTGTGGGAAAAAAAGGACGTCAATTTTGTTTGGGAGCCACGTCGCACGACTGCGCAATTGTCGGTTAAAGCGATTGTCAGTTAAAGCGAAATCCTTCATTACTGATCACTCACAATAAAAAAGGCAAAATACAGCTATCCAGAGTGGGATTTAACCCATGGCTTACCACTTGGAACTCACCAGCTCAAGGTTCTCACATAGATCAGGCTGCTACTCAGTCACGTACACTGTTCTGCTCTCTGTGTGTTGTGCTCCACCTTACACGTTACGTCTGTATTGACTTCTACCCCAGCCACCTATATCGGGCTCCCTTACAGACGTGCAACATGCGGCCTGTCTAACTAAAGCAGAAGTTTCGGATATTATGTCTGATCTATTACACACATCTCCACTACTGAAAAAGGTAGGTGCCAAAAGCACTCTTTTGCCTTTCCTTCCCCTGACTATATTCATAGGTTACAACCTAAACTGCCTGGTGCACTTACATTTGCAGAAGGTTAGAAGGACTGAGATATCGTAGTTTGCTGATCTTTTTTCACCGCTAAAAGTTGAGGTAATTCTTCAGCTTTTCACCACATGCTGGCTACCATAGACTCATCAAGTGAGGGCAGTGCATACCAGTCTCTGGCATGTCTAGTTCTGCACAGCATCCACATGTCTCAAAGCACATAAAAAAGAAGGCAATACTTTGAACCTCTTTCTCTATTCTTGATCAAGTTGACTGGGCTTTATATAAAGATTGGCTCAACTCCAAGAGATTATTCACTCCTGGCATTTTTGCTGCCTTGCACCCAATGAAAGAATAATTTAAAAATAAATGGTCCTACTTTGGACCTGGCCATTTTTTGCAATAAATAATCAATCTACTGTTTTTATTAAAGGCATTCTCTCTTTTACCAACTTTTTTTTTCAGGGGTAATTTTTCAAAATGTTGCTCTTAATATTAAAATCTTCATTTTTATTTTGTTAGAAACTACTTTAACCCTTTTACTGCCACCGCTGTATATCATATTGCGGTGAAATTGGGTGGTATTACACACAAGTACAAAAAAAAACAATATTAAACTAAATTTCTGTTAAAATATAAAAGATGCAGTGGTATCGTAAATAGATACCAAACATGTTCAGCCTTAAACCTGCATTTGCCCATAAAATCGCAAAAAAACTGGTGTATCCCAAATTTTCCATAAACGCCTTTAGAGTCGATCATAAATTATGGCCCTAGATTTATTGCTCTCACTCTGATGTTCACAGTGATACAACACGTGTGGCACTATTTATGTTTACATATACGCGAGCACCCAATGCTGCACTTTTGTATTGGTGTGTGTATAGGGGGGCATGTGGGTGCATTTGATTTTTTTCTTTAGAACCATGATTTCTGATTTCGTTCATGATCTTTTTTTAATACTTTTTTGTTTTAATTTAACTTTATTGCTATAGTAACGGGATAACAAGCCCCCGATGTCATTGCATAAGCAGTTGACAGGTCATTTTATTGGAGACACCTGGGGTCTATTAGACCCCCCCCCCCCCCCAATGTCTACTCTGCCCTCCCCTGCAGCTAATAAAGCACAGGTTATCTGCCTGCCTCTCTCACCAAACATCTTCGGCTATATGACTATTCTATGGACTCTCCCCAGAGATCTCCCAGCATCTATAATTTACTGATATTTACCAGTTAGACACATTGATGCTTCTAGGTTGGGTGCCCATTTTTCCTTGGAGCATGCAAATCACTTCCCTCATACTTGGCAACCTATCATGTCAGGTAGGTCTTACCTAGTGTGGTGATGAGGAACCCCATCCAAGAACTTGTTCTCATTCCCAATCCTGGTTGCAACGTTTAAAATGCCCTCGCTATGCTGCATGTCATGGTTCAGCCCTGTGTATGCTCTTCCTAATACCTTGGCTCTTTGACTTCTTTTTACCAGAATAATGATCTTCTTTGTCACTTGCTATGACCTTCTGTGTCCATCTGAAGCCTTCTTCGGTGCTCTTGCCCATGCAGAGCACTTTGGGGAAGATCCTCAAAGATCTGCACCGGGGCAGCGTATCTGAGATACGCTACGCCGCCGTAACTTACCTGGCTTTGGTTTGAATCCAGAAAGAATTTGCGACGTAAGTGCCGGTGGCGTAGTGTATCTCTCGTGGCGTAAGGGCGCGGAATTCAAATGCGGCGAGTAGGGGGCGTGTTTCATTTAAATGAAGCCCGTCCCCGCGCCGAAGGAACTGCGCATGCCCCGTCCGTCAAAACTCCCAGGGTGCATTGCTCCAAATGACGTCGCAAGGACGTCATTGTTTTCGACGCAAACGTAAATGGCGTCCAGCCCCATTCACGGACGACTTACGCAAATGACGTAAAAATTTCAGAATTATACGCGGGAACGACGGCCATACTTAACATTGAGTACGCCACCAGATAGCAGCTTTAACTATACGCTGGAAAAAGCCGAACGGAAACTACGTAAAAGAATGCGACGGCCGCTCTTACGTTCGTGGATCGTCGGAAATAGCTAATTTGCATACTCGCCGCGGATTACGACGTGAACGCCACCCAGCGGCCGCCGGAAAATTGCATCTTGGATGCGACGGCGTACTAAGGCGTACGCCTGTCGGATCTAACACAGATGCCGTCGTATCTGGTTTGGTGAATACCAAAACAAAGATACGACGCGCAAAATTTGAAATTACGCGGCGTATCAACAGATACGCCGGCGTAATTTCTTTGAGGATCTGCCCCTTTATGTTCAAGGGGGTTACTCCCATACACTGTCCACCGTCAAAACTGAGCAAACTTCTCTCCATTGACCCTGGCAGCTGTAGGTCTGCCATGGCTCCCCCTAATTTCTTCTTGAGAAGCCTCCTCTTATGCTAAATGGGGACAAACTATTTTGGAAGCCTGTTCTTGCTTCTCTGGTGATCTTCTTATCACCTTTTGTGGCAATGTCATTCTTCCTCCCCAAAGCATGCCAAACCATTTATGATTCACCTTATGGGTGGGTTTAAGTTTCTTCACAAGGCAGTCCATTGTAAAATCCAAAAGCTACCATGTATGAAGGTGGCAATGCTGGGATCAGAATGACTGCCTCAAGGGCCTGCACAGCCTCCATACCACCTTATTATAGATATTATTTAAAGGAACACATTGTAGCATTAGTTTTATTTCTGTTTAACAACTTTTTTTTTTTTTAAATCAAAGATGTTTATTAAGAGAAACAAAAACATTTTTCTTAAACAGAAAAGAAAATCACAGCAAGTACACAGCTCATAGACACATCACCGAAACATTCTGCCAGTGCAAATGACAGTTCACACAGATAGTACAGCAGACTCCCTGTTTAACAACTTTAAACAGAAACCTTTTTATAGATCTATAGTTTTGGAGGTACCTAGATAGACACATATACGGTACATCTAGTTCAACCAATAAAAAATAGAAAACCCCTATATACAGAAGCCTATACCTACTGTGAATAAAAGGGGGTTGTAAAGGTACAATTTTTTTTTTCCTAAATAGCTTCCTTTACCTTAGTGCAGTCCTCCTCCACTTACCTCATCCTTGGATTTTGCTTTTAAATGTCCTTATTTCTTCTGAGAACTTTATGTTCTTCTGTCTGTAACTCCACACAGTAATGTGAGGCTTTCTCCCTGGTGTGGAGTGTCGTGCTCGCCCCCTCCCTTGGACTACAGGAGAGTCAGGACGCTCTCTGCATTGCAGATAGAGAAAGGAGCTGCGTGTTAGTGGGCGTCCTGACTCTCCAGTAGTCCAAGGGAGGGGGCGAGCACGACACTCCACACCAGGGAGAAAGCCTCGCATTACTGTGGTGAGTTACAGACAGAAAAACAGGAAGTGAGGATTTCTCAGAAGAAATAAGGACATTTAAAAGCAAAATAGAAGGATGAGGTAAGTGAAGGAGGACTACACTAAGGTAAAGGAAGCTATTTAGAGGAAAAAATTGTACCTTTACAACCCCTTTAAGCAAAAAACAAAATATAAAGCATGATCCAATGTGCTCCAGCAGGGGGGAAAAAAATCCTTCCTGATCCCCCAGGAGGCAATCAAATATTCCCCGGATCAACTACTCTTGGTGTTATTACCTATAAATATTAAGATTCAATTCTATTTTGTGCATTTAGAATGAATCCAGCTGTTGGAAAAACAAACCGACCAAACTCACATCGGAATTCCATCGGAGGAAAAGAGAACATGTTCTCTATGTAATCTCCGATGGAATTCATCGGAATTTCTGATGGAATTTCTCCGATGGGGCATACACACGGTCGGAATTTCCGATGGAAAAAGTCTGTCTGACTTTTTCCATTGGAAATTCTGATCGTGTGTACGAGGCCTTACTGTGAAGAAACCTTTCCGTATTTGGAGGTGAAATCTCTTTTCCTCTAGACCAGGGGTGGCAAACACAAGGCCCGCGGGCTGAATCCGGCCCGCCAGGCCTTGCCATGTGGCCCACGCAGCGGCCTCCATCAGCAGGGGGATCAGCGAGGTGCCGAGCCGAGGACAGATAAGCCTGAGAGCCCAGCAGTCAGGAGAATAGTTAAACCCTGGCCGCCTCCTCCTTGACCTCGCTCCCCTGACCCCGCCCCCGCAAGAGGTGAGAATCGGCAGCCGCAGCATCTCCCGTGCCTCCAGTCCAGAGCAGGGATTGCTCTAACTTCCCCTTCGTAGTGAAATGAGGCCCGGGGAACAGACTGACTGGGGACCCAGAGGACGGGCACCGTGCCAAGCCAGGGAGCTGCTGGAAGGATCAATGGAGACACTGGCATGAAAGGTAGGGCTAGCAGTCTCTCTCGTCATCTCTCAGCCTCCCCCTCCTCCCCCTTTCCCTCAGCTCCCCTGTCTCTCTGATCCCAATGTCTCTCTCTCAGTGAATCAGTGCTGCAAAAATACACAATTGTACAAATATATAAATAAACTTATTTTCTATAATTATTAATAAAATGTTCATTCATAGCCATGTTTTTTTAATGCTTTTTATTGATTGTTAGATGGAATTAGTTTATTTATTTATATATTTGCACAATTGTGTGTTCTTGCAGCACTGGGGATTTGGATTCACTACCCAGTAGGGCTATCTTAAAATTATTTTATTTGATGAATTGTTTTATGAAATTTTCTGCGCGGTCCTCCCGGCACAGCTGTCAGTGTCCGAGGTTCCTGAGAGCTCTGACGGCTATGTTTTTCTTTTATCCAGCGGGCTGCAGCCTGAGAGCTGGGTCAGGTAGGAAGGAGAGAGCAGGGGGGCGGTGAAGTCATAATCAGTTGTTGCACACTGTGCATAGCATACATCTGAACCCTGCGCTCCCTCCGCAGCGCACTTCTGAACCCTGCACTCCCTCCGAAGCGCACTCCTGAACCCTGCGCTCCCTCCGCAGCGCACTCCTGAACCCTGCGCTCCCTCCGCAGCGCACTCCTGAACCCTGCGCTCCCTACGCAGCGCACTCCTGAACCCCGCGCTCCCTACGCAGCGCACTCCTGAATCCCTGCGCTCCCTCCGCAGCACACTCCTGTACCCTGCGATCCCTACGCAGCGCAAGGAAACTTTATTGGAGACTGCTTAGACTGAAAACTATGGTGGAGTGCAGATACAACCGGCCCTTTGAGGGCAACCAAACTGCTGATGCGGCCCCAGATGAATTTGAGTTTGACACCCCTGCTCTAGACGTAAAGATGACCTGAAAGTGAATAACAACACCAAGTTCACTATATGGACCCTTTTATATATTTGTAAATGTTGAGCATATCCCCCCTAATCCCTTAAGAGTGAATAAATTCAGTTCCTCTAATCTTTCCACATAGCTGAGCTCTTCCATGCCTCTTATCAGTTTGGTTGCCCTTCTCAGAACTTTTTCTGTTGCTAGTATAGCTTTTGTCTTTTTCCTACAGCGCTAATGGTCTGCCATCTTCATCACGTTTAAAAAAATAATTGGATTTTTCTAAGAATTCAAATGTGGTGTTGTTGCATGTGTTTTACTCTTTCTTTTAATAAAACAGAACAGGGGTGCATTGAAATACCAGGATATTCTTTGAGCCCATCTCATAGCTACAAAATTTGACATTTTAGCTTTATTGCAAGTGATGTTTTACTGATCGCAGCCGTAGGTGGAAAGGTGTCTCCTACAGGGGTGTTATTATCATTGGGTTGGGATGGAAGCTGCTACCGACTTAATGCCACAATCATTACAGATTGCCTTTCGTGTCTGTTTCCTGTGAATAGCACACTGCCAGCTTTTCTGCGCAATTGATAGTTGTCATAAGCAGCCAAGAAGACATTATGGAATAAAGAAAAGGCCTCATACTGGCGGCATAACTAATGCAGCTATTTATACTTCTGTTACGTAACCAAACTCTAGCAAGGGTTGTTCATCTGTCAGCCGAGTCTTGTAAAACGGCCCTAGAAACATGCAGCGATGAATTATAGATGAGCCATAACAGCTTGATGGAACAATGCACTGGTCTCTAGACGCTCCTTAACTTAAAGTGGACCTTCACTCACCTTTTCTTCTTTATCCCCTTCCCGCCGAGCGTACGCATATATGCGTCCTCGGCTTTAAAAGGTTATACCAGGATGATGCCCGCAGCTGCTATTGGCTTTCCAGGGATAACAACCGATGCGGCTAAAAGCCTGTAGGAGCGGGAGGGGACATCCCCCTCCCACTGCTTTTACCGGGCCTCCCGTCCCACCGGGTCAAATGATGATTTGCCAGGGGTCACCAAATCCTGGGCTGTTCCTGAAGCCTGCACCTCTTTTGCAGCCACCCAGTAGGGCAGTTCCTGGAGCCCACGGCCGCCCACTCAGCCTCTTTGCAGCCGCCCATTCAGTTCATGACATGGCTGGGGGGGGCAGAGATTAGTGGTCAGCTGACTGGTGAGAAATGTGAAGTGGGAGGGGCTGGAGGAGACCCTATCTCCTGATTTCGGTAGAGGTGTCACTGGTACGAGACACCACAAAATCGGAGACATAGTGAGGGGGTAGGGGGGGGGGAGAAATTAGGTTAGAAAGATAAAAGGGAAAGAAGAATGAACAAAGAGTGGTACATACTAAAATTTACCATAAGGGGTTTTAATACTACACAAATGTAAGGGTTAGGGGCACAAATTACTTGTTTTTCCTTGGGTGCTGACAGCCCACGCTACGAAATTTTTTACTGTTAGGGGTCCCCACAACTTGGAAAATTTGATAAAGGGGTCATAGCATTTGGAGGGTTGAGAACCACTGGCCTAGAGAGAGACTGGCACAAAGCTGGAAACGGCTTTGTTACAGTCTTCTCTCTGTAAACACAGAAGCGACGTCACAACGTCACTTCCGGTTTACTCGGCTGCCAATGACACCGGATTTTAAAAAATGTACAGTATTCAGAATCACCGTTTTTGGAGATCTGAATACTTTGAAGTGCAAAGGAGGCATTGGAAGTCTTTTAGACCCCCGATCTCTCCATAAAGAGTACCTGTCACCCATTATTACTGTCACAAGGGATGTTTACATCCCTTGTGACAGCAATAAAAGTGATCAACATTTTTTTTTTTAAACATAATGTAAAAGAAAACGCACACAAAAGTCGCGCCCGCATATGTAAACGTTGTTCAAATCACACATGTGAGGTGTCGCCGTGATCGTCAGAGTGAGAGCAATAATTATAGCACTAGACCTCCTCTGTAACTCTAACCTGGTAACCGTGATTTTTTTTTAAATGTCACCTATGGAGATTTTTAGGTACCATAGTTTGTCGCTATTCCACGAGTGCGTGCAATTTTAAAGCATGACATGTTTGGTATCTAATTACTCGGCATGACATTATCTTTCACATTATACAAAATAGGCTAACTTTACTGTTTCATTTTTTTATATAAGCTCGGTTTACTGGTAAAAATACGTGTAAACTGCAAGACTTCGGTAGGTGTAAAAAGATGTCCGCTTGCTGACTTGCTGACTGTAGCCTTGCTGCGGACGAGGGTACCAAGATGGCGGTGGCGTCACTTCCGGTTAACTCCGCTTGCTGACTTCTAACTGCAGCCTTACTGCGGACGAGAGTACCATGATGGCGGCGACGGAACGTCACTTCCGCACGGTTCTCCTCTCCCGGAAGTGACGTCTTGCTGGCCGAGACGGACAGACTCAGGCGTAAACAGTAATTTCGGGTCCGTCTCGGCCAGCGTTACAGTTTGGACTAGCATTCGCGACCCCCGGCAAATTGCCAAATGACCCCCGGGTTGAGAACCGCTGCCATAGACACTCTCCTAATCCTTGTGGACAGCCTTCCCAGAAGAGTTGAAGCTGTTATAGCTGCAAAGGGTGGGCCAACTCAATATTGAACCCTACAGACTAAGACTGGGATGGCATTAAAGTTCATGTGCGTGTAAAGGTAAGAGTCCCAATACTTTTGAAAATATAGTGTGTTGTGTTCCCATTACTGCAAGGTTACTTAGCAAGGTGCTCTTCTATTCACAGGACCTAATGCCGCGTACACACGATCATTTTTCGGGTTGTAAAAAACAACGTTTTTAAAAATGTCATTTAAAATGATCGTGTGTAGGCTTCAGAGCATTTTTCGGGTTCTGAAAAACGACAATTTTTTTTTTCCGAACAAGCTCTATTTTTTCACAACGTTTTAAACAATGTTGTTTTTCGGGTTGTAAAAAATGGTTGTGTGTGGGCTTTAACGACGTGAAAAACCTGCGCATGCTCAGAAGCAAGTTATGAGACGGGAGCGCTCGTTCTGGTAAAACTACAATTCATAATGGAGTAAGCACATTCATCACGCTGTAACAGACAGAAAAGCGCAAATCGTCTTTTACTAACACGGAATCAGCTAAAGCAGCCCAAAGGGTGGCGCCATCCGCATGGAACTTCCCCTTTATAGTGCCGTTGTACGTGTTGTACGTCACCGCGCTTTGCTAGAGCATTTTTTTTCACTATCGTGTGTGGGCAACGTTGCTTTAATGATGAAGTTGAAAAAAAAATGTTTTTTACAAACCGAAAAATGATCGTGTGTACGCGGCATTAGTCATTAAAAGTAAAAACAAATGTTGCAGCTCCTCTGAGTTTTCACAGCTACTATCTAGGGATTGCTAGAAAGCTGTGATAAAAGAGTTTGAACAATAAAGACCATGAATAGACACGTTTAAATGGGATAAAAAGAGGAACGCCATGAGTCATTATAGATTGAAAATTGCTACTGCAACTGCTCCAGCACTCCTGGCAAAGTACTAAGGTTCTCCAAACTTAATAGCTTCCTTTACCTTACTGCAGTCCTGGTTTCATGTCCTCATTGTTCGTTTTTGCTTTGAAGTTGCTGTAATTCTGCTGTAATCTCCACACTTCCTGGTTGTCTGGCTTCTTATGAAAAATCTCATGGCAGCTTTTCACTGTGGTCCAAGCTGTGTGTCTAAAACTCCTCAGAACCAATCAGGTTCATTTTAAAAACAAAACACTGCCCTGGATTTGTTTGTTTTTGTTCTGTGGGTCTCTTTACTTCACAGAAACATGAAACCAGTTTAAAAACGAAAGTGAAACTAGAGGCACATTATATGGTTGAATTTAATCTATTTTTAATAATTTTTAAAAGGAATCAGTTATTTCTTGTGAAAAAAAAAGGAATCAGTTAACTTTTATGTCTCTATACCATGTAAACAGTCATTTCAGCAAAAAATTTTTTTTCCTTTAGTGACCCTTTAATGCTATTATTTATTACATGCAGGGATGTGCTGGGGGCAGATGCTGCCCAAGGAGGCCATTTTTGGAAAACATCTTGCAGGCTCCAGTCACCAGCTTGCATTTTTTGAAAGGGCTGCAAAATGCAGGTATGGAGTAACCCTATTTATCATAATAGAGAGATGATAATGATACTTTCAGAAGGTGGAGTCAGCAATGATGGCATTTCACATAACAAAATTTCTTAGATACCCTCTACAGCAGTGGTTCTCAACCTGGGGGCCGGGACCCCCTCGGGGGTCAAATTATGATTTGCCAGGGGTCACCGAATCCTGGGCTGTTCCTGAAGCCTGTGTCTGCCCAGCAGGGCTGTCCCTGAAGCCTGTGTCTGCCCAGCAGGGCTGTTTCTGGAGCCCGCGGCCGCCCACTCAGCCTCTTCGCAGTCGCCCATTCAGTTTGCGGCATGGCTGGGGGGCAGAGACTAGAGGTCAGCCGAATGGTGAGGAATGTGAAGTGGGAGGGGCCGGAGGAGACCCTATCTCCTGATTTCAGCATAGGTGTCACTGCTACGAGACACCACAAAGTCAGAGTCAAAGTCAGTGATTATATTTGCCATTAAAAGTCCCCACTACAGTTCTCAGATCAGCAGAGGACCTTGACCAAGAGCACCTACGTTGGCTGATCAGAACTCCTCAGCACTGCCACCGATCCCACTCCTCCCACCAAGGAGTAAGAGAAGGAATAAAAATAGAGAATACATGGAAGGTAGAGGAAAAGAGGGGGAGGAACAAAGAAAAAGAGAGAGAAAGAACAAGAAAGACGGCTAGAGAGAGGGATGGGGAAAATAAACAAGAAATTAGGATAGAGAGATAAAAGAGAAAGAAAGGAGAACAAAGAGAGAGTGGTACATCCTAAAATGTACCATAAGGGGTTTCAATACTGTATGAGTGGAAGGGACTCAGGGAGCGCTAAATGTCCCTGGGTTAGGGGTGCAAATTGCTTGTCTTGCCTTGGGTGCTGACAACCCACACTACGATTTTTTTTTTTACTGTTAGGCCCCTTTTACACGGATGGCTGTTTTGCCACAGCTAAAAGCATGTTTATGTTTTGCTGGAATTCAAGACTCCAGGCACAGTGATTAGCTGCATTTGTACAGTGCTTTTAGCTGCGGTTGCGTTTAGCCGCGGCACAATATTGAACAGGGATCCAACTTGGATCCCTGCCAATACCAAGCACCGTGTTTGGTTTGAATCTTGAGGGGGAACTCCACGCCAAATTTCAAATAAAAAACCGGCATGGGTTCCCCCTACAGGAGCATACCAGGCCCTTGGGTCTGCTATGGATTTTAAGGAGAACCCCCGTATGCCGAAAAAACGGCGTGGGGTTCACCCCAAAATCCATACCAGACCCGTATCCGAGCAGCAGCCCGGCCGGTCAGGAAAGGGGTGGGGACGAGCGAGCGCCCCCCCCTCCTTAACCGTGCCAGGCCGCATGCCCTCAACATGGGGGGTAGGTGCTTTGGGGCAGGGGGCGCGCTGTGGCCCCCCACCCCAAAGCACCTGTCCCCATGTTGATGAGGACAGGGCCTCTTCCCGACAACCCTGCCCTCAGTCTTCTAAGGTGAATTGGGCCCAGCATCATTTAACCTGGAAGACTGAGGACATACAGTGAGTGCAGCGTGTCACCACTGTGTCCTTTATTCCTAGTAAACTCGATTAGAGAACAGCACTGGTGTAATCATGTCAGAGCTGTTCTTTCTGCATCTGTGAGGACTGCCCAGACTGGATCAGCTCTGTGACATCAGCCGACAGCGAGCTTCAGCCCACTGTCTGCTGAAAACAGGTCACAGGAGTGCAGAACAGACTGCACTCTTGTGATCTGCAGAAGTACAGCTAGACAAGCTTTGGCTGTACTTCTCCTTTAACCCTAGTCACAAGCCTCTTCAAGGTTGGCCACTCAAGTACAGAGTCCCCATAGACTTGTATAGAGTCATCTCCTAACACTGGAGACACCAGTATAACATGGATAACAAATTGATAACTTGCTATTTTTATCTTGTTCCTGCTGTCCTTTAAAATATATAGGGCCAGATTCAGAGAGAACTTATGCCGACGTATCTGTTGATACGCCGTTTAGGTTCTAGGGTGCGCCGTCGTAACTATGCGCCGAATTCACAGTACAAGATACACCTGAATTTTGACTTCCTACGACCGACGTAAGTCTCCTACGCTGTCGTATCTTGGGTGCATATTTACGCTGGCCACTAGGGGCGCTTCCATTGATTTATGCGTCGAATATGTAAATGAGTAAGATACGCCGATTCACAAATGTACTTGCGCCCGTCGCAGTAAGCTACGTCGTTTACGTAAGGCGTACGTCCGGCATAATTTTTCCCTTCATAAAGCAGGGGTAAGTCATGTTAAGGTATGGACGTCGAAAACGTCGGAACAGCCGTCGTATTTTACGTTGTTTACGTAAGTCGTATGTGAATGGTGCTGGGCGTAGGTTACGTTCACGTCGTACGCATTGAGCCGTCGTATCTTAGGGAGTATATGCAACGTGATCCTGAGCATGCGCGCGCATGCGCCGTTCGTACGGCCATGCATTTACATGGGGTCACGATTCATTATAATTCAACACGCCCACTACCTGCCTACTTTGAATTAGGCGGGCTTATGCCGGCCTATTTACGTTACGCCGGTGCAACTATGGGAGCGAGTGCTTTGTGAATACTCAGCTTGCCTCTCAATGTTACGTCGGCGTAGCGTATATGAGATGCGCTACGCCGGCACAAACATACGCCAATGTACCTGAATCTGGCCCAAAGTGTGTGCACATTATATGACATACCTGAATGTATTAGTTACTCCCTTCTAATTTCGGTTGAGCCTTTTTTTTTATATTCACCATATACAGGAATTGTAGTATTGTTACCATTAACGCATGTGGATAACTCACCATTTTGAAGACAGTGTGGCTGATTTACAAAACATGGAAAACCATTGGATTAATTACCCATAACTTCCTGAATTTTTTATTTATTTTTTTGGTTGAACTTGATTGGATGCTGTGCATAGATGCGCCAGTTTTTGTAAATCAGTTCCCAAAGTCAAATGTAAGTCAGCTGAAAGCAGGCAACCCCACTGTGCGTTTAATTAGTGCGACAGAGAAATAGTATGTGTTCAATAATCTGCTGTAACAAGCCTAAACTGATATCAACACAGCACAAATCCATTTCATGCAGAAACAATCACGCCTGTATAGCCCATAGATTTTTTATGGTTACGCAGCCTAATTATTTATAAGAGTTCATAATAAGTAAATGCTTAAATATAATTACATTATAAAAATATGCCTCAATTAAAACACGTTCACTAACAGGAGCCATAAGATTGGCCAATGTAGAGAAAGTATATGATGTCTTTATGGCGAGGACTAACATAATGCTCGGCTGTGAGGTTATTAGTTATCATGGTCGATATGAAGAAGAATAGAAGGCATAAGGAAGTTCACATATAATCTGCTCATTAGACACTCTCTAATCTTAAAGGTCACAGAGGTTTAGTAATGTATCAGCTGTAATGCAAGCCGTCTTGCTTTTGCCTTCTCTTGCCAGTCGGATGGGAGGTTTTCATACAGGTAGTGATAGGGCCGGATTCCAGACAAGGCCACCGAGGCCAGGCCTTGGGGCGGCAAAGGAAGTAAATCCGGGCCTGGTGATAGTCCACACAGCAGGTGGATTGAAATTGTCAGCAAACAACTTTACTGTGTCTTCTTTATAAAAAAAATATAACCAGTATTTCCAATATGCAATAACATACATAGCTTGTCCACAGCAATAAAAGGTAGTACAAAAAATATCCAAGAAGTCCCTTTCGGAAAAGGAAGACAGTCTTCAATAATAGTCGTCTGACTTGTCCAATGCTGCTGCCGCCACACAGGATCTCTCTATAGAGCCAGGCGCTCATGCACCCCAAGGTTTGAGTGATTTTGAGAAAGACCCTTGGGAGAGCAGTTGCCTCTTATATAAATACCACCACAGCATGGCATTAACCACTTCCCTACCCGCCCATAGTCAAATGACATCCACAGATGGGATCTCCTATCCTGGGTGGACGTCATATGACGTCCTGGGCTTCCCGGCCGTCTAGGGGGCGCGTGCGCGGCATCACTCACGACCCTGTGCGCGTGCCCAGCGGCCACGATGTCCGTCAGGCACCCGCGATTGCCCGCGATTACAGCAGGACCGTGGATCTGTGTGTGTAAACACACAGATCCACGTCCTGTCGGAGGTGAGGAGACCAATGTGTGTTCCCAGTACAGAGGAACACAGATCGGTTTCCTCCCCTTGTGAGTCCCCTCTCCCTACAGTTAGAATCACTCCCTAGAGAACATATTTAACCCCTTCAGCGCCACCTAGTGTTAACCCCTTCCCTGCCAGTCACATTTACACAGTAATCAGTGCAGTTTTATAGCACTAATTGCTGTATAAATGTAAATGGTCCCAAAAATGTGTCAGAACTGTCCGATCTGTCCGTCGCAATGTCACGGTCACAATAAAAATCGCAGATCGCTGCCACTACTAGTAAAAAAATAATAATAAAAAAAAATGCAATAAATCTATCCCCTATTTTGTAGACGCTATAACTTTTGCGCAAACCAATCAATATACGCTTATTGCGATTTTTTTTTTACCAAAAATATGTAGAAGAATACATATATATATATATATATTTTAAATTGTGATATTTATTAAATCAAAAGGTAAAAAAGATATATTTTTTTCAAATTGTCGCTCTTCTTTTTGTTTATAGCGCAAAAAATAAAAAACGCAGAGGTAATCATATACCACCAAACGAAAGCTCTATTTGTGGGAAAAAAAGGGAGTCAATTTTGTTTGGGAGCCACGTCGCACGACCACGCAATTGTCATTCAAAGTGCGACAGCGCTGAAAACTAAAAATTGGTCTGGGCAGGAAGGGAGTGAAAATGCCCTGTATTGAAGTGGTTAATAACCATGTTCACAAGAGAAAACTGCATGCTTTCAATGCCAAAATGGCTTTCCATGAAGATTTCATAGCATGAAAAGTGCTTCTAGCTGATAAACACACTGCGGTGGTCAGAGTGAACGCCTCCCTATGCCAAGACTTGTTCTTATAAAGTAAATTTGCTGCCTGATTCGTCAGAATTGGTAACGGAAGTGACATTCCATCGCCGCCATCTTGCTACACCCCACATAGTGAGGATACTCTGAGAAGGGGGAAAGCGGACATCTTGTTACACCCACAAGAGTTTTCCATTATACACTTATATTTAACAGGAAAGTGAGTTTATACAGTGAAATCCAGTACTTAGAAGTCCGTCTGACTGGTTAGATATTGAATTTTAAAATCAGCGAACTTCTGTCAGATTAGCAAACCTGTGAGATGTGCAGGCTTGCCGCTGCTTTTAGAATTCAACATAACAGTCAGACGGGGTTCTAAGTACTGGATTTCACTATATAAACTCACTTTCCTGTTAAACATAAGTGTAGAATGCAAAACTCTGGTGGGTGTAATAAAATGTCCGCTTTCCCCTTCTGATGCCGCGTACACACGATCATTTTTCGGCATGAAGAAAACGTTGTTTTTCAAAAACGTCATTTAAAATGATCGTGTGTGGGCTACACATCATTTTTCAGGCTCTGAAAAACGACAATTTTTTTTTTTCCGAACATGCTAAATTTTTAAACGTCGTTTTAAACAATGTCGTTTTTCGGGTTGTAAAAAATGATCGTGTGTGGGCTAAAACAACGTAAAATACCTGCGCATGCTCAGAAGCAATTTATGAGACGGGAGTGCTTGTTCGGGTAAAACTACCGTTCATAATGGAGTAAGCACAATTCATCACGCTGTAACAGACAGAAAAGCGTGAATCGTCTTTTACTAACATGGAATCAGCTAAAGCAGCCCAAAGGCGAATGGAACTTCCCCTTCAGAGTGCCGCTGTACGTGTTGTACGTCACCGCGCTTTGCTAGATCATTTTTTAAAAACGATGGTGTGTGGGCAACGTCGTTTTAATGATGAAGTTGGGAAAACTTCATTTTTTGGACATGCTGAAAAACAACGCTTTTTTTTCATGCTGAAAAATGATCGTGTATACGCGGCATCAGAGTACTCTTACAATACAATGCAGGGTGTAGCAAGACGGCGGCGACGGAATGTCACTTCTGTTACCAATTATGACGGGTTGCCTAATCTGACGAAACACCTGCATCCTCCTCAGTGAGTAACACTGTCATTCATCCGACATTTGGATTTCCCATCTCTGTAGCATTATAATACAGCCAGTGTTATATTCACCAGCCAAAGGTTACTTTGAACATCAAGGCCCGGATTCAGATACGAGTTACCACGGCGTATATATCTCCAGATACACCGTCGTATCTCTGAGTGTGCGGGGTCATATCTATGCGCCTGATTCTTAGAATCAGTTACGCATAGATTTTCCTAAGATCCGACCGGCGTAAGTCTCTTACGCCGTTGTATCTTAGTTGCATATTTACGCTGGACGCTAGGTGGCACTTCCGTATATTTACGCGTAGATTAGGTAGATACGCCGATTCAGAAACGTACGTCCGCCCGCCCGGCGCATTTTTTTACGTAGTTTACGTAAGGCTTTTTCCGGCGTAAAGTTACCCCTGCTCTATGAGGCGTAGCCAATGTTAAGTATGGACGGGCCAGCGTCGAATTTTGCATTGTTTACGTCGTTTGCGTAAGTTGTTCACGAATGGGGCTTTGCCTAAGTTATGTTCACGTCGAAACCAATGAGGCTTTGCGGCATAATTTGGAGCATGCGCACTGGGATACGTCCACGGACGGCGCATGCGCTGTTCGTAAAAACATAAAACACGCCCACCTCCTCCACATTTGAATTAGGCGGGCTTACGCCGGCCCAGTTACACCACGCCGCCGTAACTTACAGCGCAAGTTCTTTCTGAATATGGGACCTGCCGCTGTAAGTTACGGCGGCGTAGTGTATCTGAGATACGCAAATGTATCTGAATCCGGGCCTTATTGTATTCGAATGAGAAAATATTGTTTGTTTTTTTGTTTTTGTTTTTGTAATTGCTATGAAGCCTACACCTGCTGCACCATCTATGTTCATATTTACTGCACATTTAAAGGATTAAAATATACTCATTACATTTCTAGATAGATAGATAGCTGTGACGCCATGGATAGGCAACTGAACTGTGATTATGAAATAGATATTATGATTATGAATGTACACTCACAGCCTACAGACATGATGACTAATATGTATGTCCACTTTAGGGAACCCATACGTTGCTTGTGGCCTAGTAATGCAGTTTCATTGTTTATATGTGAGTGGAGATAACAGAGGGGTTGGTAATGATAGTACAGACTTCAGAGCATTCCACATATATTGCTTGTGTGCCCCTGGACATCACTAGGTCTAGGCACTCATTATCTGGTCACCCTCATGAACAAGCACAAAGGCACACTGAGGATAAATCTGCTCCCCGGCACCCTAATTGTAGTTATGCAGTCATTAATATAAATAGTAAATTAAACATTCCTTTCATCTATCCATTGTGTAATAAATTGGGTTTTCTATGGGTACAGATTTTTTTTAACGGAGAATCATTGTTGGGGTCTTGTCTCTAATCTTGGTCTATCTTACAAAGACAGTGTGGTTGCCAACATTCAACCTGAGAATAAAATGAATCTATCTAGGCTTTGCCCTCAGAATAAGCCAAACTTCGTATCCTAAGTATATGCTGCATATCTGATCTCATACAGTCTCTCTGTTGGGAACCACTAGGAGAAGTGTATGAGAAGGACGCGTCTACTTTGCAAGCTTTCCTGGTCCTTCGAAAGCCTCATACACACGATCGGACTTCCATCTGACTTTTCCGTGGATTTAGCTTCGAAGGGCGTTGTCCATGAACTTGGTATGCATACACAAGGCAGGACTTTTTCAGCCAACATGTGGTTTTTCAGCTCTGCACCGCACCCCTGTGGGCATCTTCTGCTATTGTTGTCTGATCTTTAGCATTGGTTCTGAGCATGCGTGTTTGTACTTTGGACTTTAGTCCGATGGACTTGTGTACACATGATCGGATTGGCCCACGTAGGACATTTGTTGCCGGAAAGTTTGCCTGTTCTCACAGCGAACATTTGTCTGATGAAGAAGCGAAAAAGTTTGTCCGATGGAGCGTACACACGGTTGGATTGTCCGCAAAAACAGGTCCGTCGGACAATTGTTATCAAAAAGTTTGATTGTGTGTATGGGCCTTACCAGTAATTACTAGGTCCACCACCTGCCTTCTCAGTGCATCTTCACTTGCAACTAATATATGGACCCAATATTTAATGAAAAATATATACATGTATACGTATAATGTACTGTCAGGGCCGGCCCTACCATGGGACCCGATGGTACCATTGTACCAGGCAGCACTTTCAGGGGGGCAGCAAATTTCCTGCCCGCATGCCATCCCATTCCGCCAGCTCCACTCTCCACTCCACTGTGGGGCTAATTGCCGCCCGACCGCTCCTCCCGTTCCGCTCTCCGCTCCACGGTGGGGTTAATTGCATGAATAGAGCCATAACAGGTCCTTTTTATACTCCTATATACATGTATAGAGCCATGATAGGTCAACTTTAGTTATTATGATATAAAATAATGGATATGGGGGCATTTTGGTGAACGTAACTTTTTTTTGGGGGGGCAGCATTTCATTCTTGGTACCAGGCAGCACAATGTCTTGGGCCGGCACTGTGTACTGTAGATTACAGACACCTACATCAGTCAGAATCACCAAATAGAATACTAAATAAGTATACACATTACACTACATACGTTGTTTGTATGGCCCCCGTGTGCTTGTATGCATGCCTGACAATGTTCAGACATGTTCCTAATGAGAAGACAGATGATGTCCTGGGGTATTTCCTCCCAGATCTGGACCAGGGCATCACTGAGCTCCCTAGCAGACCGGGGTGCAACCTGGTGGTGTCGGATGGACCAAAACATAATGTCCCAGACATGTTCTATTGGATTTAGGTCAGGTGAGTGTGGGGGCCATTCAATGGTATCAACTCCTTGATCCTCCAGGAACTGGCTGCATACTCTGACCACATGAGGCCGGGCATTGTTGTGCACCAGGAAGAACCCAAGACCCACTGCACCAGCGTAGAGTCTGACAATTGGTCCAAGGATTTCATCCCGATACCTAATGGCAGTCAGGGTGTCATTGTGTAGCCTGTAGAAGTCTATGTGGCCTTCCATGGATATGCCTCCCCAGACCATCACTGACCCACCACCAAACCGGTCATTCTGAATGATGTTACAGGCAGCATAAAGTTCTCTGTGGATTCTCCAGACCCGTTCACGTCTGTAACATATGCTCAGGGTGAACCTGCTCTCATCTGTGAAAAGCATGGGGCACCGGTGGCGGACCTGCCAATTCTGGTGTCCAATGGAAAATGCCAATCGAGCTCCACAGTGCCCGGCAGTAAGCCCTCAGGCCACCCTTATGAAATCTTTTTCTGATTGTTTGGTCAGAGACATTCACACCAGTGGCCTGCTGGAGGTCATTTTGTAGGGCTCTGGCAGTGCTCATTCTGTACCTCTTTGCACAAAGGAGCAGATACCAGTCCTGCTGATGGGTTAGGGACCTTCTACGGCTCTGTCCAGCTCTCCTAGAGTAACTGCCTGTCTCCTGGAATCTCCTCCATGCTCTTGAGACTGTGCTGGGAGATACAGCAAACCTTCTGGCAATGACACGTATTGATGTGCCATCCTGGAGGAGTTGGACTGCCTGTGCAACCTCTATAGGGTCCAGGTATCGCCTCATGCTACCAGTAGTGACACTGGCCCTAGCCAAATGCAAAACTAGTGAAAAACAGTCAGAAAAGATGAGTAGGTCGTCTCATTATTCCTCATTAACACCAAAGCAGCTGAACTGGTTAACAACCCCCTCTGCTACTAAACTGACCAGATTAATATCCTAGGAGTTCAATTGACTTGATGCTATACTCTGATTAAAAAGTGTTCCTTTCATTTTTTTGAGCAGTGTATTTTAGCAGAGGTCATAGAGAATAAAATGGCGGTCATTGCAATTTTTTTATGTCGCACGGGATTTGCTCAGCGGGTTTTCAAACGCAAGTTTTTGGGAGAAAATACACTTTAATTCATTTTAATGCACAAAAACACAAAACACAAATATCACCTTGTGATGCGGCAACACCCTAGTGCAAATAGGTGGAAATAGTATTTGTTCACAATAATACTGGATGTTTATTATTTACTTCTGATTAACTGCTAGCAACCGCTGCTGACTGATGACTGATGAGGAAGTGGATTTAACTTCTGCAAAACATGCCAGGACCTCAGCTACACTGTAGTTATATAACTAGTCAATACTACAACACTTTCTGTTGTATAGGATGAGTTGCATTTTATTTTTATATATTTGCTAGGGATTAGCAATATGACACAGCACAGATAAACATTTTACGGAGTAGCAATGGGCATGGCACAAACAAACAATTCATGGAGCATCAATGTAGCTTTATGGCACAACAATGTGAGATGATTCTCAGGGCGACAACGGGTACAGCAAGTGCTAGCAGTCCATGGAGTAAAAATATGGTACAGCAAAAGGAAACAGGCCACAGGGCAACAATAAGGCACAGTGAGGAAAAATGGCACAGCAAGAGGAGATGATCCTCTGGGCAGTAGAATCGCACAGCGAGGGTTAACAGTCCAGGGAGTGGAGATATGGCACAGCAAAAGGAGAACAGTCCACCCGACAACAATAAGGTACAGCAAAGGGTAGACAGGAGGGTTCAGGGACTCACGTTAAGAACACCCGATGGTCCCAGGCTACTGGTGAGTTGGTCTCAGTGACAGATGGCTGGTTTTAGAGGGTCTCTGAAGGCAGGTCCTAGGCCCGATGGGTCAAAAGAGAGAGAGGGAAAGGAGCTTTGGGCAGAGGTGTATTTAGGTTTTGTGCTGCCCTAGGCCTGACTAAACTCATGCACCCCCTAATTTGAAAATGACCCACCCTTCCTGTCAAGGACACACCCCTTCCTATGTAAGACCCGCCCTGTCATCTGTAAACCACACCACTTCCTATTTAGGCCCCACCTCATCCTCTCTGAATTAGCACACACAATCACACACCATTTAGTCCATACTTACATCAATCACTCCATAATGAAACTGACATGATGATGTTTTTAATAACTCAGATAACTTTAATAAACTGCGGACATACTGCATTAGATTACCAGAGACTGCGGACAAACTGCATTAGATTACCAGAGACTGCGGACATACTGCACAAGATTACCAGATACTGCAGACATACTGCATTAGATTACCAGATACTGCGGACATACTGCTTTAGATTACCAGATGATACTGCGGACATACTGCACGAGATTACCAGAGACTGCGGACATACTGCATTAGATTACCAGAGACTGCGGACATACTGCACAAGATTACCAGCGACTGCATTAGATTACCAGATACTGCAGGGGGGGGGTTGTCTGGCGGGCCTTGCGGCTGCTATTTTCGCCGAACAGTAAATTGGTCCTGTTTTGATTTCAAATACATCATCATCCCTCGCTCAGCCTCTTATCAATTTGTACCTGCTAAATTCTGAGTTCTGCCTGATCTGTTTGTTTCCCTCCACGGTCCACCGTCCGTCCACCATCGTTCAACTTCTCCCCTCTCCCTCGCTCCTCCTCCTCCTCTCCTCCCGTCCCGACCAGAGCAGACGCTATGATGCCGCACGGAGGCTGGTAGGCGGAGCATTGGGCTCCACCTCCACCAGCTAAACAGATGGCCCATTGATCATTCCATTTATGGGGGCGGAACTGGCAGTTGCTCCCCACAGTATGCGGCGTGCTCCCGTGACAAACAGAAAGGCAGCCAGCCGCAGGAAGCAATCTGAGCGGGCGGGTGGCTGCCTCTGAGTTGGGAAGACGGGTGGGGGGGTTTTCGTGCAGGGGGGCAGCGAAACACCGCCCCCCACAAAGTGCCACCCTAGGCCTAGGCCACAGATTGGGAGCCAACGAGAACAGAGGGCACAAGCAGTTGGGTAATGGGGCAGAGGCAGCTACCTGGAGGCCCAACCTCAGTGTAGGGTCCTCACATGCATATGTGGCATTAAGTGGGATTGGCAGAAGGATTACACGCTTCACTTGTAAGCAGGCAGTGGTTAATGCTACCTCAGCCAGGAAGTTGAGAGCTAACTGTGTTTTCCAGGTTTTTCTTGGCAGGCTTTCCTGGGATCGGAGTCCCCCCCCCCCCAATGTGTCCTATAGAAGGGACAGAGACCTGGACCCTCAAGCCGCCTAGGGGATTCCTATTTCTGTTCTGCTGGTTCAGTCCGGCCTCGCCAGACTTGTCCCCTTCTTCCACCGGAGTTTGGATATTCAGTGATATGCCAAAATTTGAGTTCCCACTGCTAAGGAGGATTGCTGGGGCTAGCAG
Organism: Rana temporaria; assembly: GCF_905171775.1. Taxonomy (NCBI): domain Eukaryota; kingdom Metazoa; phylum Chordata; class Amphibia; order Anura; family Ranidae; genus Rana; species Rana temporaria. Next base: position 618,874,280 of record NC_053489.1, on the reverse strand, counting down.
TCCCTTCTGAAAAACGCCAGCCATGGACTTTGCTAAAGATGTACTCTTTACTGTGCAGGTATGCTGGGGCAGCCACAAGCCTAAGTTAGGTACTAGGTACATTATGGGAATGTTTGCACTTTATTCTGGACTGTTCACTGTCTGTCATCATGTTAATTCATTTAAATAAAGCATTTGAAACTATTTCCCTGCCTGGTCTGATCTGAAGTTACTGAAGGGGTGCAATGCAAGTAACCGGCACATATAGTTACAGTTCGGGTCAAAAAACACATTGGGTATGAAGATAATGGTACAAGAGTTACTACACTGTGAACAATACAAGTGGTTACCAGGGGTAATGTAGGTCTCTCTAGCAGCCTGCCATTAAGCGTGTACATGTGGCAGGTGAGGTGCCTCTTGCAGCGAGGAAAATGTTGTTGGCACTCCTTCAGCAGCGATCCATCTCCTATAGCAACGTGAGATCTGCACCGCTGGGGTCCTTGTCCTGTACACAGGTACGGAAGAGTAAGGCCCCATACAGACGACCGAACATGTCTGCTGAAACTGGTCCGCGAACCAGTTTCAGCAGACATGTTCGGTCATCTGTACAGCCGAGCGGACAGGATTCCAGCGTACATTTGCCCGCCGGGCCTTTTTCAAGCGGGAAAATATTTCTAAACATGTTTAGAAACAGCCCGCTGGAATCCTGTCCGTCGGACATGTTCGGTCGTCTGTACAGACCTACCGTACATGTCCGAGCAGCCGCCATCCCTCGCATGCGTCGAAGCATTGAACTGTCAGGGCCGCGCACGTCGCCGCGTCATCGTCGCGGGGACGGCGCGGCCTCGTCGCCGCGTATCGAGTACGCGCGGATTTCTGTATGATGGTGAGTACAGCCATCATATAGAAATCTCCGGGCAGACATGTACGCTGAAAACGGTCCGGCGGACCGTTTTCATCGTACATGTTTGCTCGTCTGTACGAGGCCAAAGAGTTAAGTGAAGTGCATATGTAAACAAAAACTCACCCAAGCTCTACCGCATGATTGTAGAATGATGAACTGAATAACGGTGCTCAGCCTTGTTGTGTCCCATAAACATCAAAATAGCAAAAAGAATGCCGGCTTAATTGCTTCTTCTTAAATCTTTATTTCGCAGTAACAGCAGGGTGACATCTAAAACGCTAACATGTTTTGGCAGAAAGATTTAAGAAGAAGCAATCGAGTTGCCGGCATTCTTTTTGATAAGTAAAGTGCATGCTTGGAGTCCGTGCTAGGTGCATGGTGGGATCCAATATGTTTACTGTGAGTGAGGTAGCGGTGATGATACGCTGGACAGGTGGGGAGGACATTGGCTCTGTGTGTCCCTCCTAAATGCACAAGTAACTGTGGTGATGTTTAGTACATCGAGAGAGTTTATTCAAGTTGTCTGTTCTAGTAATGGTACTCGAAGTGTAAGACAGTGACCTTGTAAAAAGTGCCTAGCGTAGCCTAGAAGAATTCACCCCGGGGTAGGCCTCTCATGTGACCCTTGCTTGGGCCCAATGAGGAAGGAAGCATGGAGGATGTGACGACCATCCCCATCATCACCCTACCCTTACACACTGGGTTCCCCATGTAGATATACCTAAGCCAGACATGATCTCATGACTCAGGCAACCTGATGCTTAGAATCTGATCACCTGGGCAACAGGCCTTACCCCCTTCCCACATGGCTACATCAGGTGTGCAGCTGGGGGTAAGCATTTTGTCTACAGTGGGGCACAGTGCAGGAAGAGGAGTGCACCGCAACCGCTAAATCTAAGTCTGTGGCCAGTATGAGGGAATTCACATATGAACTGCAGCAGAGGACCTACAGCTCTTCCGGGTAGTGAGTGCAAATTCCGTTGTGATAATACATAACCGGAGCCAATCAGCGGGTGCCGTAGACTCGATGTCTGCTGGCACCCACCAATCATCCTGCAGAGACAGAACGGCGATCTGCCTATGTAAACAAGACAGATTGCCCTTCAATCAGTAAAGAAGGCATGGATTCCATTACATTGACCCTAGCTCTGTCTCTGAGGACTGCAGAACACCTCCCCCATGTTATGGAGAAAAGGGAGAGGTGTTTGTATTCTATTACTGCAGTGTTGGCACTGCTCTTCCAAACAGTACAATGAGAAAGTAATGCCGCGTACACACGATCGGAAATTCCGTAAAGAAACCGTGGATTTTTTCCCAACGGAATTTTGCCTCAAACTTGTGTTGCATACACACGGTCACACAAAATCCTGACGGTCAAGAACGGGGTGACGTACAACACTGCGACAAGCCGAGAAAAATTAAGTTCAATGATTCTGAGCATGCATGTTTTTTTTTTTGCGCGTCGGAATTGCATACAGACTTTTGGAAATTCCGACAAGAACTTCTCCCGTCTGAAAAATTGAGAACACGGTCAGAATTTCTGACCAAAAGCTCCCATCAAACTTTTCTTGTCGGAATTTCCGACCGTGTGTATGCGGCATTAGAGTAGCAGTGCCTTGTTACCCTAGGACAGAGAGGGCCAGATTCAGGTAGGGTGCGCGTATTTGTGTGCGGGCGTAGCGTATCCTATTTACGCTACAACTCCGCAACTTTGACAGGCAAGTGCAGTATTCACAAAGCACTTGTTCCGTAAGTTGCGGCGGCGTAGCGTAAATAGGCCGGTGTAAGCCCGCCTAATTCAAATGTGGAAGATGTGGGCGTGTTTTATGTAAATTTATTGTGACCCCACGTAAATGACGCTTTTTCCGAACGGCGCATGCGCCGTCCGTGAAAGTATCCCAGTGCGCATACTCCAAATGACGCCACAAAGACTCATTGGTTTCGTCGTGAACGTAACTTACGCCCAGCCCCATTCAAGGACGACTTACGCAAACTACGTAAAACATGAAAAATTTGACGCGGTCCCGACGTCCATACTTAACATTAGCTGCGCCTCCTATAGCAGGGGTAACTATACGCCGGAAAAAGCCTAACGTAAACGACGTAAAAAACAATTGCCGGGCAAACGTACGTTTCTGGATCAGCGTATCTACCTAATTTGCATATTCAACGCGTAAATATACGGAAGCGTCACCTAGCAGCCAGCGTAATATTGCAACTAAGATACGACAGCGTAAGAGACTTACGCCGGTCGGATCTTAGTCAAATCTATGCGTAACTGATTCAGGCGCATAGATACGACGCTGCACACTCAGAGATACGACGGCGTATCTGGAGATACGCCGTCGTATCTCCTCTAAGAATCTGGCCCAGAGTGTGTAACTGGCAGCATCACTGGGTAAAAATAAAAGGAAAAAAAAATGAAATAAAACTAATGCAGCCACCATATCTAAGGATTGGTAAGTTGAAATGTATTACATTTTTGTTTTTGGCTTTAGATATACTAAACACATAACTAAAGGCAAACTTTTTTTTTTTTTTTTAGATAGAATGGTGAGGGAATAGAGTACCTGTCAGTTTGTATTGCTGTTTGTGCCCCCATTAGGGAGATTCACAGTCTCTATTTCTCCTGTTTACCATTATCACAGAGAGCAAAAGTAAAACAAAATCCCAAATTTTGAGTTGCCCCCAGTCTCTTGTCTTTTGTCACACTACACTGCTTTTTTTGGTAAATTAGTAGGGTTCATTCACATGGGGGGGCTGGATCTGGGAAAGGGGGCTTCCGGATTCTGATAAGCCCCCCACCTGCAGACCCCCACAACCACCGGCCAGGGTTGTGGGGAAGAAAACCTTGTCCCCATCAATATGCACCCCCCTATGTTGAGGGCATGTGGCCTGGTATGATTCAGGAGGGGGGGGGGGGGCGCTCGCTTGTCCCCTCTCTTTCCTGGCCTACCAGGCTGCATGCTTTGATACGGGTCTGGTATGGATTTTGGGGGGGGACCCTACACCATTTTTCAACATTTTGGCTTAGGGGGTGTCCCCTCCAAATCCATATCAGACCAACGGGTCCGGTAGAGCTTGGGTGAGTTTTTGTCTACATATGCACTTTGCTTAACTCTTTTTCTTCATACCTGTGTACAGGACGAGGATCCCATGCCATTTTTTTACATTCAGCTGTCAGCGGGGAAGCTTAGCAATGACCTATATGCAGTGAATGTAAAGCCCAAACAAAAAAAAAAAGCAAAACGCAAATTGCACTAAAATCGCAATAAAAACGCAGTACTTGCTATTTGAATGCGGGTCCAAACGCTGCATTTTGCGTGAAAAAAAGTCCCAGACCCTTTCCAAAAAAGCAAAGGTACAAAAATGCATTGATGTGAACGTGTTCCATAGGAACCCATGTTAAAAAAACGAAATGCGTCTCTGCAAATATCAAGAAGTGTGAAAAAACACATTCATGTGAATGGAGCCTGAGATGCCATTAAAGTTCATGCGCGTGTAAAGGCAGGCGTCCATGCGCGTGTAAAGGCAGGTGTCACAATACTTTTGGTAATATAGAGTATGGGGTAGATTCAGATAGAATCGTCTATCTGTGCGCCCGGCATAACGTATCTCAGATACGTTACGCCGCTGTAATTTAGGGCGCAAGTTCTGTATTCAGAAACAACTTGCGCCCTTAGTTACAGCTGCGTAATGTATCTGTGTCGGCATAAGCCCGCCTAATTCAAATGTGGATGATGTGGGCGTGTTTTATGTATATTAACTGTGACCCCGCGTATCAGACGTTTTTTTACGAACGGCGCATGCGCCGTTCGTGAAAAAATCCCAGTGCGCATGCTCGAAATTCCGCCGCAAATCGCCATTGCTTTCGACGTGAATGTAAATTACGTCCAGCCCTATTCGCGAATGACTTACGCAAACGACGTAAAACTTTCAAAACTCAACGCGGGAACGACGGCCATACTTAACATAGGATACGAATCATATAGCAGGGGTAACTATACGCCGAAAAAAGCCTAACGTAAACGACGTAAAAAAATGCGCCGGCCGGACGTACGTTTCTGAATCGGCGGATCTAGCTCATTTGTATATTCCTTGCGTAAATCTATGGAAGCGCCACCTAGCGGCCAGCGTAAATATGCAGCCTAAGATACGACGGTGTAAAACACTTACGCCGGACGGATCTTAGGGAAATCTATGCGTAACTGATTCTATGAATCAGGCGCATAGATACGACCGGCTGGACTCAGAGATACGACGGCGTATCTGGAGATATGCCGTCGTATATTCTATCTGAATCTACCCCTTAATGTATAGCTGTGTGAAAATTGACGGCGCTATAGAAGTACCTGTAATAATAAATAAAATACAAATATAAAAAACTATATATATTTATATATATATATATATATATATATATATATATATATATATATATATATATATATATATATTATATATATATATATATATATATATATATATATATATATATATAAAATCCTTCCTGACTAATATTTTATGAGCAAATATTGCAATGTTCTCAAAACCAAATGTTAATATAGGAGGAGGATGAACAGAACTATTTTAGGTGAAGTTCGGCTTTAAGTAGAACTAAAGGAAAAACGTTTTTCCTCACTTTGAATAGGGTAAAGAAATAAATATGTTCAAGCTGATTTCTGAAGAATTTGTTTCCTATTTTAGTTTATTGAAGTTTCCTATTTCAGATCTGATGGGATTTTTTTTTGGCACCATAAAAGTCCTTTCTAACCATCCAAGCAACCCCCATTAAACCCTGGACACTAGACTCTTGTAGAATGCAGACATTAAAGCGGAGGAACAATAGGTTTGGGGAGGGTCCTGAGTCTGAGGTTCCCAATCTGTGTGGATTGCTTGGAGCTGAGTCAGACACATGATCGCAGTCAGCTGACAAGCCAGTCTCAGGACAAGCCAAGCTGCAAACACAGGAGGAAGTTTGAAAGTTTGGATTGTATTCCAAGTCCTATGAAGAAGTCTGCTGTCTGGGGACATGCCACTGTCACCATGCATAGACTCCGGGGGGTCATTGGTGGGCTCTTCGGCTTTGGTGAGTAGACACCATACACACTATCGGAGGCTCTTTCATTCACTTTTATCCTCATTTCAATGGATCAGTGCAGCTTTCATTAAATAGTCACATGATGTGAAATTATTAGGGGCTTTATCTGTCAAAGGCCAGAAACCGGACAACCCGGTGGCCCAAAAATGTGTGTCTTCTGCCACGGTGAGCAGAAAGAGCCACCAAAATGTCTTTTTTTATTTTAATTTCTTTTTCCGACTGCTTGGCCTGAAATGAAGGGCACTAATAGGAAATGTTTCTACACAGGATTTATGCAGAATTTTAATTTGGATTTAATTATGAAGATGTGTGAAAACTTTTGTACATATACCGCTTATTGTGTGCTTTAAAACGTTACTCCGTGCCACGGCACCGAGACTTTATACTTTTCTCTTTTCTATAATCACATACAGATAGAAATAATTGACGACCTGACATTTAAAAACTCTTATGCATAGTTTGGGTGATGAATATGTAGTAGCGTTTTACTGCTTTTGCTTTGCTTAAGATAATGTGGTTGCTTAAAAAACAAAAATACCATAAACAAATTGTAGTAATTGATGGGCTATGTATGCTATGACTGCATTATTTTTTTTTTTTTTTTTACTGAACACAATTAATAATAATAATAATAATAATAGTTCTTCTTTTAAAGAGGGGGAAAAACAAAAATCATAGCAAGCACATATTGTTATCCTAGAGTCTGAAATAAATCTGGAGTCGAGATTAGCAGTTAGACAGTATGCTGTATGATAGAGGTATACATGTCTTCATTATTAACATTTATATAAGCCTGATGTATACCTGAAATACGTGTTTTTTTTTTTTTGTTTTTTTTTTTCTTCTTATTTCTTCTCAATCAAGATAGGGCATTGTTAACGCTCTGGTGATATATTAATGTTATCTTATACATAGAGAATAAGATAATAAATAAAATATATATTCAATTTATTGTTGGGGGGGGGGAGATGCAGTAATAGTTTTGCCCATCTGCTGTTGTTTTTTTCACTGAACGCAAGTTAAAAATAAATAATAATAATACAAAAATACACACACTCACACTCCACTAATACTATTAGATAATTGATTGGACTAATGTTGTTATGACTGCATTTTTTCACTAAACACAATTAGAAAAATATTTATTATAATATGATTTTTATTATTATAACTGCTGTTTTCACTAAACCCAATGTAAAATATTATTTCATTTTTTGTTGGGTTTGCATTTTTTCCCTGAACCCTGGTTAAAAAAAATATTAGTAGTAGTAATATTACTTTAAGTATGCAAATAATTCAATACATGATGCGAGATTAATTGCAATTTTTTTTGTAAGGGGAGGGTAAGATTTCCCCTTCACCATCTATACTAGTAAGACTTCGTCACCAGGACTGCTGAAAACTTCTGCCGCACAAAAATGGTCTTTATAAAAAAAATTAAAATAACATTTTTTTTTTTTTCTTTGCAAAGGCTGCAGGGAAAAAAATTAGGGTCTAACTATTCTACAATTTTAAAGAGCTGGCTACGTTTTGGGCTTAAAAAGATCATCTACCTGAGTACCTAATTGTAACACATAACTCCCTAACATCTATATACAAGGTAAGAATACTGAAGAAACACCTATTTTTAATCAAATCTAAATACTTCCTTCCCTGGTGACACGACAGAAGGTGAGGATTTTTTATTTTATTTTTTTTCTAAATAAGAACACAGAAAGCAAATAAACCTTGTCCAAAGCAAGGAGCAAATTATCTGCAGGAAGTCCTGAAAAAACTATCATGGAAAGTTCTGTAATAAATGGGCACTTCAGGGGCACTTGGTTATTACCAAACGTTTATGTTACTTACCAAGTAGGGAAATGTTGCATCCAACGTGTTGTGCTGCATACATGCACACCAAGCATACACAGCACTTTTCTCCTCCCTCCCTTTTTAATTTTTTTTTTTGCTAAAGCCCAACCTGGCTAAAAATGTTTGGTAGTTTCTGGAGTGTAGAGAAAAAAAAAATTAACTCCGATGACCTCCAATCTTCTTTTTATTTCTATACATTTGCAGCCAGAATTGGCAATGGAATTGGTGCTTCAGCTTTTTGTTATGACTTGGGATCTTTTGCCCTATTCCATGCCCCATCTTCAGTATCAGTGAGAGGAATTGTGCCCCATCACTTGTGTCATTGGGAGGAATTATGCCCCAATCGTTGGTGTCTTTGGTAGGAATTGGGCCCCATTGTTGATGTCATTGGGTGGAATTGTGCCCCATCCTTGGTGTAATTGGGCCCAATTGTTGGTGTCATTATGAGTAAGTGTGCCCCTTTTGTTGGTGTCAGTGAATGAAATGGTTCCCCAAGGGCTGGATAAAAGCAAGCAAAGGGTCGCATCTGGCCCCCGGGCCGCAGTTTGGAGACCACTGATCAAGAAGATTGCAAACACACAGATGGGAATCTTTTATTGCAGAAGAGACATGGTGGGGTTGATTTATTGATACTGGAGTGTGCAAAATCGGCTTCCAGGATTTTATGTCAAAGCTTAATTGAACAAGCTGATTGGCTATAATGCCTAGCTGCACCAGATGTGTAGCCTCCATTGTTAGTAGATCAACCCCTGTACATCAACCCCGTCTGTCCAACCCGCAATATAAATCCTGCCTGGCCACCATTTTTTATTTGAGGTTTATTTACACTTGCTTCGAATTTAAAACACATTAAAGTGCCTATTGCTTCAACATGCGCTTTTCTTTTTTTTTTTTTTTTTTGCTTTGTTTTTGATGCTTCTGTGATGCTTTTTTTTTTTTTTTTTTAAGCTTGACAAATGCCCTGTGTGTGTTGATTTTCTATTTTCTCAAAGTACTGCAGATCCCTAGATTATTAGTATCCCCTTTCAGCAGATCCTCAGCTCATTAGAACCCCCTTTCCGCAGATCCCCCCCCCCCCAGCTCATTACTACCCCCTTTCAGCAGATTCCTGGCTCGGCAGTAACCTCCCAGCTCTGCTGATTCCCCCGCTGCAGCAGCAGGAACCTCCCCAGCTCCTCTCTCTTTTTCTCTCTTTCTCTCGTATCCAGCTCTGCTGATCCTCCTCAGTACTATCTCTTTGGTCCCCACTCACCTCCTGCTATAGTGTTCACACTTTGCACACCACATGCGCCATCTGTTAGTTGCTCCACTCCGGTCTAGCTTTGACCTTTCTTCCTGAGTCTCCATGAATGTGATGTCTGCACCAGACACTACCAAAATATATACACATGAACTGGAAGTGACTACTGATGTCTTTCTGTTTCGCTTGTTGGTTTCGCAGTGCATCCTGGGATATCGCATACCTCTAAAACAAGCAAAGCTATCTCTGAATAAAAGACTCTCAAATACTTCCGGTGCTGTTAGTGAGCATTGTGATTTACTTATATGGAGGCTTTGGTGACTCTTTGAACCACCAAGAAAGCGACATGGGGTATATATTTTTATTTATTGTTTGTAAGCAAAAACAACCATGTGAACTAACCATTTTATTTGGTGAGAGGTGCTTTGATTGGCATTCAGAGTGCTTCAAAAAAAAAAAATTTGTCAAATGCCAAATTTTGAAGCAAGTGTAAACAAGCCTGGAAAAGCATTATAAACCTTCCTACCTGCACCTTGTGTATTTCACCTACTTAAAATGAACACACAGACTATAGTACAGCAAATCTTCAGATTCCGGTGTCAGCAGTTTGTGTTCAAACAAGCAGCATGGCACTGCACAGGGTTAATACACAGGGCCGCCATCAGGAATTATGGGGCCCCTTACACGGCTTCAGGCATGGGCCCCCTGGAGCAGAGAAAAAAAGTATAAAAAAAGAAATAACAAAAAATATTAAAAAAAAAATGCAATTTTCTTATATAAAAAAGGGGGGTTGCCAATCCGGAGCCCTGGGGACCTCTGGGCCTTTTAATAATAAAAAAAAAATATATATATATATATATATATATATTAAAAAATAAATAAACATTTATTAAAAAAAAGGGGGGGTGGCCACATGGGCCCTCTGCGAACCTCTGGGCCCTTTAATAAATATATATATATATATATATATATATATATATATATATATATATATATATATATATATATATATATATATATATATATATATATATATATATATATATATATAAAAATGTATTTATTTATTTTTTATAAAAAAAAAGGGGGGTTGCCTTCCGGGGCCCTGGGGACCTCCAAAACCCCCTTTCCTAAAAATAATTATAAAAAATCAATTATAAAAAAAAAAAAATGGGGTTTCCATTCAGGCCCCTTACAGGTGTACTGCCTGTACCCCCCCTGATGGCGGCCCTGTTAATACATGACCTCTGTCTGTAGTGTGAAAACTGACACATGCTGTGAAGAAATTGTATATTGATTGATTTTTGAGCTTAGTTAGGCGCCAAATGCCCACTGTGAAGTGAGCGTCTAAGCGCCGCTGGTGAGATGTTACTTTGAATCAATCCGTGGTGAGGAAGAGAGAGGAAAGAGAAGAGAGGGCGGTGACAGGAAAGGGTATCCAGCCCTTAGGGGAGCAAGAGGAAAGAGCCGTGGAGTGTAAGAGAGAGAAATAGAAACAAAAAAGAGGCAATGGGGATACTAGAAGAGGGGTAGAAGACATCATAGATGTCTGAATAGTCAGGGCCGTTCCGGGATCATGGTTATTAGGGAGGCAAGTGGCCCCTTCAATGAGGTGGCGGACTGTGAGAGGGGGAAAAAAAAAAAAAAGTCTAGTTCTGGTGCAGGTCAGAGCTACACTGTAATTGGATCTAACACAAGCAGGCAGAACATTCACAGCAGCCACCCCTCCTGTACAGGTGTAAAACCAAATGTGAAATAGAGGCTGCACAGGCCCCATGAAACATAGGCGGGTTGCTATTGTACCCAAAATCATGGCCCATTAATTTTTATTGTCCTCTTGCTGATCTGTTTCTGAAGTAAGAATTTTGCCCTGTTGATCAGCAAACCTTTATTACCTCCTGATTAGATAATTGAAATGCACCCACCCCCTATCTCAATCAGTATAAATATATGCATCCTTTTGGGGAAAGCATAAGCAGGGGGGCTCTTCTTTCTCCGAGTGGGGGCTCTTCTTTCTCCGAGTGGGGGCTCTTCTTTCTCCGAGTGGGGGCTCTTCTTTCTCCGAGTGGGAGCACTTCTTTCTCTGCACTTCAGCGATTGCACAAAGCGAAGGAAAATAAAATACCTTGCTATTTATAATACAGGTATACTTTGTTACAGTTTTCACTTTTCCTCCCCTTTCTAAAATGTCTACCACTCCTTCTGACAGCTGTGTTTTCTATCCTTTAAACTGTCTTTCCCTCACTCCTCTTCTCCACCCCACTATATATATATATATATATATATATATATATATTTATATTCTCACCCTCACTTCTGCCCTCTTCTTATTACTGCACACGCCAACTCATGCTAATTCTAGAGTCAAACGCCCAATACTCCAAATCACTGGGGCATGTCCCCTCATATAAATCACATTACCTCCCTCACCCTTATGCTTCTCCTATCCTCTGGTGATGTCTCCCCAAACCCTGGCCCTCCTTCATCTAATTGTGCTCAATGCACCCATTACCCTACACCCTCTGGATGCAGCCGCAATGCACACAATCTAGTTCCCATTTCTCTTCTTCCCAAGACCAGACTCCCTTTCTCTTGCGCCCTTTGGAATGCTCGCTCTGTCTGTAACAAACTCGCCTCTCTCCACGATCTCTTTATCGCTAAATCATTTAATCTACTCGCCATTACTGAAACCTGGCTTCACGAATCCGACACTGCGTCTTCTGCTGCTCTATCTTCTTTGGACTCACTCCCCCAGACCCAGTGGACGCAAAGGAGGGGGTGTTGGAAACCTATTAGCTCCACATAGCACCTTTCAGGTACTTCACCCACCTCCCTCTCTGGCACTCGCCTCATTTTGAGGCACATTGCATTCGTCTCTTCTCCCCAGTTTCTTTAAGGATAGCTGTGATCTACCGGCCCCCGTCCAGTATCCTCCTTTATTAATGACTTCTCTGCCTGGCTACTCTACTTTCTCTCTTCTGAAATCCCCACAATCATTCTTGGTGACTTCAACATCCCTACTAATGCGAACACTCCTGCAACTTCCAAACCTCTGTCTAACCTCCTCCTTTGACCTGAAGCAATGGATACATGCTCCTACTCACTCTGAAGGCAATACCCTTGACCTTGTCTTTTACCACCTATGCACTCCATGCAACCTCTCCAACTATCCTCTTCGCTGGTTCTCTACCTACTTATCCAACCGCACCTTCAGCGTTGCTTACAACTCTACTTCCTCCTCTCCTCTACTTCCATTCTCTGGGGTCCCCCAAGGTTCTGTTCTTGGACCTCGCGTATTTTCAATCTACACCTCCTCCCTGGGTCAGCTGATAGCCTCCCACGGCTTCCAATAACACCTTTGCGCTGATGACACTCAAATCTATTTCTCTACCCCTCAACTCACTCCTTCATTCTCCTCACATATCACTAATTTAATATCGGATATATCAGTTTGGATGTCGCACCACTTCCTCAAACTCACTCTATCCAAAACGGAACTTATCATTTTCCCTCCCCACGTGCCTCTTCCCCTGATCTCTCTGTCAACATTGATGGCGCAACTATCAGCCCATCCCCACATGTCAAGGTCCTAGGAGTAGTCCTGGACTCTGAACTGTCCTTTAAGCCTCACGTTCAATCACTGTCCAAATCTTGCCACCTCAACCTTCGCAACATCTCCAAAATACGCCCATTTCTAACCAATGACGCCACAAAACTCTAATTCACTCCCTGCTCATCTCTCGCCTTGATTACTGCAACTCCCTCCTCATTGGCTTACCTCTGCATACTCTAACCCCCCCTTCAATCCATGATGAATGCTGCTGCCAGACTCATCCACCTTACCAACCGCTCTGTCTCCGCTACTCCCCTCTGTCAATCCCTCCACTGGCTTCCGCTCACCTAACAAATTTAATTCAAACTACTAACAATTACCTACAAAGCCATCCACAACTCTGCCCCCAGTTACATCAATGACCTAGTCTCTAAATACCAACCTAATCGTTCTTATTAAGGCCTCCTACTCTCTAGCTCTCTCATCACCTGCTCCCATGCTCATCTCCAGGACTTTTCCAGAGCCTCTCCAAGCCTATGGAACTCCTTACCCCAATCTATCCGTCTATTTCCTTCTCTATTGGCTTTTAGAGGATCCCTGAAAACCCCCCTCTTCAGAGAAGCCTATCCTACCCAACCCTAACAACTGTATTTTCATTTGAGTCCATCTGATCATACCCCACAGCTAACTACCTTGTGTTCCACTTGACCCTCCCTTCTAGATTGTAAGCTCTAACAAGCAGGGCCCTCGGATCCCTCCTGTATTGATTTGTACTGTCTTCCCTGATGTAAAGTGCTGCGCAAACTGTTGGCGTTGTATAAATCCTGTATACAGTGGGGATCGAAAGTTTGGGCACCCCAGGTAAAAAATTGTATTAATGTGCATTACGAAGCCAAGGAAAGATGGAAAAATCTCCCAAGGCATCAAATTACAGATTAGACATTCTTATAATATGTCAAAAAAAGTTAGATTTTATTTCCATCATTTACACTTTCAAAATTACAGAAAACAAAAAAATGGTGTCTGCAAAAGTTTGGGCACCCTGCAGAATTTATAGCATGCACTGCCCCCTTTGCAAAGCTGAGACCTGCCAGTGTCATGAATTGTTCTCAATCATCGTCTGGGAAGACCAGGTGATGTCAATCTCAAAAGGTTTGAAATGCCCAGACTCATCTGACCTTGCCCCAACAATTAGCACCATGGGTTCTTCTAAGCAGTTGTCTAGAAAACTGAAACTGAAAATAGTTGAGGCTCACAAAGCTGGAGAAGGCTATAAGAAGATAGCAAAGCGTTTTTAGATGTCAATATCCTCTGTTCGGAATGTAATTAAGAAATGGCAGTCATCAGGAACAGTGGAAGTTAAAGCAAGATCTGGAAAACCAAGGAAAATATCAGACAGAACAGCTTGCAGGATTGTGAGAAAACCAATTCAAAACCCACGTTTGACTGCACGATCCCTCCAGAAAGATCTGGCAGACACTGGAGTTAGGTACACTATTCCACTATAAAAGAGATATTTGTACAAATATGGTCTTCATGGAAGAGTCAGAAGAAAACCTCTTCTACGTCTTCACCACAAAAATCAGCGTTTGAACTTTGCAAATGAACATATAGACAAGCCTGATGCATTTTGGAAACAAGTTCTGTGGACCGATGAGGTTAAAATTAGGGGTGCACCGAAATGGAAATTTCAGAAACGAAACCGAAAAAAAAAAAAAAAAAAATCAATCCGAAAATGACTTTTCTTCCCCCCCCCCCCCCCCCTATTTCAATTTTTTTTGGATGGGCACAGTGGTGGCGTTTGATGGGCACAGTGGTGGCGTTTGATGTTTTTTTTGGTAGTCAGAGAAGGCAAGCATGGCTCAATAACACACAAGTTTTTAAAAAAAAAAACGTTTGTGTGTTATTGAGCCACGTATATAAGAATGTCTAATCTGTAATTTGATGCCTTTTGGAGATTTTTCCATCTTTCCTTGGCTTCGTTATGCACATTAATACAAATTTTTACCTGGGGTGCCCAAACTTTCGATCCCCACTGTAATAATAATAAATAATATTGTGACCTCTGAAGCGACGTTGGTGTGCATGGGGTGATTAAAGTGTGCCCAGGCACACCCTGTGTGCACTCCTATGACACCTACAGAAGGAAGTTCGAGAGTTCTAAATTTCTAGAATGAGACACCTGGAAGTTATCGAACCTCAAGTACAAATATACTATATTGCAATTTACAAGATCTTCATTGTGGTGGCTGGATTTGTGTTTGTTTATAAGCTAAGATCACTTTCTGTAAATAGAGAAAATACCTATAGGTTTAAGAGTGCTGTGTCCCCCGTCACTTCCTGTGAGATGAATCCAAAGCACAAATCATGTTATCTTCTTTTCAGGCCCACTGCTTTACCATACAGGAAGTGTTCATTCTGTCTGGTGGTGCCTTTATGGGTGTTTTTTGGGGGTTTTTTTTTTTTTTTTTTTTGTTTTTTTTTTTTTTTTTTTAGGGCAGAGCATGGTTTACCTTTCTTTATAACTTTATAGAAATGTCACAAGCCAGGGGGAAAGAAGTATGTGTGTTTGCAGAATAACCCTGTTGGGTGGTGTGAATTGATTTGTTGCTTTTTATTCCTTGCAGCATGTTTGGTTGGTAGTCAGCTGACCACAACTAGTATTGTGATGACCCCCGCCGATTTCAACTGCAGCTCCGTTAATACCACTGAATGCATGGTGTGCCCTGCTGGTACTTACCCTGATAATGGTAAGTGCACATATCACTCGGGTTGTTTATAACTGTGTTGTCTCTCAGCCCTGGTTCACACTGGGCTGCGGGAGTGAAGCCGTGTGAGTTCAGCTGAACTCTCACGATTTCACTCCCGCCAGCAGTCCCGATTTCGGCCGCGATTTAAGAGACATCTGTGCAGGTTTCTGCACAGATGTCTATGTAAATCGCGGCCCGAAATCGCAAAAAGTAGTACAGAAACTACTTTTTGAAATTGGTGCAGCGCCGCAGATGCGGCGTCGCACCGATTAGGACGGTGTCATTGCCGACAATTGGCGGCAAATGCCACCAATTTGAGATGCGATTACACATGTGAAATCGCATCTCAAATCAAAGGAAATCGTACCCAGTGTGAACCTGGGCTAAGTGTCCGTTACGTTTGGCAAAGCTTGACAAACCAATTCTGGATTTCCAGCTGAATATTTTATATTTTACTGCTGCAACCACTTTTTGGGAGTACATACATGGACGGTACAGTTGGGTAAACAGAATCTGTCTTACACTACATCATCATGTTCATAGAAGCCTGACAAGCACACTTGGCCTCACCCACTCACAGATTTACTTCTACCATAGGTGGAGCATAATGGACTAGGTCAGCCACTGACTTCTTGAATATTTTACATACCTCAGCATCAATATCTCCCTGTTGCATCCCTTAGGCTCCATCATACCTCCCAACTTTTTGAGATAGGATTAAGGGACACCTACCGGCAGAAGCATGCAGGCATAGGCCACACCCCTTGCCGCGCCCCCTTAAAGGAGAATTGTAGAAAAAACAAGATTGGTTAAACCCACAAGTGCTTTTTTTTTTTTTTTTTTTTTTACCACTACTATTTCTTTATATTGGCCTTTGGAAATTACAAATGCAGCAATTTAAAATTTGTATGAAAGGTTTAACACTAGAAAAACAATTTTTATAGATAAAAAGTGCATTTTATATACATATATAATCAGACCAAAATGAGGGACAGAGGGACATTGCTACAAATCAGGGACAATCCCTCCAAATCAGGGACAGTTGGGAGCTATGGGCTCCATTCACATGAGCGTTTTTGGTATGCTGCAATTCCCAACAGCAGGAATCTACATGTGTGCAAACGGGCATGCATAACTGCAACCCATGACAGCCTGTCATTGCAGTTTATGGGCTCAGAAGCTGCTGCTATCCACACAGCGGAGGCTGAGGGGGCGAGCAGGAGTGTCAGGACACTCTACTTTGCAGATAGAGAAAGGAGCTGTGTGTTACAGTAGTGGGCATCCTGACACTCCTGTTCGCCCTCTCCCCCCTCAAGAGGCTTTCTCCACACCAGGGAGAAAGCCTCACATTACTGTGTGGAGTTACAGACAGAAGAACAGGAAGTGAGGATTTCTCAGAAGAAATAAGGACATTTAAAAGCAAAATGGAAGGATGAGGTAAGTGAAGGAGGACTGCACTAAGGTAAAGGAAGCTATTTAGGGGAAAAAAATGTTTTTTTCCTTTACAACCCCATTTGTTGGAGCCCTCAGAAAAGCCTGTTTTTTCTGGGTATGGGGGAATATGTGACCTTCGCCACTTCCGTCCAGAATGTAGTAATCTACCCAGAGTGGCCAATCACCAGGCCTCAACTTTATCACCTGAGGGTCCTTAGCACTTTGTAAGCTCTGACACCAAGCTTACTCAAAAAGATTTGACCTGGGGCTATGACAAGTAAACAGGGTGTTGGAGGAATGGCATTAAGGTGAGAATTGTGAGCTTTGTTTTGAGACGTTATTGCTTTGACCTGATTGGGACACAATCCTTTTAGGGTGACCACGTGTCGCGGATTGCCCGGGACAGTCCCGCATTCTGCAGGTCTGTCCCGGGCACCTTCACACTGGGACAATACAGTGTCCCGGAATGTAACTGACACAGGTCTTAGCATGAACCCCTCAGAGCTTAAGATGTGACACCCCCCCCCCCAAATAGTGAAGAACTACAGGTCCCAGCATAGATCTGTGAAATCTATGGGATCACACCCTTAGATCTCACGGGTTCATGCTGGGAGATTCAAATTGGGGGGGTCACATCTTTAGATATCAGGGGTTCATGCTGGGATTGGTAGTCCTTTACTTTGGGGGTGTGTGACCTCCCCAGAGCTAAAGTTGTGAGACCCCCGCCCCCCAAATAGTGAAGAACTACAGGTCCCAGCATAAACCTGTGAAATCTATGGGATCACACCCTTAGATCTCAGGGGTTCATGCTGGGTGTTGTAGTCCTTAAAATTTGGGGGGGGGTCACATCTTTAGATATTAGGAGTTCATGCTGGGACTTGTAGTCCTTCACTTTTGGGGGGATGTGACCCCCCAAAAGTGAAGGATTACAGGTCCCACCATGAACCCCTCAGAGCTGGATATGTGACCCCCCCCCCCCCAACCAGTAAAGAACTACAGGTCCCAAGATGAACCAGTGAAATCTGTGGGGTCACAAAAAAGGTATAAAAAAATTATCTTTTTTTAGGAAGGGGGGGGGGGGGGAGGGTGTCCCAGAATGGCAGTTTGGAAATGTGGTGACCCTAAATCCTTTTAAATAATGCATCCTAGATTATCGAAGGCCTCATTGAAGTTTCCCAGTGCATTGCAATCAGCAGTTAGTAATACTGTGCAGTAACTTTAGCCAAGGGCGGCCATGAACTTTCTCGAGTAGGAAGTAGTATGGAAAAGGCAATAATCTAGTTATTTAATCCTCGTCTGTCATATGAGCTTAAATTGGGTGAGTGAGTCAGCTGCAAGAAACTATTTCTGTTCAGATGACAGAATGGAACCATTCACAGTAATTTAGAGACAAACGGGAATTGTAGATGGTCTCATTTACTGGTATATTTGATGGCTATGCTTTTCTATTAAAAACACACAACCTCTTATTAACCTTGTGTTTTTTTTTTTTACCTGCATAAGTTGTGCATTGATCGTGTGGTTTCATCATGTCATTTGTTGCCCTGTATATATACAGGCCTATAGTAGAGTAAATCTTCATATTCCGGTGTTGGAAATTTCTGTGTTCAAGCTTGAGGTATTTGGCATGACACTGCAAAGGTTAATGTAGGACCTCTGTTGTGTGAGAACTGACACTTCCTGTGAAGAAACTACATGCCTCTCAGTCTAGTGCTCTGCAGATGAGAGCTAATTTAGTAATTGGATCTAACGGACCTAAAAAGGCTTGACTTAGAAGGGGAGAGTTGTTTCATCAAACTAGCCTTGCCACATTTGATGTAAGGCAGAGAAAATGGCAAGTCCATGGATTGGCCGCTGTGTGACCTGGAACAAGTTGCCTATCTGTTTAATGAATAGGGACAAGCAAGGGGAATGAATACATATAGGAATTGATAAGCCATGACATGACAAACTGCAGCCACAACATGTGAGCCCCTCATTACAAGGCAAGGCAAGGCAAGCAAATGACACAGGGAATAGAGCCCCACCTAGTTAAAACATTTAAAAGCATACAATGTCTTGTGTATCGCCAACCGAAAGTGTTTAAAGAAATAACCATTTAATTATTGATGATGAAAAAGTGTGTTTCACCAAGTCAATAGTCTTATTTCTTTAGGAAGAGAACGAAAAAAACGAAAGAGCTTGGGAGGAGCCGCTGTACGAACTATGCAATGTTAGTAAAGCGATTTCCCCCCCCCCCCCCCCCCGCTGAGCTATTGTCTCCTGCCTGATCTTTTTTGGTCATGCTCCTTCGATAGACGCTGGATGAACGACCCGATTTCTGTCGGATCGGCTAACGTATAGTACATGGGCTGAATACTGCCTGTGTGTAAAGCACCTTAACAACTTCTTGTTGTACACAAATTTTTTTCCCCAATTTTATTTTTACTGGTATGTAGCGCTACCCCCGCAGGAGCCGCTGGTTTGTTGTTGGGATCGGCATATTAAGTTACCTCACTGTTGTCTAGGGGTGTAGCTGATGAATAAAATAGTGAGCGAATGTCCAGTACATGAAAGAAAGTTTTCAAATGCTTTATTTCAGGCCCAACATGGCCAACATCAACATGCAGTAGGAAGGAAAAGGTTGATGAAGCGATAGAGAACTTTGCGGTATCAGGCCTGGATATAGAAAGAGCAATCCTGCTCTCAGCAGCACAATGATAGTAGTCACTGTTCGTCGCCACTCTAGCCAGAGTGGGTGAAGTGCCCCCGGACAGACTTCTGCCACAAGCCTGGCAGCCGAAGTGTCACTTTAGATTGCTGGGAGGAACACGCCTCTGCCACAGACCTGGCTCTGGGGCCTCTGCCACAGACCTAGCTCTAGGGCCTCTGTCACAGGCCTAGTACTTAAATGAGCTAAATGGACGAATTGGGCGAATCCTCCCAGTAAACTGAACATAGGTCACCGGATGACAGCAAAGAGTACCTGTCAGCATTCCAGTCACCAGATCCCAGATGGTTCGTTCAAGCTCTGTTGGACAACCTGCCTGCGGGTTCTCCTCAAGCCGATCCCCCCAATAGAGCGGCACCCAGCCTGGGATCTTCTCAGTAAAGCGGGGGACCCAGTAAGTCACTGGGGCCCCTCTCTGCAATATGGAGCTCTGCGTAGCATGCGACCCCGGCCTGGAAGGCAATCGCCGGGGTCCGTTGGATGCGTGCACCCTAAAGGTGGATGCCGCACCTGGAACCCGGAACCCACGGGGAGAACCAATAAAGATGGCTTCTGCCACAGATATACCCCTCCCTAGCATGCCCCACGAGGGAAAAGTCCTCTAATTGGCTGCTGGGGAGAAGTGGCTCTGCCAGAATCCCTCTAGCGCCACCTGTCGCCCAGGGGTGGAAACAACACCCCTGGAGCGCAGGCTGACCTACAGGACAGTTCAGGAATGACAGCAGACCATAATTTAACAAATTGTGAATGGGAGCAAAATAACTCTCCCATTCCCCACTAACTTTAGCGTAGTGCCCGTACTGAAAGTAAGGGGGCACTACAGGTATCATTTTAGACAAGATTTTTACCGGCTGGTCCTGTCTCTATCTCTCTATCTATCACCTCTCTCTCGCTATCTTGTATACTCACCTATTCCGTCCTTTATTGCAGATACAGAATTTTGTCAGTGCTGTTCCAACGCTTCCTGCGTAAACTCCTCACATTGCTTACCTTGCCAGTTCGGATATTACCAGCCACACAGTGGTCAAGCTGATTGCCTGCCATGCCCACAGGGCTTTTATACCAAGTAAGTCATAAAAACAATTGACATTTCGCTTTTACAGATCCCTTTCCCACAAAACGCAGGTAACTGCACATAGTGAGAACTGGCTCTTAAAGCAAAACTGCTTGTAATTTACCATAGTTATACAGTAAAACCTTGGATTGCGAGCATAATTCGTAATTGTATACATCGCTCCTAAAGTGCTGCAAAGATACTGCTTGCAGGACTTTTTTCTTTTTTTTTTTTTGTCCTGCAAGCGAACCACTCACTGGAGTGACAGGAAAGGTGCTTTACAGGCACTATTTTTAGCGCTATAGCGACTGTAAAGCACCTCAGTGTAAAAGTAGCCTAAATGTAATCCTATTGCTACACTCAGGCCCCATACACACGGGAGGATTTATCCGCGGATACGGTCCAGCGGACCGTTTCCGCGGATAAATCCTCTCGAGGATTTCAGCAGATTTCTCTGCGATGGAGTGTACTCTCCATTGCATTGAAATCCGCGCCGAAATCCTCTGGCGATGACGTGTCGCGCCGTCGCCGCGATTATGACGCGGCGACGTGCGCGACGCTGTCATATAAGGAATTCCACGCATGCGTCGAATCATTACGACGCATGCGGGGGATCCCTTCGGACGGATGGATTCGGTGAGTCTGTACAGACCAGCGTATCCATCCGTTGGGATGGATTCCAGCAGATGGATTTGTTCTGCATGTCAGCGAATATCCGATCTGCTGGAATCCATCCCAGGGGAGATATATCCGCGGAAACAGATCCGCTGGCGTGTACACACCATAGGATCTATCCGCAGAAACCCATTTGCTGGAATTTATCTGCGGATGGATTCTATAGTGTGTATGGGGCCTCAGAGGCGCCTCTTCTCTCTTTTATACTCAGTTGTGACATGATGCTACTTGTATATCAAGTAAATATTTA
Source organism: Rana temporaria (assembly GCF_905171775.1). Lineage (NCBI taxonomy): Eukaryota > Metazoa > Chordata > Amphibia > Anura > Ranidae > Rana > Rana temporaria. The sequence continues at coordinate 618,852,779 of NC_053489.1, read as the reverse complement.
TGTAAAAATGTTGCTTGTCTTGCAAAAAGTTACTCTCAAACTAAGATTTTACTATATAGGGAAATGCAGTATTTTGATATCGATCTGACTGTTTTGATGTTGAATTTTAAAATCCGACTGACTCTTTAGATGCTCAATTATAAAAGCAGCGGCGTTCGATCAGCAAACCTGTGAGATCAGCGGGCAATCAGCTTGATCTCACAGGTTTGCTGATCTGACAGAACGCTGCTGCTTTTATAATTGAACATCTAAAGAGTCAGTCGGGTTCAAAATACTGTATTTCACTACATAAGCTCAGTTTAATGCTAAAAATGCATGTGAAATGGCCGACTCCGGTGGGTGTAACAAGATGTCCACTTGCCGGCGTCTCACTGTTTCCTTATTGTGGGCGAGTGCGGGGTGTACCAAGATGGCCGTGACGGAACATCACTTGCGTTACAAAATTTGACGGGTCGCCTAATCTGACAGAACACCTGCATTTAACTCTGGCCCCATGAACACGATAAGCAATTACAAACACCTCTAAAGTCACGTTTTCAAAGGCAAAAACCGGCGTTTAAAACGCCCGTTTTTGCCGCGAATTGCGCAGCGTTTTGCCGCGTTTGCGGCTGTCAGCGCTTATCTCAAAGACATTGTAGACCCTCCCAAAGTTTAAAACGCAAAAATAAAACGCTTCTGAACCCAAAATTTTGCGTCTGAAAAAACGGACATAAACCCAACTGCTTTAAAACGCCAAAAAATGTGATTGTGTGCATGGACACATAGGATAACATTAAATGTGTTCAGGGGCAGTTGAAAAAAATGCCCAAATGCCTCTGAACTCGAGTTTAGCATCGTCTCGTGTGCATGGGGCCTTACAGTTTATAGAAAGTGTTTTATAGATGTAACATTTGTAAATGGTGACATGTGCAGGCCAGATGTATGAACCCCACAGATCTGCACCTCCTATAACAGGCTTATTTTGTCTATGTGATACAATAAATATGGAAGTAATCATTTTTATTTTATTTTTGCTATTTTGTCCTGTAGCACTTCAAAAAGTGAGGTTTGTCAGTCATGTCAGCCAGGATCTTTTTCTAATGCAAGCGCATCCGTGTTGTGTACATCGTGTGAAAAAGGTATGGTCACGTATTTATGATGGTACACTGTAGCAGAAGCTATGGGATTAAAGCCCAGCTCTGGCAATGCAAGAAATATTAAGTGTCAAGGGGTTATAGTTCATGGCTGCTGCTGCAAGCTTGGTATTAATATCTTTTACAGCCGGTAATCCATTTTCAGGTAAAGGGGATCCTGGTGGCTCTAGAGCTAACCAATCACTTTTAAGGGTCTCTGAAGGTGCAGTCCACTACTGACTCTTGCAGTTTCCCAGGCTCCCATTCATTCCGGGATCTCAGGGCTGTGGTAAAATGCTGTAGCAGTGAGAGCTGGAAAAGACTAATATACCCAGCACAGAACATATTCATAACATATTCAAGCACAATCTGTGCTTGGTTAGCTGCAGCGGAGGGCAAGAGAGACATTGAGGGTATAATAGACCCTTGATGTCTCCATAGAGCAGTGGTTCTCAGCCTGGGGGTCGAATGATGATTTGCCAGGGGTCACCGAATCCTGGGCTGTTCCTGAAGCCCGCACCGCCCTACCAGCCTTTTTGCCCACTCAGCCTCTTCGCAGCCTCCCACTCAGTTCACGGCATGACTGGGGGCAGAGACTAGAGGTCAGCTGACTGGTGAGGAATGTGAAGTGGAAGGGGCTGGAGGAGACCCTATCTCCTGATTTCGGCAAAGGTGTCACTGCTACGAGACACCACAAAGGGGTTTTAATATTGTACAAGTGGAAAGGAACTCAGGGAGCTGTACATTTTCATGGGTTATGGGTGCAAATTACTTGACTTGCCTTGGGTGCTGACAACCCATGCTATGAAAATAATTTTACTGTTAGGGGTCCCGACAACCTGGGAAATTTTATCAAGGGGTCACTAAACTAGAAAGGTTGAGAACCACTGCCATAGAGGGTACCTGTCATCTTCCCAAGCTGTCACACAGGGGGCTGGTTAGTTCTCTTGTGATGGCAGTAAAGTTACAAAAAGAACAGGAGGGGAAAAAAAATATATAAACAAAATGATGCACTCCCATTCAATGCGAATGTGCAGGGCATGCACATGTGTGGGAAAATAACACACATTTGAGGTCTTGCCGCAAACATCAGAGTGAGAGCAGTAGTTCTAGGGCCATAATTCATGGTTCACTCCTAACCTGTAAATATTTTTAAAACCTATAGAACATTTGGGGTACTAATAGTTTTTTTACAATTTCACAGGCATGTACAATGTTTAGACTTAACATGTTCGTTATCTATTTTGACGAAACCTAATCTCTAAGGGCCAGATTCACAGCCGAGATACGACGGAGTATCTCAGATACTCCGTCGTATCTCTCAGAGTATCTATGCGACTGATTCATAGAATCAGTTACGCATAGATAGGCAGAAGATCCGACAGGTGTAATTGTTTACACTGTCGGATCTTAGGATGCAATACCGCGGCCGCCGCTGGGGGGAGTTCGCGTCGTAAACCAGCGTCGGGTATGCAAATTAGTAGTTACGGCGATCCACGACGGTTTTTCGTGTTCGCTACGTCGCTGCTAGTCTAGTTTCCCGTCGCAAAGTTAGTCGTCGTTTTAGGTGCCCTAACTTTACACAGCACACGTATGTGCTGTATAAAGTATGGCCGTCGTTCCTGCGTCGAAATTTAAAAATGTTTCCTTCTTGTGTAAGACTTCCGGGAATACGGAAGTACGCTACGCACGTCGCCATTCGAAAAAATTACGTCACTTCGCGCAAAGCACGGCGGGAAATTCAAAAGGGAGCATGCACAGTAGGTCCGGCGCGGGAGCGCGCATAATTTAAATGGCACACGCCCCTTTGAATTACACGGGCTTACGCCGGAGCCCGCCGGCGGAAGTTTTCTTGCAAGTGCTTTGTGAATCAGGCACTTGCGTTGAAAACTTGCGGCAGTGTAACGTATCTACGATACGTTGCGCCGCCGCGATTCTACGTGAATCTGGCCCTTAGATTTTACCAGAAATTTTTGCACAAAAATTAATTTTAGTATATTTTTTCCTTTTAAAATATGCTTTGGGTTAACCGCTTGGCATGTATAGAGTGACCTAAAAAACTGCAACTGCCACTGTTTTATTCTCCAGGGTCTTTGCTTTCAGAAAATATAATTGTTTGGGGGTTTACAGTAATTTCTAGCAATAGATTCAGAATTTAACGTGTGCAAAGAAATTGATTGCCCCGGTTAATTTAGAGTGTCCAGATTAAAGAGAAGCCAAATTGATTTATCTGATTTGACCCCTCTGTCTGTTGCTCTGCAGAGCTATTTCCTGAATTTGTAAATTTGTGCTACTATAGGGTTTTATAAGGATCCTGGGAAAACGCAGGCTCCCTCGTTTGCAAAAGGAAGATTATTTTTCTTCTTGAGTGGATGACGTGGAATCATTTGACAGATTGAGCAACACCAGAACAAAGCACAAATGTTTTCCTGTGGTCTGTGTTGCTATCAACCTTGTAATGTTTTCATAGAGTTCTGTAAGGCAGTAATGTGTACATAAAGTAGACCTGGCAGAACCAGTTTTTTAACAACATTCTTGCTGCACAGAACTGGATCCATTGATCTGAAAAGTGGTCAATAAGCACAATTAAAATTTAAAACCAATATTTTATATGAAGATCTGGTCCATAGCTGGGGTGGCACTACACCATTATCAACAACAGATTTTGACCCATCTGAGCATCAGACTAACCCCTAGGCATGTGCTTTTCGTTTTGTTCCGAATCGAAATTCGGACGAATTTTTCATTATTCTGACATTCGGATGCATACGAATTCCTGAATTGTAATATTAACGAATTTACCGAATCCGAACGAACGTTTTCGAACCGAAAACAACTTCTATTCGAATCGAATTTGAAAACGATTCGATTCGAAAACCAATTCAAATGAAAATTGAAAGCAAATTTGAATCAAAATCTAAAAAATATAAATCGATTTCTAAAAAAGAATACAATAAAATAGAATATAAAATAATAAAACAATAGAATGAAAATCAAAGAATAGTAAAGAACAGAATGGAATTTAATAGAATGTAATCAAATACAATAGAATATGACCTAGCTTCTTCTATCTATCTTCCATTTTCTGAAAATCGAAAATCCATATAGAATGAACTCAAATTCGAATAGAAAAATATTAGAAGAGTAGAATAATGTGTGTGTGTGTGTGTGTGTGTGTGTGTGTGTGTGTGTGTGTGTGTGTGTGTATATATATATATATATATATATATATATATATATATATATATATATATATATATATATATATATATATATATATATATATATATATACACATACACACATTATTCTACTCTTCTAATATTTTTCTATTCGAATTTGAGTTCATTCTATGTGAATTTCGAATTTCAGAAAATGGAAGATAGATAGAAGATAGATAGAAAGAAGCCAGGTCATATTCTATTGTATTTGATTACATTCTATTAAATTCCATTCTGTTCTTTACTATTCTTTGATTTTCATTCTATTGTTTTATTATTTTATATTCTATTTTATTGTATTCTTTTTTTAGAAATTGATTTATATTTTTTAGATTTTGATTCAAATTTGCTTTCAATTTTCATTCGAATTTGTTTTCGAATTCGATTGAATAGAAATTGTTTTCGAATCCGATTTGAAATATTTTCGAATTCGACCGGATTTTTCGAAATTCGGTCGAAAACGAACGAATTGCGAAAACAAAATTTAACACATGTAACAAATCTAACTTAACGAAATTAAATAACAAATTAAAACGAAACAAAATTATCTGGTTTTGGATAATTCAGCATATTTTCCAGTCTAAATACAAATGTTCATGTAAATTTATCTAAAGCCAGAAGAAAAAATGTAACATATTGCACCTTGCCAATCTGCTATTGTGCTGGCTTCTTTCGTTTTTCTTTTTTGAGGTTCGTTTTTTTTTTTTTTACTAAGCTGTCCAGGAAAAGTGGCAGTTAGGGGGTTAAGACAAACCATTTAACACTGTAATGGGTGCTAACAATGGTCAGTGTTTATGTAAAATCTTTCTCCCAAAAGAAAACTGCTGTAACTGATTGCAAAGTTTTAGCTGGAGTTTGACTTTAATTGTTAGTCAAGTCCATCTAAATTTGCTAGTGCCATCTAAAGCCTCATACACACGATCGGACTTCCATAGGACAAATCCATGGAACTTGTTCTGCATACAGACGGCAGAACTTTTTCAGCCAACATACACAAAACTATGTTTTTCAGCTCTTTAGCGCCACCTTTTGGGCGACTTCTGCTAATGTTGTCTGATGGTTGGCATTGGTTCGGAGCATGCGTGTTTGTACTTTTGGATTTTAGTCCGACAGACTTGTGTACACAAGCGGCTATTTAAGGCTTGTTCATTCTTATAAGGTTGGAACTATTAAACTCATCCATTACGGTTGTGGTGAGGTAGGCCACAGTTCCCTAAATATGCCATGATCTAACCAGAGTTTTTTTGTTTCTTCCTAAAGGTTTCTTTTCATCCATTCAGAATGCCACACAATGCCAGCCATGTACACCAGGGTCATTTTGCAAGTAAGTTAATGTTTCTTTTCCTATTATATGATAAACTAACTTTTTAAACAGAGCTCTTTCCACTAGACATGTGCACTGCCATGTGCCGTTTTTTTTCGTTTGTTATTTTCGTTTTCTTTATTTTTTCGTAAATTCAGGAAATTCGAAAAAAAAAATTTCCGTTTTTCATTCGTTTTTTTTTTTTTTTTCGGAAATTCTTAAATTTCGAAAAAAAAAATAATTTTTTTTGCTTTTTTCGTAAATTCGGAAAATTTTCGGATTTCCTAAAAAGCAAAGAAACCAAAAAAAAAATAATTTTTGGAAATTCGGAAATTTAGGAATTTACGAATTTTTCAATTTTCGAAATTTCGATTTTTGACATTTCGCATTTTTCAGTTTTCGCATTTTTCAATTTCGAATTTTCGAAATTCGGCAATACGAGAATTCGAAAATTCGAAATTTGAAACATTTTATTCAATTTTCGAAATTTCGAATTTTCGAAATTCGGAAATACGAAAATTCGAAATTCGGAAAATTTGAAAAATGTGAAAAATTCGAAATCTGAAAAATACCAAATTTGAAAAATTCGAAAATTGAAAAATTCGAAATTGGAAAAGTGAAAAAAATCGAAATGTGAAAAATTCTAAAATTCGAATTTTTTTCGTATTTCCGAATTTCAAAATGAATTAGAAAAATTCGAAAATTGAAAAATTCGAAATCTGAAAAATTGGAAAATCGAAAATTCGGAATTTCGAAAATGGAAAAATTCGAAAATGGAAAAATTCTAAAATTCGGAATTTCGAAAATTCTAAAATCCGAAAATTTTTCGTATTTGCGAATTTCCGAAATTCGTAAAAAAAAAAGGAAATACGAAAATTTGTAAATTCAAAATTTTCGGAAGTCCGAAAATTCGTAAATACGAAAATTCGTAATTAACGAATTTTCGTAAAAAAACGAATTGGAAACAAAACAAATTGCACATGTCTACTTTCCACCCTGCTTGCACTTTAGTCCAAGGTTACCAAAGCTGTATTAAGAGTATGCATAGTGCTGTTTCCAATTTGGCAAGAAACAACCCAAGACGGCTAGTAAAATTCAGAGCAGACCACAAGTTGGCTTAGCTTTCCTTAAAGTGGATGTAAACCGGATTCATGAAATTTGAGCTGGGCACATATATCTGCAGTATTTTATTATCTCTCGTCAATGAGCTAAGTCCCATAGTTCTTTCCTGAACTGTTCCTCTGTTATTAGCCAGATAACTCCTGACAAATTCTCAGACACTTTAGACAAAGGCAGTCTGAATCTTCTGTCAGGGGAGGTTGCTAAAATAGATTAGCCGAGAGCAGGCCCTATTACAAAGCACCTCCTGAGAGTCTCTACTTACGATGAGAGGGGGAGTGTGCCTTTCCTCCAATCAGCAATTTTAGCTATCTTGGCTGTATGCCCAGACATCACACTCTGTGTTAACCAGGAAGAGAAAATCTTCTAACACGATTTCTAAACGGTATATAAATATGAAGACAGCAGATATACTTGTATGAAAAAGAGGGACCCCACAATCAGGAGAATGTCAGTGTTTGTAAGTCACCACATCCCTAGAGTTATGGAAAAAACATGAAATACCCCCTCAAGGGTGGGACTTTATAAGTGACACAAACACGTGAATGAGTAGAAAAATATATAGCAAATTTATTTAAACAATTTAAGTAAGGACATCGTACAGTGTCCTAGCAAGGATAAAAAACCACATGCAAGTGGTATACAGATCCTATTTGTAAAGCAATAAAACAGACATGAGACAAAAATTGGTCCAACCCGACAGCCGTTTCGGTATCTGTGATCCTTCTTCAAGGGGTATTACAGACGATCATTGTGTCAGAGAAATACATGTCTATTAGAAAAGAGATATATACACATATTACATAGAAAAAATTCAACTTAAACAATATTTACAACTCTAGTGACCGAAATTGTTAAAAAACATGGGGAAGGGGGAGACAAGAAAAGGACAGCCATACAACTATGTCATTTATCAAAACAGATATGAGTTACTTACAGTCAATAAGATCTGTAGATAGAGTCCTGTCTCAGTGTGAAAGTACGCCAAAAACAAGGGGAAAATGCTGTATATGGAGATCAATGTCTCTGTGTTCACGGGGAGGATATACAATCATAGCCTACCAAAAAGGTCCACGCCTAGGGAAGGAAGGGAAAGAGGAAAGAAGAAAAAAAAAAAAAAAAAAAAAAAAAAAAAAAAAAAAAAAAATAATAATAATATATATATATAATATGCATATATCATTATTTGTTGCATTCAAAGAGTTAAATGCAGACACACATTTATAGCAAAAAAGAGTAACCCCATAGAGCTGGTAATCCAAAAATGGAGAGTAACTTACCAGATATGGGAATCCATATAGGAGAGGGTATGCATGTGCCAGAGAACAAAAGTTCAGCCACAAGGAGACAAACTACCCAGATTATCCTATGTTTCAGGAAGGGTGGATTGCTGGGTGATCGCAGGCAGAGATCACTGGAAAAAGGAATTTAGGAGACTAGACTAGCCATACATATTATTTATATATACTCCTAAATTCCTTTTTCCAGTGATCTCTGCCTGCGATCACCCAGCAATCCACCCTTCCTGAAACATAGGATAATCTGGGTAGTTTGTCTCCTTGTGGCTGAACTTTTGTTCTCTGGCACATGCATACCCTCTCCTATATGGATTCCCATATCTGGTAAGTTACTCTCCATTTTTGGATTACCAGCTCTATGGGGTTACTCTTTTTTGCTATAAATGTGTGTCTGCATTTAACTCTTTGAATGCAACAAATAATGATATATGCATATTATATATATATATTATTATTTTTTTTTTTTTTTTTTTTTTTTTTTTTTTTTTTTCTTTTTCTTTTCTCTTTCCCTTCCTTCCCTAGGCGTGGACCTTTTTGGTAGGCTATGATTGTATATCCTCCCCGTGAACACAGAGACATTGATCTCCATATACAGCATTTTCCCCTTGTTTTTGGCGTACTTTCACACTGAGACAGGACTCTATCTACAGATCTTATTGACTGTAAGTAACTCATATCTGTTTTGATAAATGACATAGTTGTATGGCTGTCCTTTTCTTGTCTCCCCCTTCCCCATGTTTTTTAACAATTTCGGTCACTAGAGTTGTAAATATTGTTTAAGTTGAATTTTTTCTATGTAATATGTGTATATATCTCTTTTCTAATAGACATGTATTTCTCTGACACAATGATCGTCTGTAATACCCCTTGAAGAAGGATCACAGATACCGAAACGGCTGTCGGGTTGGACCAATTTTTGTCTCATGTCTGTTTTATTGCTTTACAAATAGGATCTGTATACCACTTGCATGTGGTTTTTTATCCTTGCTAGGACACTGTACGATGTCCTTACTTAAATTGTTTAAATAAATTTGCTATATATTTTTCTACTCATTCACGTGTTTGTGTCACTTATAAAGTCCCACCCTTGAGGGGGTATTTCATGTTTTTTCCAGATATACTTGTAAAACCTATGTAGGGAGATTTGGTTTATCCCTGTGTATCTGAGGCTGTTCACTTCACTGGGTGTATGGGGGGTTTACATCCACTTTAATTTAATTTAAAATTCTGTGTAACCCACTCTATCTGGATTTCAGATAGTTGCTTGCATGTAGGATGGGTTAATCGTCGTCGTGATGATTGGACTCCTGTAAATTGCTATCTGTGCCTATTTTACAATGTGCGTTTGAACTTAAAGCGGAGTTCCAACCACAATTAGCATTTTTTAAATGTACGTCCTTTCATCCTGCGTTTTTATAATATAAATCTGGTCACTTACTATTTTACAATCCGCCGCCGATCCGCATAGATATTCAAAAAAGATAGTTTATAAAACTATATCTACACCGTTGTCATTTTGCTTGTGGGCATTGTGAAGCCTACAGGCACTTACTTCCTGGAAGTCTTGGATGGGGAGTGATAATTGGACAGCGCACTGCATCCTGGGAAATGATGACACACATTTCCCAGGAGCATTAGAGGGAGATGATGCCAGAATCCTAGGTGGTTTCAAAGGCAGATTTCGTGGGACTGCATAGCAACAGGCATTTCCAGATGAGTAAAAAAAAAAAAAATTATTTTTCTTTTTTAGTCGTAAGCTACAGTTTTTAAAGAATTTTTTTTTTTTTTTTGATGGAACCTCCACTTTAATTACTGACTTTTCTCTATAGACATGTTGCAGTCTGACAGTGCAATCTGCAATAGCTTTACCAATCACTACACTACCAGTCAAAAGTTTTAGAACAAACCAATTTTTTAATTTTTTTCAATTTTTTTATGCAGTTTAATATCTCCATGTACTCTGAAAATAAAGCATAGAACAAATGGACATAAAAAGTAAATCACAGAATCATGTTCTTTAACAGTGTAATCTAATTTTTTAACTCAAATCAAAGTAGCCTCCTTTTGCAGATATATCAGCAGAACGCACTTTCTACAACAGAAATCAAACATTGTTCTAAACGTTCTTCCCAACACTGTTGCAGATGTTTCCACAAATGTGTTGCACTTGTAGGTTGCATTGCTTTCACCCTTCGGTCCAGATCATCCCAAACCAGCTTGATTGGCTATAAGTCTGAAACCTGTGCTGGCCATTCCATGATTTGAAGCCTCCCGTCTTATTTTTTTTCTTCTAAGGTAGTTCTGACACAGCCTGGAGGTATGATTTGGGTCATTATCTTGTAGAATGAACCCCTGACCAACTAGATGTATTTTAAAGGGTATTGCATGGTGCTGAAAAATGCTGTGGTAGTTGTTTAGGTTCCGGATGCCACTCGCTCTGTGCAAGGATCCAGCAGAAGAGCCCCAGACCATCACGTTTCCTCTTGGATGTTTGATACTTGGTGTCACACTGAGGAACCATTCTTTCACCTACTCGGCAGCATACAAACACCCTGGGTGGTGAACCAAAGATCTCAAATTTAGATTCATAGGTCCAGAAGACCGTCTTCCAGTCTTCAGTAGTCCAATTTTCAAATTTTTCAAATATCGAATTTTCGTATTTCCGATTTTTTTCAATTTTCGAATTTTTCCATTTCAAATTTTTTTCATTTCGAATTTTTTCATTTCGGAAATTCGAAATTCGGAAATTCAGAATTCGGAAATTTGAAACATTTTTCAATTTTCGAAATTTGAAACATTTTTCAATTTTCGAAATTTGAAACATTTTTCAATTTTCGAAATTTGAAACATTTTTCAATTTTCGAAATTTGAAACATTCAAACTTTTCGAAATTTGAAACATTCAAACTTTTCGAAATTTGAAACATTCAAACTTTTCGAAATTTGAAACATTCAAACTTTTCGAAATTTGAAACATTCAAACTTTTCGAAATTTGAAACATTCAAACTTTTCGAAATTTGAAACATTCAAACTTTTCGAAATTTGAAACATTCAAACTTTTCCAATTTTCCAATTTTCGATTTTTTCAAATCGAAAATTGGAAAATTGGGAAATTGAAAATTGGAAAAATTCGAAAATGGAAAAAATCGAAAATTCGGAATTTCGAAAATGGAAAAATTTGAAAATGGAAAAATTCGAAAATGGAAAAATTTGTAAAAAAAAAACAGATTCTTCCAGTCTTCAGTAGTCCACTGGCAGTGCTTCAGGGCCCAGGCAAGCCTCTTCTTTTTTTGCCATCTTGGCAATGGTTTTCTTACAGCTGAGCTCGAAGTCTTCTCTTCACAGTTGAAATGGAGTCTTGCTTTGATCAGTGTTGGGCAGTGATTCTGTTGTGGCTTTTGGTCTGCCAGACCTCAGCCTATCAGTTTCTTCCAGTTTCTAAGTGCCTTTTGATGGTGTAGGAAACTACTCACTGCCACCTTGGCTTTTTTTTTTCTCTAAAGGAAAGAATCTGAAGGAAAGTTATAATTGTCTTCCTTTTGTTAATTGCCTTTTTCTTGCCATTTTGAGAGCAATATACTACTTCCCGCAGTACAATACTGTCCAAATATTGCTTAAAGCGGGGTTCCAACCACAATTGGCATTTTTTTGAATGTATGTCCTTTCATCATGCGTTTTTATAATATACATCCGGTCACTATTTTACAATACGCTGCCGCTCTGCATAGTTATTAAAAAAAGATAGTTTATAAAACTATGTCCACACCGTTGTCATTTTGCTTGTGGGCATTGCGAAGCCCACAAGCACTTACTTCCTGGAAGTCTTGGATGGGGAGTGATAATTGGGTAGCGCACTGCATCCTGGGAAATTACACACATTTCCCAGGAGCATTAGAGGGAGCTGATGTCAGGATCCTAGGTGATTCCAAAGGCAGATTTCAAGGGACCGCATAGCAACAGGCATTTCCAGATGAGTAAAAAAAAAAATATTTTTTTCTTTTTTAGGTCTAATGAGCACAATAATGAAAAAAAAATTTGGGATGGAAACTCCACTTTAAAGGAGAAGTCCAGCCTGAGCTCATTTGGCTGGACTTTTGGGTCATAGGAGTGCAATTAGTTTTGCACTCCTCTGACCCGTTTTCAGCAGAGAGCGGTCATAAGTCCCCAAGAATCAGTCCAGGCACTGTGTCACCCCGACTCTATAAGTCTGGATCTGGCAGGTGCCTTGACTGATAGCCGTCTCAGTGAGCTCTTGAGACGGCCGCTCCCCGGCACTCCACAGCTCTGCGCTCCAGTGAGCTTGGAGAAGCAGAGCAGAAGAGCTGCTGACTGATAGGCAGCAGCTCTATGCTCAGGGAGCTGAGAGAACCCGAGCCATCGGTGGTGTTCGATGGCTCTGTTCTCAGTAAAGAGGTGGCAGGGGACAGATGCAGCATCGGACCAATTCTGCATCCACCTAGGTAAGTATGATTAGGGAAAAAACAAACAAACCCGTACATCTTCTTTTAAGAGGGTGTAGTAACAGTCTGTTTCAGCACTGCTTTTATACAGAGAGCTTGTAAGTAATCGAGAAAATGTTGGACACCTGTAGGAATTGTTAGTATTCACTTTCAAGGCTTGATTTACTTGCATCGCTGCAGAATAACTGTGAGTTCCTCTGGCAGTTTTACCTTTGTACCATTTCAAGTTATTCATTGGACCTAAACTTTGTAAAATTCAATAAAAACTGGAAAGCTAGGGGTTTGGCAGTATTTCTTGCTGCATTTTGACAAAAGTTAATCTACCATAGAAAAGCTGCATGACAAACTAACAAAACAGGTATTTTATATTCAGTTTATAGAGGAGGTGCCTTCTTACCCTGGAACCAAATTGGGGGGGGGGGGGGGGGAGGAGAGGAGGGAAACGCTTGAAAAAGTTAAAAATACAAAGCGCATGCAGTCTGGTGGCTTGTCTGTATACATTTGGCAGGACTGTTATTCTGCGAGTAGTTTCACCAGGGGCAAAATGGCATTTTGTATGATGTGTTTTTGTGATGTAATACATGCATGTCAATGGGGTAATGTACTAATCGTATGTCTGAATTTTCCCAGTACTAGCAGCTGCACCAGCTGTGCTCTGTGTCCTGCTGGGGAGGAGGCTGTAAATAGCGGCTCGGCAGACTGCACTCCATGTAGTCCTGGTAAAGTACATGTTTAATTTTACTATGATATTGAAAACTGAATCTCCAGAAGAACAGCTTAAAGCGGGAGTTCACCCGAAAAAATGTTTTTAATGCTACATAGGCAGATATGCACAATACAATACACTAGTTACATGAACTGTATGATTTGACAACTCCGTTATGCACAATGTAGGATGTAGCTTGTCAAGCAAGTGTGTATTAAAGTGGAGGTTCACCCAAAAACTCAATTTTTAACCTTAGATTGGGCCTAATTACGGGAAGCAGAATCGGGTGTTTTGGTTAAAATCAATGCAGTACTTACCTTTTTTAAAATCGATGTTCTCCCGCCGCTTTCCGGGTATGGTCTTCGGGACTGGGCATTCCTATTTGATTGACAGCCTTCCGACGGTCGCATACAGCGCGTCACGAGTTGCCGAATGTTGGTACGGCGCCTGCGCACCGACGTCCGGCTACTTTCGGAAACTGGTGACGCGCTGTATGCGACGGTCGGAAGGCTGTCAATCAAGTAGGAACGCCCAGTCCCGCAGCCCATACCCGGAAGCGTCGGGAGAACATCTATCTCAAAAAAGGTAAGTACTGCATTGATTTTAACCAAAACACCCGATTCTGTTTTCCGTAATTAGGCCCAATCTAAAGTTAAAAATTTACTTTTTGGGTGAACCTCCACTTTAATACACACTTGCTTGACAAGCTACATCCTGCATTGTGCATAACGGAGTTGTCAAATCATACAGTACATGTAACTAGTGTATTGTATTGTGCATATCTGCCTATGTAGCATTCTTTCAGGCATTGGGGGCAGGTGAAGTAGCAGATAAATTTGTTAGAGGAAAAGAAGACCTTGGCAGGATGATGGTGAAGAGAGGTCCTTGGCAGGGTGATGATGAAAAAGAGAGGACCTCAGTAGGTTGATGCTGGCTTATGGTCCAAAGAGAAGGAAGTTGCAGAGCTATAACAGGAATTGGTGGCGTTACCCCTCAGTCTATGTAACATGTAATGATACATAGACTCAAGTGTGATTTGAACACAGATTATTTCAACTACTCATGTAGATTATTAGGTGGTATGTCATTTATTTAAACATCTCTTGTAATAGAAAAAAAGCATGACGGGACCTCTTTAATGTGAGATCTGAGGTCAAAAAGACCTCATATTTACACTTTAAATGCAATAAAAAAAAAGTACCCTTTTTAAGACTATTGGGCAAAAGTGACGTTTGATGTAGCTTCTGTCTTCCAATGGTATGAACCCAAGTGGGGGCCATCTTTCCCTCACTTTGCATCCATACTGTGGAGTGGTGGGAGGGGGGGGGGGGGTGTGCACCTTTCCCGCTGCCGATTTTTTTTATTTTTAAAGCGATCTTGCTGTGAATCTGCCACAGAGGCCACTTTTAAAATGATACTGGGCTTATGGCAGCTACTTTATTCATATCTGTGTTCTTACGCAAGATTGTGAGTGAGCCCGCTCCCTTGGCTGAGAAGCAAACCCACAAATTAATGGTCTCAGGATGCATTACACAGGACTGATGGTAGCGCTCGCCGTTTCTTCTGGATGCCCCAAACAATCAGAAAGGTGATCAGAGAAAATTACTTTACCCCAGTCCTCAGCAGGCCAATCCCTGTACCTTTTGTAGAATATCAGTCTGTCCCTGATGGTTTTTCCTGGAGAGAAGTGGCTTCTTTGCTGCCCTTCTTGACACCAGGCCATCCTCCAAAAGTCTTCTCCTCACTGTGCATGCAGATGCATTTGCACTTGCCTGCTGCCATTCCTGAGCAAGCTCTACACTAGTGGTGTGCGGATCCCACAGCTGAATCAACTGTAGGAGACGGTTCTGGCGCTTGCTGGACTTTCTTGGGTGCCCTGAAGCCTTCACAAATGCAGTGGAAATGTTTTTTTTTTTTTTATAAGATTAAGTAAATTTTCATGACAAAGGGGGACTTTGTAATTCACCTGATCTCTCTTCATAACATTCTGGAGTATATGCAAATTGCCATCATAAAAACTGAGGCAGCAGACTTTGTGAAAATTCATATTTGTGTCATTCTCAAAACTTTTGGCAACGGTTGTAGGTAACCAGAACATGCCAGATACCGGCAAGTTCTAGGCACCCCTAAGTGCATGCTAGGTAGCATTTTTAATTTCTTGCTTATGTGGATGGGGTAGGGGTGGGGGCTCGGGCCCGTAGACAGGATGGTGGGCTGTTTGTTAAGGATAGGGAAGGTGTTCCCCACTGTAGACGGGGTAGGGGGGCTCCCTACTGTCAATTAAGGCTCGGCTCAATAGGCTTCAATTGGGAAGCTGCAGAAAAAGAAGAAAAAAAAATGCAAATTGCACCAAAAAAAAAAAAAAAAATGTGTGTGAAAAAAACGCAAAGCACTGCAGAAACGGATCAAAAGCAAATTGCATAGGTGTGAACCAGGCCTAAGAAGGGCTTATCACTGTGAATAAGGGATGGGCTGGCCATTGTTGACTGGGTAGGGTCCCCTCCGCTGTGGACAGGGTAAAGGGCTCTAAGAATTTAGTATTTTTTGCAAAGTAAAATTTTACCACATTCACTGAGCTCTGGGGAAAGTTCCCTTGCAAAGTTCAACTTCCAATACAAATTGAATAGCTTATTTGCCTTTAGTAAATGAACCCTGAGTATAGATGTCATTGGATCAAATGGAAATCTATGAAAATGTAGCATGAATAACCCATATTTCTCCCTCCTGTTAGGAATGTATAAAGGACCCAAAGACCCAAGATGTCTGCATTGCCGAGATGGTGAATACCAAGCGGAGTCGGGAGCGGATCGCTGTAACGTGTGCCCTATAGATCACTATTGTCCAGTAAGTAGATTGCTGATGCATTATTCTAAATTACTTTGATATTTTCCGTTTTAGTATATTGTGATTGCAAACCAACATGTGCACCCAACATACATATACTTGTGTGCTATAAATTGTATTCCACCAGATATCTGGCAGAATTAATTATTATATTTATATATATACATACACATTTTTCAAAATGCTTTGAAGAGGAGAGAGAAGCGCCAAGCCAGTCCTTTTAAACAGCTTAGGAATTTATTCAGTATATAAGTATAAAACAACACTAAAAACTTGTGTGAAAATTGTTGGCGCACTTGCAAAGTGCTAGAGCGGGTGGCAACTTCCACATGCAGTGTCACAGGAGGGCCGCCGGAAAGTCTTTATTGAGGGATCCACGAGCACAGTGTGTTAGCCGCAGCTGGAGCCTCAATGAGCCTCATTGAGATGTCGGCTGGGTGTGAGTGGTCCAGGGCTGCAAACTGGGGAGCCACCCACACGCTGTCCGGCCAATTGGAATGCATTTCAAAGGCACGGCCTCGCCTTCTTCATTAGCTCCTTTTGTTCACAATGATTGGGTTCCCCAACCGTCACCTGAAGCAGCCTCACTCCCTTTTACAGCGTTCATTTCGAGACTTTTTTTTTTAGAGACTAATTTTGGGGGTTCATCCCCCAGAACTTTTAATTCACTCACCATTCACATGGTTGCACCTTCATGTATCCGCATGCAGATGCATGCCTTTTCATTTAAATTTTAAACTTTAATCTTTTTCATAAAATGGTTTAGCGCTGAACATTATCCAAATATTGTGTATGTGTTCCCTCCTAATAACAAAATGCTTTGCATGGTATATTCAATTGACCGAAAGGGAGCAAATCACTACTGTGGTCATATACAATAAGGGTGGATCCCAAAGGTAAAGTATAGGTGGTAAATCTAGAACCTTCTGAATCTCAAAAAGGACAGCACTTGCTTTCTCTGCTTTTTTTATTTCTTCTAAAGGGCACCATAGCTGTCAAGTATCCTAAATATAGTATTTTTTTTGTGTGTGTAGAGCCCTGACATCGGTCCTATAACCTGTCCAGAAGATGCATTCTGCCCTGCTGGAAGCACAGAGCCCAGTTACTGTATGGAGACGTTCCTGCGGAAGTCTGGGGACTCCTGTGAAATGGCCCCTCTCACTATAGTGCTTCTTGTTGTCTGCGCAGCTGGTAAGCTGGAATACAGTGCTGCCTTACTTTATGTAGAAGTGACTTATTTTTTTCCCAATTCTTCCTACCTTAAACCAATGGAACCTCTTAGCAAAAAATGTAACTCTGTCTAACTGCCATACCATATCACAATACTTTGAAGCCTCATGCACACTGGACGTTTTTACAGCTGCTGTTTTTGGCTTCAGACTTTTTTTGTTTTTTTTGTTTCTACAGTCAAACTCTTCAGCATGTTACCCTCTGTGTCCATGCACACGTAGGCTGTTATCAACTGTTTTTGGATGGAAAACCCCCCACAAAACTAGTGGGTTCTGAGAGGCCTATTTCAGCTGTAAAAATGCTCTAACGTCAAACGCCTAAAAGCGCTGATAGATGCTCAAAAACACTGTCAGAAGTTTTTTCACCTTTTAATGCATAGGATGCATTAAGGTGAAAAAACACAAGCCTTTACAACCCCTTTAAGGCCTCATGCACACAGGATGTTTTTACTGCCACTTTTAGGGGTGTCAGGTGGTGGCGTTTTTTTTCCCTGATTCAAAACGCCCCTCCATGTTTAGAAGCTTTTAGGGGCAGGGTCAGTGCGTCCAGGAGCAGAAGAGTTTGGGCAGAAAAAAGGTTTGACGCTTCTAGGCGTGTTTAGTGCTTGAATGTTAATTAATTTCAATGGCCAGAATAAATTATTATTTTGGCCAATGAAATGAATTGGTGCCCAAGCACTTGATGCCTGTAAACATGCCTAAAGTATTAGGCACTTTTACAAGCATCAGTCTTTTTTTCTGCAAAGACGCTGCTGCCAGGGGGGGGACTCTGAGAGATTTAACGTCCTGTGTGCATGAGGCATAACAGTCGGCCCACTAGAGCTCACAGAGCAATCCTGAAGAACCTTATGGCCAAAGATGGCATCAAATGAGGTCTGAACATCCACCTGGTAAAACTTGATGAATGTTTTGCAAATCTAAGAAACGGATACCGGATGCTGGAAATTGTATATTATCCTTTCCAGGTGCATCTTCATGGCAGCACACAATGGGTTGTGGATCCGCCCCCACAATCTGATATGACTGGTTAACTATAAATCAAAGACAGACCCGGCTCACAGCATTCTCTGTAACTCTCACCATTTGGGCGGGAATCTGTATGCCGCCATAAATATGCACCAAGAAAGGAAAATTATGGAAGGGCGAGTATACAATTTTCCATTTTCCTGGTGCATTATGGCAGCATACAATGGGGACTAACTCTCCATACGGGAGGGTGCAAGAAAAATGTTGTAATCGGTAGCGCAAGTATGCACCATGAATTTTCCAAATTTTACGATCGTGAGCCGGGTTCACCTATTAACGTGTAATGAAAGTATTCTGGGAGAACCATATTGCTGACTTGCAAATAGCCTCAGGAGACACTCGGCTGTCCACAGAGCTGGCACTGGCCTAGTTAAATGTGCTCCTAAGACCTCCGAAAAAGAAGGCCTTGTGAAGAGTAGGCTCTTTTAATTGTCTTAACAATTTAGTAGGTGATTGTACGTGTTGATGTTTACTGACCCTGTCATAAGTGACATGGGAACCAAGTACAGATTTCAGCTTTCCTGAATGAAAAGGTAGCTGCAAAGCAGGTCACTAGAGTTAGATTAACATCCAGGAGATGTGGTTCTCTCACTCAACCAAGAAAGACGGTAAATGTATTTCCTGGTTAAATTGGAAATTGCTAAAGTTGAAGAAAAAAAACAAAAAAAACACAACAAGCACAGGAAGTTGAAGTCATGCAAGATAGAAAACCTCCAATCAATTCTATTATTTATAAATCTGGGAGACTAGATGATCTGTAGGTTTATCAGACACCTACTTGTCCAAACTCATCCACCAGGTTCAGTGCCTCCCCTTCGGTCTGTACATCTCTCCCAGGGCATCCACAAAGGTCTTACTGTCTGCAATAGCAACAGGAAAAATTTAGTAGAACTTCCACAAGAGACTATCCATCCCCTGATGGAGAAAGTCAAAGGTGCTTTGGAAGTGAAGTCTCTTCTAGCAGAACCAGTACCAGAGTATCCTTGGTTCCATCAACTTTGGTAACCTGGCTGACTGGAAGAGATCGAAAGATGCCATTAGTAATATCAGTGCCTGAGCATGCTCTGATCGCCACCCTGGAAAGTCTCTAGCCAGGAAACTGAGCATGAGAGGCAGGAAGTGATGCAGCCTCTGTTACCAGAGTGTACTTGCATTGCTGCCACCATCTTGGAAATGGCAAATGCCCATAAAACAGAGATGAAAAGTAAAAAGCATATGGAAAGCAAAGGGAAACGTTGTCGCTTATGTTAAAGCCTTCTATGACAGATCTGCGCCAACCATATAGCTCATTTAGAGACTGTACAGGAAGCACTTCTACCTAGAAGAGGCTTAACCTGGCTGGGGCAACAAACGGTAAGGGATACCTTGTGACTCTAGTCCTGATCAGATGAGGGAGAAAAAAAAAAAGACTGCTGTGAGCCGGGTCTGTCTTGATTTTATAGTTAACCAGTCCTGTCAGGTTGTGGGGGCAGAGCCACAACCCATTGTATGCTGCCATGATGCACCAGGAAAGTGATCTTTTACAGGTTAGGGCCACCAAATCAAACCTGTCTCACAGAGGTGAGGGCAGTAAGGAAAGCAACCTCATGAGCTGGAGTAGTATCCCCGACAGGTTCAAAGGAAGGTTTATATGGAGCCAACAGAACCAGGCTGAGATCTGCCGAATCGCAGGGGAACGTATACTGGACCTTACAGCTTTGTTTTGCCATTGTCCAATCTCCTGAAGGCAGCATAACCATATGTACCTGAAATACTTGGTGTGTTCCTATGAAATGGCAGTTTTAGAATACAATAATCCTTATATCTCCTGCTATCAAATGAAGAAATTAAAGCGGGAGTTCAACCAATTCCTTTTTTTTTTTTTTTTTTTTTTCCTTAGCTTCCTGCTCGTTTTGTCTAGGGGAATTGGCTATTTGTTTTAAAATATGATCCGTACTTACCCGTTTTCGAGATGCATCTTCTTCCGTCGCTTCCGGGTATGGGTCTTCGGGAATGGGCGTTCCTTCTTGATTGACAGTCTTCCGAGAGGCTTCCGACGGTCTCATCCATCGCTTCTTTCGGAAAATCGTGACGCGATGGATGCGACCGTCGGAAGCCTCTCGGAAGACTGTCAATCAAGAAGGAACGCCCATTCCCGCAGCCCATACCCGGAAGCGACGGAGAGGATGCATCTCGTAAACGGGTAAGTACTGCTCATATTTTAAAACAAATAGCCGATTCCCCTAGACAAAACGAGCAGGAATCTAAGGCTAAAAAGTGCCCTCTAAGGGTGAACCACCGCTTTAAGAGTTTTTCACAGATTCCAACCCTTATAAAGCCTCATACACACGATCAGACTTCAACAAACTTTTCCTTGGATTTTTGTCCAACGGGCACACCCATAGCATACACACGCTCTGACTTTTCTGCAAACTTTCCCAACATCACGTATTTTTTCTGCTCTTTACGGCCACCCTTTGGTCAACTTGTGTTATTGTTGGTTGATTTTAACATTGGTTCTGGGCATCCGCGTTTGTACTTTGTTGGTCGGACTAGGCACCATCGAACTTTTCTTGCCGAAAAAGTTTGTCCGTTTGCAGAGCGAACTTGTCTGATGAAAACCAAAAAAGTTTGTCCGATGGAGCCTACACCCGGTCGGATTTTTTTTTTTTTTTTAAAACGTTCTCATTTTGAAGTTTGTTGGCAAAAAGTCTGACGGTGTGTACGGGCCTTTAGTATAATTTAGCTATGGCCTGCTGTCTTTATTTGGTCATGGAAGAACTTGGTGACTCTTAATATCCTAATAATTTATGGGAGGTGGTACATTTGTCCATATGTTATGAAATGCTCATTACTGCCATGGTGTTAGTAATTGTTGCTATTCTCTTCTCCTCCTGTACAGTATTGTTGTTTGCTGTGATTTATGTGGTGAGGAAGCACAGAATGGCAGAGCAAAGACAACCTATGACCGCTTTCACACCAAAGTCTCCCCTACTAAAATCGCAACGTTCATCAAGCTCCATATACGGGCTCGACTACGACGCAGAACCTGTGTATGCTGGATGGTGACCAGCTTAGATTTGGCAAGACAGTAGTTTAATGTAAAAAGAAAAAAAAATTGTACAGTTTGTGAATAATCTGTATTTAATGTTCCTGTTAGATTTCTCAAGCTATATATAGTGTAGAGCCAGGCACCTGTAAAGACTTGTATAGTAGAGAATGTAAATATTGGTGCTTTGTATATGGCAGATGCTTGTTAGTTGACTGTCCAATGCTTTTGTTGTATAGAATATTTTCTTTGCAGAACTGAAGTTTTTTTTTTTTTAATCATTATTAATAATAGATGTGGTTATACCTCATAAAATGTTTGAAGCTTTACAATATGGGTAAAACTGCTGTGCACAACAATTGTGCAAGTTATCTGTGTAACAGGAAAAAATGAGCAAAAAGATATTTGTTTTGTGTTCCTATTTGTAACTTATTTCATTTTGAACATTCTGGGTCAGAACCTTTTTGTCAGAATTTCATTACTGCCTGGGCCCCCCTTATATTGTTATATTTGTCCTATGATAGGTTGTCACCAGGACTGACTGTGAGGGGAGATCAAACTGTCTCATTTCCTATTGTCTGGGGAAACCTCCCCAGTGGGCACACAGAAACCAAAAACCAGACCGATCTTCTAACCCTTTACCAATTCTGTCAAAAACTGGACAAAAGGAAAGGCCGGAGTTCCACTTTTACTTTCCAGACTTCAATGGTAATCTAAACCAGTGGTCATCAACCCTGTCCTCAGGGCCCACTAACAGGCCAGGTTTGCAAGATAACTGAAATACATCAGAGGTGATATCATTTGCTGCTCAGTGATTGCAGTATTCTAGCCTGCATCTCCCCAAGGTAATACATAAAACCTGGCCTGTTAGTGGGCCCTAAGGACAGGTTTGATGACCTCTGACATATATTTTGCGGTTTGCAAGTGGTTTAGTGGGATTATAGCTGAAGATATCAGCCATAACCCAGGTATTGTTGGTTTGTGTTTTTCAGGCGGGGGGCTAGTTTTTTCTTTCAGAAGCGGTGGTGGAGTCTCTCAGGCTTACCTATTCTGCCAGCTCGCCCGCACAGGCGATCAAAAAGTAGATTCACTTTGATCGACTCTCTGGCCTTGGAAGAATGGAGTGACGTTGCTTTCGATCCAGGGCGAAATTAAACAATTATTGTTTTAAAAAAAAAAAAATTTTGCCAAATAAATTGCATTTGAAAAACTGCTGCGCAAATACCATGGGACATAAAAAATTGCAACGATTGACATTTTATTCCCTAGGGTCTCTGCTAAACAAATACTATATAATGTTTGGGGATAAAAGTAATTTTCTAGCAAAAGAAATCAGTATTTTTAACTTTATAATTACAAAGTGAGTGCAGCGCTAAACTAATTACAAAACGTGTGAATGAAATAAGTGAATAATACAATCCTTAAAGAATTTTCCACAAAAAAAAAATGTTCAAAAAGGGAAAAAACGAAAGCAGAGTCCCATTCAAATTCTAATCCGAAAATGTCTGTGAACAGTTAACTCCAAAGTAGACCAAGATGAATTGCAAGAAAAGCAGTTAGTGACCCCAATCTTCCCATAAATCAAAAACGTGTTTAGGTCACCACCGAAGTGTATGGTAGCCTTCTTACCAAAAAGCCGTGACTGCGGATCACAGTCTCACCAAGCCCAGGGAAATACGGTCTGACCAAAACCAATGTTGTATCCGGAACACTAGCTAGTATTTTAATGTTGCTCAAAATGAAAAACAAAAGCTTCCATAGTGCAGTATGTTAATTCAGATAATTTAATAAAAGAATAAATTGCACTTACAGCAACAGTCACGACTTTTTGGTAAGCAGGCTACCATACACTTGGGTGTTGACCTGAACACGATTTATGGGAAGATTGGTGTCCCTAACTGCTTTTCTTGCAATTCATCTTGGTCTACTTTGGAGTTAACTCTTCACAGACTTTTTCGGATTAGAATTTGAATGAGACTCTGCTTTAGTTTTCCCTTTTCTAAAAAATGTTTGTGGAAAATTCTTTAAGGATTATATTATTCACTTATTTCATTCACATGTTTTGTAATCAGTTTAGTGCTGCAATCACTTTGTAATTACATTTTGTCTAGGTTTTTTGTACTGAACTTATAAGTGCTGGCTGCTTTTCATTTTCAGTTTTTTCACTCAGTCATTTATTTTTTAGAGCAGCGTTGGCCCCTCGGGCTTCTTTTTCTTACTGATTTAAAACTTGTAAACAAAAAGTCCAACAAAAGGCCTGGTCTTCAAGTGGTTAATTTGTAAACCACTTGTCTGTAGGTGTAGGGCATAGGTGTCAAACACAAGGGCAGCGGGCTGAATCTGGCCCTTCAGGCCATTTCATGTGGCCCTCGAGAGCTCCAGCCCCTTACTTTTTGCTTTCAAGCAATGGATCCAGCAGCTGCATAAGGAAAGGGGGGGGAGCACTGTGATGTGTGCTCAACTTTTTTCAGTACAATCTTTTTTTATTGAAATATTTGAAAGGCAAGAACAACAGTAATGATCCCACGCAGGGCAAATAAACAAAGTATATCATGGCACAGCTTAGTAATACACAGTAAAAGCATGTGATCGTAGAAATTTCCGGCTAAGGCTGGGGGGTCAACATAGAGTAGAAGAGCTTAAAGCGGGAGTTCACCCATAAACATTTTTTTACCCTTAGATTGATGCTCATTTTGTCTAGGGGAATCGGCTAGTTGTTTTAAAATCCGAGCAGTACTTACCGTTGTAGAGAGCGATCTTCTCCGCCGCTTCCGGGTATGGGTCTTAGGGACTGGGCGTTCCTTCTTGATTGACAGTCTTCCAACAGGCTTCCGACGGTCGCATCCATCGCGTCACAAGTAGCCTAAAGAAGCCGAACGTTGGTGCGGCTCTATACTGCGCCTGCGCACCGACGTTCGGCTACTTTCGGAAAATTGTGATGCGATGGATGCGACCGTCGGAAGCCTGTCAATCAAAATAGGAACGCCCAGTCCCGCAGCCCATACCCGGAAGCGGCGGAGAAGATCGCTCTCTACAACGGTAAGTCTAGCTTCGATTTTAAAACAACTAGCCGATTCCCCTAGACAAAATGAGCAGGAATCTAAGGGTAAAAAATGATATTTCCGGGTGAACCTCCACTTTAATTGCTCCGGGGTAAGGCATGGGGTAGTCAATAACAAGTTTGGAAACAAGACTAGAGTTGGGATCTTACGGACAAGAAGAGAAAAAAAAAAAAAAAGAGAGAGAGAAAGCGAGAAAAAAAAGAAAGGAGGTACAGAGCAGGAAAGTTGGGTAGGAAAAGGGTTCAAGGTTCCCCTTGAGGTCAATTAGCAAGGCCTAGGCTGGTCAGGTGAAGAGTGGGAAGAGGGCAAGACCACCATGGGCCTCACACCTTAAAAGGGGGGGGGTGGGGGCGCGCTCAACTTCTGATGGTGGGGTGGCTCTTGACATCCAATGTAAGGGGAGGGGATGCGCTGGACATCTAATCTTACAGATGCAACTGGCCCTTTTGAGGGCAATCGATGCTGATGTGTTCCACAATGAAATTGAGTTTGACACCCTTGGTGTAGAGTATCAAATTCTTAAACATATTTTGGCAAACCACATATGTTTTTAAAGCAGCTTTTTATTTATTTTTTTGCTGTTCCAAGGTTATAGTCATACTGGTAGTAAGGCGGTATGTGGCAAGCTGGTCAAAGCTTTGCGAGGCACCTCCTGATGAGGTCCAAGCCGTAATAGTGAGTGTAATGGCTGCTCGACAGTATTATGGATCTATCTCAAATTGCCCTTCTGTGCAAAGCCTTAAAGTGGTATGTATAAATGTATGTTGTAGCTCCTACCAGTCTTCAATTCCTTTGTTTCTGAAGAGGTTTCACAGTGCAAGCCAAAGGTAGCTGCTGAGAACAGCACTGCTCCTTGGTTCCCAACGAATATGCCACAGCTGGCTGGTTCTGCTGCTCCAATTACTCTTAAAGCAGAGGTTCTGCCGAATATTTTTTTTTTTTTTTTTTTTTTTAAAGCCAGCAGCTAAAAATACTGCAGCTGCTGACTTTTAAAATATGGACACTTACCTGTCCAGCGTGCCCACGATGTCCGCAGCTGAGGACGAGCAATCACTCTTCCCTCGGCTGAACCCGCGGCCATCCTCGGTGAGGGAATCGGGAAGTGAAGCGTTGCAGCTTCACTGCCCGGATCCCTACTGCACATGCGCGAGTAGCGCGGCGTGCCATCACTGGTCCCCGCTCTCTTCTGGGAACAGTGTGTTTCCCAGAAGACAGCGGGGGTGTGTCTGCCGCACTAGTGTATTCCTGGAAGTGGGAGCAAATACCTGTCTTAGACATGTATCTGCACCCCCTCCCCCCTGAAAGGTACCAAATGTGACACCGGAGTGGGGGGAGGGTTCCGAAAAGCAGAAGTTCCATTTTTGGGTGGAACTCCGCTTTAAAGAGGAAGTAAACCCCAACAGGTTTTACTTCCTCTTTTTTTTTTCCTCCTGCTCCCCCCCCCAAAGTAAAAGCATAATGGGTGTGTATGCATCTTACCTGAAAACAAACCCCATGTTGTCCCCGCTGGTGGCAGCATCCATCTTCGTCCCTCTTCCTTCAGGGGCCCGCGGACTCCTGTACTGTGACTGTCTGGAGTCACATGACGTCACTCCCAGGCATGGGTGTGGGAACCATCTGTCACAGTACTTGCTAGTGAAGGAAAGGCAGAGGTCCGTTTTTTTTTTCACAGAGCATGTGCCGATAGCATGCAGGTTTAGGAGATATTTAAAGTAGCTACAGGTAAGCCTCATTATAGGCTTACCTATAGGTAAAAGTGGTGTAACTAGGTTTACAACCACTTTAAGCTGGGTATACACGGATCAAAATTCATCCGGTTCAGCAGGGGCAGATAGCATTCTGATCTGTGTAGCCCTCCCTGACAGAAACTGATCATTGGATTGGCTGTAGAACAGACCAGCTGCAAAGCCTTCCTTGATCAGTGGTTTGCAGCGCTGATCAAGGTATTCTCATGGTGGCAAATAACGTTCTCAGAATACAATGTCCTATTGGGGGAGGTCCTCCATCCAAGTTGCTTGCAGATGCAGGAAACTGTGGGCCCCCCCCCCCCTACTAAAACAGTATTTTGGAGAAATTAAAATCAAAACCTTTTTTAGTTTTGGATTGAGTGGAAAGAGATTACAACACCTGTCAGGTTGTTGTTTTTTTTTTTATAACACCTGTCATGCAGCAGGCTGAAATGGGAGGGGTTCCAGCCCCCCCCCCCCATATTTCAGCCTGCTGCCTGAAACTATAAAAACGTGTTGTGTGTACCTAGTTTTCTATTTGTACAAGTAAAACTAGAGGTTTTTTTTCCATTTTGGATACAGTAAGCATAACCCCCTGTCAGTTTTTTATTTATTTTTTTGCCATCTGTGTCCTGGTTGGGAGATTACCCTTCACTTCCTGTCCTGTAGCCAAAACAGAATGGGAGGGAATCCCTGGTTGTCCCCAAAACAAGTATTCCCATTGGAAGATTTCCCTTCTATTTGTGTTTTGGTGCCAACCCAAAATTACTTTTTTTTTTTTTTACTTCCACCTTTCAATCACTAGGACAAATAAAGAGGGTACATTTCCCTAGGGGAGCACAGACAGCAATAACAACCTGACAGGTGTTGTAATCTCTTTCCACTCGATCCAAAACTAAAAAAGGTTTTGGTTTTACTTTTAATTGCTCCAAAATACTGGTTTAGTGGGGTGGGGGGAAAAAAAAAAAAAAAACTTGTTTTTAGATTATACAAATGTATACTACCTTAAAAGTTCCGTTCTCAGGGGAATGTTTGTTCTTTCGATTATGGACCATGCCATATACACTCACTGGCCACTGTTTTAGGTATGCTTTGCCAGTACCGGGTTGGACCCCCCCTTTCCCTTCAGAACTGCCTTCATTCTTAATGGCGTATATTCAATACGGTGTTGGAAACATTCCTCAGAGATTTTGCTCCATAGTGACATGATTGCATCACGCAGTTGCTGGCTGCACATCTATGATGCAAATGTTCCACTACATCCCAAAGGTGCTCTATTTGATGAGATGTGGTGACTGTGGAGGTCATTGGAGTACAGTGATCTCATTGTCATGTTTAAGAAACCAGTAAGATGACTGAGCATTATCTTGCTGGAAGGAGCCATCAAAAGATGGGTACACTGTAGTCATAAAGGGATGGACATGGTCAGCAACAATACTCAGGTAGGCCGTGGTGTTTAAACGATGCTCAGTTGGTACTAAGGGGCCCAAAGTGTGTTTAAAACAGACCAAAAAGGCACAAATAAAGTTAATTGTTGGCGATTACATACACACACACACACACATATACATACATATTAGCTGATGCTTCGTTGCTTGCTGCAGAGAAAAAAAGAGTAGGAACACCAGGTGCCCTAGGCAGCTGCCTAGTGGTAGCACCAGCCATGGATAGCTCTAGACCACTAGAAGAGGCACCAACTATCGTATTTATCGGCATATAACGCGCACTTTTTTCCCCTTAAAAACAGGGGGAAATCGTGGGTGTGCGTTTTACGCCGATCCACTGTCTCTGAGCGCCGCCGCTGACATATACCGAGCGCAGTACACTCGGCTAGGCTCGTGGTCACGCCCTGCGAGAGGAGCCGAGCGTACTGCGCTCTGTATATGTCGGCGGCGGCGCTCGGAGACAGCGCGGGAGAAGCGGGGAGGACACCACAAAGTCCGAAGACGGACACCGGACAAGGCCGCCGATGGACACCGGGCAAGACACCCGAAGAGGGACATTTAAACAAAGTATTTTTTTTTTCCAGGAAATTTCCCTCCTAGAACTGGGTGCACGCTATACGCCGGTGAGCGCTATACCCAGATAAATACGGTAAAAAAAAAAAAAAAAAGCTATAAACTATAAGAAAAGAGCTTTTAAAAAATATAAAAATGAAGGAACACTAGTGTTGTTTAAATGTTACAAAGAATATAAAAGGATATGTAAAAAGGAAATCAAGGATGCAAAAATTCAAAATGAACGACAGATTGCAAAAGATAGTAGGACAAACCCCAAGAAATTCTTCAAATATATTAATAGTAAAAAGGTGAAGTCTGAGCATGTAGGCCCTTTACAAAATAATCTAGAGTGGGTGACTGGGGACAAAGAGAAGGCTAATTTATTAAATACCGTATTTACCGGCGTATAACGCGCATCCCAATTTTAAGAGGGAATTGACTCAACCCCCCCCCCCCCCCCCCCCCTTCAACTTATGCCTGGAAATTTAATCCCTTTTGGCTGTCAGTCGTCCCCAATTTGGCAGAGGCTGGAGCTGAGTGGGACTTTTTTTTTCTCCAGACCAATAGGGGAAATGCGACGTTGGGTCAGGTGGTCGCGCAGGCGGAGCAGTCCCTCGCGGAGGCGGAGAGAGCGTTTGTCTCTGACCCCTCCTCGTCCACAGCTTGCCAGTTAAAAATGCAAACCCGAGTTGTGAATGGTCTCCTCTGAGAAAGCGGAAAGGAAAATATTCTACAGTAAACAGAGGACGTATGAGTGCGGAGAACGCGCAGGGTGACTCCTGGCCTATTTGGCCCATCTGGATCACAGACCTCCCACGGTGGGTTCTCTTCGTGGCGCTGGAGGTACATTGCTTTATGATCCTGATGAGGTTGCCGGGGAGTTCCGCTCCTTCGCCTCATTGTACTCTTCCGTCGCTAATAATCCTAGACATTGAGCTGCCCACGCTGTCGGAATCTCAGGTGAAGATTCTTGAGTCTCCTATAACTATAGACGAAATAACACAGGCGCTGTCTATGCTTAATCCCTCTAAGGCGCCCGGATCGGATGGTCTCCCCCTGGAGTTTTACACTGCTTACGGCGAGTCCCTTGTCCCCAGGCTTCAGGAGCTATTTGCATATACTTTTGAATCGGATTCCATGCCTGGTTCTATGAGGGAGGCTTATATCGTACTCATCCCCAAACCCGACAAGAATTTAGAACTTCCCGAATCTTACTGACCAATATCCCTACTTCAACTAGACATTAAGATCCTGGCGGTGCGGCTAAATGGTGTGATCCTTACGTTAATTTATCCCGACCAGACCGGGTTCATGCCTGCTAAAAACACGGCCTACAATTTGCGTAGACTACATATGAACTTACAAGCTGAGCATGACCAAGTGGGATCTAGGGTCGTGGTGTCTCTCAATGCCGCAAAAGCCTTCGACTCTGTCGAATGGGACTATCTTTGGGAATGCCTAGCGCGTTTCGGCTTTGGGCCCAAGTTTATAAAATGGATCCGCCTCCTGTATCAGGACCCGTGCACCAGGATCTTGGTTAATGGTTGGGTATCGGCCCCTTTTCCCCTATGTAGGGGAACCAGGCAGGGG
Organism: Rana temporaria; assembly: GCF_905171775.1. Lineage (NCBI taxonomy): Eukaryota > Metazoa > Chordata > Amphibia > Anura > Ranidae > Rana > Rana temporaria. Next base: position 618,823,054 of record NC_053489.1, on the reverse strand, counting down.
TGCCCGTTGTCCCCGTTACTGTATGCTTTGGCCGTGGAGCCTCTGGCATCCTCCCTCGGGAGGCACCTGGGTGTTCGCGCTCTCCGTTGTGGGGAGCTGGTGGAGACGGTGCGCTTATACGCTGACAACATGCTTCTCTACTTGGCAGATGCCGGCCATTCCCTACAGACTGCCCTAGAGGTTATCCAGGCTTTTGGTCGATACTCTGGGCTGCGCATTAATTGGGATAAATCCCAGATCCTTCCCATAGACGTGAGTGTTCCCACAGAACTTCAGGCCTCCTCCCCTCTCCTCTCCTTAGGGTTAGCTCCCTGAAATATCTAGGGATTCGGATTTCTAGATCCCCTGAGGACTACGTTGCTCTGAACCTAGAGCCGCTGATACAGTTTTTAAAATCCAAGACGCAGATCTGGGCTAAGTTACCACTAGGTGTGATGGGCTGAGTGAACTTAATCAAAATGATTCTCCTCCCTAATTTTTGTATGTACTCTGGCATGCCCCTGGATATCTTCCCCTTAGATTTTTTAAATCCATCTAGGCCATCCTTAACCTCCCTGGCGGTATGATTCTGTCTGGAATTACGTACCAAAAGCGGTACAATTATTTGCAAGGAAATTTGGCATTTAATACTGTAGGCCTGTAATTCTTAGGAATAACTCACTTAAATCTGACCAAACAAGAATCTAATAGGCATCCCGGGTATGACATTTTTTTAAAAACAAAATTATAAATTATAATATAATAAATAATTATAAATAATTATAACAAATAATAATATAATTCTAATAAAAATTATTCAATAATGTAATCAAATCAAAATCACTGAAATTTTCTCAGTTGCAAAATTGTCGCTGTCATTATTATTTTTTTTTTTATGACGAATTTCCCCACAAATCGCTATCGCACAATTCTGCAAGTGATTATAATTTATTATCGCTGTTTTCTAGCTGATCTAAAACCATTTTTGACATAAAGGGACACTTTTGGTTGCTATGGACAATCTACAGTTTGCAGAAAGAAAGAACCGTTTTTATTATATAAAAGTACATGTAGGGCACTGGGCAGACCACTAGGGACAAGGGGGGGTGTGTATTTTTTACATACAGTACTGTAATCTATAAGATTACAGTATACTGTATGTATAGTGTTTGTTTACGTTTTTGAATTTGGCGCCGATCTCCGCTCCCGTGCGTCGTAACGTCGCAGGGAACGGAGATCGGCGGCAGAGGAGAATGCTGTGTGAATCGAGCGAGGTCCCGCTCGCTCACAGAGCGCGGTGGCATCGCTGGATCCAGGACAAGGTAAGCCAGCGCACGCTGCAGGCTCTGCATATCTACCCCGAGCGTGACTCGGGGTTACTGATTATAGCAGAAAAAATCCACCCCGAGTCACGCTCGGGGATACCGCCAGGGGGGTTTAAGGGTCACTAAAGGAATTTTTTTTTTTTAGCTAAATAGCTTCCTTTACCTTACTGCAGTCCTGGTTTCATGTCCTCATTGCTCGTTTTTGCTCTGATGTTGCTGTAATACTACTCTGTTCTGGACACTTCCTGGTTGTCTGGCTCCGTATGAAAAAAGTCATGGGAGTTTCGTTTTCCTAGCCATGACTTCTCTATGGCACTGTCCAGCACAGAGGCATAAAATAACATGCAAAGACTAAACTACTTTCAGTTTCGTTTTTGCATCTAAGAGGCACATTATATGATTGATTTTTATCTATTTTTAATCGTTTTTAAAAGGAATCATTTAACTATTATGTCTCTATACCAGGGGTCTCAAAGTACCGGCCCGCGGACCGGTTTTAAATGGCCCGCAGGCAGGGCGGGTGCCGCGGAAGTGTAGATCGAGGTGCATGAAGAGTAGTGCAGGAAGCGTCTGTCATAAGTTCACTTGTCTCTCATGTCACACTGCTACTCCCTCGGCGGCCCCTCCTCTCTTCTCGTCCATCCCCATTTGCTTGTGACAGGGGGGGGTGGCTGCCGGGGAGTAGCAGCATGACATGAGAGACAAGTGAACTTATGACAGACGCTTTCTGCGCTACTCTGCCTTTGAAGAAAACAACAAGTAAATGCTGACCTGTGCCCTGATGTGCTCTCATGGTGCCCTGATGTGCCCCATGTACCCTGATGTGCTGGGCTCTGTACATCAGGGTACCCTGATGTGCCATGTCCTGAGCCCCATGTTCCCTGATGTGCTCGTATGTGCCCTGATATGCCTCATGTGCTCTGATGTGGCCCATGTACCCTGATGTGCCATGGGGCACAATCAGGGAACATGGGGCACATGAGAGCACAGCACATCAGGACAGGGCACATGGCGGTACAGGACATGGCACATCAGGACAGGGCACATGAAACAGCACATCAGGGTACAAAGCCCAGCACATCAGGGTACCCTGATGTGCTGGGCTTTGTACCCTGATGTGCCGTTTCATGTGCCCTGTACCCTGATGTGCCATGTCCTGATGTGCTCTCATGTACCCCATGTTTCCTGGTGTGCCCCATGTTCCCTGATGTGCTCTCATGTGCCCTGATATGCCCCATGTACCCTGATGTGGCCTATGTACCCTGATGTGCTGGGCTTTGTACCCTGATGTGCTGTTTCATGTGCCCTGTACCCTGGTGTGCCATGTGCCCTGATATGCCGTGTTGTGCTGTACCCCTATGTGCTGTGCTCTGATGTGCCCTGTACCCTGATGTGCTGGGCTTTGTACCCTGATGTGCACTCATGTAGTGGTCAGGGTTAATAATGCGTTCGCTGACACCAGTACTGTTTTTGAAGTTTCAAAGTTTGCATGCGGCCCCCCATGGGATATGGAAACTTGTCTTGTGGCTCTCAGGTAACTTGAGTTTGAGACCCCTGTTCTATACCCTGTAAACAGTCATTTCAGCAAAAATGTTTTTTTCCTTTAGTGATCCTTTAATTCGTTTGTGTGGGGTGTGGCCCGACACAAGCTGTTCTGGTAGGCATTGAAGAACCCCACTGACCTAGGTGGCGCATCCTTAACTGACTTTAATCTATATTATCTGGTGGCGCAGCTATCCCACTTCTTTTACTTGGACAAGAACAATAGAGACCGTTACCTGGCGCTCGTATGCTCCCCGCATGTTCCCGGGGTTACTCACCCTTTTCAGGTTCTCTTTAGGGACTTGGGGGGTGCTTGGACGCTGGGAAATCGTAGGGGGTTGCTCTACCATCATTGTAAAATCTGGGAGGTGGTGGGGCGTAGGCTTAAGGTCCTGCCCACCTACTCACACGCCCCTGTGGGATAATCCCGGCCTGCGTGAGTTGCTAACCGTCCCGGATCAGATCTTGTGGCTTCATCAAGGGGTGAGGCATTTGTCTGATGTATACCAGAGCAGTTTTGAAATCATTTCAACAGCTTAAGGCAGTGTTTCTCAATTCCAGTCCTCAGGCCCCCCCAACAGGTCAGGTTTTCCCTCAGATGAAAAGGCTGTGGTGATTACTAAGGCAGTGAAACTGATCAAATCACCTGTGCAAAATAATGGAAATCCTGAAAACCTGACCTGTTGGGGGGGCCTGAGGACTGGAATTGAGAAACACTGGCTTAAGGACAGGTTTAACCTCCCCAACTCGATGCACTTTCGCTACCTCCAGCTCCGCCATGCTCTTCAAGCTCAATTTGGTGATGTCCCTTCCAATATTGAACAGCTTGATATTCTTCGTACCATTGTGGGGCTGGACTCCCGGAAACTTATTTCGGATTTCTATGCTTCACTTCCTTATCCTACGGCTACCATTTTGGCTTACAAGCTTAAGGACCGTTGGGCTGCAGACATGGGATGAGTTGGAGGATGACGAATGGGAGGATGCTTTGGAGACCAGCAAGAAGGTCTCAGTTAAGTTGTCGCACCGTCTGACACATCTTTACATCTTGCACAGATCTTATCTCACTCCTATCCGCCTGGCCAAATATAAACCCGACCATAATCCTTTATGCCCTAGATGTGACAGCCCCTCCAGTACCCTTTTCCATCTCCTTTGGTCCTGTCCGGTTATACAAGATTACTGGATGCACATTGTGCAATTTATTCATGACGAGATGGGGTCTCCCCTGACACTATGCCCTAAGCAATGTCTACTGGGAATATTCCCAGACCCTGACTCGGATAAATACCACAAGATATTTCTTTAGGAGTCGTTTATTGCCAGGCTGCTTGTGGCACGGCGGTGGCTTCAGGTTGTGCCGCCTTCTCTCCGGGAGTGGATCTCTGCGGTTAACTGCGTACTACCCTATAAAAAAAAAAAATTACGCTTATAGGGGCTGCCCGGCCAAATATGGCAAGATTTGGGACTCGGATAGGAACTGTTGCCACGTGTAATGATATCTCCCCCTGAATCTCTGTTTTTCTATGTATACTTGCCCTGTCCCCGTGCCTAGCTGTGTGTTTCGTGCACGCATTTAGTAGGCCTCACGGCCGCCCCTGACAGGAAATTTGCTCTGGCATTTTATGTTTCTGTTTTTGTGAAGTTCTTCTTTGCTTGGCCCTGACGATCCAGTGTTTTTTTTTTTTTTCAATTCTTTATTTTTCCATTTTTCACAATTCCACAAAAACAGGGATATTACCACATCAGAAAATAAAAGCCAACAGTCAGACAACTATACATTATACTTGTTCCTGACCTATCTCTGACCATAATTGCCTCTAACTAAATACACTACCATATAGATCCAGAGCTAACTACCCGCTCTTCTTATTTCCTATTCCCCCAGAACATTTGACGTGTCCTCTCCCTGTTTGAGATAGTGAAAATCCCCATCTCCCCCCTCCCGCCCCAACGTCCGGACCCTTTGTCCAAAACCTTCCCGAGCAAAAAAAAAAAAAAGTCAATTCCTCCTCCTCTACCTCTCCCTCCATCCCCCCTCCTCTCACCTACTCCCCTCGTTCCCTATAACTAGTATAGGGAGCCCATATCTCCCTAAACTTCTCCTCCTGTTCCCTCAGAGCCATCATGAGATTCTCCATACATTGGATTTCCCTAATTTTTTCATGCCATTGTGGTCTACTTGGTGAACACGTGCTCTTCCATAAGGCTGGGATGCATGCTCTAGCTGTTATTAGCAGATATCTTACCAAAGATTTTTTATAATTTTCTACTGATATCGGAATATCCAACAGCAGGAAGACCGCTGGGTTCTCTCCAAGAGACATTTCAGTTATCTCTTCTATTTCCTCTGATACCATCTTCCAGAAATCTTTCACTCCTTCACAATTCCAAAAAATATGTATCAGAGTTCCCTCTTCTTTTAGACATCGCCAACAAAGATTTGACGTTTGTGGAAAAATTTGATTTAAAACTTCTGGAGTCCTATACCACCTGCTCAGAATCTTATATCCTCCCTCCTGGTACTTGGATGCTAGGGAGGCTTTATGATTAAATTAAAAAAAAAAATTCCTGACTCTCTGTAAAAATTACCCCTAGGTCTCTCTCCCAGGTATGTATAAAGCCTATTTCTTGTGGGGCTTTAAGTTCGTTAACCAGGGAATAAAACAATGATAACGAATGTCTCACCGCTTCTCCCTTGAGACACAGTTTCTCAAATTCCGACAGTCTTACCCTCACCGTTGTCTGACCCTGCATTGATCGCAGGAAACCCCTTAACTGTCTTCTCCTATATGGCTCTAAGTCCTCTGCTAGTTCACTTTCTATTTCCTCCCATGTCATTACCCGGTTTTCCTTCTGGAAGTGAATCAGTCTAGTTTTGCCTTGTCTTTTTAAATTCTCGAACCCTGGGTCATTCAGACCTGGCATAAATGCCGGGTTTCCCAGGACTGGAGTCAGAGGATTTGCTTCTGTTTCATCATTTGATTTTCTAAATACTTTTTTCACCACCCTGATTGTCGTCCCTATCGTTGGATGCTTTTTAACTGGTTGTGGTAAAATGGTTCTAGAAAGCCAAATTAGTCCTTCCAATGGTAATTCTATCATTGCCTGTTCTAAGAGGATCCATGGTTTAACCTTCGGGGTAACGCACCAATCCAAAGCTCTTGACAAATGCACAGCCTCGTAGTATGCGAGTGGGTCTGGAAAACCTACGCCCCCTTTTTCCTTTGGTAATGTTAAGATATCTCTCCTGACTCTGGCTGGTTTCCCTGCCCAAATAAATCCCGCAAACTTCGCTCTGATTTCTTTCAAAAAACCTTGAGGTATGCTGGTAGGGAGCGTCTGTAATAAATATAATAACCTCGGCATTGCATTCATCTTTATAATATTGACCCTGCCGAACCAGGTAAAAACCTCCTTATCCCATTTCTGTAGGTCACGTTTTATTTGCCTCGCCAACGGTGCTAAATTTAGCTCTAAGATTCTGTTTAATTTCTTCGGGATTTTAGTCCCTAGATATCCAATATGTGAGTTTGTCCATTTGAATGGGAAAAAAGAGGCTAATTGTCGTTGTTGTACCATATTCATCTCCACCCCCATTGCCTCCGATTTGTCATAGTTTACTTTAAAGTTTGAAAGCACGCCATATTTAGCAATCTCGGCCAACAATGGGGGAAGAGATAAAGTAGGTTCCGTAAGAGAAAACATCAGATCATCAGCAAAAGCTGCCAGTTTGTATACTCCTCCCTTTACACAAATACCTCTGATGTCGGTATTCAGCCTTATTGTCCTTAAGAAGGGTTCAAGTGTCAAAATAAAAATAATTGGTGACAGAGGGCAACCTTGCCGCGTCCCATTCCGTATCTCAAAGGGTTCCGACATAATCTCGTTTATCTTTATTCTAGCTTTCGGCTGTGAATATAGGCTCATAACCCATCTTTGCATCCCCTCCCCCAAACCAATATATTTTATGATTGTTTTTAAAAACTTCCAATCCACCCTATCGAACGCTTTTTCGGCATCAGTAGATACCAGAACTAGAGCTTTCTTAAATACCTGGGAGAGATGGATCGCATTAATCACCCGCTGCGTATTTTCCCTGCCTTCCCTTCCTGGGGTAAATCCCACCTGATCTTGGTGTATCAAATCAGGGATATGTGGTAGTATTCTATTTGCTAGGATTTTTGTAAAGATCTTCAAATCTACGTTTAATAGCGATATAGGGCGATAATTCGAGCATAGTGTTAAATCCTTTCCCTCCTTAGGTATAACCGCTATATGTGCCATAAGGGCTTCCTCCGGTATCCCCTGTCCTTCTCTTATCGCGTTATATGCCTTTAAAAATCTTGGCATCAGTTTTTCTGCATAGGTCTTATAGTAAAAAAGGGTAAACCCATCAGGGCCGGGAGCTTTACCTGGTTTTAGCAATTTAAGGGTATTTGTAAATTCCTCAGCTGTAATCGGCCCTTCCATACTTCTCCCAATTTCCTCATTCCTGACTTCTCTATGTATTCCTTTATCTTCTCCTCCTGCCCACTAGTCTTTCCTGTGTCCCGCTCTTCTTTTAATTGGTATAGGTTCGTATAGTAGTTTTTAAATACTTTTGCAATTTCTTGTGAGGATTTCACTATCTTATCCCCTGTTGTTTTGATACCTTCTATGTGATTTTGGGTCCTCGTTTCTCTTAGTGCCCTCGCTAGCATCCTACTAGGCTTATTACCATATTCGTAGAAGGCTCGTTTACATCTTCTTAATGAGGCTTTTGCTTTGTCTGTTAATAACAAGTTCAGTTCGTCCCGCGCCTGCCTCAGCTTCTCCTCAATCTGAATTGCCAGCGATTTTTTGTGTACCTTTTCCAATTTACGAATTTCTCCCAATAATGTTTCCATCTGTATCCCTATCCTACGTTTCCTTCGTGTTCCCATTGAAATTAAAATCCCTCTCATGAAACATTTGTGTGTTTCCCAAATGCAACTTGGGGAAACCTCTCCTACCTCATTATCAGAAAAGAACCCCTCCATTTCCTGGACTATCTTTCCCTCATATTCTGGGTCTTTCAGGAGGGATTCGTTTATTTTCCAGTGCCACTCGCGGACTACGGGTTCTCCCCATTCCAGTATGCAATTTGTCGGTGAGTGATCAGATATTGTAAATGAGCCAATGGAGGCCTCCACTATATTGTGTAAAAAGTTTTGCGATACAAATATATAGTCTATTCGGAAGTATGTTTTATGTTTGGCTGAAAAAAAAGTGTAATCTCTCTCATGGATATGCATGGTCCTCCAGCTATCTACCACCTGTATCTCCTGTAGCAAACTCTTTGCTTTACTTAATTTGCTATATGATATATGCGATGTTCCCTTGGATGTGTCTAGGATAGGATCTAGGGCCATATTCAAATCCCCTGCCAGTATAATTCTACCTTCTGCATTCAGCTGTACCAAATTAATGTATTTCTCCAACACTGCGCTCTGTCCTTCATTAGGCATATAAGCGTTAACCAGAGTTACTTTTTGATCATTTAAATAGCCTTTTACTATAAGTAGACGCCCTTCCTCGTCCTGAATTACCTTTGATTCTTTCCATGAAATCATCTTTGATAACATGATTGCAACCCCCATTTGTCTTTGTTGTCGATGAGGAACTCTGGTACACAGTTGGAAATCTATGATTACCCAATTTTGGACTTTTATTTTTCTTAAAATGGGTCTCTTGGAGAAAAACGACATGTGTCTTTAGTCTCCATAATTCTGCTAACAATTTAGATCTTTTCTCAGGGTTGTTTAACCCTTTCACATTATAAGAAATCAAATTGATCCTTGCCATTTTAGGGTCTCAATCACGTGACTCCTTGGGAAACTAGTAGAGGTACCAAATGGGGAGATAGAGGGCGGAGGGGAGGAGAGTCCCCCCACGAAGAGAGAGAAAAGAAGGAGGCAAAAAAAAATCTCTTAAGTCCTCAAATCCGGTTGAACCCCTAGGATCCCAGAAAGGACAAAAAAAAAAAAAAGGGAGAGAAAAAAATAAAAAAATAAGACAAAATCGATCCAGTGTTTTTTCACTCCGCACTGAAAATATGTTCCATCGCTGTGTACCCATGCGTTACATTTTGTACAGATGCAGCACATATATCATTGTAGGACCTGTATGTTTTATTTCTCCGCACAATAAAGCACCATGTTATTTGTAAAATAAAAAAAAAATAAAAAACATGGACAGAGGCGTGGACGTGGTATACCTGGATTTTGCAAAAGCGCTCGATGCAGTTCCGCACACGGCTCATGTGTAAGGTTTACAGGATTGGAAAGGCCTAGTTAGACTTACCGTGACGGTATTTCTAAGAGCCTTTCAGGACAACCCTGGAGAGAGCGCAGCTCCGCCTCTTTTTCAGGAAACACATGTGATCCTTTAAGATCCCTCCTCTTCCACCATGGCCTCAGTTATTGTGTTGTCTCCGACAACTGGAAAACAAAGCACAGAAGAACCACAACAAACCATGATAGACATTCAAACACATTTTAATTAAATACCTAGGGAGGGAATATATCGGTTGTCCTGAAAGGCACCTTTCCTTTAGCTTGATAGCTTTCTGTAATGGCTTGTCTAAGCCACCTACCTAAAGTACTTTTGGAAGCCTTCTCTCCCTTGTGGGGCCCTGAGAATACTATGAACAGGGCGTTCGACTTCCAAAACTCTTTAGTGACTGAAAGGAAGTGGAGTAGACATCTTCTCACATCCAGAGTATTGAAGACTTCCTCTCCTGCATTAGAAGGTTTAGATGAAAAGGTGGGAAGAATTATTTCCTGAGACCTGTGAAAATCCGAAGAAACTTTCGGAAGAAAGGCTGGATCAGTACGGAGGATTATCCTGGAAATATTCTCAGAAAAGGCTCTGTGATTGCCAGTGCTTGAAGCTCGCTGACTCTTCTTGCCGTGGTGATAGCCACTAAAAAAAACTGTTTTGAGCACCAAACTTTTCAAAGAAATGTCTTGTAAGGGTTCGAACGGAGCTCCCGTAAGACCCTGTAACACAATGGATAAATCCCAACTGGGAAAAACTTTAAGGGCTACTGGTCTACTTCGAACAAGTGCCCTAAAGAATCTTGAAATTAAATCTTCTCTAGAGGTTTTTCAAAATAAACTGAAAGGGCTGCCACCTGAGTCTTCAGGGTGCTGGCTGCCAACCCCTTTTCCATTCCTGCATGGAGAAATTCTAAAACAGAGATTACATTTTTTGACCTGAAGATTTTTGGAAGAGCACCAGGAGTTGTATTTTTTCCAAACCTTGAGGTAAAATGGCCCTGGTTACCTCTTTCCTGCTGGATAGAAGGGTTTTTACCACCTTATCAGACAGTCCTTTGGCTCTTAAGAGATCCTCTTCAGAAACCAGGCTGTTAAGTGCAGCCTGTCCGCTTCCGCATGGTTCACAGGACCCTGAGAAAGAAGGTCTTTCCTGAACGGTAGTTTCCACGGTGGTTTTGTGGCTAAATTCAAAAGTGTCGCAAACCAAGGTCTTTTTGGCCAGTAGGGAGTAACTAGAATCATATTGGTTTCTTCCTCAGAACTAATGGGATTAGTGCAAAGGGGGGAAAAGCGTAGCACAGTTGGTAACGCCAGGGCATCTATGCCCACCGCCTGATCTTCCCTGTGAATAGAGAAGAACTCTCAAACTTTTGCGTTTTCCTGGCTGGCAAACAGATCTATTTGAGGTCTCCCCCATTTCTGGGAGATCGCTGAGAAGACTTCCTGATTTAAGCTCCACTCTGCCTCTACTATGCTTTTTCTGCTTAGGAGGTCTGCCAATAGGTTCTGAGACCCTTTCAGATGAACTGCTGACAGTGATGCTACGTTCAGTTCTGCCCAGGACAACAGGCGATTGGCTAGCTCCATAAGGCCCTTGCTCCTGGTTCCCCCTTGTTTTATAACATATGCCACCGCTGTCGTGTTGTCTGTTAGGATTTGTATGTGGCGACCCCTTACTGCTTCCTGGAAAGCAAGGAGATCCAGGAAGATGGCTTTTAATTCCCTCCAATTCGATGACTTTCTCGCTTCTGACTTGGACCAAGTGCCCTGTGTGGTCTGACCGTCTAGATGGGGCCCGCCCAGCCCTAGGAGCTTGCGTCCGTCGTTAGACGTTTGTCTATAGGGAAGACCCTTTGTCAGGTCGTTTGGGTTTCTCCACCACCAGAGTGCTCTTTTTACATTTGACGTTAGTCTGAAGTGTTTTTCTAGCAACTCTTGGTGCGACCAGGTCTGAAGGATGTTTATCTGAAGGGGAAGGGAATGCAACCTTGCCCATTGACCTGCCGGGATCGAGGCCGTGAGCAGACCCAACACTGCCATAGCTGACCTGCCAGAAATCCAAAGGTTTGTCTGAACCTAAGCTACAGCGGAGACTACTTTCTCCTGAGGAAGAAACACTGTCTGAAGCACAGAGTTTATTAGTTTCCTATATGTACTAGATGGGTGCTCCCATCCTGTTATTCATTTGTCTTTAATAAATTACATTATTTTTTCATATTTTGATTCAATAATTATCAGCTGCAACACAAAGCCCCTAGGGGTACTCTTCCTTTTCTTCAGAGTTTATGGTGTAACCCAGAAACTTTATCTTCTGTGTTGGATCCAGATTCGATTTAGCAACCAACCCAGATTCCGGAGGTGAGCCTGTGATACCTGAAGGTTCTTCGCAACCTGCTCCCCGGACTCTGCAAAAAAAACAGTAGGTCGTCCAGATAAGGGATGACCGAAATTCCCTTCAGTTTTAGAGGCTCCAATGCCTCCGCCATGATCTTCGTGAAGATCCTGGGGGAGGATGACAGCCCGAAGGGGAGGGCCACGAATTGGAGATGCCAAATAATGGACCCTAGGTTTATGGCCAGTCTCAGAAACCGCTGGGATGCTGGGGCTATCAGTACGTGTAAGTATGCATCCCTTAGGTCCAGGGATGCCATGAAACAATTTGGGGTTAACAGTTTCGTTATGGAATAGATGGTGTCCATACGGAAATGTTTGTAACAAATTGATTTGTTCAAAATCTTCAGGTTCAAAATCAAACGATATTTGCCTGATGGTTTCTTCACCAAAAAAAAAAAATGTGAGAGTAAAAAACCCGACCCTCCTGTTGTTTTGGGACCTCGACTATCACTTCCTGCTTTATCAGATCCTGCAATAGGTTCATCATTGCGGAAGATCTCTCTGGATCCCGAGGGTTGTGACAAAGAATCTGCTCGGGGGACATTCTGAAAACTCTAGATTGTATCCCTCTGCAATGATCCTTTCCACGTAGAGGCTTATGGGCATCTGAACCCACTGTGGAAGGAAGGCAGACAATTTTCCCCCCACTGGGGTCAGATCGTCACTTACTTTTAGATGCTTGGTCTGGGGGAGATTTGAAAAGGACTCCTCCTCTACCTCGGCCTTTTTGGGGAACCCAACGCTTTTTAATTTTCTTCCTTATTTTTATAGGACTGCTGAAAAGAACGAAAATTATTTTTTGGATTCTGACTCTAACAGGAAAGGCTTTCTTTTTATCAGCTGTTCTGTCTAACACCTTTTCTAGGTCCTGACCGAACAGAAAATCCCCTGAAAATGGTAAGCCACATAACTTGATCTTGGAGGGTGTATCTCCTGACCAGGTTTTTAACCAGACAGCACGTCTGACTGAATTGACCAAAGCTGCTGATCTTGCCGCCATCTTAATAGACTCGGCTGACGCATCCGCCATGTACTTAACTGCCTTCAGAATCAAGGGGAAGGACTCCAAGAGATCCTTCCTTGGGGTACCTGCCTCTACGTGACTCATTAGTTTTTCTACTCAGCATTCTAAATTTCGGGCAACCACTGTGGCAGCCATAGCAGATTTAAAGCTAGCCGACGTGGAATCCCATGCCTTTTTTTAAAAGAGAATCCGCTCTTTTGTCCATTGCGTCCTTCAGGACCCCCATATCTTCAAAAGCCAGGTCTGTGCGACGCGACACTTGTGAAAAGGCCGCATCCACTTTAGGTTTTTTGTTCCATACTTCCGTGTCTTTGTCTTCAAAGGGAAACCTCCTTTTAAGGGTTTTGGAAAAGAAGGGACCCCTTTCAGGGTATTTCCATTCCTTTTTAATCATGTCCGACAGGACTCTATGGACTGGGAAGACTCGCCGTTTAGAGTCGTCCAGACCCTGGTACATCTTACGTATGGACAACTCCACTTTCTCCTCCTGGATATCCAGGGTGGTGTAGATTGCTTTAAGTAAATCATCCACTTCATCCAAGGATAATTTATATCTGGAGCTTCTGTTATTATCTTCTTCCTCCTCATCCAAATCTCTTACAGAAGGAAGAGTGCTAGCCCCCTCGTCCCCCTCTTCTTGTCTAGAAAGTGAGACTCTCGGGCTGGTTGGTGGTTGCTGGGGCTCTGCCCGACTTACGGGACCTTGTGTCAGAAAGGTTTTGACTGAGCCTAAGGAGCTTGTGAGTTCCTGTACTGATGAGAATAGGTATTTGTACTGTTGTGAGGTTTCTTCTTCAACCAGAGCTTTAATACTAGACCTGCACATTGCTTTATGCCAAGAGTCTTGCAAAGGATTCTTGCAGGAAGGACACTTTCTTGGTGGTTCTAGGTGCTTAGTTTTGCCTACAGCTTTTTCCTGTAACGAGACGGATAATAAAAACACTTTTCTCCGCTTTCTTTTTTTTTTTTTAAAACACCCTTCGATTAGCCACCACCAGAAAGTGCCCTTTAAACAAACAACCACCAAACAAAAGGTTACCAAGACCGAATATACAGGCTTCTGTCTGGCACCTACAGGCTCCCTCAGGGAGGATCAAACAAAAAAACAAGCAATAAGGTAAAGAATCAAAGGCACCGCTGTACCCCTCTTACCTAGGCCTGACCGGTGCTTGCGGCGCCTGTATCCGCCATCACTGACTGTCTCTCCTCCATATTTGCAGAGCATGCAGCGGAGCTCCAAACAAAAACGCTGGGTTTCAAATTTTCCCGGGCCCCACGTCATCAACGAGGGCCGGAAGCGCCGGGCCGGCAGACCCGCCCCCTAGATGCTGCGTTCCAAGCGCTCGGAACCACTAGCGCCACGCCCCCACAGCAAGCTGCATCACCGTGCGTGACGTCGCCCGCCAGCCGGGACCCAGAAGCCGCTGACCTGCAGCGCCCACCCCCCCCGAGCCATACTCGCGGCTTCCAGGCTCTTAGAGGCAGCCTGCTGAGGGTCCATAGCTCCGCTGAGCAGGAGCGCCAGGGGACTCCGGAGCATTCCCTCCACGCCTGAGGGATGGTCACCGCACTCCAGGCGGAAACGAAAAATGTAAGCCTCAAACCCTCCACCCTGGAGAGAGCACAGCTCCTTGGTTCATCTGCTTCCACCATGGCGGAGGAAACACAATAACTGAGGCCATGGTGGAAGAGGAGGGATCTTAAAGGATCACATGTGTTTCCTGAAAAAGAGGCGGAGCTGCGCTTTCTCCAGGGTTGTCCTGAAAGGCGATTTGAGAAATATCAGTCTGCAAATGGATAGAAAACTGGCTAAAAGACAGAATTCAGAGAGTAGTGGTTAATGATTCTTACTCTGAATGGTTGAAGGTTATCAGTGGTGTACCCCAAGGTTCAGTGCTGGGACCCTTACTTTTTAATATCTTTATAAATGATATGGGGTCTGAGATCTGCAGACAGAAATGTTACTTTTGATGACACCAAGCTATCCAGTGGAATAACGTTTTTACAGGATGTCTCCAATTTACAAGCCGACTACAATGCTCTGTCTAATTGGGTGACTAAGTGGCAGATGAGGTTTAATGTTGATAAATGTAAAGTTATGCACTTGGGGGCTAAGAATATGCATGCCTCATACATACTAGGAGTAGAACTGGGGGGATCCGTAGTGGAGAAGGATCTGGGGGTTTTGGTAGATCATAAGTTCAATAATAACATGCAATGCCAAGCTGCGGTTTCCAAAGAAAGCAAAGTCCTTTCTTGTATTAAGAGAGGTATGGACTCCAGAGAGAGATATCATTTTTCCCCTGTACAAATCATTAGTAAGACCTCATCTGGAATATGCAGTTCAGTTTTGGGCTCCAGTTCTCCAGAAGGATATTGGGGAACTAGAGAAAGTGCAGAGAAGACCGACCAACCAAACTGATAAGAGGCATGGAGGAGCTCAGCTATGAGAAAAGATTAGAGGAACTGAATTTATTCTCTCTTGAGAAAAGGAGATTAAAGGGGAGATATAATTAACATGTACAAATATATAAGGGGTCCATATAGTGAACTTGGTGTTGAGTTATTCACTTTACGGTCAACACCGAGGACAAGGGGGCACTCTTGAAGTCTAGAGGAAAAGATATTTCACCTCCAAAATATGGAAAGGTTTCTTCACAGTAAGAGCTGTGAAAATGTGGAAAAGACTCCCTCCAGAGGTGGTTCTGGCCAGCTCAGTAAAGTGCTTTAAGAAAGGCCCGATTCTTTCCTAAATGTACATAATATAACTGGGTACTAACATTTATAGGTAAAGTTGATCCGGGGAATATCCGATTGCCTCATGGGGTATCGGGAAGGATTTTATTTCCCCTGATCATTGGATCATGCTTTGCCGTTTTTTTTTTTTGCCTTCCTATGGATCAACTGTGGGTATAGAATTGGGTATATGCAATTGTACGATATAATTATATTTCTTATGGTTCGACTTGTATCTTTTTTAACCTGACTATGTAACTAACTGTTGAAGTATTAAACTGAAAACTAGGAAATATCATGCTTAAGGCTGGGTGCACATTAAAGTGGATGTAAATCCTCCATACACCCAGTGAAGTAAATAGCCTCAGATGATACACAGAGATTAACCAAATCTCCCTACACAGATTTTATATGTATATCTTCGGTGTTCACATTTATATACAGTTTTAGAAAGTTGAGATTGTGTTAACCAGGAAGAGACAATCTCCTAACACAAAGTGTGATGTTTGGGCATATAGCCAACATTGCTGATTGGAAGAAAGGCACACACCCCCTCTCATCATAGGCAGAGACTCTCAGAGTAGCAGAGAGCAGCTCCAATTACAAAACGGCTCTATGTTAGCAACCTCCTTTGACAAAAGATTCTGGCTGCTTTTGTCTAAAAAGTCAAACATGTCAGGAGTTTTCAGGCCGATAACAGAGGAACCACTCAGAAGGTAACTATAAAACTTAGCTCATTGAAAAGAGATAACAAAATACTGCAGATATATGTGCCCAGCTCAAATGTCATGAATCAGGTTTACATCCACTTTAAGTGCGGGCACAGCTCACAGCAGGGGTCCGGTGTGTCCCCATTCTCCATTTCAGGGACAAATCATGCCCAAATTTTTGCCTGAATTCAGATCTGAAACTGAGCCATAGACACACAGGACCCCTGTGCAATCCACTCCGCAGCGATCCCGGAGATGCGTCAATCGGTCAGTCTCCTGTCATGCGAATTGGATGCAGAGAAATCCACATCCAATTCGCACTAGTGTGAACCCAGCCTTAAGATACATTTTTCCGGTGACCCTTGACCGCCAGGTACTGAACCCCTCTGACCCGCAAACCCGAGCCCACAGGGACTCTAAACTTTTCCGCCAGCTCACAAGACGTTATGCCCTATTTGACACATGGCGCGCCCTTCACCCGGGGGACAGACAGTTCACGTTTTACTCGGCCCCACACCGCATGCACTCCTGTATAGACTACTTTTTCGTTAACAACGCTACCCTTCGCGTTACTAGGGAGGCCCGGATATTGCCGATATCCTGGTCGGATCACGCCCCCCGGTGGTCATGACCCTAGACCTGGGTGCCCCCAACCAAAGGCCGTGTCTCTGGCAGCTGAACAACTTTTTGTACCACATATACTGGACCTGCCCCAAGATAGTGCCATTTTGGACGGAAACCCAGCAGTTGTTGTCTCGCCTCCTGGGAGTACCGGTCCCCTGGTCCCCTAAACTATTTTTATTAGGGGAGTCACCCCTGCTGATCCCCAAATCCTCCAAAAAATTGATGAGGCATGTATTAACGGCCGCGAGGTGCCTGGTCGCTCTACATTGGAAGCGCGTGTCCCCCCCCCCCTCTCAAACTGACCTGTACGCCAGGATTAAAGATGTTGAGCTAAGGGAGAAAATGACAGCTAGGCTGCAGGATAGATTGGAGAAGCATGACGAAATTTGGGAGGAATGGCGTCGCCATGAGGATCCGCCCTGAGCCACGGGTCGAGCCTTCCCTTACCCCTTCTCCGCCTTCTCTCTCCCTACCTCCCTGCGTCTGCAGTCCCCCTACCTGTTCTTTCTTCGTTTCCCTTCTGATCCCTTTCTTTTATCCATTCTCTGTCTCTATTATCCAAGAGTTTTTTTTTTCTTTTGTGTGCTATTTTTCGACTTCCGGCAGAATGTGCTGGTGGTTTAGCCGCTTACGTGGGGAGCCACCAAGCTCCCCCTGATGTCTGCCTTGTAATGTGCTGCAATATCATATGCACTGTTTTTGCTAATATTCTGAAATTTTCTTTTTGCATTGTCTCTGTGACTCGGGGGTTACCCTGTGTCTAATAAAATTATTTGAAAAAAAAGATAAATTTTTCAGTAATCGCACCTCATTTGTACTGCATTTGAGTGGTTGTTCCCCTAGGGGGGATTGGAGAAAAAAGAGACACAGACACACAACAGTTAGGTAACCAAAAAAAGTTCTATTTCGGTGAGAAAAAAAAAAAAAAATATAACAAAAACTTTGTAGGATGTTTCAAGTTGGAGTAATGATAAAATTAAAATGGCATTAGAAAATAATAAAGTGCGTATTTAAATCACTGTTCATTGTAGAACCTCTTCAGGAAACAATATACTTTAACAAAAAAATTAGAATAAAAAAAAAAAAAAACAGGAAAGGATTTTGGGAGCCCAGGCCAGAAGCTTCAGTACGAAAAAAACAATGTGATACAGGTAACACTATTCAGAGATATGTGATGTATACCATAATGCAAAAATCATTCTTCAGAAATCAGTCTCTATAGTACAAAACTAAAAACTTTTTCTTAACAAAACTTTTAAAAAACGAAATATCTGAAATTCAATGACAAAAATCAGAATGCCTAACAGCAAGCTAACCACAATATGACAGGTGACATTACAATGAAGTAAACGTGTAGTCAAGTCACTGAGACCTTACACAAAATGATTTTTGGCAGAAGACAACATAAGCAACATTTGTAAGGTATCCCCTGCCACTGGAGATCCAATTTTGTTTCTGGTCCATAAAGTTGCTTTGGCTGCTTTTACACAAACACACTGCTGGGTGAATGATTCCCTGGTACAGTACATGGCATCATCAAAATCCTGAGACAGCAGCCTTCTCCGCTGTGAAGAGGTTGTTAGAAAAATTGTGTACAACACTCAGATCTGTGCTTTGGAGGCTTGTATAAAACTTTGCACGAAACTTGCCTGCATTCTCCATAAACTGCTTTGATATGCGTCATTATCTAATGGCTTCCTTTTCACAAACAGATTGCTGCATGCCCGAGACTCCTAGTCAACAGTCAATGTCTCCTCTCAGCTGAAAAACTAAAGAATTCTAAATGGCTTTTAAATTTTAGCATTACAAATGTTAGTAAAAAAGTGTTAAGCAGTTTTTTGTAAGCCTAAGCACTCTTCAGCTCCAGGCTGCGAGAGCCAAATCACACCATCATAGGAATGCGATTTGAAAGCGGTTGTAAACAGCTGCTGGTTTAAAAAGACTAAAACCTGTACGACGGACAATGGCATAATGTGCTAGTATGCATCGCATACTAAGAAATACTTACCTTAGAACTAAGCC
Source organism: Rana temporaria (assembly GCF_905171775.1). Lineage (NCBI taxonomy): Eukaryota > Metazoa > Chordata > Amphibia > Anura > Ranidae > Rana > Rana temporaria. The sequence goes on along the minus strand of NC_053489.1, from coordinate 618,804,396 downwards.
CTCCAGCACTGCACTGTCACCACTGAGAGGGCCGACATCTTCCCCCGGGTTTGCACACTTGAGCGTGCAATTAGGCCGATGATGTCACACACGTGCGTGGGAGCACTTGGGCTCAGGCACGAAGCTCTGACGTTCTGACATGGTACCTTCAGAGCCCATGTGCTGGTGATGTCACTGGCTGCACCCAGGGTGAATATCTCCTAAACAGTGCTTGTTTAGGAGATATTCAGTTTACCTAAAAGGTAAGCCTCGTTATAGTCTTACCTGTAGGTAAAAATCACAAAGTGGGCTTTACTACCGCTTTAAGAAGTCTTTAGCAGGCTTTAAAAATCATTTGGCAAACTATGGGCAACTACTGGGCTGAGTGCCAGAAAATCCAACTAAATGTTTAAATGGTAAACACTGGTCTCAGAAGTCATTTACTAATAAGACATGCTTGTATGCACTTATAGAAAACCCATGTTTGGCACACTAAGGGCAAAGCAACTGGTTTGCTTTAACCCCCACCCCACAGCAGCATATACTTTACTTCCACTCCCCCGTTCAGCAATAGGAGCCAAAAGAAAATAGTTAATACTTATGGTGCTGGACTAATCCTCGCCACAAAAAGGAACCCTAAGCCCTGTGTAAACTATAAGTCCAGTATCTTGTAGCTTACACAGGGCTTTCCCTTTTTTCTCCAAGCTTCTGAACAGAGTAGCAGGGAAGTGAAAGCAAAGTATTAAAATCTGCACTGAAGTGAACCTGAAATATGAAGGCCCCCCCATTCCTGACCTTCTGTCTGGCACCCATTCTTCTGTAGCTTTCGGCTCCGTTCACACCCAATGAGGCTCATAGCAGGGGGTCTAGTGTGTCCTGGTCCACTGTTTCAGCCCAAATTCGGACCAAAAGACGCATAAGGCTCCTGTGCAGAGCCGCATCAGATATGTGAACCGGCTCCATAGAGAGACACTCACATACCCTTGCTATTGCGAATTGGATGCGGGGATCCCGTAACCAATTTGCAATAGTGTGAAACCGGCCTTAGTATGTCTGAAGCAATACCCTGAACAAGCAAAGAGCTGGTAAAGTACAATCATGTTGATTTGCATAACTAAAGCTGGAGGTAAAGACAGGCAATCTGCCACTGCTGACCTTTCTAAAAATGTTTTTTTTTTTTTTTTTTTTAAAGCACACAAGACTTTGGGGAGTTAACAATTCTTTGCTTCGATCTCAGACATAAGAAGCAGCAACTAGATCAAAAACTGACAACTGTGAGCATCCCAGGGTTCACAATTTTGAAGTGTGGGTACAAAAAAAAAAAAAAAACAAAAAAAAAAAAGGAGGTTAAATGGAGTCACCCATGAAGAACTTGGATAGTTTTAAATAGCTGTATTTCACAAAATTAAAAGTCAAGAAAACTGTTACAAAATATGGCACATGTTATATACTCACTGACACTGCTCTCCCACAGATTCTACTAAGCCCACATTCATTGCTTATCCACTTACAGATCAAGGAGGCCTGGGCTGAAAGCATTGTGCAGAATCCCAGGCTAAACATGGCCCTAACATACAAACCACAAAAAATATATAATAAAATGTTGACAGAAGAAAATGTGATGTGGCCTCTACAAGAGCCACATTTCCATGACACCATCGTCAGCTGAACTCTGAGATGAAGCCATTGGCTAAGACAAATACCACCTGTACTTTAAATGTGAACCCCGCTGAGTGGCATGAAGTATATAAATAAAAAAAATAATAATCTGTCGCTGGGCACTCTGGGGACTTGCTGGCTCACAGGCATTAGAAGTTGACAGGAAATCTTCAGTACTCAGAGTATAACACCCAATGAAGGAAGGTGGTTCAGAGGAAACTGAGCACATAATGGCAGCTACGTTTCGATTGACCAGACTACAGTTGCCCAAACACAGGCTAGTTAATGGTCAAGCTAATTTTACGCCTATGCCAGCGACTGCCACCTCTGAGCTGCCCTGACTACGAAGGCCAGCAGATGGCTTGCACTGCCTCTATGGGTCTTCTGCACTATATTGGCTTCTTTAGTGGCCAAGGTTTGGCTTGACTCCACAATATGGTTCTTCCAGCAGCCTCCATTTTCCTGATCATTCTACCAAACAGGAACAATAAAAAGCCACATGGCCCCTTTCTCTATGATGAAATAAATAAATTAATGAATGGAGAATCTAGTCCAGGGAGTGGTGGTCATGGCAGGTGGTAAAAACTGGCTACCCAGACACTGAATTATTTGAGAAATATAAGAACTGACAGACCATGCAGCCTTCTGACATCGATACAAAAATAAAGTTGCCTTTGACTGAGTGATTTAAATAGAAAAAGTGGAACCCAGGCACAGGGATTTACAAACCCACCCCACTTAGGGACGTCCCCCCCCCCCCCCTTAAAAAAAAAAAAAAAAGAAAACACACAATAAAATGTTCAGGTTGGGAACCACAATATTACCCAGGTGAGGTAGCAACTGTACATCTGTAAAACAATCACAGAACAAAAAAAAAAAATTCCCACAGTTAACAGTCATATATAAAATCTTTCACGATGTAAAAAAAAAAAAAAAAAAAATAGCCACATGTTCAATCCTGTTACCAGGACAGGTCATTGGGCCGGGTGAAAGCAGCGCTTGTAGCACTACTGACATTTGCAGCAAAAGCCTCAGATAAAAGAAGACAACACTATGAAAACAATATTGTGTTAAATGTACCTATATTCCGTTAAAAGGATTATACAAATTTTTGTCTGGACTATAAAAATACGCTAAAATATATAAGTATTGCCAAGATGGAGCTAAATAGTGTCTTGTAATAAAAGAAAAACACAACATAAAAAACTTTAACAGGAACTTCTGTCATCCAAAACAGCGGTGGCAACCATTTTGCTTTGACAAAAAACAATTTTTACTGGTAACAAGCAAAACCAATCTGGAACGAGAAACTGTAAAAATTGACAGCTAGTTTGTGTGGTGGGACAACACTTTAAAACACACAGCCTGTCACTTCACTGGCTGGTACCAACAATGCTGCAAACTCGTGGGCAGCCATATGGTGCACTGGGACATGCTTTATAGAATAAAGCCCATCAATTCACTCAATTAGTAACAAGCATGCATTTAAAGTCAAGAAAACCCTTCACTAAAACCTGCTGAAATCTGTTGCATCAGGCCCAAGGGCGCTACTTTTTTGCAGCGGAAAATTCTCCACTACAACTGCTCTGGAGGGCGATAAAAGCAACAACGGCCATCCTTTAGATTTACTGGGACATAGGTTTGCAATTTAGTCCCATCGTGTTTAGATGCTAAATATTCAAGAGGATGAATGTAAGCTTTGCTTACTATATGACCACCTCCACTGTATATGGGTGACAGGTTCTCAACAATACCTGCTCAATAGGTGTACCTCAAGCAGCTCCCGTCTTAAACCAATATGAGAGCCTCTCCAATATCAAGCCACCAATAAGGCTATAGCAGTAATGCTGTGTAAGGTGGTTGTCCTGACAGGTTATGGAGCTGCAGTAAATACAGCTTTGCATTCAGTGCAGATGCAGCCTAGGCTGCAGAGGTTGGCTCAGTGGGTACATTGTGTCCTGAATCAGGAGGTGAGCTGGCTGTACAGCATTGAATTAAAAAAGGGCATCATACAAATTATTCACAAATAGGTATATATATTTACAATAGTGTTGCAGTCCTTTGTGTTTATCTAGTTTGACTTTTCTTCTGCATGGCTTTTAAGTGCTCTTTAGCTTTGTTTTCAGCAGCTTGGACTTCATTGAACTCGCGCTGGTCATGCTCCATGCAGCACAGCTTGCCACCCCTTGTCCGTCTAAACTGTTTGTCCTCATGGTGACTTTTGCAAAAGGAATTAGGGCACAGGCAGCAGAAGGAGATCGAAGCTTTTCCACAGACGTCGCAGTGATGCCATGGACACTCCCACTTTCCTATAGGGGGAAATGTAAAGCACATCAGTTACCGGTTTAAGTAATACAAGACTGCCAAACAGAGTCAGACACAGATTGATTAACTAAAGTTGGAGGGTGCAAAATTTGGCTACCATGCACAGCTGCACCAATCGGCTTTTAAACTTGAGCGTATTCAATTAAGCTTTGAAAAAAAAAAAAATCGAAGCCGGTCGGTTTCTATGCTCAGCTGCACAAGATTTTGCACTCTCCCGTTTAAAAAAATTAACCCTAGTGAAAAGATGTTGGCGCAGTAAGGCGATTCTAAGGCCCCTTTCACATGGGCTGTTAGATCAGGTCGGCCTGTCAGTTTTTCAGGCAGACCTGATCAGACCTTGCACTCTCCCCCTATGGAGCAGCGGATGTCAGCAGCGACATGTCTGCGGACATCTGCCACTATCCGATCCTGCCTGCAAAATCCAGACAGATGGTGGTTCTGTTTTCCGTCTGGCAGATCGGATAAAAAAGGGACAGGCGGTCTGTTTTCACCCAATTTCCCCATAGAGGAGAGCGGGGCGGTGTCCATCTCTGCTCTGCAAAGTGAGCAGAGACAGACCTGTCATCCGCCTCCTCAGCAGATCGATCCCCTGCTGAGCAAGTGGAGTCAGCCAGATGGAGGCAGCCGTGTGAAAGGGGTCTGTTTTTTTTTAGTGGGAATTCTATTATGGTAGTCAATTTAAAGAGAGACTCTGTTCTATAAAACACCTCCCCTCTAGGCATGTATAGTTTACCATTTCTGCTACCTTGTTGCTTCTGACTGCTGGGGCCATTGTCAATGCTTCTCTTGGTATGAGACAGTGCTTAGGCCTAAGCAGACCCAAACAGTCACATGGTGGGTGCCAGGAGGTCATCCCTCTTCTCAAGTTCCAACAACGCACACCATAGCTCAAACAAACTGGTATGTGGCAAGGAAGCCTTGCTGGGTAGGAGTGTTCTGCAAAAGGGGTTAAAAATGTAAATCTATGGGACCTTCATGCACACGCATGACCGGCCTGGCACTAGATTATTATCTACATCTTGGCTGGTAAAATAGAGAAGGCTCTTGGAGGAAATAAGCAAGCACCTGGGCAGAGTGGCGAGGTGTTGGGAAGGGGTGCATGGTGTAATTAAAAAGGTGAAATGTTTCCTTTAAAGTTCTGACTGATCTCGCTCTTCAGAGCTCATGCACGTGGGTACAAAATGTGCTGCTTTCATATCCGAAGGGGGTCATGCACATGGTAGTATATTCCATCGCAAGGTCCTGCTTGCAGAAAGATCTTACGAAAATCTTGCCTGCACGCAGTTATGCACGGAAGATTTTTTTACTCACGTTTACATGCGTAAAGTGCAGAACACGAGAGCATTGACGAGCACCCTTTTAGTTTGATTCTTCCCACATGGAAGTATGGGCTGATAGCTGTACTGAGTCTGCAGGAGCCTAGAATTGCACTCGTGATCCACTAACCACAAATGGATTTTTTTACTTTCATGTGCTTTTTTTTGGTTGAAATTACCTTTGAATTTAAAACTACATTGAATAGGATATTCCAAGTGCAAGGGATAAGATTATGGTAATGGAGAAGATAATTTATAAACAAACTCACCAAAAGGCCTTTTGTCAAGATCGAGACAATCAAGGTGGTAGGTTTTTGTGCACACCTTTCTATCACACAAAATGAGCTCTCCACCATCATTGCAGCGAAAGCAGTAATCCTCAGACTCCTTTTTGCCATCGCCTTTTGTTCGGCGTCGTTTTGCCTTCTTTTTGGGTTTTTTGGCCTTTTCATCATGAGCAGATGCAGAGGAATTCTATAAACACAAAAAGGATTAGGATACACCAAGAACAAATGAACTGTGTATGTCACCTACACACTGCAACTGCACTAAAATCAGAACATTTGTCTAGCTAGCCTTTAAAAAGGTAAAAATACACAAAATTACTTATACAGAAAATAACCTGAAAGTTTTAATTCCATTCAGCCAGCCCAATTACACACATCTTCTGCCACACTGCTTTGGAAAAAAGTATGATAAGTTGGGGCCTTTTTAATCTCACTTTCTGAGCAATTACTGAAACAAGAAATCTCGCCAACAATGTAGACAATAAAGATCTGCCAAATGTTCTTCACGCCACACAAAAACAAAAAAAGGCTTTGGGACAATACCTTAACATTTTCAAATAGGGAGATCGTACACAAAAACCTTTAGCATTTACACGAATGACAGTTTTTGCAAGCCGCCACCCTTTCAGGGGAGGAAAAATTAGGAATTTTTACTTTCCTATATATTCCATATCGTGGAGAACAGTAAAAGGACACAGGTAGAGAATTCATACACCATGGATTATTAGGCATGCACTTTCAGGTGGCTGGACAGTGACAAAGCTTTAGAGGACTCCTGGGGCCCTCTTGATGGATGATTGAGGCGACAGCCTAGGCATTCTGACTGCTCACCGATTGAGGGCCCCCTCAGAAGAAGGGTCGAGTGTCACAGGGCAACTTGACTGCTCTCAGCTTCAAGTTGATGAGGAGCTTGGCTTCTTTCAATGGCTTCCATCAATGACCACACGGCTTCTGACTTGGACTCCCCAGCCTGAAGGGCTTGTCTGTTGTGATAACTTTCCAGTAATTAGGGAAGAAAGAACTTTAGCTGAGATATGGAATTCCACGCTTGGCTGGACAGGAGCATGGGCAGAGCCAGAGAAAGACCCCTCTTTTTTACAGGTCCAACAATATGTTTTGCTGGGTGAATAGTACTACTTCAATGGAGGCTACCATTAGGCATAGAACTCTGATGGAGAATCTCAGTGTGGGAGGTCTCTTGGATCTCAGTTCTCGAGCTTGAGCTCAAAGAAAGAACTTTCCTTTCTGGTAGAAAGACTTTTGCATGGGATACATCCAGGACCAGATCCAAGTATTTCAGGGAAGGCTGCAGATTTTTTTATAAATTGATAATCCAGCCGAAGGCCTAGAGCATCTGAATGGTCTTGTGGAAATTTTTCTGAGGCATAAGGGAGAGGAGTCCTTCAGAAGTGAAAGGCATGCGATTTGGATACCCTGTGTCCGAAGCAAGGAAAGCAGGGGTGCTCAGACCTTTGTGAACACTCTGGAAGCAGATAATGGGCCCAAGTGCAGAGCCATAAATTTGAAGTGGTTGTCTGCATAGCACAGAAAGCACTAATGAAATGGGTAAATGGGAACAAGTAGATGGGCATCTTGGATGTCCACAGATGCCATGCGTATTCTCCTTGTCTAAAGCAATTACTTAAATTTCTAAAATTTTACATGGAATCCACAAGTTAAGGTATATGGAAGTGTGGGGGTTTTGGTACAGTGAACAAGTGAATAGAATCCTTTGAACCCGTCTTGTGGTGGTACAAACACAATGACTCCCTGGGACATAAGGTGGTTCAGGGCATTTTGCAAAACTAAAAATGTCTGTGTCCGTTTTTTTGTTAATTTGAAGAAAGGTGAGGTAGGAGAGTTACTCTTCAGGCTTAGGAGTTGAAGCCTAGTTAGAGCACTGAGGCGCTATGCACTTTTAGGAGGTAAAAGTGTCTGAAAAACTGTATTTTGTAACTTTCTTGCTGTGGAAGGACCTTTCCTCTTGTGACATCTTGGATCATTTTGGCAAGTTGCTCACCAAAGAGACGTTCTCTTTTAAAAAGGAATATATGCGAGGTATCTTACCGGTTTAGTCAGCTGACTAGGCTTTGAGCCAATAGATTCTGTGCGCATGCGAATACAAAGCAGAACCATTCTGGATATTTGTGTAATTTTGTTCTAGGGCATCCACACACAATAGAAAAATAGAAGGCAATTGCTCAGTTAAAGTACAGTCCTTAAATACAGGATTGTGTTGGTTGTTCAATGCCCTGGGTCTAGTTAGCGAAGGTATGGCAGACAGAAATTGCAGCTATAGCTTGTTGCAGAGCTGGGCTTGTGAGCACTTCAAAGTCCCAAACCTTCTATTAGCAGAATCTCTGAATAAAGGAACATCCATCTTCTATAATCCAAAGCACCAATAATTAGCTGATGAGGACTGCTGCAGGAGTGCAGCAGCACATAAAATGAAAAATCTATTTATGGTATTGAGGTATGAACATGCACTACAGACCAGTGTAAATTTTGATGTCAAATTTCAATTTAGTCTTTTGACTAAAATGGCATTTTAGTTTTAGTCATCAATTGTTTTAGTTGTATTTTAGTCGATTAAAATAAGATTAGTCAACGAAAATGTTTTAGTCTACAAATTAACACTGGTAGCAACTCTGTCCCCCTGCATTCACAAACAAAAGCTGTAAAACAAACCTTTGGTCTGTCCCCAAGGAATCCACTACAATTAGGAGCTCCACACCTACACACTGTTTTTTCATTTCCAAGACAATCCAAGTTATAATTAAATGTAAGTTCTTCACCTAAAACAAAAATAAAGAAACAATTTACAAACACCAAGAAAAAAGAAAACAAAAATGAACTGAAGAAAAGACTGGACGGTCGCACTCTGTTGACACCTTTATTGAAGACGGTTTAAAAAAAGAGATTTTTAATACAGCTTACCTGTAAAATCTTTTTCTTGGAGTACATCACGGGACACAGAGCGGCATTCATTACTATATGGGTTATATGGAGTACCTTCAGGTGATAGACACTGGCAATCTCAAACAGGAAATGCCCCTCCCTATATAACCCCCTCCCATAGGAGGAGTACCTCAGTTTTGTAGCAAGCAGTATGCCTCCCAAAATGGTCCCCAAAAGAGGGGTGGGAGCTCTGTGTCCCGTGATGTACTCCAAGAAAAAGATTTTACAGGTAAGCTGTATTAAAAATCTCTTTTTCTTTATCGTTACATCACGGGACACAGAGCGGCATTCATTACTATATGGGATGTCCCAAAGCAATGCTTACAATGAGGGGAGGGAGAACATCTCCAAGACAAAAGGATTTAATTTAGAGATATACTCAAATCATAATAAATCCAACTTAGTTGAGAAAAATAATCTTAAATTTAAAATTTAACTCAAAAAAAGAGGAGCCCCCGGAATCCGAGGGTCTCAAACTGCAGCCTGCAGCACTGCCTGCCCGAAGGCAGTATCAGTATTCCTTCTTACGTCCAACTTGTAGAATTTTGTAAATGTGTGGACAGAAGACCAGGTTGCCGCCTTGCAAACTTGAGCCATAGAGATCTGGTGGTGTGCTGCCCAGGAGGCGCCCCTGGCTCTAGTAGAATGAGCCTTTAATGATACTGGAGGAGGCAACCCCTTCAAGCCGTAGGCCTGAGTGATTAATTGCTTAATCCACCTAGAAATGGTGGACTTTGCAGCTGCCTGCCCCTTCTTGGGCCCATCCGGTAAAATGAACAGCACATCTGTTTTCCGGATCTTCTTTGTAGCTTTAAGATAGGCCTTCATGGCCCTGACAATATCCAGGGTATGCAGCAACCCTTCCTTTCTGGAAGTAGGTTTAGGGAAGAAGGATGGTAATACCAAATCCTGGTTCAAATGAAAACTGGATATAACCTTCGGTAGGAAGGAAGGATGAGGGCGTAGAACGACCCTGTCCTTATGAAAAATAAGATATGGTTCCTTACAGGATAAGGCCGCCAGTTCCGATACTCTTCTTGCGGAAACTATGGCGACCAAAAATACTAACTTCCTTGTCAGTAAAACCAAAGGAATTTCAGCCAACGGCTCAAACGGTTGTTTCTGTAAACTTGACAGAACAAGATTTAAATCCCACGGACAAAGCGGGGATTTAACAGGAGGTTTAATACGTAAGACCCCTTGAAGGAAGGTCTTAACCAGCGAGTGGGTGGCCAGCGGCCGCTGAAACCACACTGACAGAGCTGAGATCTGTCCCTTGATTGTGCTTAATGCCAATCCCTTATCCACTCCTAGCTGGAGAAAACTTAAAACTCTATCGATGGTGAACTTGCGAGGAAGCCAAAGTTTGGACTCACACCAGCCTACATAGGCCTTCCAGACCCTGTGATAAATCACCCTAGAGACCGGTTTCCTGGCTCTGATTAGGGTAGAGATTACTTTCTGAGACAGACCTCTACCCCTGAGAATCAGGGATTCAGCCTCCAGGCCGTCAAATCTAGATGCCGTAAGGCAGGGTGGAGGATCAGACCTTGCGATAGCAGGTCTGGCCTTAGAGGCAGAGTCCAAGGGTCTCCCACTACCATCCTTAGGATTAGTGAGTACCATGCCCTTCTGGGCCATGCTGGAGCTACCAGGATAACTGGTATGTGCTCCACCCGGATCCTGCGCAGCAGGCGGGGTAGTAACTGGAGCGGGGGAAACGCATAAAGCAGTTTGAACTGATGCCAAGGGCAAACCAGCGCATCGGTTCCGCAGGCCATCGGATCCCTTGAGCGGGACATGAACCCGTCTAGCTTCTTGTTGAGTCTCGATGCCATGATATCCACGTCCGGCACTCCCCATCTTTGGCAGAGTGCTTGAAAGACTTGTGGATGCAGAGACCATTCCCCCGGCCATAGAGTCTGGCGGCTTAAGAAGTCCGCCTGAAAGTTGTCCACTCCTGGAATAAATATTGCCGATATGCAGGGCACATGAGCCTCTGCCCATAGGAGAATCAAGCTCACCTCTCTCTGAGCGGCTTGACTCCTGGTTCCCCCTTGGTGATTTATGTATGCCACGGCCGTGGCATTGTCTGATTGAATTCTCACCGGGAACCCCTGCAATTTTGACGTCCAAGCCCTGAGGGCTAGTAGAGCAGCTCTGAGCTCCAAGATGTTGATGGGCAACTGCTTCTCTAGCTTTGCCCAAGTACCTTGGCGAGTGCAACCATCCAAAATTGCTCCCCAGCCCGTCAGGCTGGCGTCTGTGGTCACTATCTTCCAAGCCACTGGGCTGAAAGACTTCCCCTTCAGTAGATTCTGAGGGTCTAACCACCAACACAGACTTTGTCGGACTCTTGATGAGAGCGGCAACGGGATATCCAAGGCCTGTGGCCTTCTGCTCCATGCTGACAGAATGGCTGCCTGCAGGATGCGAGTGTGGCTCTGGGCGTATGGTACCGCCTCGAATGTGGCCACCATCTTGCCTAGTAACCTCATACTTAGGCGAATAGTCGGTTCCTTTTTGCTTAGAACCAGTAGGATGACTTTTCTCGATTTAGGACCCAGCCGAACCTCTCGAGGTATTGGACCGTGAGGGCCACTGCTCGCTCCCAGCTGGGAGACGAGTGATCTATGACTAGGAGGTCGTCCAGGTATGCTAGGATCGTGACCCCTTGGATCCTTAGCTTGGCTAGGATTGGAGCTAGGACCTTCGTGAACACCCGGGGGGCCGTAGCCAACCCGAAGGGAAGCGCCACGAATGGAAATGACGTGAAGCCACCATGAAGCGTAGATATCTTTGATGTGGCTGATAAATTGGAACATGAAGGTAGGCATCCTTTATGTCTATGGACGCCATGAAGTCGTCCCTTTGGAGTGTGGCAGCTGCTGACCGCACGGATTCCATCCGAAATGAGCGGACCTTTAGGTATGCATTTACCATCTTTAGGTCCAAAATTGGCCTGACATCTCCATTGGCCTTTGGGATGATGAATAGGTTGGAGTAGAAGCCCAGCCCCTGTTCCAGGACTGGTACCTCTACTATTACTTCCTGGGAAAGTAGATGATCTAATGCCGATCTTAATGCGGCTCCCTTCTCCGGATCGTTTGGAATCCTCGACTCCTGGAAATGAGGAGGAGGAAACCTTAGGAAATCTAGTTTGTAGCCTGTGGCCACGGAAGACCGTACCCACTCGTCGGGAATGCTGGCTTCCCAAATCTCTGAAAAGAGTCGCAGCCTTCCCCCCACCTTCGTGGGTGGGGGCGCCCCTTCATAAGGTTGGCTTGGGGGCTGGTTTTGCTGGTTTGCGAAACCACTGCCTTTTGCCTCTAACAGCCTGTCCTTGTGATCTGCTGTTGAAGCCGAAGCTTGCTTTTGCAGGAGGCCGTCGATACTGCTTAGTATTAGAGGGCCCCTGCCCAGGGGAATACTGTCGTTTAAACGCAGGCCCCTGAACCTTCTTCTTAGTTGGCAAGAGAGTACTCTTGCCGTTTGAAATGGTCTGAATGTATTTATCTAGGTCTTCTCCGAAGAGTCGTCCTCCATGGAAGGGGAACCCTACCAGGAGCTTCTTGCATGGGGGCTCAGCCTCCCAGCCCTTTAACCATAAGAGTCTTCTCATATGGATAAGGGATAACGATAAACGTGACGCTTGCTGGATAGAATCCTTGATTGCGTCTACCGTAAAACATATGGCCTTAGGGACATCCGAAAATTCTTCTGCCTGCTGAGCAGGAATAAGTTTAAGCATCTGCTTAAATTGATCCGATAATGCTTGAGCGACCCCAATCGCAGCCACAGCTGGCTGTACTACTGCCCCTGCAGCAGTGAAGGAGTTCTTAAGTAGTGCTTCCAAGCGCTTATCAACTGGATCCTTGAACACCTGTATGTTTTCTACAGGGCATGTTAACGATTTGTTAACACATGAGATGGCTGCGTCCACTGCAGGAGTAGCCCATCTTTTGGAAAATTTATCTTCCATAGGATATAGGACAGAGAATCTTTTAGGTGGTAAGAAGATCTTATCTGGCTTGTTCCAATCTTGGAACAAAACTCCCTCTAATAGAGGATGGATCGGAAACACAGCATTGCTTTGAGGCGCCCTCAGTGAGCCCAAAGCTGAAACCGTCGATACCTGGAGATCTGGTACTGGCAAGTTGAATGCCTTATGGACCAAGTCCGACAATCCTTGAATCCACCAGCTCTCCCTCAGGGAGACTGCCCCAGACTCCTCTGTATCCGGATCCTCGATCCCTGAACCTACTTGGTCCTTGTCCAAGAGGTCGTCCAATTCCCCTGAGGAAAGGACCTCCTCCTCTGAGGGTCCGCGCTCGGGCGACGGAGATCTATTCCGCTTACTGCCCCGCATAGCTGCGGCTATCATTTTTCCCATGCTTTTCTGCATCTCTTTTAAAGAGGTGAGTAATACCTCCTCCGTGACCATCTTAGGGCTGGACTGACTCGCGTCAGCTCCAGCCCCAGATCCCGATGGCCCCAAGGCTCCCTGTGGGGAAAGCAGCGGCATAGCTTTGTCCGAGACCTCAGACTCTCTGGGGGAATCCCCACCTCTTGTACCCTCTGACTTGTTTTTTGATGCCATGGTACAATACCGAGGTACACCTGCTACTTATTGGTACCTGGGACTTATAAATAGTTAAATGCCCAAACACCTGTTTGGGGGATAAAAAATGCTTCCTCTCCCCTAGATGACACTTTTTTTTTTTTTCAAATCTAGGAAAGAAAAAACATTCTGTCCCCCTGAGTAGTATTGCAAGAAAAACTATGAGATGGAAAAGAAACAGCCTATTCCTAGGCTTGAAAACAGTTTTCTGAAGACTGCAATATTCTTTCTGGCCACTGTGTGTCCTCGGCGCCCCGTGCTTGCCGTTCTGGTCTTTCCTCCCCCGTTCCAAAGTATTGAATGAGCTATATGGAACAAACAAGGAAGGGCCACCCCTTCCTTAAGCCACTGACCCGCCCTTCCCCCCCAGCAATCTCAAAACAGGAAATGCCCCTCCCGACAGGGAGGGGGGGGGGGTTGGGGGGAAGGGAGCCTCTCTGCTCCAGCAAACTGCAGCCTGCAGCCTGCAACCACGAGGAGGTCAGCGTTTTGCCTGCTTTGCAGGCTCTGAGGAGGAAGACTGAATGGAGCATCGCCTGGAGGCTTGCAGGTAAGCACAGCTCTCTGACACACACATACACTTTATACACAGGCCCCACTCAATGCTTTTCCAACACTACAAGGGAGGTCACATCTTATGGGGAATAATACATATAGAGCCATCCTATCTTTATGATATGTGACTGGTTTGCCAGATGCAGTGCATAACTTTAGGCATGTCCCCTGTGACCCCCCAGAAAAAACCTGCTAAGAACCAAGTTCCGCAAGTTTTCCCCTCACTTACCTGCTCCATGCCGCAGGACTTTGCCAAGCAAGAGGCCCAATCTTCCCCCATCTCGGTGGGGATGTCTAGACCTTCAGGCCCTGGGTTCCTATGAAGGATCCACTGTCCTGGGCCCATATAGCACTCTGGCAACAGAAAACATTAGGCACCCAAAGGTTTCTAAGTTCTGGGCCCAGGGTCCAGCTCTCTAAAAAGAAAAGCATTATGGGCTATACCCCAAGGGTTTGGGGTCCGGTTACTGACCACTTTAGCGCTGAGGCTTTTTTGGACAGAACCGGTTAGCTCACCTAATCCCAAGGATGCGGAGGCAAGCTAAACCATGACTAACACCTAAGACACTGGCGTAAAAACTGAGGTACTCCTCCTATGGGAGGGGGTTATATAGGGAGGGGCATTTCCTGTTTGAGATTGCCAGTGTCTATCACCTGAAGGTACTCCATATAACCCATATAGTAATGAATGCCGCTCTGTGTCCCGTGATGTAACGATAAAGAAATTCTCCCGATACAGAGGCACAGGATCAATGAAATAGCTTTTCATTGATCCTTTGCCTCTGATGTCTTTGTACCAGAATTTTTTTTTAAACCATCTTCAATAAAAAGGTGTCAACAGAGTGCGGCCATCCAATCTTTTCTTCGATTTATTCCTATATGCAGAGCCTGCACCCATTTCAATTAGCAGGTGGGATGCATTATGAGATGTTTGCCTAGAGCGGTGTTCTTTTGTGGTTTGCAAAAAAAAAAAAAACGCACACATATACAGATGAAGTATCAGACTCCCCAGGGATACGAAACCTACTGTTAAAGCAGCAATATGACCCCTGTAAAAACTTGTGTTCTTACCTGCAGGTATGTCCCGCACAGCAAACAGGCCCACACGAGTGTCTCCATTTACCGTCCATTTCTGGGTGTCGCAGTTTGGCTGACAGCTGTGATTCATAAATCGACAATAGTTCCCTTTAGGCCCTGCATCAATTATTCGGTCCTGAAAAGAAAAATAGGTTTCTAGTTCCGTTTTCCACAATAAAAATTTTCAGAAACGAAACCACAACTTCTTGCTAGGAACGTTTACAATGGCAGGAATGGTACAGTTTAGGTACCATTAATGCTACATCTTTTTGCTGCTTGCAACTGCTCCACAGTTGGCTGATCGTTTTCTTGAGCAGAGCTCACAGATAAGTGCCTAGGCCTTCACAACTGAAAGACCAACCAGGGATTTCTGCATCTATTCTTACCACAATAAGTGATGGCTTCAGTTTCACACTGTGACAGTGTTACAAGTCACAAGTATACAAAAGTGTTGAAGGTGAAGGGCGGCAAGTTCATGGAAGGGTTCTGGATACCAGAAGAGCCAACTCAAGAGATAAAGATTTGCTGCCATAGAGAACATCTAAAAACATTGATTAAATTGTGGGGTGGAATCTACCACTCGTTTAGAATTTTTCCTAAAAATGCAATTCCTGGTATGCGAGTGCCTAGGAACTCCTGTGCCATGCTCTGGTGATTTTACGGCTGTGCTGCTCAGCGATGTCCTTTCTTCTGGAGTTCAGTTCCTCTTTAATAAGTTTACACTTACAAAAACAAATAGTGTTACGTGATCATTAGAAAGCGCATAAGCATATTGTAATAATCATACAATCAAATGAAAAAAAAAAAAAAAAAAAAAAAAAAGATAGCCGTGCAATTGAAAAAAAAATCCATAAAGTCCAGGAAATAAAGTGCATCAGTGCAAAAAAAGTTCATATAAATATTCAAGTGTTACAAAATCCAGTGCTCCAAAAGTGAATGAAGAGGGATTCTTTACACCCAGACAATGCACACCTCCACTCACTAACCACTTACCAGCTATTAGGACCCCAGGATGGAGGTCAGGCTGCACCTTATCTTTATGGGATGGATGGGTGCCACGATTCCAAGATGAATAAAACCGAGCAAACAGGATGATCCACAATCAACCGCTAGGACCCAAGTTGGAAGTATAATTGCATCTAAACTCAATATCCCAATGGGATGGATACCAAGAGCAATGGTTCCAAGAAGGATAGACCATGCTGTCAAAACGGTCCAGCAGTTCAAACAAGCAGGAGTAAACTTGCATAAAATACAGCCACACATGCAGCACTCTGGCGGGCAGGATGGCATCACTGCTGTAGCTCATCCCCATTTCATTTGAAATAACTTTATCATGGGCTAAAGGAGTACAATATACTCCTTTAGCACTTGATAACATTCTGTTGGACCAGTTTGACTGCATGGTCCATCTTGGAACCCTTGATCTTGGCATCCATCCCAAAGTTTATATATGAACTTTTTTGCACTGAACTTCATGGATATTATTTTATTACTTGTACACGTTTTAAAATCACATTTTTATTTATTTGATTGTATGATTATTACAGCGATCTTATGCACCAAGGATAGCTCAACACAACTTATTTTTATGTTTAATAAATTACATAGGTGGAGTACAGCCATCACAGATATATATATGGTCGTGTAAGCTTGTGACACATTTGTACAGTGACACTTTTGCCTGACTTGCTTAACCACTTAAGGACCGGACCAATATGCAGCTAAATGACCCAAGGGGTTTTTACAATTCGGCACTGCGTCGCTTTAACAGACAATTGCGCGGTCGTGCGACGTGGCTCCCAAACAAAATTGGCGTCCTTTTTTCCCCACAAATAGAGCTTTCTTTTGGTGGTATTTGATCACCTCTGCGGTTTTTATTTTTTGCGCTATAAACAAAAATAGAGCGACAATTTTGAAAAAAATTCAATATTTTTTACTTTTTGCTATAATAAATATCCCCCAAAAACATTTTTCCTCAGTTTAGGCCGATACGTATTCTTCTACCTATTTTTGGTATAAAAAAAAAATAAAAAAATCGCAATAAGCGTTTATCGGTTGGTTTGCGCAAAATTTATAGCGTTTACAATAGGGGATATTTTTATTGCATTTTTATTCATTATTTTTTTTTTACTACTAATGGCGGCGATCAGCGATTTTTTTCGTGACTGCGACATTATGGCGGACACTTTGGACAATTTTGACACATTTTTGGGACCACTGTCATTTTCACAGCAAAAAATGCATTTAAATTGCATTGTTTATTGTGAAAATGACAGTTGCAGTTTGGGAGTTAACCACAGGGGGCGCTGTAGGAGTTAGTGTTCACTTTGTGTGTGTTTACTACTGTAGGGGGGTGTGGCTGTAGGACTGACGTCATCGATCGAGTCTCCCTATAAAAAGGATCACTCGATCGATGCAGCCGCCACAGTGAAGCACGGGGAAGCCGTGTTTACATACGGCTCTCCCC
Organism: Rana temporaria; assembly: GCF_905171775.1. Lineage (NCBI taxonomy): Eukaryota > Metazoa > Chordata > Amphibia > Anura > Ranidae > Rana > Rana temporaria. The sequence goes on along the minus strand of NC_053489.1, from coordinate 618,787,149 downwards.
GTTCTACAGCTCCGGGGAGCGATCGCGACGGAGCGGCTATAAACGAATAGCTGCGCCGTCGTCCCGGATCGCTCCCCGAGGGGATCCGACCGCCGCATGTAGCGTCTAGGCAGGCACGTACAGGTACGTTGATGTGCCTGTCCGTGCCATTCTGCCGACGTATATCTACATGAGGCGGTCGGGAAGTGGTTAAAGTTTTTTTTTTTTTTTAAGTTTACACTTATTGCTTCTTTCACACTACTATCCTGGAAAGAAAAAAAAGTGCCTATTAGCCAGAATGAACCTGAGACATTAGACTCAAAAAAATTGCACCAAAACCACAACACTGGTGCGTTTTTTACCACATTTTCTATTTCAATAGGGACCTGCGTTTTTGTAAACAGCAAGGATGCTGCAAGCAGGGTTTTCAAAAAAGCACCACACCCACAGCGCAGTGGTGTGAAGAGTCCCATAGGATTTAAAGAGAATTCTTTTTAGCAAGGTAAAAAAAAAAAAAAAAAAAAAAAAAAAATGCATCAGTATGAAAGGACCTTAAACTGTTGCATCGTTAACTTGCAGTGTCACAATAGCACTGCATCGGACACTCCAACATATGGTACAGGAAGAATGTATATTTTCTAGCAGCTGCCAACATGCAAATACATTTTTTTAATTAAGGCAGGCTGAGTGAACTGAGCAGAGTTAAAGTAATACTGTATGAAGCCTACAAATACCTTATCGATGGTCAGCATATAAAAGTGCGTAATGTCATTCTCCTGTGCATGGCGAATCCTTGCCATACATTCCTCATCATCAATAAGCTCTCCAACGTACTCATTCACAAACTCTCCCTAGAATAAAAAATATTCCACGTAAACATCCTTTCTATACAGTAAACCAACTGGTTAAATATTTCAGAATGGGAACCACCAGGGAAAGTTAAACACATTCACTAATTTTTACACAAGACCATTTTTTGGCCTACCAGATTATGGCCAGTTAGGCGCCATGTCCTCTATACATAGCAGGGTTTTGTATACAGGGAACAGATGAATGGTTTGCATGGGCCAAGCTATAATATAAAAATTGGGTATTATGTTTGTTTTTAAATAAGTCTGATACGACTGGGGCGAGATCAGATGTCAAGCAACCCAATCCTAAGGACATGGGGAAAGACTTGGAGACCATTTTCCACTGTGAGAGCACATATAGAACTGAAGACTGGAAGCAATGTGTGCAAATGATAGCACACCCCCTCCTACCATACTACCCCACAGCCTATGATGGCTGCACAGAAGTCTATTCTTGGATGTGATTACATGCACATTTAGGCCGTATCAGTGCTATAAACAAGCAGTTCTGAATGCATAGTTGGTCTCAAGAACATAAAGTAACCTGCATGGCTCCATCATGAAATTAGAAATTATCTTTTTTGAAAAAGTGATGTTATGTAAATGGATTCTGCTATATACATTCAGTACTTTGGAAGGGCGTCAAGAAGAATTACAGGCTTTATATTTTTACATAGCTACAATCCAGCTTGAATCAAAGTAACTATATACAGTGCCTTGAAAAAGTATTCAAACCCCTTGAAATGTTCCACATTTTGTCATGTTACATTTACGTTTTTGGTGATATTTTATAGAGAGATTATGTGATAGACCAACACAAAGTGGCAGATAATTGTGAAGTGGAAGGAAAATTATAAATGGTTTTAAAAAGTTAACAAATATGTGAAATGTGTGGGCGTGCATTTGTATTCAGCCACCTTTACTCCGATTCCCCCAACTCTAAATCTAGTGGAACCAATTGCCTTTAGAAGTCACAGAATTAGTAAATAGAGTCCACCTGTGTGTAAGTTCATCTCGGTATAAATACAGAAGTTCTTGTGAAACCCTCAGGTTTGTTAGAGAACCTTGGTGAACAAACAGCATTATGAATGCCAATGAACACACCAGACAGGTCTGGGATAAAGTTGTTCAAAGCTTAGGATATATATATTTTTTTTAAATAACCCAACTCCGCTTTAAAACCTCTTTACATCTCACAGAGCACTGACTGACTGTACAATCCATCATCTAAAAACAACATGGCACAGCTGCAAACCTACCAAGACATGACTGTCCATCTAAACTGACAGACCGGGCAAGGAGAGCATTCAGAGAAGCAGCCAAGAGGCCCATGGTAATTCTGGAGAAACTGCAGAGATCCACAGCTCAGGTGGGAGAATCTGTCCACAGGACAACCATTAGTCGTGCACTCCACAAATCTGCCCTTTATGGAAGAGTAGCAAAAAGAAAACCATTTTTGAAAGAGAAGTCATAAAAAAATCCCGTTTGCAGTTTTCCATAAGCCATGCGGGGGACACAGCAAACATGTGGAAGAAGGTGCTCTGGTCAGATAAGTCCATAATTGAACTTTTTGGCCAAAAAGCAAAATGCCAGGTGTGGCGGGAAAACGAACATTGTACATCACCCCGAACACACCATCCCCACTGTGAAACATGGTGGTGACTGTATCATGTTGTGGTGATGCTTTTCTTCAGCAGGAACAGGGAAGCTGGTCAGAGTCAATGAGAAGATGGATGGAGCCAAATACAGGGCAATCTTAGAAGAAAACCTGTGAGTCTGCAAAAGACGAGACAGGGGCGGAGGTTCACCTTCCAGCAGGACAACGACCCTAAACATACAGCCAGAGCTACAATGGAATGGTTTAGATCAGGGATATGCAATTAGCGGACCTCCAGCTGTTGCAGAACTACAAGTCCCATGAGGCATAGCAAGACTGACAGCCACAAGCATGAAACCCACAGGCAGAGGCATGATGGGACTTGTAGTTTTGGAACAGCTGGAGGTCCGCTAATTGCATATCCCTGGTTTAGATTAAAGCATATTCATGTGTTAGAATGTCCCAATCAAAAGTTCAGACCCAAATCCAATTGAGAATCTGTTGTAAGACTTGAAAATTGCTGTTCACAGATGCTCTCCAGCCAATTTGACAGAGCTTGAGCTATTTTGCAAAGAAAAATGGGCAAAAATTTCACTTTCTAGATGTGCGAAGCCATCCCCAAAAAGACTGATTCTACCAAGTATTGGCTCAGGGGGGCTGAATACATATGCACGCCACACTTTTCAGACATTTGCAAAAAAAAAAAACCCAACATGAAAAACATTTATAATTTTCCTTCCACTTCACAATTCTATGCCACTTAGTGTTGGTCCATCACAAAAAATAGTGTGATGCGGAGCATGGACTACAGCAGAGGAGGGGGGACAAGGAGCCGGAGGGGGGACACGAACCTGGAGGAGGATACAGGAACAGTCAGCGGTGATCGGTGCGGCTTTGGGGGGAGTTACAAGCACCAATCACCACTGTACAACTTTAACTAAAGCAGCTGAAAAGGGGGCAGATCAATGCTTGCAACTCCCCTGTCGCACCGATCCCCCTTACTGCCCAGGTATCGGGTGAAGCATCGGTGCATCCACCCCCCCCCCCCCCCCCCCCGAGTACAAGTACCCAGGGGAAATGCTCGGTATCTGTACCGATACTAGTATCAGTACATCCCTACATAAATTCCCAATAACTTGAACATTACATTTTTGGTTGTAATATGACAAAATGTAGAAAATTTCAAGGGGAATGAATACGTTTTTTGTATACCACTATGGCTGAGGCCCCTGAAAGCTGAAAATCACCGATAAAGGCGCTACTAAAGTGATCTCCACTTGTGTCCGGGTCCCGTTCAGAGTGGACAGCCTGATGCATTGTGAACACCTGAGGTCGGCTGCTTGACACCAACACCATTCAAAGAATGCCTAGCATTTTCAAAATCAATGCAAAGCATTCTCCTATTGGATGAGGTGGAGCTCCCATCATAAAGGGAGCAACTCTGACACGCGTAAGCAAAGCTCCAATTCTCTACCAAGAAGGCCACCTCCACAGACAGTGTGGAAAAAGGCATGGTCAGCAATAGAGAATACCACCTGCAGGGAGACTTTAGGCAATACTGGCGACTAGTTATTTGCCCTCTGCTTCCAGTTTAGATCCTCCAACATGAAATATCCCATGCAAAGTTGTAGAAGTATATGGGCAATAGGTTATAGAGGTTAAATAAAGAGAACTTTCGTCAGGGGAAAAAAAAAAAAAAATTCCCAAAACAACTTTTCACTACTATATATTCTATTTGCTGCTCACCTTCTTTATTTTTCGAGTTGCTATCAGCCCCCATCCTTTGCCCTCAGCCTTGATGATCTTGGTCTCAGGATACTGGCGCTTGGTAAAACACTGATTCTGACACCTCGTCCCAGCAGGACACACTTGAGGGTGGCACTCATACATCAGCATCCGGTTTAGACATTCAGAGTCTAATCCACAGGGTTTATCGCTGGATGGCTTACAATTGCACTTAGGAATTTCAGCGATATCGGCAGTGTAAACTTGAACTTTGCCGTATGGCTTATTCACCTAAAAACAGATGGAATACAAAAATTAGCGATACAATAATTAAGGGGCAAAAACGTCCTTTCATTTCTTTAACCACTTCAGCTCCAGAAGGGTTTTTCCTCATTAATGACCAGGCCATTTTTTGCCATTTGGCACTGCGCTATTTTAACCACTTCAATACCGGACACCCCTTCCTGCTCAGGCCAAATTTTCAGCTTTCATCTCTGTCGCACTTTGAATCCCAATAAGTGTATATTGATTGGCTTGTGTCTACAGATATATACTGCCATTTTTATACTAGTAATGGCAGTGATCAACCACTTATGGGCAAACACTGACACGTTGTGGAAACTGGCTAACTGCCACTGACACCAATACAGTGTTCAGGGCTAACAAACACTGTAAACTGGCTGAGAAAGGTTAACATCTGGGAAAATCTAGGCGTTAAATATGTGCCAATTTTTTCTTGGCAATGTGTCAGTTTTTATTCCTGGCTTTGTGGGGGAAACAAAAACTGGCACATTGCCGCCGTCAGTAGAGAGAATTGTGTGTACATGCACAAAGCTCTCCCCTGTCACTCCCTCCATCGATCTTCAGGTTCCTGCCATGAATCATTGGCTGGTGATCGGCATGTGCTGAAAAGGCAGTGACAGCACAGCTGGGTGCGTGTGCGCCCCCTGCCTAGAAATGCAGAATCACATGTTTATATATGCGCACGTGCGATTCTGAGCAGCTGGCCCGCACTGAAGTAGTAAAACTACAGTGCACGGTGCGCAAGTGGTTAAAGATGTAGGCACACTATGATCTGTTCAGTACTTATGGGGTAAAGGAACATCAAGTATATTACAATCAGTAAACTATGCACCAATTTGTTAAAATGTATACCTTTATGTGTTTATACGGTGGTGGCTTTTTCTCATTTTCCTGAGTCTCTTTTGCTTTCCGCTGTGAATTTATTTCACAGAAACGATCTTCTGCTTCTTGCAAAGCTGTTCGGTAGCAAGAAACAATAAAGAAGACTGAATGAAAGATTGATTGGGATCGAAAACGGTTTTCTATAAAAACATTATCATATCACATTGCATTGATATGATCAGAAACGTTTTAGGGATCGCAAAGCAATGACACAAGTTTGGTGTCCTAAACAGTACCCAGCGCCACACAAGATAAAGCAATTCTGATCCAATGCTTAAAGTGGTTGTAAAAAAAGTCAACATTAAAATATCCTGTAATCCAAGGTGTTACAGGATTATCTCATGTGCAGTGTGTGCCTTTGTGTAAAATGATTGCGATAACTAATTTAGAGCGCCATTGGGCGCTCACGTGACCCGCCGGAACATTGCAGAGGCAGGAGCTGAGATTCCCCAACGTCAGCCGGAAGGTGAGGAGCAGGAGATCACGTGAGCACCCAGCGGCACCATAAGGTATTTATCGCTTTACACAAAAGACACACGCTGCACAGGATATAATCCTGTAACACAGCGAATTATAGGATTTCTTAAGGTTCATACTACATACACTTGCGCTGACAGGCAGGGGGAGAAAAGAGAGCAGCGGATGACGGAGACATGTAAACGGACCACAGTAATCAGTGCTCAGCTGCCATGATTACAATGGTCAACAGAAACAGGGGGACACAGTAACTGGAATGATCAACCAGGTTTTAGAGCATAGCAAGGGGTAAATGACACAGCACAAGCACTGTGAAACATGCTTTAATAGATCACTTTAAACGTGGTTACTGTACCAACATACCATTTTTAAAGACCTTGCCAATGCTTTTTACACCATGGTGTTTGCTCCCTCGATCACCCTCCATGTAAGGGAAAACTCGAGCATGATGGGTCCAGTAATAGTCTTTGGAACCGAAAAAGAAAACTGGGAACTCTCCAATCTCGTGCTTCATGTTCTGAATATTCGGAGGAATGTTTTTGGGGTGACACACTTCTGCAGGCCACCATCTGTTTTACAAACATAAAGCAATTTAAAATGTACTTGATAAAGAAAAGAAATGCGTTTACTCAGCAATCAACAGTCCTCATAAAATAAAGATCTGAAGGATCTTAGAATCAAGGAGGCAAGTTCAAAAAGTAGTAAAATTAAATAACGATGGCAAGCATACCTGTAATTGCCCAGTTTCACCCAAATGATGTCTTGGTATTGTGGTTTTTTCCCTGTTCTGCAGTCATTGCAAAACCAGGTTCCCTCTGGCATCTCAATATTCAAGCATTCAGGGTGGAAAGCGGAGGGACAAGACTCACAGCACAAGAGACTTCCACCTGCAGATACAACAAAAATAAAAATGACTCACAATTGTCACTTCACTTGCAAAAATAAATTAGTTGCTGTGCTTATAACCACTGACTGGAACTGCATATTATTCAGGGATACCAAGCTGTGTTAATACAAAACTGGATCATTTTAAAGATGTTGTAAAAGCTTAAAGTGTCACTAAACCCACACCATTAAACAAAAACAAAAAAAAAAATGGTGCATTACATGCAGTTCATTACTCGGTCACTGCAAGAATGGCCATAGAATGGGAATGGCCATAGAAGGATCAAAAAATTCATCTGATTCTTGCTGAACCAGCCATTTCTCAATCCATCTAAAGCCAGATTAAAAGGGTGACATCACTGCTAACTCTAAGCTCCAGACATCAGATTTTGGTGCCATTTGCGATGGTGCAAAGACGGGTTGGGAATCGCTAGAGGTGTTCAGTATCTGTGGGTAAGGGGGTAAAGTGAGCCAGGCAACTAACATAAGCAATGGTGGCCCCCCAGTTATTTTACAGTCTAACCAGTTTCTAAATTATGAAGCAGATTCCTCAATATACTTGAAATGCTAAAAAATTAAAAAATTACCAATACAAATATGGAAGCTGCCATTGCCAACTTTAAAGCGGAGGTTCACCCTAAAAAAATGATCTACCATCCCATCCAGCATACTTGCATCAGATACAGTATGCTTTTTTTTTTTTTTTCGCTGTACTTACTGTTCAATCGTTGGATTTTCTTTTCTTCGCGGGGGAATAGGCGTTCCTATGAAGGGGCGTAGATGATTGACGTGCAGCTACAGCGCGTCACGCTTTCCGAAAATAGCCCGACTAGGACTCGGCTCTTCACGGCGCCTGCGCACAGACTAGGAGCTGACTGCGCATGCGCCGTATACAGCCGAGTCCTATGTCTGCTTTTTCCGGAAAGCGTGACGCGCTGTAGCCGCACGTCAATCATCTACGCCCCTTCATAGAAGCGCCTATCCCCCGCGGGAAGAAGAAAATTAACAATTAAACGGTAAGTACAGCGAGAAAAAAAAAACAAAGCATACTGTAGCTGATGCAAGTATGCTGGATGGGATGGTAGATAATTTTTTTTAGGGTGAACCTCCGCTTTAAGGCTTCATGCTCTTCTAAACGCTTTTCTTCTAGGAGAAAAGAAGCTGAAAATACACTCCTACATTTTTCAAAACGTGTTTAGACGAGTCACACACTTGAGCATTTATTTCATTGGCCAGAAAATGAATTATGGCTGTTCAAAAAAAAAAAGTCTCCAGCGCAAAATTCTAATCGACACAAAATCAAAAAGAAAAAAAAGGGAACTCACCTTTGGAGCATATAAAACACCAGCTCACATTGACATGGCTATGATGGCTGTTGCCCCTCTTGGCAGCAAAGTGTGCAGTACAGATGATGCTGAAAGGTGTCAGCACTGTGCATCCTGCTGCGATACAGGACTCCCCACTGTGGTAAGCAACTGGGCAGCGGACGCAACGCATCAATTTATCTGTTGGACGTAAACAACTGCTTAGAATTAATTATCAACAGCCAAAAGCACAACACTGAAAAAACAGACACCATGCAAAGACAGACGGCCGCTAAAAAAATTCTGGCCTCATTTTATCCAGAGCTATTTTTAAACTGCTGCAGCCAGTGCTGGTAAACATGCACTGGGGAAGTTTCTTTAAAGCAACAGCATTTTGATCAATTGCATTAGTGCAGATTATTTTTGTGCGATTTTTTTTTTTTTTACACACTCAAAGCCAGTAGGTATTTGAATTTTTGAATATTGATGATTAGAGCCATAAGTAACCCTTTCGCTGCTAGGTCCGTACATCATACAGGCCTGACAGCCAGGTGCTTTCACACACAATCCGATGGCTACAGCCACTGGGATTGTGTGCAATACTGACAAGCAGACTCCCTCATGTAAGGTGGAAGCATTCAGGCAGCTGCAATGCCACCAAATTGCTTCCACACCCATCATCCATATACTGAAAAAGAAAGGACAATTAAACAGTGTGCGTTTAGTTATGTAGTGTATGGTGCTGCGCCGTTACAGGCAAGTAGAGTAAACTTGAAACCTATAAATGACGCACATAACTACACAAATTGATAAGCAAATGCATTGACAAGCAAAATGCTGAGCAAAGTGCTATGGCAATGAACTACCAAAGAATCATAAACATACCATCTGGTTGGGCAACAAACCAATTACCAGGAGGCAGAGGAGCAGTGCAGACAGGGGGGTTAGCAAGACAGGGACGCAGTCTACCCGTTACCTGCTGGCAATTGACAGGTAGCCAAGCCCCGACCTAGTGCGATTTCTGTCTGCTCTGTCATTCTCTGCATGTGTCACATCTGACAGTCTATATGGACACCAGACAATTCTAGCACAGTTAACTCGCTGGAATAGTCAGTCTCAGTCACCGGAACCTCTGCGCACAATGATATACAATACCCTGCTGCCTAGCATGGATTGTTAGTAAAGGAAACAGCAAGTGATCAAAAATCCCTGGAATTCACAAACACAGCTTGCAATACAATTTGTCATAAAAAATAAACGTAACAGATAAGCTTTTACAGGTTAATACACACTGAATGGATCAATTTTGTGTAGACCTCCTTAGTGAAAGAAGTGTAGCTCACTTTTTATTACTCTGGCACTGTTGGACTTCGACCCAACGCAGCTTGCGCAATGGTGAAGAGAGCAGCGGAAGCCTTTGTTGTCGAACACAGCCGAAGGGTACTTCCTCAGACAAGACTCGTGGTAGAACTTGCCACAATTTATTGCGCTGCACCGTTTGGCTTCAGAATCCTTCTGCTTGCAGATAAAGCACGTGTGAATACCTTTACAGGGACAGAAACACAATGTGAGGAAGGAAGCAGGCATAGATCGAAAAAAATAAAACAAGCACAGGGTAATGCTGACCCAAACCCAATTCATCATTACATGAAGAATACACAGGGATGCTGTCAGCTAGGATGTACAGGACCCCATGATTTCTGATAAGAACAGCGAACCAAACCCAACATGTGGCTCCAGTGGCATGAACAATCTTTATTCATGCAACCAGAATACCTGCAAGAGCGAGCCCTTAATTGTGGTTTTCATTTTTAAAAACTTTTTTTTTTTTTTTGAACAGCCCTGTGGAGGTTAGTGAAATATCTGGGGTCTAAAACAGACACCCAATGTCTTACACTTTTGAGACAGAGAAAGATTGTGGACACAGATTCCTCAATTCTGTCTCTGCAGCACAGGCCCTCTATAGAGAAGTTCTCTGTTCGTTCATAAACTGAAGCATTTGTAAACACAGGGAGGGACACAGGGATTGGTTCCAGTAACTGAGCCCACTCCTGCAGCTCTGGGTCCCCCTGTTGCGTTTATAGGACCTAGACCCATAGGCCAGGTGCTACCTCATCAGTGGCCCTGAGAAAACAGCTTTTAAACCTGCCAGCGTGTACAGCCAACGAGTTGGGATTTTCCAAATGTCCGGCTCCCGTTGAAGGGGCATGACTGGAAAAAGGTCTGCTGATCTACACTCTTAGACAATGGTCAAGAGCACCGACTGGTGTGTTCTGGCAGGGGGCATCCCCCTGTCAGAATACAATGATTAAGCGGGGGAGATCACTGTACTAACATCAGATTGTTCGTACAGGATTCGCCTCTTGAGCGTTTCACTTTTTTTCGTTCGGCGATGACCACCGGGGCACCCACAATCGCTTGTGACAGAGCGAAAATCTGTCAAGGGAGTGAAGAGATTGTGTGTTTCTACTAAGTAGGAACAACGATCTCCTCCTCTTGTCAGCCACATTTCCCCTCACAGCTAGAACCTCCCTAGGGAACATATTTAGCCCCTTCCTTGTCCGTGACATTTATACAGTAACCAGTGGCCATTTTTAGCTCTGATCCCTGTATAAAGGTCACTGGTCCCAAAAGAAGTGTCCAATCTGTCCGTCGCAATCCCACATGAAGAAAATCGCAGATCGCTGCCATTAATAATAATAATAAAAAAAAACATAATTTTGCTTGGGTACATCGCACGACCGCACAATTGTCAGTTAAAGCGACGCCGTGCTGCATCGCAAAATGACCTGGTCAGGAAGAGTGTAAATCCTTTCAAGGCTGAAGTGGTTAAGCATAGTACACACAATGAAATTATAAGACGAATGATCGTCAATGTTTTTTTTTTGCATGCTAGTCTTCAGTCAAAAATGAAGAGGTTATTAAAGTACGAAGGAATAATAATTTGGAAGTGATGTAATGCAATTGTATTTTCAGATGTAAACTGTACCGATTATACGATTTTTGTTTATTAAGAGAACATTTTTCCGGTTTGTCCCTTCAAAAAATTTCAGTTGAAACCTTAATTGTACGATATTCTGATCGTGTGTATGGGACTTCAGGTTTCTCGCATAGATACTTTGGTTTTGTCCATATTCCGTTTAAAATGGTTAAAGAGGCCTGCTCACCTGATTTACACTCTACACACAGAAATTGTCCGCTTGGCCTTTCAGAGAGGCCGGTACACGATAAATGGAAAGAAGAGAAGCATAGGCCTTCACACAGCAGGAGGTCCCCCGTTTTCTCACACGCCTAAGAAACACAATAGTAGATTAATGAATATCAGAATTAATGCAAGATATCAGTTTTACCATTCATACAGCTCCTCACATCGGTCAACTGGGCTACCCTCATACTAGGTTCGCTGCAAGCAACACCTCAAAGTAACCACACCACAGTTTCAAAACCAGATCAAAATGTGGGTGCCCCCATTGTTTTGCATCAATCAGAATATCAACATTCAAAATTCACCCCCCCCCCCAAAAAAAATATATAAAATATCTCATTGTCACTTGCTTTTTTAGCATGTTTTTTTACTGCAGCTGGTGTATTTATAATTATTTATTTTTATATTTCCTTTGGTGCCAAGTATTCATTTTCTCATGTACTTTCAAACATGTCTGTCTTTGTTCATCTCCATTACATGGGGGTAACACGTTTAGTAGACTACACACAAATGAGATATCTGTTTCTAATTAAATCGAGGACACCATTACTGACAAGATTAACATGCATTTTCAGTATTAAGATAAGAGGCCTCCCAGGCTGAGGCCTACACTTCTGATTAAGGAAGATGGGCACTCTTGCCTCCTGACATCATTGATTAGGGTGTCCAGAGTAGCTCCGATGAGATGCTATCCCTTCAGTATGTGAATCAGGCACCTTTTACATGCTGCTTCTGCAGTCAAGCACTTGAACCACAGAGTTCTTATGTTGATAAACAGGAGACTCACCAGAGAAAGGAGTATAAAGACATCAAACCACCCAAGCACACAGAAGCTCGAGACTGCAGGCTTGAGCTCCAGATTCTCCACGATCAGACTGAATAGAAACTGCATACCTTCCTAAAGGCCTTACAGAATTAGCTAAAGTTTGGCAGACTAAAGTCACTGCCAATGCAGTGACGTCCCAGAGAACAAGATTTCAGAAAACTGCCTTCAAACCTTTGTCAGTGAAGTCCTTTGACACAGGTACATCTAACACAGGGATGGTAATAGCATTAAGGTGGCTGGAACCTGCCATATCCACTGCAGGGGCAGCCCAGCTTTTTAACAAAGTTGTTTATTATTATTATTAACCACTTCCAGACCTGCGCACGACGATGTACGTCCTATTTTTAAAGATTGATATCTCGGTAACGGCAGCAGCTGCTGCCACAACCGAGGTATCGATCTTTAGTGTGCGCGGTCCGGTACACGATAACGGCGGTCTCCGCGGCGGATTCGCCGTTATCGGTGGCGGGAGAAGGGCCCCCCCCCCCTCCCTCCGCCGCTTACCGGAGCCGTTGGTAGCGGCGGAGGCGATCGGGACCGTTCGGCTGGTGACTGGGGACGAGACTGAAGGAAAAAAAAAATCTCCTTCGCCCGTCCCCATAGCTCTGCTGGGCGGAAGTGACGTCAAAACATCAGTCCCGCCCAACCTCTTAAAGAGACAATTTTTTTTTTTGCATTTTAGTCTAAATATGAGATCTGAGGTCTTTTTGACCCCAGATCTCATATTTAAGAGGACCTGTCATGCTTTTTTCTATTACAAGGGATGTTTACATTCCTTACAATAGGAATAAAAGTGATCAATTTTTTTATTTAATTTTTTTCAGTGTAAAAAGTAATAAAATAAATAAAAATAAATAAGAAAACCCCCAAAAAAAATTTTTAAAGCGCCCCGTCCCGACGAGCTCGCACGCAGAAGCGAATGCATACGCGAGTAGCGCCCGCATATGAAAACGGTGTTCAAATCACACAAGTGAGGTATCGCCGCGATCGTTAGAGCGAGAGCAATAATTCGAGCCCTAGGCCTACTCTGTAGCTCAAAAAATGCAATCTCTAGAATTTTTTTAACATCGCCTATCGAGATTTTTAAGGGTAAAAGTTTGACGCCATGCCACGAGCGAGCGCAATTTTTAAGCGTGACATGTTGGGCATCATTTTACTCGGCGTAACATAATCTTTCACAATATATATATAAAAAAAAAAGGGGGGGCCAAATTTATTGTCTTATTTTTTAATTCAAAAAAGTGAATTGTTTCCAAAAAAAGTGCGCTTGTAAGACCGCTGCGCAAATACGGTGTGACAAAAAGTATTGGAATGACCACTATTTTATTCTCTATATATAATGTTTGGGGGTTTTAAGTAATTTTCTAGCAGAAAAAACTGTTTTAGTCTTGCAAACACCAAATCTGAAAAACACCTAAGGTCTGGAAGTGGTTAAAGATCATTCTGGTATTGGGAAGAATGAACTGGATAGGGTTTGGTAAAGATTTGTGGCTGGGAGTGAACATTCTGTCTGGAGTAATCCAAAAATTGTCAGTCACACATTTTCTGTTCCTGAACAGGAAAGTTTTTTTTAAAAAAGATTTTGTAGGTCCCTTTGTAAACAAAGGGGCATGGCGAGACAGAATCAAGCTGTGCGATGCCAAGGCTTCTGCAGATGGCAGTGAGCTTTTCCACATTAGTAAGCATGTTGTGCGAAGCTCCTTCCATTTCGTACCAATCAGGGGGAAATTTTCCACAGATTCCTTTAATACTTCCTGTATATCCTCTTTATTTCAATCTATGCATGCCTAATCCAGGGCAGGCATACCGGGATCAGACTCAGGCAGATAAATGGGAAAGGAAATAGACAGTTGTTGAGCCCTGGACAGGACAAACAGTATCCGCAATCATCAACTCTAACAGGTAAGAACCCAGGCACCAACGCCATTAGTAGTTGATCCAGGGTTCACCCGATCACCCCCGAGGGATCAGGAAGGAATTTTTCCCCCCCGTCGCTGCAGATTGGCATTGCGCGGCTAGGGATTTTTTCACCTGTGCAGGCCGGCTTACGGAACCCAAAAGGGACCGACATCTCTGATGTCTCCGGCGAATCCTCCATTTTCTGAGTATCCCGCACCGCAGTGATAAGCGCTGACCCTGATGCAGAGTCATCCTCACTGTCGGTGTGGACTAGGTCTGCATCCTCTGACACCTCGGGAACCAGGGCCAGGAGCAGTAGCTGGGCCCGATTCCATGTCAGAGGCATCCCCAGAAGAAGGCGCTTTTTTTACCCCCCCTCTGGCCACGCGCCGCTTCAATCTTGGCAACAAACGCCTCTAGGACTGCCGTCATCGCATCCACAAAGGCCGCAGGTACAGGGGCACTAGGGGGTTAACTCTGGCATGTCTGGGGGAGAAGCATTCCGGTTCGGACGCCATGCTGACCCACCCTTTTGCCACCCTTGGAATGCAAGGCAAGACCCACAGGCCACCCTCCCGGCCGCAGCAGAGAACAGAGGAATCACCACTGGACCAGGCCTGTACTGCTGCTGTCCGCCCAAGAGCGCTGCTCCATGCTGTGCCGTCCTTCAGGAAGTGTGCTGGAGCCGCTCGCCCAAATCCAAAATGGCCACCGACATGCAAAGAGAGCTTGTGGGCTACAAGAAAATGGCAGCCGTTCTCCAATAAAGACGTTGCCAAAATGGCGGCCGCGGTTGCAGTAAAAAACACATACAGCATCGAAACCCGGACAGGCCCCCCCCCCCCCACAAAACAGCACCCCCCAAGCAGACACAGCCCCCTAGCCACTGAATGGAACCCACAGGCGGACCCCCCACCTCACAGCCAACTCCGCCACCCAGAACGTGGGGAAAGGAGGGAGAGGAAGGGAGAGAGGAAAGCAGGGCGGACCCCCAATCGACCCCCCCAAGATTGCACCAGCTGCACCACCCTGCCAAAGCAAGGGGACTGCTACTCACCCATCCTGCGACCAACGGCTGGAGGCATCCCGGACAGAACCAACGTCCGCAGTTACGGCATGGCTGTCGGCCCGGCACACTGACACGGACATAGAGCCCGGTCATATGCGTGCCCTGGAGCGTATAGCTCACCGGCCACCCCTGGGCCCAGAGGAGCCATGTCATTCTCCTTGCTAGGCAGAAAAAAAAAACGGAGGCTGCAGAGAGTGAGGGATGTACCTGGGAGGTACTACTGTGTGGAGTGTTTGACACTTAACATGCTGTTTTTCTGCCTAGTCAATATCCTAGAAAGGAGGATAATACCCAAGGTCAATATGCTGCTGTGTCCGTCCATGAACGGAAGAGAAAACGATTTTATTTTATTTTAAGCTCTCTGAAAGAGAAGAGGTTCATCCTATAACCAGAAAATACAAGCCTATAAAACCCAGGATACAGGAGCAATTTGCCAGTGTTCTGTACTATTAAAGGGGGGGGGTCCAAACTATGGCCCTCCAGTTATTCAGAAACGACAATTCCCATCATGCCTAGTCATGTCTGTGAATGTCAGTTTTACAATGCCTTATGGTACGTGAAGTTCCGCAACACCTGGAGGGCTATAGTTTGGAGATCCCTGGATTAAAAAAGAAGTTCACCTTAAGCAACATGTTACACCCGTTTTTAGCGTGGAACATGCAACATATTTCCACTGCTGTAGCCCTTTCTCCCTGTGACAGCACAATGGGGAGAAGTCCCCTGTACTAGCTGTCACTTTTTTTTTTTTTCAAAAAGTGTGGCCATGCAGGGCTCTGCCCACATCATTCATTCATGAATGAACTACAAGTCCCAACACCCTTGGCCGTGGTCGGCTTGTAGTTCTCAAACTACCATGGCGCTGCTAAGCACTTCAGTAGCTTGTCTTCCTATTAGTGTGAAACTGCCTGGCCGTATGAATTACAGGCAGACGGCTCACACTGACAGTCTGCAGGAGACCTGCATGGCATCAGCAATTTGCTGAACGCTGATGCAATTCTTTCCAGGCTCCTGAAACAAAAATATTTAAATGCACATTTTTTTTCACCTGCAAAAAAGGTGCATTATTTAGAAAAAGGGAACTTCTCCTTTAAGATATCAAAATGTTAGCGGCTTGAAGTACCACTACAATTTTGCTTAGAACAGGAGTTGCAGGATCCTGATAAGTTTCTAAGACCAAGTTACAAAGTAGTAATAAGCAATGATAGCATCTTATTATAAACACAGAAAGCCCAGTTTAAATAATGCATGCGTTATTGCAGCAGAGAACAATTTTACTACATGAAATGCCTGACAAAAGGCAAGAAGATTGTAATTTTACTCTTTGTGTCCAAGCGGTTCATAGCATGGTGCTTCCTTGTACGTCGGCTCTAAGCAATCAATGATGCGTGTTGTAGGATAGTGCAAAGTTACCTGACAGACAATCTCCCTCTTTGAACTTCCCTTTTCAGACTTTTTGGACATGACCGACTCATCTGCACTCTCTGATGGGGATTCAGACCTCTCGTCAGACACCTACAATGAGAGTGTGTTCTTTAATAACAATATGATAGGTTGGCTGGCTCCTCATTATTACACAGCTTGTATACACTTTGTACCTCATTATCTGCCAGAGACAAGGGAGACAGGCTCTTCCGGGCACCACGGGAGACTGAGCCCAAATCTGAATTGCGATTCCTCTTCTTCAACGGTTTACAAGCATCGGATAGGTTGCTAGCTGCTGCAAAATAAACACGGTTACATTTCTAGCCTCGGATATTTATTAAAACATGGTCATCGACCTAAAATAACCGCCAAAGCAGTTCCCCAATATGGAAGAGGCATTTCCTTTCTGATGGACCAGATCTACTCTCCACGTTAAGAGTTGCAACCTCTACCAGAGTATATAGCAGGGAAGCACAATACCTAATCTATGTCGGGCAATTACTTTGAAATTTTTTGGATAATACTGGGGTTGATTTACTAAAACTGGAGAGTGCAAAATCTGGTGCAGCTCAGCATAGAAACCAATCAGCCTCCAGTGTTTTTTTTTTTTAGTCAACGTTTAACTGAACAAGTTGAAGTTAAAAGCCGATTGGCTACCATGCACAGCTAAACCAGACTTTGCGCTATCTTTTTTTTTTTTTTTAAGCTAAAATACGCTGGTAAAAGCTTAGTGTAGCAGCATTTGGTGAGTGTTTTTTTTTATATAAAAAAGGAAAACAGCTCAGCAGTAGTTCTGCTGGACAAAGCTCCAAGAAACAAAGCATTTTTCTTTCTGCTTCTAAACACTGAAGCCCAAAAATAAACTGTGTGTCCATTGCGCACTACTTTAGGCTTAAAAAAAAAAAAAAAAAAAAAAAAAAAAAGCTAATAGCTTAAAGGAGTTTAAAAAAAAATGCTGGTGTGCATGAAGCTTTAGTAAATCAATTCCAAAGTGTTGCTTTAAAAACCAGAGCAAAGAGCACAGATGATCTGCAAAGCGTAAAAACATACAGCTTAAAAATTATATTCCTAATGATTGCTACAGTTTAGAGAACTTCTCTCTGCTTTTTTAAAAATAAATTGAATTATATGCATACAAGATGATTTTGTTTTGGATAATAGGAAGTATTACAACTTCTGTAGTTTTACTGCTGTGATCAGAAAATCCTTTCAGACCAAACGAATGTTAAAATTCAGTCAGGTTTCTACCGCAATCTGGGTCACAGTTGGAGATTTGCTCACTTCCCATCCAGATGGTTGACAAAATGCCTAACCCACCATTTAAAAACAGACTGAATACACATACACTGATTTTAGAGGTCACATTACCCCAAAAGACACTTTTCCATACATAAGAATGTGTATGGTAGCAGGTCAAAATAAACAAATTATATATATATATATATATATATATATATATATATATATATATAAATAATATATCTTTGGAATGAAAACGTATTAAATATACAAAATAAAAATAAAAAAAATGTTTTCTTTCCAAAGCAATAAGGCCACATGCCATCTCCCCCATCTCCCCCCCCAGTCAGAAAGCAGCTGTGGGAGGAGCAATTAAAGGAGCGCTGACAACTGATGGGCAAAAGGTAGCCAGTGGGCGACGTTGCAACTTCAGGAATTCACAGCCACTCAAGCACAACCTTACACAGGAGAGCTGTAGCTGCTGTATCATGTGACTGCTCCATGGAGCAGATAATTAAAACGTATTCAAGCACTTTTTCACGCAGGCTATGCAGTATTGTTGGGGGGGTCTTTTAATAATGCCTCTAATTTCCAGGGAAGAGAAACGCAGGCTCTTTGACAGACACCAAACTTCACTGGTAAAGGTCAGGAAAGAAGCACCCCCAACCCCCTATTGAACATTAATCCCTCACTAAATAGTGGGGTGCCCCCCCCCCCATTAAACACCCAAAGACCAAATCCTACCCTCTACACATAAGGCCAGCCAAAAATTCAGATAAAACAAGTAATGGAATCCCACTTTAGCTTGGCACGCTCTATATACAGATCATAGCATGATATTACCTGGCTGGGCCTTTAGAGGGGCACGTTCTCTGCCTCTACATGATTTTGAAGACTTCTCAGTACTGCTTTCCACTTGCTTAAGAGAGGAAAAAGGGGAAAAAAATTAAATAAATGACGCAGAAGATGCTAGTGATCACCAAGTGTATGCAAAAACAAAAATGCTGGAAATTAACAACAAAAAAAAAAAAGCGTTGCTGGTATTTATATTTGTGTGCCGTACTCTCGTATTCAACGAAAGCTCGATATTAAAAAATATAGAATATGAATAATTTAGACAAAAATTGCCTTCCAGACTTGTACAAAAACAAATCCTTGGCTGCCATCTAGTGGAAGACTTGCAAAGCCGAACAACACTTCCAAAAGCAACGCATGCCATCTAAAGCAGGAAGTGATATGACGTTGCACGTCTGCAGAGTAATTTGGATTGATGAACGTGGGGAAAGTAAAAAGGAGGGGGGGAGGGGGACTAAAATGAGATGCCCTTAAACCGAATCATGGCAATTTTGTTGTCCCTAATGAACCAGTTAAGCGCTGTATAGGCTTTAGAACAGTAACAAGGAAGGCACCTCATTAGAAATGTAGAGGTTTTATTCGGCTTTAATATTCTAACCTCACTAAACACAGAAGGAATGTGTGTGAGGCAGTAGATATAGCAGGCAGATTTGCAGAGATTCTCTTATGCATGGTAGAATAGCTGCAATGCTGATCACATGTATGTGAGATGACGTATCGTTGCTGCACTTCCTTCATCACACTGGACAAAAATGATGCATTTATTTTCCAGAGTGTATCTATTCATAGCTCCATTAAATGGTTGTGACACAAGGAGCCCATAAACCAACTGCTTTGTTCAATACTCACCATATAGCTTTAACGTTTTAATACAAATAATCTTGATGCGAATTAGGAAAGCTCTTGCATGATGCCATTGAATCTCAATTCAGGGTGCGTTTTGAAATATTGGTCAATGGAATGCAAAACCTGTTCTTTCCAGGAATTAAGGGGGGGGGGGGGGGGGGGGGTCGTTGGTCTGGGGGTTGTTTCAAAGTCCAATTATTAAATACATGCGGCCAGATACAGAGCAGCTCCTGCACTACTGCCACAAAGAATAAAAGGTTTGAATCAGTTAGGGCAGTTCTGTGTTGCTCATAGAAAACAGACTATATATGCAATTGGTTTGCAATGCAGACCTGCAGGGAAAAATGTTGGTTCCTTTGGTCGACACAAATCATAGACCAAATATGATAGAGAGGAAAAAAAATATATATATATTTTTAGTTCACATGGATGAATGCCCAACCTTGGCGCAATGCTGCTCGTGAGAGGCTGAAATATATGTTATGCATCGGCTGTTTAGAGTTTTCACTTTATAACATGTTTTATACTGAAGACACTGCACATCTGATAATACACCATATTGCTTGTAGTAGCCTTGAAGACTGCTATTCATTTAGAAGCAGTTCATATGGGTTGATTTAAATAAACTGGAGAGTGCAAAATCTGGTGCAATCAGCTTCAAGGTTTTATTGCCAAAGAGTAAACTGAATAATGATAAAAAAATGGCTGCACGCCACGGCTAGTTCCAAAGTCCTTTTATTGGACACTACAGGGCAACACACCACCTGATTAAGCACTTTTTTTTTTGTGTGAAACGCATCTACATTGCAGTCTGTTGGTGCCCTGTAGCGTCACTTTAGGGATTTCCAATAAACAGACTTTGGAACTAGCCGCGGTGTGCAACCATTTCTTTATGCATCATTGTACACGATGGCGAGCCGAGGCGGGCACACGTGTGCAGTTCCCCATTAAGCTTTATTGCCTCACCTGGAGCAGCGGGTCTTTTTCCAACTGAACAAGCTGAAGTTTGAAGCAGATTGGCTACCATACAGAGCTGCACCAGATATTAAACTCTCCAGTTTTAGTAAATCGACCACAATGTGTTTTAAGGCTGGTACACGCCTTTTTTTCTCTTCTTCTCTCGACTGAGAGGCTCAGGAGGAGCGAGCTGTAAAGTTGCGAGGTTGGTATTGCAATCACCCCCCCCAGAGCACACCAATTCACAGCCATCGCTGATTGGCTGCTGGGTTTCCAGTATACCCATTCAACAGAAGCTGGATGTTAGGCTAGCTTCTGTTGGACAGGTTACTGTACACAATGCCCAAATGTCACCTGGTTTCTGTTGACCCAGCCAATATTCGCCCAGTGTGTACCCGTCTTTAGATGCATAAAGCACTTTTTACTGGAAAGGGACACCTTTTCTTTATGTTTTTTTTTTTTTTTTCTCTCTCCATCCAATACTTGTAAAATTAAAGCAGGAATGAGACTAGTAACTACGAGTGACAAACACGTGATACAAGAAGCATGTTTTGAAGCATTTGCAAAAGCAAAAAGATTACAATAGACTTCAAAAAGAAGGTATACAATGTGGGCCTTCCCTGCAAAGAAATATAATCTGTCTACACTGGTTCATTTGCAGGCAAAATAGATATTGCACTGCAAAACGTATGCTTTTTTTCCAGAAGGAAAAAACGGACCACAATGAAATCTGAGTACAGGCTGGCAGGAAGAGTTAGAGCTGGCCTTGGCTATGATGTTAGTATAGCAGGTAATGAAGCAAACATGAATGTCTTTACCTTCTGACTGTGGGTCCTGAGCCTTTTCCTGGGGGCTTCTTCATCGTCGGTAAGCTTGCTGTCCATCTTTGTGTGGTTTCCTGTATTTCCATGCAATCTACCTTTAGGGGGGGGAGGGTGTGAAACGTGTGTGAAAAAACCCAGGAATATTGCTGCTACCCTAATTGGGGTTAACATCTAAACCATACATCCCACACCCTTCTCTTCCATAACATGCTATTGGCAAACCATTGGTGGAGAGGACATGAGCTTAACTTGAACCAATTTAACAATAAGAAATAGCTGGATGTTTGCCTTCATTGGTTCTTGCCATCGGCAACGTGACATATTTTGATTTACTGGCTGCTACTGGTTACTGTGCTTTATATATGATGCCTTAAAAAATAAATACAAAATAAAAAAAACCTCCTTTGTATAGCATGCATAGACAAGCACTTTACCAACACAGAGTAAAAGGTCAATTCTTTTATTTATTGCTGGCTCATATTAACCATTAACTTTATGAAAACATAACATTTGTAAATATATGATGCACAGCGTACAATGAATCACATTTTTCCTTCTTGTATTATAATTCAGGTGAATGTGACTGCACTATGACACTTGAGGTTGGTACCTCTGCGTGTGTCACTTTGTCCCCCCAGAACAACGTGCAACACCACTGTTAACGCCATGTACAAAACAAATGAAATGGATAGTTTATTACGTTGAAATGATGCAGTCTGGATGGATTTGCCTGTACATAAGACTGTCAATGTCCTGGTAACCACTGTGCTGCTTTTTGCAATTACAAAAAGGACTGCACATTTTAAAATTAGGCCCACACAGACCTCTCTCTTTTTTGGATGGATACTGCCATGAGAAATCACACACCGACATGTCGGAACGAGGTGGTGAAATCTCACAACCAAAAGTCCTAGCTTTGTTCCCCACCTAAGTGCAAGGATGGGCAAGAAAATCGTGGCAAGGGGTTAGAACTGGGAACTCCAGAGACACCAAGCTCCTGCAGAAACATTAAGGAGACACCTGGCGACTCAAAGCAACATCCACCCAAAATGTACCAGTTCTGAGTGGATGCTGTAAAAACAAAAAAAGTATTTACAAAAGTTGTCTTTGAAATGAAGTTCTCTTCTTGAGAAACCAATGAGGTATGATGCTTAGGATTACGAGCATGTTCTTCTTGTAATCATGTATTAGAGGTCTGCACTGTTAGAAATACAAGCTAAATGGGTGTTCAACAAATAACAGTACTAGAGACAAGCTAACAAGTCTAGCTTTAACTGGCAGGAAAGAGAATCTGATCTAAAGGCTGCACAACAAAGCACACGGAACTGAACACATGAGATCCTTGATTAACATTACATGCAGTACTTGTCTTCCCAGAAAAAAAAGAAGAATTAAAAAATATATCACCACTACACCTATATGTATTCAAGAAGCCATTATTCCCACAAAAAGGTTTCTTTTACATGAACTTATTCTGTAGCAAATATAAAAAAGAAAAAAGTGGACAACAGGAATTTCATTTACTTCTTGATCTTGATCTCCTCTTTGGCGACTCTTGAATTATGTTCCTCTTGATTACCCCTGCGTCCTTCGGAGTTGAACCTTGAGGGATACAGAAGGGTTGGTTTGTTGTTTTATTCACTGTTCCCCATTCAAAAAAAAAATAATCGGTATCCAATTATTCCACAATAAAATATACACAGAATTGTTGCTGTGCCAATGAAGGGAGAGCCGTTTATCAGTGTTTGCAGTACGGTACACAAAACATGGCCACTGAAGATCATGTGCGATACAGAAAATGGGTCTGCATCTCCCCAACGCTTTCAGGATTTGCTTGGAAAAGCCGAGTAGAATCCAAATAATGATTTTTGTTTTTAGCAGATGAGTAACTTTTTCCTTTTTTTTTGTTAGAATAGTCTGGAATACGGAGGGTGGGGGACACCTTCTATAGGAGGACTGCAATACTGAACAGTGGCTGTGGACTTGAATGCTGTAATATTTACACTGTAAAAATTAGGTTAACAAAAGGTGTTGGGATAGGTCGTAATAAAAAACAAAAAGGGGGGGGGGGGGGGGGGGGGGGGGGGGCAGAAGGTTCTGAAATAAGCCAGTTCATAAAACCACTTACTGTCTTCAGTTCAGAGAGATTGGATCTGCACAGCTTCACAAAATTAAATCATCTTACATGCAGTTCCAAATTCAGGCAATTGTATTTGCTGCAAGTCTCGGAAATTGATTTTCTGTTGAACAATATATTCCCTTTTAAAAAAAAGGGGACATTTTCAGGGGAACCAGGACTGGACTGGAAGTTTCCTAAATGAAAAATAGCCCTTCCCTACAAAATTACCGGATGACACTAAACTGGAACTCCAAGGAAGAATCTAAAAAAACACTTAAACATAGGTGAACAGCCTTCGCTATAAAATAATAATTCGATTTGATCAGGGAGTTTTGTGATTCTTTCCTGTGTTTTCAATTCAGAACCTTGGACAAGCATAACATTGACCCCCTTCAGATCCCAACCAGCCTCCCCTACAGTTAGAATAAGTGCATTTATTTATTTTTGGGGCCTGTAAAGCATTGCACCAGTGATTAAATCACTGGCAACATGCAGGTCTCCTACAGATCTGTCAGTATCTGTGTGCACGTAAATCCTGTACAAGCAAGCAGATACACCGACAGGAAGTATCAATGAAAAGCGCTGTGGTAGTTCAGCCAGAGCCACAAGAAATGTCAAGGCTTATAGTTCATTCACACACAAAGCTGAATGAATGATGCCACTGGGTGGGAGGAGTCAGATTTCAAAAAGTGAGAGCTAGGAACTTCTCCCTGTACTGTTGTGTGTGTGTGTGTGTGTGTGTGTGTGTGTATATATGTGTATGTGTATATATACTAAAATGCACATACCACATCGTTGAATCAAAAGAGCCCATGAAGGACCTTGTGTCGTAATCTGGCAGAAACATCCACCTGGAGAACTGGTGAACTAAAGACCAGTTATGAATGGTGACATTCACAGTGCTGGTCAAGTAAGCCCTTAATGGAAAGGGGTAGGCTGGCTCATTGTGACCATATGATGCCTTCATTGTGGGCCACATCAGCATTATGGTTGTCCTCAAAGGGCTGTTTGTATGGTAAGACTATATAAATTTATATTATATAGCCACGCCCCCTACTGAATCGCATCCAAAAACGGCATGCAATATTTGGGATGTTGGCAGCTTATTTGTATTCTAGTTGGCTCTGCTCCCACATTTTCTACTGAACCACATCAAACAATGGGAACATTGTGCACCCTAAAACTGGTGGAACATGTTCCCAAAAGGTGAGCTTATCCTTTTAAAAACATGTCCCTGACACCCCTGTGCAATGCTTTACCTCCTGGCTGGCACCCAGTAGGGGAGGTGATAGAGGATATTATGTATAGAAAAGTTAATGGATACACATTTATCTGTTTGGAGTTTAACTTTTGTGTACATGAAACTAAAAGCACTACTGTTTCTGCATCCTTTGTAGAAATAGAGCTTTCCAAACGTATCTAATCAGTACCTCAGTCCTTTAGTTTAGCAAAAGGAAAAGGTCCATGCGGATGGGCGCCTTAAATAGGTGAACTATAAGTAAGCAGAGCAAAGTGTCAAAATTAGAACAGCATGCCAGTAGTCAATGTAGATAGGAGCCTGGTATACTGTATATTCTTGGCAATAAGCATGTCACAGACTGCCTCTCTCCATATTCCAAATACACACTAGTAGTAGTCAGCAAGGGGCTTAGAATGCGACAAGTCAAAATAAGCCCAAAACTCATTCATGCTGCTCCAGGTTTTTTCTATTCAATATATAGCTAGTCTGTAATTGCAAGCAAGTAGTGTATGGAGTGCAGTGAGCCTAGAAAAAGCTTCTTAGAGAGGTTTGTAAAGTAGAAATACTCACGCCATAACCAAAAAAAATAAAATAATTCTATATAGTGAGAATAATCAATTGCGCAATATCAAAATATAATTATGTAGAATGAGGTGGAAAAAATAAAAAAAGTATATTGAGAGCTCAAAAAAAAAAAAATGAAAGTTGCCATAAGGAAGCCAGTGAGAGGTTTGCATCCTAGGAGTTCCACCACCAAGAAGCATACAGATCCTCCTGTGACAATCACTAAGTGAAGACGCTCATCAAATGGCGTGGACCTCCCATCCCTAGCGAGGTCACGTGCGCATGTAGTTATAAACCCTCTGTAGGGTAAGGTGATCCACCATGCCTCTTGATCTAGCTGAGGATCAGGGATATTGGTCCAAGATATCCAACTCCCATCTGAAAGTCTTGATCCGCCAAATACCACGGAGCATTGGCATAAGGCTCATCATTCAATATGTCCACAAATGCAGCGGTGATTATCCCTGGAATGGTCAGGTCTGCAGCTGGATGACAGGGATCCCAATCCGTTCAGCGGAGGGAGAAGACCAGGAAAGGCAGCTGTGCTGTGGTAACCAACATGGAATGCTGGACCTGGAAGTGACGTCAGCGGAAAAGCACCGGGAAACCACATGGAACTCAGAAGCTGGAAAGTGACATCAAAGGGGTGGGACTTGCCGTGGCATTTCACGGATCGAGATTCCCAGGCGCGAGTTGGAAATCTTGAACCAATCTCCCTGACGCTCAGCTAGTTCCAGAGGCATGGTGGGTCACCTTACCCCACAGAGGGTTATATCTGCATTCACATGTGACCTCGCTAGTGACGGGAGGTCCACACCATTCAGTGAGAGTTTTCACAGAGTGATTGTCACAGGAGGATCTGTATGCTTCTTGGTAGTGGAACTCTTAGGATTGAAACATCTTACTGAATTCCTTCTATTTACCTCGGGGAGATAAACATTTTTATTTTTAGAACTATATCAATATACTTTATGTTTACAGTTTAATTTTTTTACTTCACTCTACATAATAATTTTACCATTATGCAATTGATTATCCTCACTATATAGAATTTTATTTTTTCCATTTGGTTAAGCGTGACCATTTTGTTTTTATTTCTGTATGCTATGATTATAGGACATGGTTTTTCGTTGCTGGTTTTTAGGTAAACTTTACACTTTAGAGCAGTATACCACTTTATATTGTTTAGGTTTGTAAAGGCTGCTGGACTATCATAGGGTTAATTTTCCATGGAAAAAGAGCTCTTAATAGAAGTCGTAGTATAAGGGCTTGGAGTTGAAGTAAAAAAGGGTCCTTATTGAGCTGCTAATCCAATGTCAAAATGCTGCACCTCATTAGAATCTCATCTACCGTGAGAAACATGCATTTATGTAAACCGTTTAGCTGACCCCGCTAATGAGATCATTCCTTGCAGTCTTCATTCTGTAACCCCATCTAAAGACCCCTTTCTAGCATCCAGTGCCTTAAAAACGTGGTGATAAAAGTACTACCGTGTTTCCCCGAAAATAAGACGTACTCTGAAAATAAGCCGTAGCGGGATTTCGACGCAAGAGCGAAATATAAGACATCCCCCCGAAAATAAGACGTAGCGATGGCGTGTCGAATCCCTGAAAATAAGACGTAGTGATAGCGTGTCGTATGCGTAGCGGTGCGGGCGGGAAAACAAGACGTGATAGGCGTACTGTACTGGTGCGGAGCTCAGGAGCTGTAAAGAAGTCGTGCAGCCCTTCTTATCTGCTCCACGGTATCTCTAAGTGACCGGAGAGGTGTCGGCAGCCCCATAAATACGGTAAAGTCGGCTCCCCCTGTCAGGTAAAAGTGAAAGTAAAAAGTCTCCTCAGTGAAGTGAGGAGAAAGGACGCTCTGTACTCAGGGGAAGAAGTAAAGCTTCTCCCCAGCACTGACCAGCAACAGTCTCTCACCCCACACAAACACCAGGGGATAGTAGAAAAAATGTAGATTGTTGTACCATACTTGCCGGTAAAAAAAAAAAGAATGCATCCCCCGAAAATAAACCATAGTGTGATTTCTAGAGGAAAAATATAAGACAGTGTCTTATTTTCGGGGGAAACACGGTATGTTATGCAACCCAAGTGGCTCCCATTGTTGGCACAGCCATGCTTGAGCTCCAGTGCCATGAAAATGTCTACACATTATACCCAAGCACCAAACATTAACCACATTACATTTTTGAACTGACTGTATTACCATTATCTTATTTATAAGCTTGACAGCATAATATGTACATGTCATGTGTATGTGGAGAGCGATGGGCGTCACCCGAGCCCCCGCTCAATCAAGCCATGTGCACGAGAGCCTTGCCCGAAACAGCAGCCGAGCGGGGGTTAAATCGTGGCTTTAGGTGTCTTATGGATGCATCGAGCAGGACTCGAGAGTGAACACACACCAGTACGTGCAGAGCAAGCGGCTTACTTTTGGTACCACTGGTCAAGGGGGGAGCAGCGGGTGACCTGCAAAGAGGATCGGGGCTGCTCTGGGCAAAACCACTGCACAAAGCAGGCAAGTATGGCATGTATGTTGGTTATTAAAGCCGAACCTTTACTACCACTTTAAATATCCATTTCACAAAGGAATGGGGTTTAGGTATGTAAAAATATAGAAATTCTAGGCGAGAACACTAGCATAATGTAATCAAAGAGCATAGATAAAATAACTTCTTGGAGTAAACAAACCTGTAAGTTTTGGACGCATGGTACATTTCCAGATTTTAACTGCACAGTACAAGTTAGTTGGGACATTGAAATGACGGCTGCAATAGCGAGGCCAGTTTTCAGAAGCAAAAAACATAATGGGGATTTCCGATGTACACTTCATATTAAATTTTAAGTTAATTATACTTACAATATACAAAAATATACTTAGATTTTTAAAGTGGAACCATGGACAAAAAAATTTAAATAACATTTTTTCCATTCGAGATGCAGCATGAAAAAATTAACACGCCAGTTTTTGCATGTTACAACCCCAAAGTTCCACTTTAGAGCTCCATTCACATTTGTGCTACTTATGTGATTTTGGACATAGGTCGCATGATGAGCCACAGCTTATTCTTTTCAATAGCACCTATTCAAAACAGGTGCAGCTTAAAGTCTCAGCGACTTTGAAAGGAGCCCAGGCTACTTTAGTGCAACTTGGTCCAGAGAACAAAGTTGCACCAAAAGATCAAAAGTCTCAGTGGAAATTGTGCGACTTTGGAGATGCACGGATATAATTGGAGCCTAAATGTATAGCTGCACTAAAGTGTTTTTTGTATATTTGCCTGGAGTTCCACTTTAGTGTATAACAAACTGATAGGAAAAAGGGGCTCGAGGAGTTCTATGCAGCATATGTCTCAATATGCCTAACTTGAGCATGTTACATACAGTATTATCGTGCCATCTGAGAATGATTACCAGCTGCGATTATGGACGGCTCCTACATCCAGTCTGGTAGCTCAGCTTAATGCACGTTGAGGTAAAAGCAGAAAAAGGAGTAAAAACATAGGGGTAGGGAAACAAAAAGAATGGCTTTGTTAATAGAAATCTATTCTTCACCTGTTACTTAAGCATAAAAGGGTAGAGGAACCACAGTAATCACAGACTGGGCTAATAAGTGTATAAATATGGGTTAACAGAAATGAGGAGAAAAAAAAAAAACTGTTCATTTCCCCTTTAAAACCACAAGTGATATTAAAATGCCTTAGAGTACATTGTGGCTATGATGTTTACCAGAGTCTTCTTCAGATTTAGGAGAGGTGAGAATGGCAAACTTTGTATTATAGCGAGCTTTTTGTTTATCACTGAGCAGGTTCCACTGTGACTCGAGCAGTTCTTCAATCTCTTCACTGGAAGCATCTGTGTGTTCACTGATCACCTAGGAAAACAATGGAAGATCTCAGATTCCGGTAAGCATTAACACGGTATCCATATGTACGGTATTGCTTTCCACAATATACAGTAAACTACTAGCAGATCACGCAAACCAACAAGATCAGCTAAACAAGCTTAAAAAGGAGTTGTAAAAGGCCAACGTTTTTTTTATTTTCATGCATGAAGATAAAGATCTGTTTGTAGCAGCCCCCCCCCCCCCCCCCCATAAATACCTACCTGAGCCCCTTCTCTTTCCAGCGATGTCCACTCCTCCTGATTGGCCGAGACAGAGCAGCGGAACCACTGGCTCCCATGGCTGACAAAGTCAATCAGCCAATCAGGGGGGAGAGGGGGCGGGGGCCAGGTCAGGGCACTGTGTCTGAATGGATACACAGAGCTCTGACTTGGCTTGGGTGCCCCCCTGTAGCAAGCTGCTGGCTGAGGGAGGGGCCAGGAGCAGCAAAGAGGGACCCAAGAAGAGAAGGATCCGGCTGCTCCGTGCAAAAGCAACCGCACAGAGGTGGCAAGTATAACTGGTTTGTCTTTTTTTAACAATCACTTTAAAAGTGCATTAAACCACCAACAAGGAACGTATTTGCTCCATTTTGATCTGTTAAAGAGGAAGTAAAACCACACACACACACACACACACACACACACCAAAAAACCTTCAAGACAAAAAAGGCATAATGAATGAGCCAATATGCATAGCATACTAGCTTATTATGATTTACCTGAGAACGAAGCACCCGCATTGGTGCTCGGACACCTCCTCTGTCGCCGTCATGATACCCGCCCGGAGTGACTTCCAGATATTGCTGCTCCGGCACTGACTGGCCAGAGCAGCGATATCCGGAAATCACTCCCGCGCGGGAGCCGCCACTAACAGCATGATGCCGTTAAGTAGCAGTGCGCTGTAGACATCGGTGCCGTCTTTCTTGGAAATATCTCCTTAACCGTGTAGGTTAAGGAGATGTTTCTTCCACCTACAGGTAAGCCTTAAGCTAGGCTTACCTGAAGGTCAAAGTGGTCTGTAAGGGTTTACAACCACTTTACAGTAATTGTAAAAAAAAAAAAAAAAAACACAAACAAACACACCAGTGCTTTTGCCATGTTAATTGTCCCTCTCCATGTTGTATAATACCTGGTCCTGCCCGTTTGTCTTCCCATCTGTAAACTAACCACGTCAATCATGTCTGCTGTGATCTGATACCGTGGTCAGTTTACATGTCTGTCATCCTGCTCTCTCCTCTGCATCTCCCCCTCTCAGTTCTGTAGTCAGTGTGAGCCGATCTCCTTCCTACCCCCCCTCTCCTACCTGTATAAAAATTATATTCCCTGCAGCTGCTCCATGGACATCCTCCCAGAAAAACACCTCCCGCACGCCCCCTGGATCATGCTCTGTGACTGTTGTGTCCTTTTTGACATAGCTAATCACAAATCGAGGTAAAAAAGCCAATCACAGCCACCCTTTACTATGATCAGCTGTGCCCAATCACAGTAGATCACATATAAAAACAAACTTTCCGGTTATCGACATTCCTTTTGCTCACGAGCTGTTAGCGCAAGAAAAAGACGCTATCTGGAAATGCTGACGGGGCACATTTACACTCATATACAGTGCTCTGATAATCAGTGCCAAAGAAAAACAATTTGGAAGATTTTTAGAACATGTTAGTTCCTCCCCCCCTTAGAATATTTTCAGTCTTTATTTTGTTTAGCAAAAAATAAACAGTGGTGATTAAATGAGAAGTTGACCTTTGGGAACATGTGAGGCCTCATACACACGGACGGACTGTCCGCTGAAAACGGTTCGCCGGACCGTTTTCAGCGGACATGTCCGCTCAGAGATTTCTGTCTGATGGTTGTACACACCATCAGACAGAAATCCGCGCGGTGACGTGGCCGCGCCATCGCCGCGGCGACGTGCACGGCCCTGGAAGGTCAATGCTTCGACGCATGCGAGGGGCGAGTCTGTACAGACGACCGAACGTGTCCGACGGACAGGCTTCCAGCGGACATGTTTCTTAGCATGCTAAGAAACATTTGTCCGCTGGAAACCTGTCAGATCCGCCGGAAAATTGTCCGGTCGGCCGCACAGACGACCGAACATGTCCGCTGAAACTGGTCTGCGGACCGGTTTCAGCAGACATGTTCGGTCGTGTGTACGGGGCCTTACACATTCCACCCGCTTTTAAGTTGTCGTTCTGTACGGGCAGACGTTTCCCTCATACTAGTTGTAACTTCGAAAAACAGTGTGGCTATGCGGGGCTCCACCCATGTCATTCACACACAGAGCTCTGTGTAAAAATTAACTACAAGCCCCCAACATCCTTTGTGGCTGTCGGCTTGTAGCTTTCAATGAGGTACCACTGTGGTCATGGATTCTTCCTGTCAGAATGTATCGGTTACTTCGTACGAGTAAGCAGATACACTAGATAAACATTTCCTATGGGAGCGTTGTATGACCGTGCAATGGTCATTGAACGTGCAACAGCTCTGAAAGCTGAAAATTGGCCTGGGCAGGAAGGGGGTGAAAGTACCCCCTTTTAAAATGGTTAAGCCTGGGGAGTGAAGCGTTTTTCTGGGGAAAGCACATTCTGGTTCAGTAACCAGCCTGAAAACACTAAGTGATGAATCAGAACCAGTGACTTCTGAAGGGTCAAGATCTATCCAAATTTCTGAAATATCTTGACAGTAGAGCTGGTCAGACAAATCAAAGTGCGGCCAGTTCTTTTCTATTTATGAATGGGCAGGCTGACAATCTGTACACCCGTGGTTGAAGGAAAGAAAACTGGTTAATGTATGGCCTGCCATAGAGATGCATTGTCCTCCAAAAGAAGGCCACTATCGAAACTCAGAGCACAAAAGGACCAATACTGAAGGCAACACCTTGGTGAACACCAGATGAGCAGAAGAAAAAAAAAGACCAAATGGAAAAGCCATGAGTTGGGGCCACAGAGCAGAATGAAAAAATAGTTGGAAAGATGTGTACAATGTAGTAGGCACCTTGGAATGTACATCAAAGCCAGAAGCCACTCTGTTGACCAGAAGCACTGACAGATCTTCTGGAATATTTGGACACAAATTTAAGCCTTCAGAGCCTCAAGGTCCAAGATGTATTTATTCTGCCTTGGGAAATAAACTTAGCAGAGAGATGGGCAATGACCCAGTGGTCCAGAAAGCACTTGATGGAAGAATCGGTAAGCTGCCAAGGGGACACAGGGCAACAGGAGGTTAGAAAGTGAGACAGAAGCAAAACCTGACAGACAATCCTGCACCCAGCTATCAAGGAAGCAATACATCCAAGCGTCCAGAAAGCCCATCAGGAGTCCTACTACTTTGGAAAGTGGAGGCCAAGGAAGGCTTTTAGGTGTATGTTGCATGTGGTTGGAGAATTAAGCTTGTTTAGTCATTTTGGAAGAAAAACCCCTTCCACAAGGGGTGGCCTAAGTTTGGATCATCTGTCTGCTGATCCCCTACTGATCAGAGCAGGCAGATGAAAAGGTTCATGTCCACTTGGTTTAGACCAAGCCTGCTATGCTCCACGGGCAACTGGGTGTAAACTGACGTCACTGCATTTATACCCAACTTCCCT
This sequence comes from Rana temporaria, assembly GCF_905171775.1. Taxonomy (NCBI): domain Eukaryota; kingdom Metazoa; phylum Chordata; class Amphibia; order Anura; family Ranidae; genus Rana; species Rana temporaria. The sequence continues at coordinate 618,754,614 of NC_053489.1, read as the reverse complement.
CAAATCTGACCCCCCTAGGAGAGGAGTGATCCCCTTCCATTTTTAAAGTAGACCAGATCAGATGTAGGTGGAGTGACACAAGTTGGTTTACAACTGCCAAACCTAAGGGGTGAATGGACAACCCGATCAGGTTGGCATGAAAAACCCGACAGCCAGACCTGATCTGCCCCTTTGTGTGAAGGGAGCCCAAAGCGAAAGGAACACTGATAAAATAATGGGAGGAGAGGACCTGCAGGTTTAAGTTTTTACCAGCAAGAAGAGTACCCTTGGACATGGTAGCAACCCCAAGCGTTGATCGGCAGAGACGGTGTACCTCAAAGCCATACAGAGCAATGCCTCTTGCAAGCGTGTTCTGCAGTCCAGCACTACAGTTACAGAGGCCTACTAATGCAGGACAGAAGACAGGTGGTTTCAAACAATCCTTCACAGATAAAAGTTCGGGGCCAAAGATATCTGATCTACGCAATCAACGATTTGAGGCTCAATATAAGAATCGGATACCAAAAACCATCCCCAACTTAGGGGTGGTAGAAGACCGACTTATAAGCTCATAAGAGACCCGAATAACTGGTTATCAGAAAGTTTCCATATATAATGGCTTGGATGTGGCTAGAACCACAGGCAGCTTAGGAATTGTATTGGCTACAAATGAACCATCGCGTTTGTGACCTCTGGGTTTAGGGTGAGGAAGTTGCTGGGTGTGCAACAAAGTCTAACATGACAATAGTTTATAAAAAATAAATAAAAATAAAAAAAAAAAAAGGACTTCAAACAGGGCAGCATGCAGACAGGCTCAAGTCAGGAGGAAAAGCCTCAAGTATGCACAGAGCTTGGGAAGCTGATAGACATTGTTAAGACTGGAAGGGTTGAGTGGCTGGTGGTGACCAAGTGTTACTGCAGGTGGGCAGCAGGAACAGATCAGAGATTGATGTTTCATATGACTCTTGTAACAGGAACAGTTTCAGAGAGATGCTTCAAGTGCAACTGACTGATGATGGGGGAAATTGAATGATGGTCAATGGATGGGTGGAAGGAAAGAAAAACTGAAATCATCCATGAGACTGCTTAATGCTAAAACAAGTGTAAGAATTAAAGTAAATAACCCTCTCCTATACCCAGTGAAGTGAATTGCCTCAGATGATACACAAATCAAACAAATCCTCCTATATACGTTTTACATGTATATCTGCTGCCCCCCCTTTCTACATTCTTTATAAAGTACAGATCCTGTTACAAATCTTTCTTCAGGTTTTAGCAGTGGGAGGAGAGTCTGGGCTTACACTGTGTGAGAGATGATTGGAGGAAAAGTACACACCCCCCTCCACATAGGCAGAGGAACAAAGGAACTTGCAGAGCTGTACTGTGAATAGACAAGCCCTCTGCTTATCTACCAGAGATCCCTCCCCAACACAAATTTTAAGCTGCGGTTCTCTCCTGTCTAGGAGAAATTGGCAGAAGACAGACAAGGCACTTGGCGCTTCGAAGAGTGAAATAAACACATTGCAGATATATGTGCAAGGGTCAAATTTCATGAATGGGCTTTACAAACACATTAAATGCAAAAGAAAGTCATTTTTGAAAACCCATACAGCACTACCCTTTGGGATCCGAAGGTCTAATGAGACTTTGGAAAAAACCTAAAATCTGCTGATAAAACTTTCAGCACGTATGCATATTGATAGTCTAGATCAGGGGTGGCAAACTCAAATTCATCGGGGGCCGTATCAGCAGTATGGTTACCCTCAAAGGGCCGGGTGCGCTACGTATACAGTGCATGGGTCAGGATTGCGCCTAAAAATTCCTCACATCTGTACTCCTACCCGCCCAGCTCTGGTACCTCCCTGTATAGGCGGCTCCCTCCCTTTGTATTGGGCTATAGTACCTTTTTTTTTTATTGGGCTATAGTGGTACCATCCCTCTGTGAGCGGATCTCCTGTGTTTAGTATCAGTACTTTGCTTTTTTTCCCACCATAACTGTAAAATCGCAGCACACGCTTTATTAAGACAAGCCACAGGACGCAGCACGCTGGATGGGGGGAAATGCCCAAAAAGCTGCCAGCAATCTCTGCCACTATGCACAGTCAATGGCATGCAAAAAAGCCGGCATAGCTGGCTGGAGGGACTGGGGAGGCGGAGGAGGCAGAGAGTGGCGTAGCGTGGGTTGTCAGCACCCGGGGCAAGGCAAGTAAATTGCGCCTCCCTTCCTTTGGGGATAAGTGGTGGGACAGGAGGGACAGTGGGGATAAGTGAGAGTAACGGAGGGGCATTGGGAATAAGTGGGGGAGAAGGTGGACATTTAGGTTAAGTGGGATAATGGGTATAAGGGGAGCACTGGAGGAACATTGGGGAGGACTGGAGGAACATTTAGGGGGGGGGGCAGGAGGAATGTTGAGGGACAGGAGGGACATTGGGGATAAGTGGGGGGACAGAAGGAACATTAGGGGGCCAGGAGGGACATTGGCCATAAGCGGGGGGACAGGAGGGGCATTGCGGTTAAGTGGGGTTGTAGGAGGAACATTGGGGGGACAGGAGGGTAATGAGGAACATTGGGGATAATTGGGGGGGACAGGGGGAGCATTGGGGGGACAGGAGGGACAGTGCGGATAAGTGGGGTGGCAGGAGGAACATTGGGGGGACAGTCCGGACATTACTGACTGTAGGGGGGACATTACTGTGACTGTACTGTGCATCTGTGTCACCGTCACATACCACAGTTCACTTGGTCAGGATGGAAGATCCCTGGAGATGTCATTTCACCACATGTGCTGCCCTGTAGGGTCCCAGACTGGCTGCCACATTGAGGAAAGGGAAAATTCTGTCTGGCACGAAGGAGGAGAAGATGACGACGGCGGCTCACACAGCGAGGCAGAGGCGGGACTACCAGAGCAACCCAGCCCCTGCCACCGCACGACACCCGTTTGTCCAATCGGGCAGCCGCTGCCAATCCCTGAGCCGCAACATGGCGGCTGGAGCGCAGCGAGTGACACCGTCCATAGGACGGAGTGGCACTGGATGCTGCGCCCCCCCATAATTTTGCTCCTGGTGCCACGCCCCCCCCCCCCCCCAATATGCCAGTGGACGGGGACAAGAGCAGCATTGTAAGCCGACATGGGTGGAGACAGAGCGGAGGCGGCGGTGGAGGAGACAGGGCGGAAGCCAGAGTGGCAGCCTAAGCCGAGACAGGTGGAGACGCGGCCTGGGGGCAGAGAAAGAGCGGCACAGTAAGGGGGAAGATGTTTATGCCTGCGTTCAGACTGACTGGCCGCGCATGCGCCAATTTGCCACGGGACTGAGGGACCTCAACCTGCCAAAATGAGGAGGCTGCTGTGCAGGCCACATTACAAGGTCCGGCGGGCCGGATTCCGCCCGCAGGCCTTGCGTTAGCCACTCCTGGTCTAGATTATAGGTCTCCTGTATTAGCTACATAAAATAATAGACTCAACTATTAACAGATCCTATGCTTACCAAGACACAAACCAATTATTGCACTACTGCCAATACTTTGAGACGGTCTTATGCGACCACTTAATCCCAAGAAGAGCAAAGTAAAAAAAAGCCAGTCTAAAAAGTAAGGCATTAACATGCTCCAGCTTCATATTAAAAATAAAATGGCAATATGCTCTCTAAAAGTTCAAAGTTGTAGGTTGCCATACTGAAACGTAAAAAAGTGCCCTAGGAGTGGACCCAGAACAGTAAACACTATTCTACACCTGCAAGCTGGCCTGAACTTCTTAAAACTGTAGAAAACTCAAACCGATTGACACTATAAAAATACAATTTCAGGGAAAAACTTGTCCTTCCAAGTGTCGTGTCCTAAAACTTAATGAACACAATATACAATGCAATCTAGTGCCAAATTCTCCCGGCTGGATACATTACAGACCAGCCCCATTTACCAATACAGTGGAACCTTGGCTTAAGAGCATAATCAGTTCCAGGAGAATGCTCGTAATCAAAAGTACTTGCATATCAAACCGAGATTCCCCATTGAAGTCAATAGAAAGAAAAATATAATTTGTTTTGCGTTGAGTTCAATGGGATGCAATACCGCATGTGGCCAGAGGTGGGGGGGGGGGCGCCGGAGAGCCTCAAACACATAGAAATGCCAGAGGACAGCTCAGCTGACCTAAGAAAACCTCAGAAAGGCTAGGGAATGGAGTCTTTCCGAGCATTTCCGATACACGACGATCAGCTCCTGCATCTACCCCCCCCGCCACCACTTCAGGCCAAACGTGGTACTGCACGCCGCTGTGGCTAAAATTCTGCTTGTTTTACGAGACACTCGCAAACCGAGTCAGGGTTTTTAATACAGTGTCCGGATTGCAAAACGCTTGTTAACCACATAACTTGCAATCAGAGGTTCCACTGTAATGAAAAGTACAGATCTGGAGACCACACACGGTTCCAGGTTCAATTTAAAACACAAATGTATAGAGCTGGGCATTTGGGCATATGAGGAAGATCAGAGTTTAGTTTGGCTGATCATCTTCTTCAGTAAAGATGAAATGACCAAGTGACTACGGCCATCACTGAACAGAGGCCAAGAGAGCAACAGAGGGTTGTATTACCCATTTAACCAAAAATTTGGTCTGGTGCTGCTGTATAGTTCTGAAAGTCTGTCCATTTTGCCATGTTTTGTGAATTAAAAAAATGATGCAAGTATAGAAAAATAACTTAATCTACAAGAAATCTACTGCATCCCTAACATCCTGCTTATAGCAAAAAGTAAAAAGAAAAATCTGTTAAAAAAATAAGTCTTTGTTTATAGCGCAAAAAAAATAAAAATTTGTTTCGGTACAGCGTCGCACAACCACACAATTGTCAGGTAAAGCGACAATTGCACAAAAAATGGCCTGGTCATTAAGGGGGCAAATCCTTCTTGTCCTTAAGTGGTTAATATATGCTTAATTTTTTATTTATTAAACCAAAAATATGCTTCAAAATACATATTGGCCTAAAATTATGAAAAAAAAATAAATAAAAAAAAAAAAAAGAAAAGGAGAGAATATATTATTGGATAGGTTTTATAGCAGAAAGTAAACATTGGCTGCTGCTGCCGTAATCAAATCCAGTGACGCGGGGGCCGAGTCCTGATTAGAGGTCGACCGATATATCTAGCCTTTTTAAAGAAATCGGCATCGGCGATTATTATCTAAAAAAAAAAAAAAAAAAAAGGCCGATTGTTGGAGATCTGAGGCAGGGGCGTGCTGGGTGGAAATCCCGGCCGCCCACCCAACCACCGTCTATTTTAAATGGCTGCTATCACGGCCGCTACATTACTTTTTTTCCCCCAGTGGAAGAAGTTGGCAGCGGCGGCAGCCGATTGGCTGTTCCCGGCCACGCTGCATTCTGGGGATTGTAGTCTGGAGGCAGAGGCAGGCCGCGCAGCACATCAGGGGACGAATGGAGCGGTCTTTTGCCATGCGAGGGGACAGAACGGAGTCGGGAGCACTCCACCGGTGGGCACTTAAGAGGTGACAGTAAATGACAGCTCAGCACTGATGAGCTTGGCACTCAATGACAGCTTGGCACTGGTGGGCTGCACTGATGGACACCAATGAGGTGGCACTGACAGGCTGAACTGGAAGGCACTATTGAGGTGGCACTGATAGGCTGCACTGGTGGGTACTGATGAGGTTGCACTGAATCTGAGGAGGTTGCATTGACAGTCTGCTTTGGTGGGGACTAATGGATACTGATGGACTGCACTATTGGGCACTGACAGGCTGAACTCGTGGGCACTAATGAGATGCCAATTATGGGATACCGATAGGCTGCACCCCAACTCTCCCAACTAAACAATAACCTCCTCCACACCCTAGATTTTCTGAGATGAAATTAATATATAAATATATATATATATATATATATATATATATATATATATATATATATATATATATATATATATATATATATATATATAAAAAAAAAAATATAACCCCTTACTGGCTTACTGTTCATGAGAAAAGAAAAAAAAAAAAAAAAATCGGCCTAAAAATCGGCAACATATATTCGGCCATCAGCCGCCCCGATTTATAAATATCGGCATCGGCCAGAGAAAAATCCATATCGGTCGACCTCTAGTCTTGATGCCTGTGTCAATGGATGCAGCAGCAGGACCAGGGAACGAGCCTGCACGGGTGCCTCCAGAGAAAGCGGCTTAAAACAATTGCACAAAGCAGTCAAGTATAAAAGGTTTTTTTTTTTTTTTAAATATAACCCCTTACTGGCAACTTTTCTGTTTCTAGCAGATGTGGGCAAAAGAAACTGCATACAACCCTCATTTCTCCCAAGGACTGGGAAGAAGAGATATGCACAAAAGAATACCCAAATCTGACAGCAGCAAGCCAACGTGCTCCACTTTTAGTGGAGCAAGCCTTTTTACTTTATAATAAGAAGGTAATAAAATTCGGTTAACATTGCTAGCATTTAAGACAAACCTCATCTTTGTGCTTCTGGCAGAAAACCAGGAACTGAGTAGCGTCTCCCTTTCTGCCTCTTGAGTTATGTGCTCCTGACTTCCTTTTCTGGATGGGTAAGGACATGGTTCCTTTAGCATCTGAGCTTTCAGTAGTGGTTTTCCAATCAGGATCAGTCTCTTGACAGGTGGCAGAGGTATTCCTTGACACTCTTCTCCTTTTGCTTGGCACTCCATCATCTCTCTTGGGGCTTTCGGAAGGTTCATCGGACTCATCATCTTTGTAAGACTCTGTAGGAACAGCCTTCCCAGCCACTCTAGGATTTAGATGGGGACGGTCTTTAATATAAATGAAAGTAAACTTCTCTTTCCTTCCCTCGACAGTCATCTGCGTGGCTTCCTTCACTTGCTGTATACCTATGTCCCACTGTGTTTTTAATTTGCCAGTTATTGGTTTCAAAAGCTGTACAATAAGATCAGAAAAAAATGGAAAGTTAAAAACAAACCTCAGTGTTAGAAGATCTACACCACATAATACAAGCTGTTGTAATCAAAAGGTTGTGCGATATGGATACAGGTAAGCCGTGCACTTCTCATGCTTTAAAGTGGTTGTAAACCCTGGTGGACTGCTTCTACCTTCACACAACTGATTTGTGGGACCCCAAAAAGAGCGAGCCCTCAGAGGATGCCTCAGCTGCACTATCCAGCTTAAGGGAGTCCCTCACAGCACTGATAAGCGCACTGACAAGTGCCCTGTCATGTACAGACCCAAGTGAGCAATCTTCTTCACAAGGAAAGTCCTGGTCCACATATTCAGATAACAGAGCCGGGGACCTGAGCAGCAGCCAGGTCCTGGTAGAAATCAGAGCAATCCCCAGGTTATTGGGGGGGGCTTTTTACCCCCTTATGCCCACACGCCGCTTCCAGCCTGGCAACAAATGTTTCCAGGACTGCCGACAACATGCCTATGGGAACCGCAGGAGCACCAGCTGCCACCTCTGGCATGTTTGGGGAAGGGGGAAGAAGAAAAAGAAGAAAAAGAAGAAAAAGAAGAAAAAGAAGAAGAAAAAGTTATCCCAATTTTTTTTATTGTGTGAAAGAATGTTACACCAAGTAAATTGATACCCAACATGTCACGCTTCAAATTTGCGACCGCTTGTGGAACGGCGACAAACTTTTACCCTTTAAAATCCCCATAGGCGACGTTTAAAAAAATTCTACAGGTTGCATCTTGAGTTAGAGGAGGTCTAAGGCTAGAATTCTTGCTCTCGCTCCAACGATTGCAACGATACCTCACATATGTGGTTTGACCACCATTTTTATATATCGGGCGCTACTCATAAGCCGCTGCTGTTTTTTTTTTTCATACCTGAAAGCAAAAGCCATAATGAGCTGCACCGCATACTATCTCATTATGAAATACTTACCTTGGAACGAGGTTAGGGGAACTTACCTGGTCCACGCCGAGGGAGATGTCATCTTGCCTCGACATGTCTTCCGGGTATCGCCGCTCCAGCGCTGTGATTGGCTGGAGCGGCGACAACGTCACTCCCGCGCTTGCGCATGGGAGACTTTTTTCCGGCAAAGTCCGGCGACTGCCGGGCCTTTAGCCGAAGATCCCCCGCTGCTGCAGTCAGCGGCGCATTGCGAGTGGAATATCTCCTAAACCGTACAGATTTAGGAGATATTCTTTATACTTACAGGTAAGCCTTATTATAGGCTTACCTGTAAGTGAAAGTGGTAGTACAATACAGAGTTTACTACCACTTTAAATATGAGATCAGGGGTCAAAAAGACATCAGATGTCATATTTACACTAAAACGCAATAAAAAATAAAAAAGGTAAGAAAATATTGTCATTTGAAAAAAATGACAAAAAAATAAAAAATAATGTGCCTTTAAGACGTATGGGCGGTAGTGATGTCGCTTCCGCCCTGCTATGGTATGGAGACGGGTAGGGGCCATCTTGCCCTCACACATATCCATGCCACAGAGGGAGAAGGAACCGATCGCCTCCGGGGGGGGGGGGGGGGGCGATTGAGTTTAGTAGGGGAACGCATGGGCTCCATATTCATGCTTTGATCCGTGTCTTACCTACTGACAGAATGGCACTCTGACTTATTTACATAGGGAGACTGCCATTGTGTCTAACAAATTAGTCCGTGGCTCCTGCTGTGTATAATCACAGCGGGAGAGCGGTACTAACAGCGCAAATGTGCACCCCCTACCCAGAAGAGGGGGTAAATAAAATCACATACACAGTAAGGGGGGGGGGGGGGGTATTTGATCCCCTTCTGATTTTGTACGTTTGCCCACTGAAAAATAAATGATCAGTCTATAATGTTAAGAGACAGAACAAACACTATCCAGAAAAATACATTTCAAAAAAGTTACAGATTTACATTTTAATGAGTTAAATAAGTATTTGACCCCTACGCAAATCATGACTTGATTGCAGATCCTCTACAAGTCATTAAGGTTTCGAGGGCGACGTTAAGTTCCTGCCAACAAGCTTGATTTTGGTCTCATCTGACCACAACACTGATGTTCATTAGCAAGCTTCAGATGGGCCTGTACATGTGCCTTCTTGAGCAGAGGGGACCTTGCGGGTGCTGCAGGATTTCAGTCCATCACGGCGTAGTGTTACACCAACTGTTTTCATGGGGACTATGGTCCCAACTGCCTTGAGATCGACAAGATTCTCCTGTGTAGTTCTGGGCCAATTCCTCACCATTCTCATGATCATTGAAACTTCACAAGGAGAGATCTTGCATTGAGCCCCAGAGGGAGATTGACAGTAATTTTGAGTTCTATCCATTCGCAAATCATTACAGCAAATGTCGCCCTCTCACCAAGCTGCTTGGCGATGGTCTTGTAGCCCATTCCAACCTTGTGTAGGTCTACAATCTTGTCCTAGATATATTCATGGACAGCTCTTTGGTCTTGGCCGAGAAGGAGCAATTGGAATCTGATTGATTGCTTCTGTGGACAGGTGTCTTTTATACAACAAGCCGAGATTAGGAGCACTCCCTTAAAGGGAGTGCTCCCAATCTCAGATAGTTTTCTGTATAGAAGACACCCGGCAGCCAGAAATCTTGCTGATTGATAGGGGATCAAATACTTATTTCACTCATTAAAATGCAAATCAATTTATCATTTTTTTTAAAACTCCTTTTTCTGGATATTTTCTGTCTCACTGTTAGAATTATAGACGGATCATTTCTTCGTCAGTGGGCAAACGTACAAAAAACACGATAAAAACACGATTAAAACACGATTAAAACACGATTAAAACACGGCCCGGCCCGCCCCCCCCAACACAATTACTTTCTTGTGCACAAAAGTTTTTAGAGCATTAATCTACATGTTAAAAATACAACTGAAATGACGCAATTATTTTGGCTACAGGAGTTATACAAGCTAAGAAACTGGTTGAGCTTCTTAAATCTGCAGAAAATATAGACCTATTCCAACAGTTCTGAAATGAGACAGCGACACATGCCAACACAGGGTAACAGCACACACCTTGACTTTTTCAGCTTTGCTTGTAGTCTGTTTAACGCTCTCCTGGCAGAGCTGTTCATACTCATGCTCTCCAGTGTAAGGCACAATACTCTTTTCGAAAATCCACGCCCTTTCTGGTGCATTTCCAAAAAACTGCACATGATACTGGCGAAAGCTCTTCTTCTGTCCTGTAATAAAATGGAATGCAAATCATTTCATTAGACGCAGTCAACCTTTTAGCTTATATTGGCTCACATCCATTTACAAAGTTGCCAAATGGCATTTGAAGAGTTGAAATCAGGTTTTTAGTGAGTGCACCAACTCTATAAAGACGAGATTCAGTTGGGTTTGCTGACAGTAATGAGCACATAATGAAGCAAACCCTATGCAATTATGCTCATTATCTGACGCCAATCATAAGATAAATTACAGTGTAGGACGTTATCCTATGTAGCTACAGTATATAGTGGAAATACACAAGACTGTGCATACACAAGGCTACTAGCAGGTGATGCAGGTCTCATTTGTTTTTTTCTGTGTATTGAAGAGTTAAATACAACGAATGTAAATCAAGTTACACTTCTACAACTACAGTTGCTTCTGCAGGCCATGCTAGGTGCATGGATTTTTCTATTCAGAAATCTTGCTCGTGAAGCCAAATTAATTTCAGGCCCACAAGTTCAATAAGGCACTTAGGATAACCACTTTTAGACTGAAAACTGAAAATTATCCCATATTAAGGAAAAAGTAACATTCCAAGCCAAGGCTGAAATGCAAACATTACAGTCACACACACCCCAATATAAACAACGTAAGGGCGTTCCCTGCGCTTATAAGAAAGCTTGAAGCATAACCGCTGTAGCGGCCTCTAACAAAGCAGAACCTACCCTTGATCTTGGTGTGGCTGTGAAGAACAGGATCAGATGTCACAATACACGGCCACCATGGATATCCGGACACCTTAGACCACACCAGATCTCCAACGGAGAACTTACACGGAATGTCGTCGTGCTCTCGCTGCTCAACGGACGTGTCTAGATCTGAAACAGACTTGAGAAAAAGAAAAAAAAAAACACACATTACTATAACGGAAAATATAAGAAAAGATACACCTGACATAATATGGTCTTTTGCAAAGCTTAAATGCCAAATTCACCTTTTTAAAATAAGAAAAATGGAAATTAGGGGAAGGGGGGGGGCACAGATCCCAACTGCATTTGTCCCCCACTGGCTCTACCCCGAGAATGTAGCAAGCACTGCTGATCACTTAGTTCACCTCTCCACTCTGAGCAGAGCCATGACTGTCAAATCCCCGGCTCTCTGGAGTGCTGGGTTGTGGAGGGGGTGGGAAGGGCTGGCTCAGGCTCTCAGTGGATTTTCTCTTAGTGTTGGATGGGGGGGACCCCCCCCCCCGTCAGGTTTTTACTGTTGTCTGTGTCCCCATTAGGGAGATTCACACTCTCCATTTGTCCCGTTTACTTTTATCAATGAAAGTGAAAGGAAAAAAAGGGAAAATCCCCAAATTTTGGGTTGTCCCCAGAAAAGTAATAGAAGGGAAATCTTCCAATGGGGACACCATTTCTGGTGATCCCCAAGAAATTCTAACACACACACATTATATATATATATATATATAAATAAAATCACACACCTTTTCTTCAGACGATTCAGCAGGAGCAGAATCTGCTTGATTTCCTTCACTAGACTTTTCCTCAGAGGAATCAAACTTTATACTTTTTCGCTTCCTTTCTTTCTTGTTTTTGCCTTCATTTTCTTCCGGTTTAGCCGCTTCTTCTCCTTGCTCACCACAGATGGAAGACTCAAAGAGAGGTTTGCCATTCATATAGGTCTTGGTAATTTTCAACTTGATTTCTGGTGAACCGTTCTTGGTGGGACTTGTGTGGGGAGGAGTCTCAGAACCTTGAGTTTCCTGGGAGTCAACAGGCACATCTGCCTCATGAGCAGCGGACTCTCCATTGTATACCCGTGAAGTCAGGTCTTTCAGTTTGTCAGTTGGGAGAAACGGCAGTGCATCATGACCATTTAGCTTCTGTATGACCCCCTCTTGTACAGAGGCGGAAATCGGAGTTCTGCTCAGATATACAGAACATTCGCGACTCATCTCCATGCTAGGGGCTTTCACAGTTGAGTTTTCTACTATGTGAGGAGTTTGCTTCATTTTGCAAAAGTTCCGAAAATGTTGCAGAGAACTTCAAGTAGTATTCTCAGTCTTCGACTTCTATAACAGAAAAAGCTAAAAATTAGTATATACATATAAAAAAAAAAAAAAAAAAAAAAAAAACACACAACAACACACACACACTAAATAAAACCAAATACTAAAAAGGTTAATGTAAAGAAAAATACAATGCGTTTTTAAAAATTCAAAAAGAAAAAAAATGGCTTTTTGATCAATGAATAAAAATCTGTTTTTTGGAGTACATTACAAGACAGGGATGTGTACTTCGGTACATAGGGTTATGCAGTTACCTTTAGGAAATAGGAAAGCCTAGAATGACCCCTCCTACTGTTTTGCAACAAAGCAAGAGAGGATAAAGCCCCTTTCACACTGGGGGGGGGAGGCACGGTGGCGGTATAGCGTCGGTATACCGTCGGAATTGCCGCGGGATTTGGCCGCTAGCGGTGCGGTATTAACCCCCGCTAGCGGCCAAAAAGGGGCAATACCCGCCCGCAATGCGCGGTTTCCCATTGTTTTAAATGGGAAGGAGCGGTATACATACTGCTCCTTTCACCGCACCAAAGATGCTGCTTGCAGGAGATTCTTTTCTCTCCTGCCAGCGCATCGCCTCAGTGTGAAAGCCCTCAGGATTTCACATTGAGAAGGCTGGGCAGGAGTTTTTCGGGCAGTATAGCAGCGCTATTTTTAGCGCTGTAACGCCTGAAAAACTCTTCAGTGTGAAAGGGGCCTAAGAACAGGGGAAGAGAAACACACCCCTCTACAACAAAGTGTACTGCTAAACAAGCCATGTCTAGCAGAATACTTCAGTTAGAGGGATGTGTTTCTCTTCCCCAATCTCAATAGTGACAACCCAAAAGAGCTCTGAAAAGCTTGTCTCTACATTGTGCTGTAGCAAAGTCAGAGGGGGTGCAGCTGAACAAAAAGAAACTGAGGTTTGCTTGAAATGATCAAGTATGTCTCCCTGCCAGCCCTCGACAATGGCAAAGGGGAAGGAAAAAATAAAGAAATAGCCCCAATTAGTTCAAAGGGCGATCTTTCAAAATGTGATAAAACCAGGTTGAGATCCCATAGAGCAGGGCTTGACAAATTTGCTTGGAATCTAGGAGCCAGCAAAAAAACAAACAAAAAAAAAAACCAACAAGTTAGGAGCCAGGAACGCGCCACGTCCCGCCGAGCTTGCACACAGAAGCAAACGCGAGTAGCGCCCGCATATGAAAGCGGTGTTCAAACCACACGCAAGGTATCGCCGAGATTGGTTGAGTGAGAGCAATAATTCTAGCCCTCCTCTGCAACTCACAATATGCAACCTGTAGAATTTTTTAAACGTCGCCTATGAAGATTTAAGGGTTAAGGTTTGTCGCCATTCCACGAGCGGACACAATTTTGAAGCGTGACATGTTGGGTATCAATTTACTTGGCGCAACATTATCTCACACATTTTTTTTTTTATTGGGAAAAAAAAAAGGGGGGGGGGGGGCTACCTTTACTGGGGTCTTAAAAAAAAAAAAGTGTATTTTTCCCCACAAAAGTGCGCTTGCAAGACCGCTGCGCAAATAAGGTATGACAAAAAGTATTGCAACGACCGCCATTTTATTCTCTAGGGTGAGTATATATATATTAGGGCTGTTACTGATCAAAAATTTTCTGTTCGATTAATCGACTAATTTCGATAAATTATAATGCACATATAGATCCAACTACTTTTAGCTGATCTCCTCGCAGGCTGATTCCCAGTGCAGCTACCAACCACTGGAAAAATGGATAGCGGGATACAAAAAACACACAAAGGCAGCGCTCGACGGGAATAGCATTAAAACTTTTATAGTCTTCAAGTAGGTAACAAAATATTGCACCGGAGATAAAATCTATGTAGCTACATAAACTGTAAACATGGTGCGAGTAATACCAAATGGTACCAAAAGCAGTCATAAAAACATGTAGCAAAGTATGATACTGGTAAAAAATGTGTACAACAATGCCACTGCTGAATCCAGATGAGGAGAGGTTAACATCAGTTCGTCGGCATGTAGATGTCCCATGAAGGGGACGTTACTGGATCTCCGACAGAACTCCCTGAAGGCCCAGAAGCCGGCAGAGAGGTGAGTACCAATCCAAAGAATATTAAATCGATCAAAAAGATTTTGATCGATCCAAAAAAAAAATGTAAGATTAATCGATCAATTAAAAGTTAATTTGCACAATTATATATATATATATATATATATATATATATATATATATATATATATATATATATAAAATGTTTGGGGGTCCTAATTAGAGGGAAGGAGATGGCAGTGAAAACAGGTAGGGGAAGCTCCATTAGCATTGCTGGCTGTCTTGTCATACAAACGGCCACCACAAGACAGCGCCAGATCACAGAAGGAAGCATAGGCCTGCAGAAGGCTGCAAAGCCGCTGTCTCAATTACCGGCCCGACGCGATCGTGTGGCGGGGGAGGTGGGGGCACATGGAGACATACAACACCCCAGCTGTGCCGCCCCAGGTTGCTAATTCTAGTCGCAATTGCGACCTGGCGCCCAGGGGTTTGTCAAACCTTGCTATATAGAATCACTAGAAAATATACAGAAACAATAGTAGCAACTTCCTTGTAAGAAGGCCTTCACTAGGTGAAGTAGTACGCTTTTCAATTGTGATGAGACTTTGCGAGAGATCAATTTCTAGCTTTCAGGAGCATAGGGATGACTCAATCGCATCGGTCCCTGTCCCTCAAGCCTTGGTCTTCAACAGCCATCCCATAAAAGCCAGCGACTGAGAAGCTGAGTGGTAAACTGGCCTTTGGGACAATCTGAGAACCCACATAAAGTCTGCCAGGAACCGGACAAGGCCCGAGTACCACCAGTACCAGTTTAGTGAGATAAGGATCACGGGGATGCCTTCCATCTCAATCCTGTCAAGAAAGAAACGTAATAAATAAATAAAAATTCCACAGAGTCAAAGTATCCACTACCAAGGCTAGAGTATGCCAGGATATGTAGATAAAATTGCTCAGTTTGTCATTTGACCTGAAAGCAGGAAAGATCCACATTTGGCCTTCCTCACTTGTAACATAGGGCTTGAAACACTGTGGGGGGGGGTGAAGATTTTCTAGATCTTGAAGACTGAAGTCAATTTGCCACGCGGCTGTGATTTGTACAGCGGATTGGGACTGAAAAGCATAACCACAAGACTTCTTGGTCCTCCCTGACAGTAAAACCTTGGATTGGGAGAACAATTCTTTACCCAAAATGCAACAAATTTCTCCATACAGGAGGCATCTTGACGCCGTCATTGCCAACAAAGGATTTTGTGCGAAGCATTAAATCTATTTCAGTCAGTGTTCAAAAACTTTCCCTTTTATTTACAACATAACTTCAAATTTCTGAACTTACTGTTTCTTTGTATGTATGGATTGCATGGGTTGTTACCGACATGTGGTAAAATTTAATGTTAATCGTACCTTTAGAAACATAATTCGAAAAATGTTGATGTGCTCAATACTTATTTTGCCTGCTGTATATACAGTAGGTGTTTGTGATATTGTGCTTTTAGCACGACAGCGTCGCGCTGATACTCGGCGACATGGTGCCGAGATCTCGCCGACATCTTGCACTCACTGGAATAGTGACAGCACATCCCAGCAAGCGCGTCATAGAAGCGACGGGAGATCCGACTTGGATTCCCGCCAATTCTACACGTGTGCGGCGTTTGTTATGAATCCTGAAGGGGAAGTCCCCGCCGGATTTTAAATAAAAATCCGGCATGGGTCCCCCCTCAGGAGCATACCGGGCCCTTAGGTCTGTTATGGGTTGTAAGGAGAGCCCCCCTACGCCGAAAAAACGGCGTAGGGGGTCCCCCTACAATCCATATCAGACCCGTATCCAAAGCACGCTACCCGGCCAGCCAGGAAGGGAGTGGGGACGAGCGAGCGCGCCCCCCCCCCCTCCTGAGCCGTACCAGGCTGCATGCCCTCAACATGGGGGAGTTGGGTGCTCTGGGGCAGGGGGGCGCACTGCGGCCCCCCCACCTCAGAGCACCCTGTCCCCATGTTGATGAGGACAGGGCCCCTTCCCGACAACCCTGGCCGTTGGTTGTCGGGGTATGCGGGCGGGAGGCTTATCGGAATCTGGGAGCCCCCTTTAATAAGGGGGCCCCCAGATACCGGCCCCCCACCCTAAGTGAATGAGTATGGGGTACATCGTACCCCTACCCATTCACCTGCAAGAAAAGTGGTAAAAACACAAATAAACCACACAGTGTATTAAAATATTTTATTTTTCTGCTCCGGAGGCCCCCCCTGTCTTCTTTATTAGCTCTTTTACCAGGGGGAGCTTCTTCTTTGACGTCTTCGGGTGGGTGGGGGCCGCCGTCTGGTTCTCTTCCACCGCCGGGGGGGGTGGCTTTTAAAAAAGCCCCCACCCCCCCGGCGGGTTTCCTCCGGCGTCTTCGGCGGGGCTCTTCTTCTTCCGCTATCCCGACGGGTCTTCTCCGCTCTCCGCTGTTGACTCGTCGCACCCCGGTTCTTCGTCTCGCAGTCCGGTCCCTTCTTCCGTGCTGTACGTCTTCTTCCGTGCTGTGAGTTCTTCTTCCGCGCTGTGACGTCATGTTCTTCACGTCTCTTCTTCTCCCGATGTTGACTCGCCGGTCCTCCTCGCTGAAATGACGGATGCGCGCCTTGCATCGGACCTATATAGGCCTCACAGTCCCATCATGCTCTGTACCTACCCATGTGATACCTACCCACGTGGGTAGGTATCACATGGGTAGGTACAGAGCATGATGGGACTGTGAGGCCTATATAGGTCCGATGCAAGGCGCGCATCCGTCATTTCAGCGAGGAGGACCGGCGAGTCAACATCGGGAGAAGAAGAGACGTGAAGAACATGACGTCACAGCGCGGAAGAAGAACTCACAGCACGGAAGAAGACGTACAGCACGGAAGAAGGGACCGGACTGCGAGACGAAGAACCGGGGTGCGACGAGTCAACAGCGGAGAGCGGCGAGACCCCCCGGATAGCGGAGAAGACCCGTCGGGATAGCGGAAGAAGAAGAGCCCCGCCGAAGACGCCGGAGGAAACCCGCCGGGGGCTTTTTTAAAAGCCACCCCCCCCCCGGCGGTGGAAGAGAACCAGACGGCGGCCCCCACCCACCCGAAGACGTCAAAGAAGAAGCTCCCCCTGGTAAAAGAGCTAATAAAGAAGACAGGGGGGGCCTCCGGAGCAGAAAAATAAAATATTTTAATACACTGTGTGGTTTATTTGTGTTTTTACCACTTTTCTTGCAGGTGAATGGGTAGGGGTACGATGTACCCCATACTCATTCACTTAGGGTGGGGGGCCGGTATCTGGGGGCCCCCTTATTAAAGGGGGCTCCCAGATTCCGATAAGCCTCCCGCCCGCATACCCCGACAACCAACGGCCAGGGTTGTCGGGAAGGGGCCCTGTCCTCATCAACATGGGGACAGGGTGCTCTGAGGTGGGGGGGCCGCAGTGCGCCCCCCTGCCCCAGAGCACCCACCCCCCCCCCCATGTTGAGGGCATGCAGCCTGGTACGGCTCAGGAGGGGGGGGGGGGCGCGCTCGCTCGTCCCCACTCCCTTCCTGGGTAGCGTGCTTTGGATACGGGTCTGGTATGGATTGTAGGGGGACCCCCTACGCCGTTTTTTCGGCGTAGGGGGGCTCTCCTTACAACCCATAACAGACCTAAGGGTCCGGTATGCTCCTGAGGGGGGACCCATGCCGGATTTTTATTTAAAATCCGGCGGGGACTTCCCCCTCAGGATTCATAACAAACGCCGCACACGTGTAGAATTGGCGGGAATCCAAGTCGGATCTCCCGTCGCTTCTATGACGGCTCTGTCTCTATCGCGGCAAGCCAGCTCGGCGCTGGCTCCCGCGATGGGGCTCGTAGGTGCTCAATCTCGCCGAGAAAGAGAGCGAGATTGACACAAAATCGGGTTCACCTACTGTAGGTTATTACTTGAGATCTCAATGGGCCCGAAACATTTTCTAATCCAATCTAATACCATCATATCCAGTAATAAACACAAACACCACATTAATGCAACTGACAGATGTGATCCAGCTTACTGCACACTAGCAGTAGAATGGGCCTTTGTATTTTAGTTGGCAGATGCCAGACAAAATTACTTTCGAGCAAACCTGCCATTTTGGACAGGCAGTAGAGGTTGCTTGGTCTTTAAAGTGGAGGTTCCATCAAAAAAAACTAATTTTGCTTTAGACTCTAGCTTACAACTAAAAAAATAAAAAAAAATACATTTTTACTCATCTGAAAATGCCTGTTGCTATGCAGTCCCACGAAATCTGCCTTTGAGTCCACCTAGGATTCTGACATCATCTCCCTCTAATGCTCCTGGGAAATGTGTGTCATCATTTCCCAGGATGCAGTGCGCTGTCCAATTATCACTCCCCATGCAAGACTTCCAGGAAGTGCCTGTAGGCTTCACATTGCCCACAAGCAAAATTACAACAGTGTAGACATAGTTTTATAAACTATCTTTTTTGAATATCTATGCGGATCGGCGGCGGATTGTAAAATAGTAAGTGACCGGATTTATATTATAAAAACGCAGGATGAAAGGACATACATTTAAAAAATGTTAATTGTGGTTGGAACTCCGCTTTAAAGCAAAGTCAAATAAAAATATGTATGCACAGTGCATGCCGGGGAAGTCGCCAAATATTCCACCAGACCTTGCACTTTATGCCCCAAAATCCACCCCATACTTCAAACAGAGGCCCTCACCTGCTGACATAATCTGAAGATAGAGGTGGTGGCAGTGCCCAGCTCCAGAGATCTTTACTGAGCGATCCTGCCTAGATTGCACATCCCTTTCGCCTCAAAGTTATTCATATTTCATAGGGCTGCACCAATGCTGAAGTTAAGAATTTTCACGAGTACTTGAACTCATGCAAATGCTCCGATGCCCAATATGGATACCTTTCGTGCGTTGCGATTTGAGCCCATACAAAATGAACGGGCTCAAAACACATGTGATTTGAATAGGAATGCAGTGAGATTTCTGCCCGAATCACTCCTGTGTGAACCCAAGCTTTTCGTAGTGATTTCAGCCTAGGTTCACACAGGAGTGTAGTATTGTGGGAATCTGCAAATGATTCAGACAGGAATCGCACCACATTCCTGTACAACTCCTATGCGATTTAAGAGAAAGAAAAAAAAAGTGGGGGCGGAGTATCAGTGCACCTCTAGTTATTCACATTAGATGCATACTCCCACCCATAGGAACACATGAGGCAGCAGTGCACCGGTACAATAGATGCTAGGCAGCATGCAAAGCACATTCATGTTGGCAAAGAGAGCCTGTAACCAGCCTCGTATCACTATGTAAAACAAGTCTCCAGCAGAAACAGCGACACACTGAAGAAATCTTAAATGAAACCTGTATAGAAATAAATATTTAGACTGGTGTAGCCGTCCTCTCCGGAAAATGCCAACTCTCTGGCTGTCATGCTGCCACAATGGCTTTAATACAGGCCTACGAACTGAAGCAAACGGTGGCCTTCTCAGTTCCAACACAGAGTGACTGCCAGTGATTCCCCCAGGTTACGAATTGCCAGCTAAGGAAGTCCACTAGCTTAAAGCGGGAGTTCACCCGAAAAAAATTTTAACATTAGATTGGGCCTAATTACGGGAAGCAGAATCGGGTGTTTTGGTTAAAATCAATGCAGTACTTACCGTTTTAGAGATAGATGTTCTCCCGCGGCTTCCGGTTATGGTCTTCGGTACTGGGCGTTCCTATTTGATTGACAGCCTTCCGACGGTCGCATACAGCGCGTCACCGAAAGTAGCCGAACATCGGTGCGCAGGCGCCGTATAGAACCGCACCGACGTTCGGTGACACGCTGTATGCGACGGTCGGAAGGCTGTCAAATAGGAACGCCCAGTCTTGAAGACCATAACCGGAAGCCGCGGAGAACATCTATCTGTAAAACGGCAAGTACTGCATTGATTTTAAACCAAACACCCGATTCTGCTTCCCGTAATTAGGCCCAATCTAGTGTTAAAAATAGATTTTTTTGGGTGAACCTCCACTTTAACTTCTTCCAGAAGACCTTTTCACATGTAACAAACAGCATTTTTTGCTAGAAACTTACTATATATATACACACACACACACACACACACACACACACACACACACACACAGGCCTAAAGAATAAAATTGGTGGGTTTTGAAAAAAATAAAAAAAAACATTTGTCACACGGTATTTGCACATTGGTTTTTTAAATACACTTTTTGGGGGTGGGGGAATAAATAAAAAACAAACATCACACAATGCAGCTGCAGGCACCATGCCGGAATTGCCACCGAAGGTCTAGCGACGTAAGGGTACATGGATAACAGAAAATTAATGCTTATAGATACAGAGGGGGTTATTTACAAAATGCAAATCTACTTTGCACTACAAGTGCAAAGTGCACTTGAAATTGCACTGAAAGTACACTTGGAAGTGCAGTTGCTGTAGATCCGAGGGGGACATGCAAGGAAAATAAAACAGCATTTCAGCTTGCACATGATTGGATAATAAAATCAGCAGAGCTTCCCCTCATTTTAGATCACCCTTCAGGAGCTACAGCGACTGCACTTCCAAGTGCACTTTGCACTTGTAGTGCAATGTGGATTTGTCTTTCGTAAGTAAGAACAGAGATTATTACTACTACAATACAAGATTTATATAGCGCCAACAGTTATGAATGAGGATTTGTTTCAAAGTGGTTTTACTGCATGTTCAAAATTTGTAACATTAATATGTAAATATTTGAATGCCCATAGTGTTATATACTCCAAATATAGGGTAGGGTTAACGTGTAGATAAGCAGTGGAGGGAAGGCCAATGATTAACCTTGGACATTGTTTTTTAATGCTGGAAAATTTTTAAACATAAGACCCATTTAAAGCCAGGAGATGCGCAAAATTTAGAGAAGCTTCGGGCGGATCTCAAACAGCTTCTGGATCGAAAAACTCAGAATAAAAATAGATATTTTGCCCATCGCTTTTATGAGCAGGGAAATAAGAGCGGGAGGTTGATGGCCAGACAACTGAAGAAACAACAGGAGGCGCGTCATGTACATACAATAAAGGTAGGGAGTAAACAGATAGTAGATTCTCAAGCGATAGCAGCTGAATTCCATCGGTTCTATACTTCTTTATACAATCTAGATCCAAGTGTGGGGGAGGCAGACGGGGGGGGGGCAGGAGGAAGGGATTCGGGAATATTTAAAGGCCTCGGGACTACAAGCAATACCAACAGCAGCCCTGGAGGAAATGGAAAAACCCATCTCCATAGAGGAGCTAGAGTGATACTGGAGGCAGCGCAGGGCAAAAGTCCAGGACCAGATGGATTTACTAATACGTATTATAAAAAGTTCTCCTCTATAATCCTGACCCCCCTCTGTAGGTATCTCAACTCGGTGTCGATCTTGAGTCCATTATCGCCAGATGCTTTAACTGCTTATGTGACTGTCCTCCCGAAAGCGGGGAAGGATCCGCAGTGCTGTGCTAGTTACAGGCCCATATTCCTCTTGAACTCCGATGTTAAGTTCCTATCTAAAATTCTAGCTTTGAGGCTACAGGATCACATTGTTAAGCTGATCCATCCGGACCAGACAGGATTTATGAAAGGCCGAGAGGCCAGAGATAATACAATAAGAGCCCTCCATGTGTTACACTGGATACATAAAGGCCCAAATCAAACTCCGGCAGTGGTGATCTCAATGGATGCTGAAAAGGCCTTTGATAGGGTGGGGTGGGGATTTATGGTCGGAGTTCTGAGGGAGATGGGCCTGAGGGAAAGAATGATGGGATGGGTGATGGCATTGTATGCAGAACCCAGAGCAAGGGTTAAAGTCAACGGGAGACTATCAGATTACTTTGAAATAAAAAACGGGACTAGGCAGGGGTGCCCACTGTCCCCATTACTATTCGCTATGGTATTGGAACCTTTTTTGTGTATGATTAGAGGGAATAGGGGGATCAAAGGGATAGTTATAGGATCGATGGAACACAAGATATCTGCATATGCGGATGACTTGTTGCTATATCTTTCTTCACCTCAAGAGTCTGACGGAATTGATGAGAGAGATAGACAGGTTTGGCTGCATTTCCAACTTTAAAATAAATATAGAGAAATCGATGTTGATGCCGAATCGACTGCCTGCGGGGATGAAGAATAAGCTGCAAAGATCCTTCCCCTTTGTATGGCGTTCAGACTCTATATTTTACCTGGGAACACATATAGCCCCAGATGTTAAACGTTTATATGAGTTGAATTATATACCCCTGCTCTCGTCAATACTAAGAGATTTACAGAGATGGAGAAGTTATACACTGACCTGGTTTGGGAGAGTAAGTGCCCTTAAAATGAGTATAATTCCAAGGCTTATCTATGTCCTGTATGCCATCCCTATAGCTCTCCCACAAATATTTTTTAAACAAATAAAGAAAGCTTTTAGGACTTTTGTCTGGGGGGATAAACATCCCAGGCAGGCCGCTTGGAACCAGGCCATATGTTATCTCGGATGCACAGAATGGTCCAGAGTGCCCAAGATAAGACAATCCCATATTACATGCGGGAATGGGAAAGGGAGTTGGGCCTTAAATTTACAGTGGAACAATCAAATAGGTTGATGGAAATAACACACCGGTCCTCAATAAGTTCATATATACAGGAGATGTCGTATAAGTTTCTGACTAGATGGTACCATACGCCGACCCGTTTGGCTCAGATCTACCCATTAATGAATGCCAACTGCTGGAGGGGGTGCAATCAAAGAGGGTCATTTCTTCATATATGGTGGCAGTGTCCCAGGATCAGGAGATTTTGGGAGGAGATATCCCCGTGGATAAAGAAACTGACATTAAGACCTATTGAGCAATCCCCATTGCATTTCCTGTTTCATGGAATGCCAGCATCCATAAAGTTCTACAAAAGAAGTGTTACACCACACCTATTAAATGCAGCGAAGGCACTGATACCTAGATACTGGAAACAACCTAAAGTCCCCAATATAGTGGAATGGAAAATCGAGGTAGAGAGGATAATGGAGGCAGAGAGATGGGTATACATGGTCAAGGACCAACAGGACAAATTTAAGGATATATGGGCAGGGTGGATATACTACTCTCCTGAAGTAGGGAAGGATTAGTTTGGGGCGGAGAGGCTAGGAGGCGGGTGGGGGGGGAGTGGTGAGACGGCGAATAATCTTTTTTCCTTTTTTTTTTTATTTGTTTGTTTTTTTTTTTTTTTTTTTTTTTTTTTTTCTGTCGCCCTACCCTGCGGGCACCGGAGGGGGGAGGGGGGAGGCGCGGCCCCCCCCCTCCTATTTTTTCACCTTTTTTTTTTTCCCCTCCTCTTTTTCACAGCACTAATTTGGATCACTAAAGAGGAAGAAATAAATAATCAACTAAATCACATAGGAGGATAAGTATAGAGGCTCCCCTTAAGGAATTTTATTTGGGAGTCATAAGAATGGGAACGGGGGTGTTAAAGGAAGGTTATAGTCACAAAAGAAAGACCACTAATAAGGGAAAGGAGAAGAACACACCCAATATTGTTTTTTTTTATTTATTTATTTACTTATTTTTTTTTTTCCTCTCCTCTTTTTTGAGGTGGGTATGAAACTTCTCCCCTTCGCATGGTAGGGGGGGGGGGGGGGGGATAAGGTGATGGGGAGTTAATGAGGCACGAAACAAAGGAAACAATTTTTTTTTTTTTTTCTCTCACTAAAGTCACGAAATTAAGGACTATTAAGCCCTGCACAAATACCTTTGCTTTTTTTTCTTTTATTATTAGGGTGGTATTGAGCTCCTCCTTTTTGTGCCATAGGGAGGTCATAAGGTGATGGGGTCTAGGGGGTCACGAGGGAGGGGGGGGGTCTCGTCTCTCCTTTCTCCTCCTCTTTCTCTCTCTCCCTGGTGTCCCTCCCACCTCTTGTAGGTGGGGAGTGGGACGGGGGATTGGAGGAGAGGGAGGGGGAGGCTGAGGGTGCCCATGGGGGGGATAATGTAATGTATGAAAGTAATTTTTTTTTTTTTTTTTTTTAAGTTGTTTGTTGTTTTGTTATGGTGATTTGTTTATTGTATGTGATGTAATTTGGAAAAATAAAGAAAAGAAGTAATTATAAAAAAAAAAAAATGCTGGAAAATTTGTTCAAATCAATGCTTTGATCTCAAGGATATCTCCCCCCCCCCCCCCCCCCCCAGGAGGAAAAAATAAAAAGATAAAAAATACAATCCTCCACCATACAGGCAAAATGTGTTCCTGGGAAAGAAAGATATTGTATGTGCCGTCTGTGGGACCAATAGATTTGCATTCCTCTTGCTTACTAGGTGCCAAACTAGTATGTTTATGAATTACCAAAACCACATTTGAATTTGTGTAAAACTGAAGTTTAGTGAATTATAAACAGCACCTGGGACAGTACTTTCCCTCCCCGTGCTCCAGTCACAGAAGCAGCGTTTACGCAATGAAAAGCACTCTATATATGGAGGACTGAAAGAGGACTAAAAGTTCAGCCTCCTCCAATCACAGAATGGGAACCAATAAAAACTATGAATGGGGGAGGGGGCGAAATGTGATTACAGGCAGCACTTGATGCATGCCTGTCACATGTAGGTGCTCATATTAACCCCTACAGCCCTGCAGGGGTATCCAAGGGGAGAGGACTTCCGATTACAACCTAACACAGCAGGCACCAGCACACGGGGCACTCTTCAATCATAGAAAGATGGCGAGTACCATCCCTGGTTCCCGAGAAGCACACTCACCTTTCCTTCTCTCTGTTCAGTCACAAGGAGAGAGGAAAGAATGAAGCTCAGAGTTGCCCTAATCTTAGTACTGAGATATCACTGCCAAATGCCAAGCACCAGCATTGTCACGTGAGAGGCAGAGGAGCAATTCACGTGCGCTCCTTGTACCTGGAATTACCTTCCCCCCTCCTTACTTACTCCAAGCTGTTTTGAGCAATACGTTGGGAGAGCGAATTGAAAAAGTGCCAGCACGGCTGGAGCTGTGGGCATTAAAGCAAGCCTTTTTGTCCTGCCTGGGCAAAGTACAGATTTTCTGTAGGCCCCCTACAACTGAGCCAGCCCTGTTTGCCCGCTGATTTCCTGCTGAACAAGTGGATGGCTGGTCCATGTCAGCTCCATTTATGCAGTGCGGACACGGACACAGACACAGCCCACTCTCCTCTATGGGTGGTCGGATGTAAACAACGCCTGACCGCTAACATCCGACTGCCACCCAATGGGATCTGCCTGATGGATAGGGAACGTATCCCAACCAGTCTTTTTTAGTGCATAGGATTGAATCTGTCAGCAATCCGCAGCTCTATAGAGAAGACTGGAGGGTCCGATTGTCAGGATGACCCAATCGGTCTGCCTATGTGAAAGGGCCTAGTCCCTCTCTTAAGGCTCATTGGGGAATCTGCCACACTCTCCCCTATGGGTGGTTGGATGGAAATTGACCGCCTGTCAGCCAATCTGATCCGCCAGAGATGGGGAGGGGAACGGATTTCCCATTCGCGTGTTTTTTGCGTATATGATCAAATGGAAGTGGACACACAAGTTTACATCCAGTGCTCCATAGAGGGCAATAGATGGTCCGATCAGGTCCACCAGAAAAACAAACAGACAGACCTAAAGGGGTTGTAAAGGTAAAAGTTTTCACCGTAATGCATTCTATGCATTAAGGTGAAAAAACATCTGCCGATTAGAGGCCCCCCCTTTACTTACCTGACCTCTCGAAAGTCCCGCGCTGTTAACGGGCAGGCTTCTCAGCCGCCTTCCCGGCTGATTCATTGGTTGATTGAAAAGCAGCACAGCCATTGGCTTGCGCTGCTGTCAATCACATCTATGGCCACCGGCTGCATCATGGGAGCGCGCACGCAAGAACTCAACGCCATGAGAGCTTGCTCGCATGAAGGTGTTGAGTCCTTGCGGGGGGGGGGGGGGGGCGAGACAGCAGGGGGGGGGGGGGGGGGGAGGAATGTATCGGATTCGGATCACACACTTAGGACCCCACTCAAACTGCAGTAAAGCATGTTGCGTGTGATGGCATGTTGCCATTTCACTACTGTGCGTTGCAACCTACTAACAAATGCAGCAGATCCAATGTTTGGTTCTTTGTGGTGCGTTAGGAAGATCAAATGAACAGGCTCTGTCCGAATATATCGCACATTATCAGCACTGCCAACAGACTTGTCTGAAGTGAATGGACACACAAGGACAACTCAGAGACCACAGCAAGTGACAAGTTCAAAGTTAAAGGGGTTGTAAAGGTTTGTTTTTTATTTCTAAATATGTTGCTTTAAGCTAGTGCATTGTTGGTTCACTTACCTTTTCCTTCAATTACCCTTCAATATGTTTTTTTTCTTTGTCTGAATTTCTCACTTCCTGTTTCTCCTCAGTAAGGTGTTCAGTAAGCCAGGGTTTGACAAATTTGCTTGGAATCTAGGAGCCAGCTAAAAAAGTTAGGAGCCAGAAAATGCGCCCCGTCGAGCTCGCGCACAGAAGCGAACACATACGTGAGTAGAGCCCGCATATTTAAACGGTATTCAAACCACATGTGAGGTATCGCCGCGATCGTTGGAGCGAGAGCAATAATTCTAGCTCTAGACCTCCTCTGTAACTCAAAACATGCAACCTGTAGATTTTTTTAAACGTCGCCTAAGGAGATTTTAAAGGGTAAAAGTTTGTCGGCATTCCACGAGCAGACGCAATTTTGAAGCGCAACATGGGTTTCAACGTTGTGTTTCAATTTACTTGGCGTAACATTATCTTTCACAATATTAAAAAAAAAAAAAAAAAAAAAAAAAAAAGAAAAAAACAGAACAGAAGTTTCCGAAGAGCTTGGGACTTTGTGCGGTGGGGGCGCACCGAGACACAGGACCCTGTGCCTCCGTGCGCCCCCACCGGTAATTGAGGCCGCAAAGCCACGTCCTCAATTACCGGCAGGCGCCAGGTCACAATTTCTTTCCAATGCGACCTGGCGCCCGGATATTGTCGACCCCTGCAGTAAGCTGTTCTAAATGACTTTCCACCGCTCGGATGATGGTGGAAAGCTTACCGAGGACAAAACAGGAAGTGAGAAATTCAAACAAAGAAAAAAAGCATTTAGAAGGGAAATCGAAAGAAAAGGTTAGTGAACCAACAATACACTAGCATAAAGACGAACCTTTACAACCCCTTTAAGCAGATGTCACACCATCCATTATTCCTTTAAAACATCCAGCAGTCCATACAATCAGATCTGCCGCTTTGAGCTTTATTCTGTACCTGCATGGTAATAAACATGTGAGACGGAGCTTCAGTAATTAGCCGTCTGCCTGCTTTCCGTCTGCATGGTGGGTAAACACACCAGCTTTTACCAAAACAAAACATGAATGAATTCCCTTTAATAGAGCAAAAAGCAATAGACAATTTATAGAAACACCACATCATTCACTTGTTGGACATAACAGACAATAAACTGTTGTGGATTTCTGAACACCGCTGCGCTCTGCACCATATTAAAATGTTGAGCGTGGCATCAGAAACAGAAGCACGTACACGCCGCTTAATGACTACACGGGTAGAGATTAAATGAGCCAAATTCAATTAAATCAACCCAAAAACACTGCATTTTTCTGTATTCACTATGCGATTCAGATTATGCTTGCGATATAGGAGGTTACCACTATTCTAAACACCTTACACGCGTGATTCAAAAAGGAGCAAGCCTTCCATATTTTGAAGAAGAATAGCTCAGCCTCGACATTACAAATGTGAGACGCAGACAGAAGCAAGCAGTAGGATTTAAAATATAAATGTATCATGCAGTATTGTATGCTCCCTATATAATCTCCCCCTCCTCAAAGGCTCAGAGCGCCGTGTCTGATACCACCTCCTCCTCCCAGAGTAATAACACTCAGAGTACTGATTACAAAGTGGGTAGCTTTCATTAGTCTGCTCACGCTAGGCTTCTAAAAGTTGCCTCCAGATTGGTCGCCATCACTGCTGTTTGCACAGAGTTATTAAATTAGCCCATTTATATGCAAAACAGTACATGTTGAGGAATATTTCACATGAGAAGCTGAACAAGACAGGCACATTAGAATTACCTGACATAAATACAGATTACGCAACCCACACATGGACAGATGATTGTACGATTCAACAAATGAGCTTATAGAAGCCTGTCTGTGCCATGACCACTGGGGTCATACTAATAACCTTGAGCAGTGATCACTGGGACTATACTAGTACCGTATTTTCCGGCGTATAAGACAACCTTTTGTACTTAAAAATATCCCCCCAAAAGTCGGGGGGGTCGTCTTATACGCCGGTACCTGTAATGCAGATGCTGAGCGTCCATTGTTCAAAAGCCACGCCTCCTCCTCGTCCTGTTCCGTGATATGTGGAACACTCAGTTTCCCAGCAGAGCCTGTGTTCAGTGTTCCGCCTATCACGGAGGTCCTCTAATCCTCAGCCTCGGACGAGAGGACCTCCGTGATAGGCGGAACACTGAACACAGGCTCTGCTGGGAAACAGAGTGTTCCACATATCACGGAAAAGGACGAGGAGCGGCTTTTGAACAATGGATACCCGAAGTCCGACTCTGCATACAGGGATAAGGCATGGAGATCGGCACAGTGAGGTAGGCAATGGGCACAGCGAGGTGTGTCGGAAGGGGGTTGTCTTATACGGCGAATATATATATATATATATATATATATATATATATATCCCTAAATGTTCTTATACGCCGGCAAATACGGTAACCCTGCATTGTGATCACCAAGTCCATACTACCAATTTTGTGCTGTGATCCCCAGGGCCATACTGCTAGCCTTTTACCATGATTATGGGGGGGGGGGGGCATACTACTAACCTTGTGTTGTGATCACCAGTAGAGATGGGCTCAGGCGTGTTGGAAACCCCACGTGCCCGATACCACCAGGAAGCCGATACTGCAGACCGCTAATCACAGGCAGCGAGACATTTCCTAATCTGTGCAGCTGCCAGCCAGGAAATGTCTCACTGCCTGCGATTAGCCATGTGCAGTGTTGGCTTCCTGGCGGGATCGGCATGTAGGGTTTCAAACACGCCCGAGCACATCTCCAATCACCAGGCCATACTATCAGCATTATGGAATGACCGCCTGGGCCATCTTACCAACCTTACACTGTTATCACCATCGCCACACTACTACCCTTGAGCAAAGATCACCGGACCATACCATCAACCTTACACTGTGATCATACTACCAACCTTCTGGCTGTGACAGTCAGGGCTTTGCACCGTGACACCATACTACCGACCTTTCTATACCACTTTGTGCCATCCTACCAACCTTGCACTGTTACCACCAGTGCCAAAATACTAACCCTGAGCAGAGATTCAGTAGCAGTTAAAAATAAAATAGCGCTACTTTAACTGGCCAATTGCACAGTCATGCAGTGCTGGACCAAAATTACATTTATATACATTTTCCACACAAATCGAGCTCTCTTTTGGTGGCATTTAATAAACGCGGAGTTTAATTTTATGGGATCGAAATGAAAGAAGAAAAATAAATAAAAAATTCTACTTCATTATAAAACATATCCAATACAACTTCATAAATTTAAGCCAAAATGTATTCAGCTACATGTTTTTTTTTTTTTACGAAAAAGACAACGCACAATAAAGTGTACATTAGTTGCTGTGTGAAAGTTCTAGCGTCTACAAACCAATTTATAGATTTGCAAATTGATCACACCCGATGACCAAAACTCTATTTCACAGGCTAAATCACCAGAGCAGTACAGCGTCAGATGTCTGGCGGTGATCAGGGCCACTGACTGATGATAGTATGTAAACCCTCCCCCCAGTTTAGGTCTTATACAATATTTTAAACTTGATTTTATTAATTTTTTTACATATTATTGCTTATACAGCGACCACTTTAACGGTCATAGGTCAACGATGGATTTGATTTAAATCGCTAGTAAAAAAGCTTGATTGAAATCATTTTTAAAGAGCAACAGCCCTGCAGTGGCTCCTCCTCTGACTTGATGTTGACTCACCGAAAGTTCCATTCACTTTAATGAATTCTAATCTTTAATCTTCTGCTCCCCCCCCTCCCCCCATGATGGTAAAGAAGTTGGCACACTTGCCTTAAAGCTCTGGACTCCGAGTTCAGATACTTAAAGAGTGTGTCAAGAGTTTCCTTCCTCAATCCAAAATAATTTGGTATGTTAACTAACCCTAATGTTAGCAACATGGAGAAAATATAAAGGAACTATGCAGGTTCTCTACAATCAGCAAAAATATAGGTAGATTTGCGGTATGTTGCTGTTAGCTTCCGCTTTTATTAAAGAAACATAATACTCCCCCCCCCCCCCCCATAATTATATATAACACACACTAGACACTTATAATTAGGTGCAACACAATTAAAGTTTAAGTTCCCTGCAAAGTCCCACAAATATCCATTGATCCAGCCAAGTCCACTAAATGCAACCTTCTGGGATGGTATGGCAACGATAATGCACTGCTCCTCATGTCTAGGCAGAGCAGCACTGTATACTTTCTTAATTTTCCAATATTTAAAATGCAACTACACAGCACCCCCTGCCCCCATCCGCAAGAAAGTACAAACCACTCCCCAATATCCCCCTACCCACAAGAAAGGTCCCGTCTGCCACCACCATACACATTGTAGTTTAAGGCTCCATTCACACCTAGGCGTTTTCACACCCGCCGCTATTGCAGCCTGCAATACGCTGGAGGGGTGATTTAACATTGTCGGCTATGGAGATGGTTCACATCTCCACGCCGAAACGCCTGAAGCTCAAAACAAGTCCCTGACCCTTTTTTTCAGGCGTCTTCGGCGTTCTGCCACATTACACACCCCTCCAGCGAAAATCGCGGTAAAAAACGCCGCAAATCACCTACGCCTAGGTGTGAATGCAGCCTAAATGGACTGCAAGGGCACTGATGAGCGCACTTCTAGTCCATAAAGTCTTCCTGCAGCTCTGAAACCAACAACAGAGCTGTAGGAAGACTGCAGGAACCTGACATTTCATGCACTATCCACCGATTGTAGACTCCTGAGTAGGCGGAAAAAATAATAATAGCTGCTGACTTTTAATAAGGACACTTACCTGTCCTAGCCGCCAGCGTTTCCTACTGCGCATGCGCGGCGCTTTGTGAATGGGCCGGCTGCTTTCTGGGATACACACAGTTCCCAGAATGCAGCGCACCCCATTCACAAGAAGACACCCAGTGTAGGAGGAGGAAGAGAATCCACCGCGGAGGATGAAGAGGCAGATTCGGCACTTCCGCAAAGCAACAGCTATTTAGGGCAAGTTAAAAAAAAAAAATTTCTTTAGATTTTTGGTGGAATATATTTGTTTTCAGGTGGAACCTCCACTTTAAGCTAGTGCATTGATGGTTCACTTACCTTGTCCTTTAATTTCCCTTATGATTTTTTTCTTTGTCTTAATTTCCCACTTCCTGTTACTCCTCAGTAAGGTGTTCAGTAAGCTATTCTAAATGACTTTCCACCGCTCGGATGATGGTGGAAAGCTTACTGAGGAGAAACAGGAAGTGAGAAATTCAAACAAACAAAAACATTTAGAAGGGAAATTGAAGGAAAAGGTAAGTGAGCCAACAATGCACTAGCTTAAAGGAACCTATTTAGAAAATAAAAGACAAACCTTTACAACCCCTTTAACTCCAGTGTAAAAAACGCATATAAAAAGCAAAAGGAGAAGGCTTTCAAAAAAATTATAAAAAATACACAAGGCTGAGGGATCATCGTCAGCATTCAAAATTTACAAATAATGCAACAAGACATGTAAGAGTGCAATTAGGGTGGCCAAGACAAAACATGAAAGCCACATAGCGGAAGAGAGCAAAAATGTTGCTGTCACAATGTAGAGTATAAGATTTCCTATCATCTGTGCCCAGTCTTGCCACAAAGAGTTAATCCAGCTCTGAGCAATCCTTTTATTTTTTTCAGTGAGATAAATGGGAGAAAACTTGTCCATTCTTCCCCCTTGCTGTGAATGACAGGTTATTTGCATATCTCATGCACTAGCCTGACACAGGCATTTTTTTTTAAATTCCCACCCCTTTTCTGAAGTCATGTGGTTACTTTTCTGGATTTTGACAGGATGTTAGTGATCATAGCAGAATTTAGTGTAAGGAATACACAGGAAAAAAAAATGCATGTTGACAAGGGGAGTGTAGAGGAGGGCAGGGAGTCTACTGACATCACAACCCCACCCACCGAGCTCCAGACAACAGATCCACCCACAGAATCTGCAGTTTTTCATTTCTTATAACAGACAGAGGGAAGACATTTGACAGGGAAGGATACATGCAGGAGTTATGCATATCCTTATAGATCAGCACTATGGCAGTAGTTTAGAAAGGATGAGAGTGGGTTTAGGTTTACATCCACTTTAATATTAATAAATCGCCGGAACCAAACGGCTTGCACCTGAGGGCACTTAGGGAACTCAGTCAATTGTCAGACCATTGTTCCGAATTTTTACTAACAGTCTACTGACTGGAATTGTACCAGCTGATTAGAAAAATGCTAGTGTAGCACCAATATTTTTTTTTAAAAAAAGAGCCAAAATACATCCCTGGGAATTACAGACCAATCAGCCTAACATCAATAGTATGCCAGCTCTTTGAGGGGTTTTTAAGGGACTATTATACAACATTTTAGTAATAAAAACTGCATTAATCAGCATGGATTCATGAAGAATGGTTCTTGCCAAACCAATCTATTAAAATTCTATAAGGAGGCGAGTTGTCACCTAAATAAAGGAAGACCTGTATGTGTAGTGTATATGGATTTTGCAGAAGAATTTGACACAGTTACCCATAAACATTTACTGCACAAAGTAAGGTCCGTTGGCATGGACCATAAGGTGAGTACATGGATTGAAAACTGGCTGCAAGGGCGAGTTCAGAGGGTGGTGAAAAAGAGAGGAATAATCAGAATGGTCAGGAGTAGGTAGTGGGGGCCCACAGGATTCTGTGCTGGGACCAATCCTGTTTAATTTGTTCACAAACATGGAGGATGGGGTAAACTGTTCAATCTCTGTATTTGCAGACGCCGCCAAGCTAAGCAGGGCAATAACTAGTAGACGATAGCAGGAGCTTGACATTACATGCCATTGCTGAGCCTAACAAAGCAAACAAATTACTGGCATGCATTACCTCAGGAGATAAAATGATAATTCTCCCACTCTACAAGACTCTGGTCTGGCCGCACCAGGAGTATGCTGTCCAGTTCTGGGCACTAGTCCTCAGAAAAAGGATGTACTAGAAATGGAAATAGTACAAAGAACAGTAACGAAGCTAATAAAGGGTCTGGATGATATTAGTTATGAAGAAAGGTTGCGAGCACTGAACTTATTCTCTCTGAAGAGACGCTTGAGAGGGGATAGGATTTCAATTTACAAATACCGTACTGGTGACCCCACAATAGGGATAAAACCTTTTAACGGAAAGGAGTTCAATAAGACATGCGGTCACTCATTAAAATAAGAAAGGGGGTTTAATCTTAAACTGCGTAGAGGGTTCTTTACTGTAAGAGGGGCAGGGATGTGGCATTCCCTTCCACAGGCGGTGGTTTCAACAGTGTGGGGGGGGGGGAATCAATGGTTTTAAAAAAAACTATTATATAAGCACCTGAGAGACCACAATATACAATGTAATACTGACATATAATCACACACAGGTTGGACTTGTGTAGGGCCGAAACAATTAATCGATTATGAAAATAGTTGTCAACTATTTTCATAATCGATTAATCGGCCAGTTGATTAGTTGGCCTGCATATAGAATGCATTATTTGTTTACATATCAGGAAATACAGTGCAGCACACATACAGCTCAGTACACCATCCATACATGTCACTAAGTGGCTGAGAATTTGTGAATGTGAAAGTGTGAGGAGCAATACCTCATGGGACATGTAGTCCTGGGCAGGAAGTGAGTGGTTCTAAAGGCAGAAGTTTTTTTTTACCTTGCTATAGCGGACGCTCTATACTATACTTTGCAGCTTGCTATTGAGGCACTCTGAAGGCAGGAGGAGCCAGATGCATCGGCGAGGGACCCCAGAAGTGGAGGATCTGGGCTGCTCTGTGCAAAACCATTACACAGAGCAGGTAAGTATAACAAGTTTGCTTAAAAAAAAAAAAAAAAAAGAGAAGGACTGTGCAGGGAAGATCAGCATCTGAACCCAGAGAAAGTGGAGGTAATAGAAGGCATTACAATTTACGGTAGTTGGTTATTTATATTTACCACTGTATATGGATATTTAAGAATTGACTTTTTTTTATTTACGTATTAACCACTTACCCCCCGGACCATATTGCTGCCCAAAGACCAGAGTACTTTTTGCGATTCGGGACTGCGTCGCTTTAACAGACAATTGCGCGGTCGTGCGACGTGGCTCCCAAACAAAATTGGCGTCCTTTTTTTCCCACAAATAGAGCTTTCTTTTGGTGGTATTTGATCACCTCTGCGGTTTTTATTTTTTGCGCTATAAACAAAAATAGAACGACAATTTTGAAAAAAATGAATATTTTTTACTTTTTGCTGTAATAAATATCCCCCAAAAATATATAAAAAAACATTTTTTTTCCTCAGTTTAGGCCGATACGTATTCTTCTACATATTTTTCGTAAAAAAAAAATCGCAATAAGCGTTTATTGATTGGTTTGCGCAAAAGTTATAGCGTTTACAAAATAGGGGGTATTTTTATGGCATTTTTATTAATATTTTTTTTACTAGTAATGGCGGCGATCAGCGATTTTTTTTTTGGTATTGCGACATTATGGCGGACACTTCGGACATTTTTGACACATTTTTGGGACCATTGGCATTTTTATAGCGATCAGTGCTATAAAAATGCATTAGATTACTATAAAAATGCCACTGGCAGTGAAGGGGTTAACACTAGGGGGCGGGGAAGGGGTTAAGTATGCCTGGGTGTGTTCTTACTGTGGGGGGGGGGGTGGCCTCACTAGGGGAAACACTGATCCTCGGTTCATACAGTGTATGAACCGAAGAAAAGCATTTCCCCTGCTGACAGGAACGAGAGCTGTGTGTTTACACACACAGCTCCCGTTCCCCGCTCTGTACCGAGCGATCGCGTGTGCCCGGCGGCGATCGCGCCCGCCGGGCACACGCACGGGAGTCGGGGGCGAGCGGGGGGCGCGTGCGCGCGCCTCCGGCGGCGCGCGTGCGCCCCTAGTGGCGGCTAAAGGGTAGGACGTCATAATACGTGATCTCGCCTAGGAGAGCCACCTTGTGGACGTATTATGACGGTGCGGCGACGGCAAGTAGTTAACTAAATTGTACACCACACTTTTTTTTTAAGATTATCCGATTAATTGAAACAATAATCGGCCAACTAATCGATTATGAATATAATCATTAGTTGCAGCCCTAGACTTGTGTCTTTTTAACCTCACCTACTATGTAACTGTACAAGTGCAAAAACACATCTGTGGGGAAAATGTTTGGATATATACTAATCTAAGCCCTGGTGTCTAGGCTAGAGTGAGGAACCTGCAAACAATGAGATAATGGCTCCCTAACGCAGAATCATTATCTCTCATAACTTGGAGCAATCCCTGGGGATAATGTCTCCCCTTGCAGTAGAAAAGTCAGGAATAAGGCAAGTATATACACTTAGTATCTCACTCACAAAAGTGAGTACACCCCTCACATTTTTGTAATTTTATTATATTTTTTTCTGCCTGGAGTGGGGATTTAACTTTAGTTCAGTATAGACAAAAATCTGTAGTGACAAGTCACCAAACAAATAAAACATTTACACAGTACCAGGTAACCCCAGAGGTCCTCCAGATACAAGTCCAAAGGAGAAAGGAGATTCGCGGTCCAAGGGCCTAGACTATGGAACGCTTTACCAACCAGCATTGGGTTGGAGAACCACTTGACGTTCAGAAGAAAGATCAAGACTCATCTCTTGATACCAAAGGAGACAGGAACAACAAGCGCCCAGAGGCGATTAAGTTCGCATGTGCTGCGCTATATAAGTTTTCATTCATTCATTCACACATTATATACACTGGACACAAATTGCACCTTAGAGATGCTGGAAACAAAACGCTTGTGTGCACACAAAGAAAGCTCAATGCCAAGACGACGTCTGCACCAGAATTTTTAAGATGTCGGTGCAGAAGAGAGGCAGGAGGTGGCCATTCATCCAGAAGTTTAGTTGCACATGCATTTGTATTACTAGCGATTCACCAAAATTTCAGCAGCTGAAAATAGGGTTTTCAGTATTGTGCCAAAAGAAAAATGTGCCGATAACGGCTGCCAAAAACACCAGCGATTTCACCTGCTTATGGTGTTTTTCCATAGGTATACAACCCAAATTGCATCAAATAAGCAAAAGGTGATTTTTTTTTTATG
This sequence comes from Rana temporaria, assembly GCF_905171775.1. NCBI lineage: Eukaryota > Metazoa > Chordata > Amphibia > Anura > Ranidae > Rana > Rana temporaria. The sequence continues at coordinate 618,718,019 of NC_053489.1, read as the reverse complement.
CGTTTTTACAAACATTTTTAAGAGGGAGGCACATTGTGTTTTTTTGGATTAAAAAGGGACCAACTATTGAAATTGACACCTCTGAGCTTCCAAACCCCCCCCCCCCCCATTTGTGTAGAACAAGCAGTACTCGCTAGCTGCAATCATTTGCAGTGCTCTAGACGCACACACACACTACACATCCCATAGTCCCTAGTTCTTGTCAGGAAAGAGTGGCTAAGTTCCTACATACAATGGGGGGCTATAGAGAATGAACTAAGCTACCCTCTAACAAGATGAGTGGGGGGGGGGGGGGGGGGGGTATTTTCCTAGCTTGGAGGTGGCCAAGAAAGCAATAGAAAGTAGTGCGAGTTCAGGATACATACTTGAACAGCTTGTTTTCAAAAGCAGGAGTTAAGTGACACACAATGACACATCATTCCAGTCTATGCACCGCCACACATTGCGACACTTTTATCCCAATGCAGTGTTGTGGTATGAGCGGGGCACACAGAAGACAATTGTTTTCTATGTTTCCTTGCAGTGATCTAAGCAGATCAACACAGCTCACCAGAAAATGTGTGACCAAGCCCTGAATCCCAGGAGAAGCCAGGCAAATTATTACACACATCCCTGCAGAGCACAAGCCACGTGTCAATCTTCTAGGTGTGCTGTGGTGTAACTCATTCTCTCCAACTGACATGCCTGTAATCTCAGCAGAATTTAAAGGAGAGCTCCGGGTTCACACACAATTTACAGTTTGTTTGGACCAAGCTGGCCTAAACTAACGATGTCCCTCACTTACCTGTGAGGCAGATGGATGTGCGGTATAAACTGCGGCTACATACCGCACTGTGCTCCGGGTGCGAGCCAAGACTTCCTGTCTCATACCCAGAACAAAGGAAAGTCTACAGCAGCGGCACTTAGCCATTTAGAGCCACAAATATATGAATACAAAGCTTCCTCTAATTGGCCGAGTCGGAGGAGCGAGATCGGCCCACCTTCTGCCAATCAGATGAAGCCTGGAATTCATTAGTGTCTCTGAATGGCTTTGCGCCACTGCTGTAGACTCTACTGGGTATGGACCAGGAAGTCTTGGCTTGCACCCAGAACACAGTGCGGTATGTAGCCGCAGCTAGTGGCACATCCAGTGGCTTCACAGGTTAGTGAGGGACAGTTTGATTGGGCCAGCTAGGCCCAAAATGTACCATGTAAATTGTGTGAAAACCTGGAGTTCTTCTTTAAAGTGCTTGTAAACCCCCACTCGGAAGTTACACCTAAAGGTAAGCCTAGATTAAGAATTACCTGTAGGTGTTTGCAATATCTCCGAAACCTACGCGGTTTAGGAGATATTTGCCAATAGGTGTACACCGTTTACGGCGCATGCTCGCCATAGATAACGGGGCAGGCGCAGTAAAATCCCCATTCATAAAAACGGCAATGCCCTCATCACCTCTCCGGCCAATCACAGCGCCGATCACAGATACCCGGAAGGTTACTTCTGGGTATCGGCGCTGTGATTGGCCGGAGAGGTGATGAGGTCACTGCCGGCATTGCCGTTTTTTTGAATGGGGATCTCCCCCCTCAGGCCGCAGACATCTCTTCACAGATACCCGGAAGGTTACTTCTGGGTATCTGTGAAGAGATGTCTGCGGCCTGAGGGGGAAGATCCCCATTCATAAAAACGGCAATGCCCTCATCACCTCTCCGGCCAATCACAGAGCCGATACCCAGAAGTAACCTTCCTGGTATCTGTGAAGAGATGTCTGCGGCCTGAGGGGGAGACGAGGACGGCTTCGGGGGCTTCAATTCTAAGGCAAGTAATGCACAATGAGCTAGTATGCAAGTCATACTAGCTCATTATGGCTTTTCTTGCAGGTGTGTCCCACCCCCCTCAAGGGTTTACAACCGCTTTAATTCTAAATTCCAGGGTATTGTAAAGTCACATTGGTCCAGCTTTGACTAATGCAAGGCTCACCATACAGGGTGCGATTTATTTTTTTTACTGCAACCACAGGCAGTGTTGACAAGGAAATTAGCAATTGTCTTCTGCCGATCCGGCCAAGATTCAACCCGTGTATGGCCGGCCCAAGTATACATATTCCATATCTGTGGAAGAGGGATAAGCATTGCAGTAGCTGCCATTACTACAGTGATGCTCAGTGGTCCTGTGTCAAGTGGCTGCCCTCAGTGCAGGTGGTCACTTGCTTGGCATGGGCACCATTAAAAGGTGTTGCAACGTCTAAACATTTTTTTACCTTACTCAAAAGTGGAATTTACGCTCGTCTACACCCCCACCCCCCCCCCCCCCAGTGCCACATTTGTCAGCTTTTTTTGGGGGGGGGGGCGACACCTGCAGCAAATTACATCAGCAGCTTGGCTCCCCTCCTCCTTTTTCCCCTTCTGCCAGGCCAGCAACAGAGCGCAGCACGCTTAATGCGTGTGCAGTAGGGACCCGGGCGTGAAGCCGAAAGGCTACTTTCACAGTCACATGGGGTAGATCCCGCTCCAATCAGCAGGGGATATGGGAGCTGAACAGGAAACATCTGTGCCCACCCAGTTGATCTCTATGTGTGGCCAGGTGTAAACAAATCCTGCTGTTTGTTTACATCAGGCAACCTCCAATCCAGTCTGTCAAAGCAGAAGAGTAGCCCTCCCCTTTTTTTGTTGAAACGCATTTACATTTGCTGTCTGTCTTATGGATTTCCAAGATTTTAAAGAGCAAGCAAAGAGTTGCGGACCATCTACTCTACGTATAGCCACCAGTCCATAGGGACCCAATCAGATTTGCTTGAAATAAACGATAGGTGCACCTGACTGGATCAGCCATGTGAAAGGGGCTCTCATAGGGAAACATTGAACACAGAGCAAAGTAGGATGAAAGTAGTGTAGTAGTGTGAACCCAGCCTAAAGGATCATACAATTAGATTGTTGTGAGCTGAGATCAGCTGAATTGTCTACAATACATGACAATCGATGAGCCACGGCCGTCACAAGCTTTGCCCTGCCAAGCACCAACTTCCAGCATTGAGGAACTATGTTACACAATCGCTTGTGCAATTTCAGACGCATGACCAGTAACGAAGTATAATAAATATAATTCGGGGTGAAGGGGGTGTAATAAATCCCAGAGCAGTGCACGGTACCCACAGAGGACACAGACCAAGGACCAAGTACCAGACACAGACTAGTACAAGGGGACCACATATACCAGTCTACAGAACCTAGACTAGGGTATGGGGGCCCATAACAGATTAGGTCCTGTATACCAGTCTGCTGAGCCTAGACTGTTGTATGAGGCCCATACGGAACCTATACCAGTCTTCAGAATCTAGACTAAGGTACAGGGCCCATACAGAGCCAAGACTAGTGTACAGGGCTCATACCAGTCTAGGTCCTGTATACCAGTCTACTGAGCTTAAACTGGGGTCCATACAAAACTAAGACTAATGTATAGGGCCCATACTAGTACATGGGAACCTAGACTAGCATTCGGGGGGGGGGGGGGGGGGGGGGGGGGGGGACAGCTTAGGTCCTATACAGCCATCTTTGGAACCCAGTCTAGGATACAGGGCCCCTACCAGTCTAGATACTGTATACTAATCTAGGAAACCTGTATGGTGAACATAACAGTCTAGGTCTTGTATATGAAACCTAGACTAGTGTATGGGGCTTGTATACCAGTCTAATGAGCCTAGAATATCATATGAGGCCCATGCAGAACCCATACCAGTCTGCAGAACCTAGACTGAGCTACGGGACCCATGCCAGTCTACAGAACCTCTATAAACAGTCTACTAAGCCTAGACAGACGTACAGGGCCCATGCCAGTCTACAGAACCTGTATACCAGTTTACTGAGCCTAGACAGGCATACGGGGCCAATACCAGCCTATGGAACCTAGACTGGTGTATAGGGCCCATACCAGTCTATAGAACCTGTATGGGGCATATATCAGTTTTCTGAGCCTAGACTGTCATACGAGGCCCATACCAGTCTAGATCATGTATACCAGTCTACAGAACCTGGACTGGGGTAGTGTACATGGGTCCGTACAAAACCTATACTGGGGTAGTGTACATGGCCCATACCAGCCTATAGAACCTGCATGGGGCATATATCAGTGTACTGAGGCTAGACAGTCATACGAGGCCCATACCAGCTTACATCATGTATACAAGTCTACCGAACCTAGACTGGTGTAGTGTACAGGGGGGCATACCAGTCTAGGTCTTGTATACCAGTCTAGACTGGGGTACGGTGCCCCACACAGAACCTAGACTGGGGTACGGTGCCCCACACAGAACCTAGACTGGGGTACGGTACGCGGGGCATACCAGTCTAGGTCTTGTATACCAGTCTAGACGGGGGTACAGGGGGCCACACAGAACCTAGACGGGGGTACAGGGGGCCACACAGAACCTAGACTGGGGTACAGGGGGCCCCCCACACAGAACCTAGACAGGGGTACGGGGCCCCCCACACAGAACCTAGACAGGGGTACAGGGCCCCCCACACAGAACCTAGACAGGGGTACAGGGCCCCCACACAGAACCTAGACCAGGGTACGGGGGCCCCCACACATAACCTAGACCAGGGTACGGGGGCCCCCACACAGAACCTAGACAGGGGTACGGTACGCGGGGCATACCAGTCTAGGTCTTGTATACCAGTCTAGACGGGGGTACAGGGGGCCACACAGAACCTAGACTGGGGTACAGGGGGCCCCCCACACAGAACCTAGACAGGGGTACGGGGCCCCCCACACAGAACCTAGACAGGGGTACAGGGCCCCCACACAGAACCTAGACCAGGGTACGGGGGCCCCCACACAGAACCTAGACAGGGGTACAGTGCCCATACCAGTCCTGATTCTGTATATCAGTCTTTGGAACCCAGACTAGCATACGGGCCCCATACAGAGGTGTACAGAACACACACCAGTGTATGGGGTCCATTCAGAACAGTGTACATAACAATATCAATGCCTCTACACACACATACATATATAGTAATAAACAATAATAACCCGACACAGAGACGTATAATAAGGCCCTGCCCCCTCCTCCCCCATAATAACAGGATCTCAGCCCCGATGAGCGGATCGTACATTGGAAATAGCCGGCCACTGCTGATCCCGCCAAGTTTCAGGCCCAGCCACCCCTCCTCCCCCTCCAGTAGAAGATGGAGCCGTCGGCGGGCCCCGGGTTTCCCTCCGCCCACCAATTCCCGCTTCCCCCCCGGACACACGGACAGGACAAGTGGCGGGAAAAGAAGAGAGCGGTGACCTGAATGTCTCATCCTTATGTGCGCGCGGAGGTGAGAGTCTGCTGCTACCGCTGGCTGGCAATCAATGGAGAGAAGACAGGCACACGGGCAGGCGAAGCTCCACCCCCTCCGTCCGGCCGTGCACGCCCCACGGAGGCTCCGGGCACGCCCACCCTCTCTCGGCTGCCCGCGGGAAAAACCCAGGCCGCTGATTGGCTGCGTGGTGGGTGAGAGACGGACGCGCGGCCAGAGTGATTTTCAAAACGTAACGTTTGGAGAGAGTGACGTCGTTGTGGAGGGGGGGGGAGTGGGGAGCCGTTGGGTGGCGCCAGTGAGCTGGGAGGGCAAGGCGGGCAAGCCGGTGTGCCCCGTGCCCGCTTCTTTGACGTGTTTAATAAACAAGTCTCTGTTTACGCCGGTCACGCTCCTCATGAATAAAGTTACACGTTCTCAGTCAGTATTCTACTAATACAATTCACCTTTGTCCGTGCACCTTTCAATATGTCTCTCATTGTTTGAGTTCTGGAAGCAGAGATAAGGCCGCATTCATACATAAGCATTCTAGTGCCACAGGCAGAAACGCACCAAAACGCACATCGCGCTCCCTTTATTTCTTATTGGCTCCCCAAATGCAACAAGAAGTGCTGCATTTTGTTGCTAAAAAATGCTGCAAAACGTGCAGCAAAAACACGCAGAACCCCAGAAACAAAAGTTACACAAGCTACGTTCAGCTAGGGAAGACCTATCATGTGAAACGCACCAAAAAAACACGTCACGTCACATAAGTGCAAATGCAGTCCAAAGGGTCAAGGTGGGTGAGCCTTGGTGCCAAGCGTCCTGCATATTTGCGTGAATTGGTAGTATACAGCTGTGCCAAAAGTTACCGCGGCTAACAGAAAGCTCACGATCACTGCCTGCCAATCATGGCGGTCACAATATCATAAATCGCGCCCCACCTTCTGCCATCCTAAGCCCCTTAACCTTTACCCCCTTCCTGCCCAGGCCAATTTTTAGCTTTCAGCGCTGTCACAATTTGAATGACAATTACGCGGTCATGTAATACTGTGCCCAAAGGATTTTTTTTATCATTTTCTTCACACAAATAGATTTTTTTTGGGGTAGTATACACCGGTAATCACCGCTGGGTTTTTTATTTTTTGCACAAAGAAAGGACAAAATACCTCAAATTGTGAAAGTTTTTCTTAGTTTTTGTCAGAACATTTTGTAAATAGGTAATTTTTCTCCTTCACTGATAAGCACTTATGCGGCGGCACTGATAGGCAGCACTGATGGGGTGGCACTGATGAAACGGCACTAATATGCAGCACTGATAGGCGGCACTGATGGGTACTGATAGATGGTACTTATCGTCACTGATAGGAAGCACTGATTGGCACTGCTAGGCAGCACTGATGGGGTGGCACTAATATGCAGCACTCATGAGGCGGCTCTGAAGGTCACTGATAGGCGGTACTTATGGGCAGTGATAGATGGCATCTAGAGTGGCCTCCCTGATGGGCACAGCCTTTCTCCACTCCAGGCCACCCCCCTATATGCAATTCATGCATAACATGAATCTATCCATGGCCGCCGCAGCCATCCCCTATTCATGAGTCCGGCCCCTTTCAGGGCACCGGACACATGAATTATAGCGACCAGGTTTTTTTTTGTTTTTTTTTAACCACTTCCATTCCAGGCACTTACGCACCTTCCCGCCCAAGCCAATTTTCAGCTTTCAGCACTGTCGCACTTTGAATGGCAATTGCGCGGTCATGCTACACTGTACCCAAACAAAATTGGCGTCCTTTTTTCCCCACAAATAGTTTTCTTTTGGTGGTATTTGATCACCTCTGTGTTTTTTTTTGCGCAACAACTAAAAAAAGACTGAAAATTTTGAAAAAAATTATGTTTTTATTTTTTTCTGTATTTTTTTTTGTAAATAAGTACGTTTTCTCTTTCAATTACGGGCACTGATGGGCACCGATGAGATGGCACTGATGGACACCGATGAGGTGGTACTGATGGGCACTGATTGGCGGCGCTGGTACGCGGCACTGATGGGCACTCATAGGCGGCACTGATGGGCACTCATAGGCGGCACTGGACACTCATAGGCGGCACATATGGGCACTCATGGGCGGCACTTATGGGTGGCACTGATGGGTACTTATGGGTGGCACAGATGGGCACTGATAGGTGGGCACTGGGCATGGATGGGCACTGTGGGGTGGCACTGATGGACACTGTGGGGTGGCACTGATGGATACATGTTGCCAGTCAGTGCCCATTTGTTTTACTGCCCTTTTTTTTTTTTTTTTTTACTGACTTTTTTTTTTGCTGGTGGTCCAGTGTGGCGATCCGAGGGGGGGCTGCGCTGATAAACAATCAGCGCGAACCCCCCCCCTGTCAGGAGAGCCGCCGATCGGCTCTCCTCTACTCGCGTCCGTCAGACGCGAGTGAGGAAGAGCCATCAACGGCTCTTCCTGTTTACATCGTGATCAGCCGTGATTGGACACGGCTGATCACGTGGTAAAGAGCCTCCGCCGGAGGCTCTTTACCGAGATCGGAGATGCAGGGTGTCAGGGCGCCCCCACGGGTGCACGCGGGCATGAAATCCTGCAGGACGTCAATAGACATCCAGTCAGGATTTCAGAACCACTTCCCGGACGTCAATCTGTTATTGACCGGGCGGGAAGTGGTTAAGCACCTGATTAGAGGCAGAGGCTCTAATAGGCTTCAAAATTGGGTCCTCTGATGCCTGCTGCTTAGATGGGGAAGTGCCGGTGGACCGACCGGCAGATGGGGGGGGGGTGGTTTTATTGTTTGCAAATTTAGGCCAATATGTATTCTGCTACATATCTTTAGTAAATAAAATCCCAATGAGTGCACATTCATTGTTTATGCATAGCTCCCAACTGTCCCTGATTTCGAGGGACTGTCCCTGATTTGGAGCAATGTCCCGCATTTTGGTCTGATTTATATAGATGTATATAAAATGAACTTTTTATCTATCAAAAAGTGTTTCCTAGTGGCAGTGCTAAATCTTTCATCTGATTTCTAAATTGCTGCATTTGTAAATTCCAAAAGCCAATATAAAGGAATGGTAGTGGTAAAAAAAAGCACTTGTGGGTTTAACCAATCTTGTTTTTTTGTACAACTCTCCTTTAAGGGGGCGTGGCAAGGGGATGTGTCCTATGCCCACATACTTTTGCTGATAGGTGTCCCTCATTCCCAACTCAAAAAGTTGGGTGGTATGTTTATGCAAATGATATAGCATCTACAAACTATGGGATACATACTGGAATTTTTATTTATTTTTATACTAGTAATAGCGGCAATCAGTAACTTATAGCGGTACTGCAATATTGCAACGTCCAATCGGACGCTAACTGACACTTTTTGGGAACCAGTGATACTAATACAGTGATCAGTGTTAAAAATATATATGCAGTGTCACTGTACTAATGACACTGGCTGGGAAGGGGTTAACATCAGGGGCGATCAAATGGTTAACTATGTGCCTAGCCAGTGTTTGTGTTTACTACGTGTGCTGCTTTTAGAGCCCTTTCACACTGGTGCGTTTTTGCGGTGTTTTTGCTGGGTTTTTGCAGTAAAAATAGCACTATTAAAACGCTCATAAAACGCTCCCCATGCATCTCAATGGACCCTTTCACACTGAGGCGTTGCGCTGGAGGAGCGTTGAGAAAAGTCCTGCAAGCAGCATCTTTGGAGCAGCTTTTGAGCGCTGTAAAAAACGCTCCAAAAACGCCCCTCTCCATTGAAATGAATTGAAAACGCGGTAAAATCGCTATTTTAACGCTCCACTATAGGCGTTTCCAGTGTGAAAGGGCTCTAACTAAGTGAAGTGATGGATTGTATTCCCTGCTTTGCAGGAACACAAAATCCATCCCTTCCCCGCTGACAGGATAGACCTCTGCCTTGTTTACATAGACAGAGCTCCGTTCTAAATATTTAGGGCAGGGTTAGTTTACCAAGAAAGTGCTGTGACCAAAGTTGAATAATGTCCTTGCTATAAGTGCAGGCCATTTACATACCTCCCAAAGCCTGACTAAAATATTCCCAGGACATTGCTAAGTGAGGCCTAGTCATTACTGCTCACCCTACCATCACAGGAGTGAGCTCTTATATGCTGAGCTCAGAGCTACTGCATCAGCGAAGAGAAAGTGCATATGAGCAGGTTTGAATCAGAGAAAAAGCTTGCTCCTGTGTTGGTGGAGGTGAGCAGTGATGACTAGGCCTCACTTAGCAATGTCCTAGGAGTATTCCAGTCAGGCTTTGGGAGGTATGTAGATGGCCTATACCTCCGGAGTTTCCAGTGATATATCGTGAGCACCCATATATCACTGCAAATCCTGTAGCTCCTGACTTTGAATCATGGGACACTTACTTACTTTCCATGGATCTTCACTAACTTTTTCACTAGCCTTTGTGTTCCGAGCATCGGCATTTTAAAGCGGGAGTTCACCCGAAAATTTTTTTTTAACATTAGATTGAGGCTCATTTTGTCAAGGGGAATCGGGTGTTTTTTTTTAACCAGTTCCCGACCCCCGCATGTACATATACGTCCACAATATGGCACGTACAGGCACATGGGCGTACACGTACGTCCTCGCCTATTAGCGGGTGGGGGGTCCGATCGGGACCCCCCCCGCTACATGCGGAGGTCGGGTCCGCTCGGGGAGCGATCCGGGACCACGGCGCGGCTATTTGTTTATAGCCGCTCCATCGCGATCGCTCCCCGGAGCTGAAGAACGGGGAGAGCCGTATGTAAACACGGCTTCCCCGTCCTTCACTATGGCGGCGCATCGATCGCGTCATTCCCTTTATAGGGAAGACACGATCGATGACGTCATTCCTACAGCCACACCCCCCTACAGTTGTAAACACATACTAGGTGCACCCTAACTCCTACAGCGCCACCTGTGGTTAACTCCCAAACTGCAACTGTCATTTTCACAATAAACAATGCAATTTAAATGCATTTTTTGCTGTGAAAATGACAATGGTCCCAAAAATGTGTCAAAATTGTCCGAAGTGTCCGCCATAATGTCGCAGTCACGAAAAAAATTGCTGATCGCCGCCATTAGTAGTAAAAAATTTTTTTTTATAAAAATGCAATAAAACTATCCCCTATTTTGTAAACACTATAAATTTTGCGCAAACCAATCGATAAACGCTTATTGCGATTTTTTTTACTAAAAATAGGTAGAAGAATACGTATCGGCCTAAACTGAGGAAAAAAATGTTTTTATATATGTTTTTGGGGGATATTTATTACAGCAAAAAGTAAAAAATATTGCATTTTTTTCAAAATTGTCGCTCTATTTTTGTTTATAGCGCAAAAACTAAAAACCGCAGATGTGATCAAATACCACCAAAAGAAAGCTCTATTTGTGGGGGGAAAAAGGACGCCAATTTTGTTTGGGAGCCACGTCGCACGACCGCGCAATTGTCTGTTAAAGCGACGCAGTCCCGAACTGTAAAAACACCTTGGGTCTTTAGGCTGCATATTGGTCCGGGGCTTAACTGGTTAAAATCGAAGCAGTACTTACCGTTTTAGAGATAGATCTTCTCCACCGCTTCCGGGTATGGTCTTCGGGTCATAACTGATCACGTGCAGCATCATAGCAACTACAAATCAAATAGAGACCAAGATGGCAGCTTCCTTGACTGTAGGACTGGAGGGTTTAGTTCCACTTTAAGGCTGGATTCACACCTGAGCACAATGATTTTCGGTAATTATTATTTGAATTTTATGCACACATATACAAATGTTCTAGAATGATTATTTAAAGTGTCTTTTATGTAAAAGCTTCAGGTATTTTTGTTATAGCCAATAAAAAGTAGGGGTAGGGGAACAGACCAGTTCTTAGGCCTCGTTCACACCGAAGCCTGAAAACAAGCGAATTAACCCTCCTAGAGGTATTCCCGAGTCTGGCTCGGGGTAAGATTTTTATACCAAAATCGGTATCCCCGAGCAAGACTCGGGCTTGCCTCGCTGCAGCCAGAGACAAAGTTACTTACCTTGTCCCTGGATCCAGCGATGCCACCGCGCTGTGTGAGCGAGCGGGACCTCGCTCGATTCACACAGTGTCCTCCTGTGCCGCCGATCTCCGTTCCCTGCGACGTTACGACGCACGGGAGCAGAGAACGGCGCCAAATTCAAAGAGGTAAACAAACACAATACATACATTTTACTGTAATCTTATAGATTACAGTACTGTATGTAAAAAATACACACACCCCTTGTCCCTAGTGGTCTGCCCAGTGTACTACATGTTCTTTTATATAATAAAAACTGTTCTTTCTGCCTGCAAACTGTAGATTGTCCATAGCAACCAAAACTGTCCCTTTATGTCAAAAATGGTTTTAGAGCAGCTAGAAAACAGCGATAATAAATTATATTCACTTGCAGAATTGTGCGATAGCGATTTGTGGGGAAATTCGTCATAAAAGAAATAAAAGTAATGACAGCGACAATTCTGCAACTGAGCAAATTTCAGTGATTTTGAGTTGATTACATTATTGAATAATTTGTATTATAATTATATTATTATTTGTTATAATTATTTATAATTATTTATTTTATTATAATTTTGTTTTTAAAAAAATGTCATACCCGGGATGCCTACTTAGACTCTTGTTTGGTCAGATTTAAGTGAGTTATTCCTAAGAATTACAGGCCTACAGTATAAAACGCCAAATTTCCTTGCAAATAATGGTACCGCTTTTAGCACCTTTTTTCTGAAATAATCATACCGCCAGGGAGGTTAAAGGGTCACTAAAGGATTTTTTTTTTTTTTAGCTAAATAGCTTCCTTTACCTTACTGCAGTCCTGGTTTCATGTCCTCATTGTTTGTTTTTGCTCTGATGTTGCTGTAATTCTGCTCTGTTCTGGACACTTCCTGGTTGTCTGTTTCCTGACGGCAAGGATTTACTGCCCCCCCTCCCCATACACCATCCATCCATATGTAAGCAGCTGTCAGTGATAGGGCAGTCTAGTGCTGCAAGAGCAAGTGGTAAAGTAATCATATGTGTTCATACTGCAGTCGAATTGTTATGTTTTTGTATGTATTTATGTTTAACACTTCTGCCTCTAGAGTGTCTCCAACACCATTTTGGAGGAGGCCTGTGTTCTGATAGGCCGCATGAGATCTCGAGAGATTTGGGCGACCATTTTTGTGTGGTTTCTTTTTATAGTAAAGCTCAGGCACGTTTTTAGGCAGAAAACACGTGGATGTAGATAGGGACAGAGACCCTGCTTGTGAGGGAGAGAGAGGAGAAGCCAGGGAGAGTGTTCCGGCCTGTGAGGGATAGTTTAGGGGTCCTACGGAGTCCTGCAATGGTAACCTTGGTCGGATGAAAGACTCCCAGCTGCTACGGGTAATGTGTTTCCAGCCTCTTCCAATAAGCATTGTGTGCTGGGGTATATAATGTACCATTAAGTGGGAAGTGCCTGTGATACTCAGAAAGCCACATTTCTTAGAACAACAGTATCTGTACTGCATATCTGTGCCTCCATGCCTGGAGAGGAACCATTTGCCGTTTGATTGTAAAGACTGTTACTACTACCGCCTCTCGGTAATAAACGTTACCTTGTTCAAAGAACTTTACGTGTGTCTCCCTCAGTGAATCGCCGCACCCCATCCCCGCTTACACATACAGCCCCCCCCCCCCCCCACAGACACACACACCATTCATCCTAATTCCTAGGAAGTATCTTTTTTTATCTCACGGGTGAAATGTGAGAAATGAACTCCATCGCTAACTATATCATACAATCATTCCATAAACACATACCACATACACTTCATATATCATTTGAGGAAAATATGCTTATTAAATTGTAAATTTGCCCAAAATAAGAAAATGTCCCCGGATTTCATTTTTAAAATCTGGTCACCTTATCTTAGACTGAAGACCACAACACCCCTACCAAGAGCAGTGTGAATATTCTTGGTTTACAAAGGCAAAGACACCCTGTTATTGTCTTCTCTAATCAAATCAACAGTTTGACGATATTATTTCTAATAAGTAGAAGCAAGTTTTTTTTTTTCTCTTAAGAGAAGTTGGCTAAAGAGGAACTATACTGCATCTAAGTGCCACAAACTGAAACCCTTTTAAATTCATTATTAATATTCAAAGCAAACTTACCCCACGCATCCATGTTTCCATGGTTTATTTTGTTCGGAAATCACCCTATAGCATTTCTAGCTGCAGCCATCTTGAGTAAGGGCATATTGTAGGCAGGTACAGTTAACTGGCTGGCCACTAGATGGCTCTGTACTCATTATAGCCTGTATAAGGAAAGTTATAAGCAAGTAATAGCTTCCCTTTTAGCTAAAGCCCTCCTATAGAGATGTCATGGGCAAGTCAGTGCCCATATAGTATAACGCAGGTTGGGAGGAGTTTTAGTGCACTTGGAGCATAGGAACTAAACACCCCACACTTATGTGGAAGTAACCAGCATGTGTAAGCTCAGGAGGCTGGGAGGAGTATACCTGCACACTCAGGAAGAGCCGGCTGTAGTTATTCTGGGCCAAATTGCCAAAAGAGATACGCAGACTTAACTCAAGTTTTCTAAATTTACACGGTGCGTATATTTGCGCACGATCTTCAAAACGAGTTAAGCGCAGATTTCCGTATTTTCAGCCGTACTTAAATTAGTTACACCTGCGCATCCCCGGGCGCAAATTACGTTAGTCTCGCCGCTGTTTTTGATAGGCAAAGATGCAAATGAGGGAGTTAGGGCGATTCTCAAAATTAAGTGTGTGCGCCGTATTTTCCGCCCTGTGCGCACCTGTTAGTTTCCCTGACTAAATTTCCGCATTATAAAACCAGCCCTAATTTTACACATGCTGTGGAAGGGTTTGCTGTAGGTAGTGACTAGAGCTTAGAGCTATAGTTGAGAAGGATCTTTGTTGAAAAATGCCAGGGCCAGCTATGATTCTGACGGCACTTGCCGCCATACAGGCACAAAGGAGGAGGAGGGCACAGAGGAGGAGGGTGAGGGCACAGGCAAGAGTGTATCGGCCACGGCGTGATCTTTTCCAAATGCCAGATTATGAGGTGTATGGCAACTACAGGTTCTATAGGGAAGCCATCCTGGAGATCACCCAACTTCTTCATGAGGATCTTATCACCCCAACCAGACGCTCCCATGCCCTGACACCTCTTCATAAAGTGATGGCAACCCTCCATTTTTTATCCAGTGGCTCATTCCAGCGTGCATCTGGAGGTCTGGCTGGGATGGTGCAGTCGACAATGAGCAGATGTGTCCATCAGGTGGTCCCTGCCATACTGCGGCGCACTTCTACAGCATTGCTGGCTTCCCAAGGACCATCGGGGCGATAGACTGCACCCATGTGGCACTACAGCCCCCCCATGAAACTGAACACCTGTTCAGAAACAGGAAAGGCTGGCATTCGATCAACGTGCAGATGATCGTAGATGCCCATGGCCTCATCTGGCACGTTTGTGCCAAGTTTCCAGGGTCGTGCCACGACAGTTACATTCTCCGGCAGACCAAGATCTACCAAGACTTGGAGCAGAATGTGTATGGAGACAGCTGGCTGATTGGTGAGTGACATTGGTGTCAGGTATGCCCCCCCCATGATGCAGACATCACAAGGGGCACATGCATGACTAATATCCTCCTGTCTTTTCCCTTACAGGTGACTCTGGATATGCCTTGGGACCCCACCTGATGACCCCCTTTAGGAACCCCCAAACACCCGGAGAACGCAAATTCAATGAGGTGCACATCCAGACCCGGTCAATTGTAGAGCGGACATTTGGCCTTCTCAAGTCGAGATTCAGATGCCTTGACAAGACTGGGGGTACACTCTTGTATTCCCCAGACTTTGTCTGCCAAATTATTGGGGCATGTTGCATCCTCCATAATTTTGCTCTGAGAAGGGGCCTGCATGTTGAGTTATGTCCTGATCTAACCCCCCACCCAGGCAATCCCCCCCCCCAAACCCCTCTACCCGGTCTGCTGAGGGCCAGGCAATAAGGAGACAACTGGCTGAAGGCATCTTTGCCCAGTAAATGGACCCTAATTATCTATATTTTTTTGCTTTGCCCAGAAAAAAATCACAGAGATTATGTGACCTTTAAATATTTTCTTTGTACATAAAATGCACATTACTTATATGACAATGAGAATGTTTTTTTTGGTACAAAACGCACATTAATTATCTCACAATGAGAATGCATGAATGCACGTCACTGTGGTCCCTAGCACAAACACATCACATGCACATCGAATTGGATTAGATCCAAGTACCCCCCCCTTTGGTACTTGGGAGCAGTAACGCCCCGCCACGGCTCCAATTATGTCACTGTGCATTCATACACCATTCAGGAACCTAGGATGACTTCTCCCTGGTCCTGGGGATCCCTACTCCACCAAAACTGAGGGTGACACCCTTATGTTTTCAGGAATGCCACCCCCCCACATTCACACATCATTCACACACATAAACCAAATCATAAGTACAGTATAAAAAAATAAATAAAAAAAAATAAAAAGTACCCCTGCAACTTAAGGATGTTGCCGAGTGCTCCTTCTGGGCTGCCCACGGGCACGGGCATGGCCACGGCCGACTGGGGGATCTTCACGGGGGGGGGTCTGTGCAGGGGAGGGAGTATTTTCATGGGGGGGGGTCTGTGCAGGGGAGGGAGTATTTTCATGGGGGGGGGGGCTGTGCAGGGGAAGAAGGAGCCTCCCCTGGTGTCTGTCCTCCTGCTGGCCTTCCCTCCAAGGCAACGGCTATCCTTGTCAGACAGGAAGTAATGTCAGCCGTATTAGCCTGGCCAGCCCGGGTATTGGCCTGCACAGCCCGGGTATTGGCCTGCACAGCCTGGGTGAGGGCAGTCACCTCCTGGGCCACGCCTGTTGTTGCGTTTTTCAGGTCCCACAAACACGTGATGACCCCCACTGAGTTGGTGGCCACGTCACCCAGTGAATCCCTCATTAAACCCAGGCTGTGCTCCACCTTGCTCATCGATTTTTTTAGTTCAGCCAGACTACGCACAAACCCCCCCCTGGTTTCCGGGGTCGGCCTCCTACTTGCCCCTGAGGCTTGTGGCCTTGGAGGAGGGGTTGGAGTGAGCCATTTGTGCTGCTGCATGTTGGAGGAGGGTTGGGAGGGGCCACCCATGATGGTGGCCTGACTGCTGGGCGCCTCTGGGGTTCCCTCAGGGGATGACTCAAAGGTCATATCTTGGCCCATCATGATTTGCTGCCCAATCTCAATATTGTCATCTTCCTCCCCCTCATCCTCCTCCCACTCAACATCCAAATTAGGGGAGTTGTAGGCACTCCCCTCCCATGGCGAATCCTGCCCTTCTTGGGACTCTGCATCAGCCTGTCTTGGGGGTGGTGCAGCAGCCTGCCCTAATGGGCCAGCAACCTCCTTCCCTTGATGGGCCAGCAACCTCCTGCCCTGATGGGGCTGCCACCTCCTGACCTGATGGGGCTGCCACCTCCTGACCTGATGGGGCTGCCACCTCCTGGGCTGATGGGGCTGCCACCTCCTGACCTGATGGGGCTGCCACCTCCTGGGCTGATGGGGCTGCCACCTCCTGGGCTGATGACCCAGCAACCTCCTGGGCTGATGGGGCTGCAACCTCCTGGCCATCTGGGGAGGACACAAAACAATCACAGGTTGGTGGATCCACACACTTGGCACATCTTCCCTTCCCCCACCCACACATGCTAATCACCAGATAGAAATTCAAAAAAATTACCTGTCCTCATAAGAGGATCAGAGTCAAAGCCAGGCAGGCCCACCAAACACTGGGCCACTGCCCATTCCTCCTCACTCATCCTGACTGGGCAGGGTCCCCCTCCTCCAGTGCCCCTGGTATGGGCATGCAGCGTTGCCAGCTTGTTCCGGGACACGCTCCTCAAGTCATTGATCTTTTTTTGAACTCCAGCGATGGTCCTGGTCTCCCCCCCCCCCCCCGCCGCATTGATCTGATCGTGATATTTTTAAGGATCTCCTTCCTCCTGGCCGGGGTGGTGTTGTGGCTCTCAGGGCCATGGAGAAATCGCCCATATTTAATGACGCCCTGAGCAAGTATATGCTTCTCTGCCACTGTAAAATTTAGCTTCCTGCGCTTGGGAGCCATGACAGACAACACCCAGCAACAGGGAACTCACCCAAAAAAAAAACAACAATACACACACACACACAACAAAGAAAATAAAAACAAGCAAAAAAAAAAAAAAAAGACAGCTACTATAAATTCAAAAACAAACAGGCAAAAAAGGGAAACAAAAAACAATCACACACCAAAAAAGACACACTTATCAAAAACAAACAGGCAAAAAAGGGAAACAAAAAACAATCACACACCAAAAAAGACACACTTATCAAAAACAAACAGGCAAACAATCAAAACAAAGAACAAATTATCAAAAACAAACACCAACTATACCCTCCAACTCCACAAAAACTTTTCTCACAAACAAATCTTACCAACAAACACTGACAAACGTTCAAAGCAGAAGCAACTTGCTTTAGGAAGGGAACACAGGGAAATACTTTTGCAATAGAAGTGTGTTTGACTGGGGCTATTTAGACACAGGGCGATCCTCAAACTAAGTACGCTTGGCCTTTTACCTATCTCACTGATTGCAAAGACCAAAGTTCTGCACATGCGCAGTGAGGTCCAGATTCGCTGTGGATACGGTACTTACGACACCAACTTAGGGCGCCGTAACTTAAATGACATAAGTTAGATAATCCTAAATTTGCACAGCTCTTTGGGAATTTGGCCCTCTGTCCCTTATGGAAATGGGGGATTGGGCAAATTGCAAAAGGACTTTTTTTTTTCTTAGTTTTCTTTGTCTGAATTTCTCACTTCCTGTTCCTCCTAAGTAAGCTGTTTTGGCTGACTAACCCCCTTACTGAGCTTACTGAGGAGAAACAGGAAGTGAGAAATTCAGACAAAGAAAAAAAACATTTAGAAGGGAAATCAAAGGAAAGGGTAAGTGAACCAACAATGCACTAGCTTAACCACTTAAGACCCGGACCTTTAGGCAGCTAAAGGACCTGGACAGTTTTTGCAATTCGGCACTGCGTCGCTTTAACTGACAATTGCGCGGTCGTGCGACGTGGCTCCCAAACAAAATTGGCGTCCTTTTTTTCCCACAAATAGAGCTTTCTTTTGGTGGTATTTGATCACCTCTGCGGTTTTAATTTTTTGCGCTATAAACAAAAATAGAGCGACAATTTTGAAAAAAAATCAATATTTTTTGCTATAATAAATATTCCCCAAAAATATATATAACATTTTTTTTTTCCTCAGTTTAGGCCGATACGTATTCTTCTACCTATTTTTGGTAAAAAAAATCGCAATAAGCGTTTATCGGTTGGTTTGCGCAAAATTTATAGCGTTTACAAAATAGGGGATAGTTTTATTGCATTTTTATTATTTATTTATTTTTTACTACTAATGGCGGCGACCAGTGATTTTTTTCATGACTGTGACATTATGGCGGACACTTCGGACAATTTTGACACATTTTTGGGACCATTGTCATTTTCACAGCAAAAAATTTATTTAAAATGCATTGTTTACTGTGAAAATGACAACTGCAGTTTGGGAGTTAACCACAAGGGGGTGCTGATGGGGTTATGTATGACCTCATCTGTGTTTCTAACTGTAGGGGGGTGTGGCTGTAGGTGTGACGTCATCGATTGTGATTCCTTATATAAGGGAACACACGATCGATGACGGCGCCACAGTGAAGAACGGGGAAGCTGTGTTTACACACAGCTCTCCCCGTTCTTCAGCTCCGGGGACCGATCACGGGACTCCAGCGGCGATCGGGTCCACGAGTCCCGCGGTCACGGAGCTTTGGACCGGGTCCTGTGCACGCACCCGCGGTGCGCACGACCCCAGCCGTGCCATTCTGCCGACGTATATCGGCATGAAGGGGTCCTTAAGTGGTTAAAGGAACCTATTTTGAAAATAAAAAACAAACCTTTACAACCCCTTTAGTTTCAATTATGTTTATTGAAAAGATTTATACAACAGTACAAAAGCATCCCAACACATTAGCATGCGTTAGCAAACGCAATCAAGGGCCCATACATCAAGCATGAAATGCAATGTAGTGTCCAACAGAAATAACAACAAAATCGGATATAACCCAAAGTGCAACCAAATGTAAATAGCAAAATAATCAGTGCTTACCCCAGGAACCTCAAGTCCCGCAGGACAAAGGGCCCCGGGCATAAAATCATAAGCCCATCTTACTGCTAATACTATGACCTTGACACAAGGACTGTGTTTGAGAACTCTTGAGAGAGAGATAGAGGTGAAAAAGAAAACAGTAAAGAGGGAAAAGGGGAGAAATAGGAGAGCAACCGTCCAGCGCCCCAAGACCCGTCAAATAGGACCATAACTACGTCGCCAGCGTTCTTAGATCATTAGTAAGCTTTACAACCCCTTTAAATAGGCTAGCTTGGGTTTCCCTTTAGAAGTATTGCCAGAATTAATGCTAAACTCTTGCTTATCTTTTCAGGCCATGTTTCAGTAGTATTTCATTGTACATATGTGTATATAATATTCTGTTATTGCCATACTGCCTCATCTTGCATTATTCTAGAGGAATTCTTATACTGAGCTGGGATTGTTATTCAAAGCTCAGTTGATCTATTACCTCCTCTGTGCAACAAGATATTCTTTTAAGTGTAGCACTACCCTCGGAGGAGCTGCTGGTTTGTTTTGGGTGGCACATTTCCCGCGTGGCTCTCCGAATTCCTAGGGGTGTATGGTGCATATAGCAGTAGTAAAGGAATGTCCGCAACAGATGTCTTTTGCTGTGCTCTTTATTACCCAGCCAGGTAAAAACTATAAACTGGTGGTGAAAGGATAGAGTTGAAGGAAGAAAGAAAACAGCAGATTCAGGCGTAGTATTTGGAAACAGTCCTGCTCCCATATGTATTACTTTCCGCACCACTCCTGCCTGAGTGGGCTTAGCGTACCCGGACAGGCCCTCACTGATTACAATTACGGAGACGACCCTCCTTGACCACCCTCCGGTGGTTTGTCGTAATCCTTTTGGATCGCCAGCCTCTCATTGGCTCTCCGCAGATGGACTCCCCACCGAACAGCTATACCGCTTGGGATCTTCAAGAATGGGAAGCCAGTCGATTACTGGGTCCCCGCTGCTGCTCAAATGTTCCAGACCAACATGGTCCCAGAACCAGGAACACCGCGTGGCACACACCCCCCCGGCCAGGTAGGCCATAACGCTGGGGCGCCATGATGTGGTCACCCTAAAGGTGGGTGCCACACTGGAAGGAAAAGGCCCAGAACTAATGGCGTCTGCCCCATAAATACCCTCCCCCAGCATGCACAGTGAGGCTCAACCCTCCTGATTGGCTGCTGGGGAAAAGCACCCAAACCTTGACTCCACTGCTGCCATATACTGCACTGGGGAGGGAAGAACACCCCAGTACAACAGAATGAGCTCACAGCACAGCCAAGCTGAGACAGAGACCCTGTTTTGAACATAACAATTTGGATCAGAGTCTACTAATACTCTGATCACCCTCTAAATGTCAATAGCACTGGTACTTGGAAGTAACCAGGCGCTACACACTCCCCCCACCTGAATAGACACTGTCCTCAGTGTCCCAACAAAAAGGTATTCAAGCCTGAATACCTGATCTGCATTATAGTATAGTAGGAAATAGAAAGGTATAAAACATTGATCTGTACAGTTATTCACAATGATGCATAGTAACTTTATTCACACTCCTGACTATCTATCCTGTCCCATTCTCAGACAGTTTTGATAGGTGGTCAACAACCTGCAAGACGAAAATTGAAAGAACATATAGAAATACACATCAGTCATACATTTTAAAGTCACTAAGGTTGGAACTGAAGCTGCACCTTCCCCAGTAAATGGCGAAACCTCCTTTCCTTCCAAAGAGACACATCAGAAAAAAAAAAAGGGCTGAGAGTTTCTAAAAAATGCCAGGCTCGTGAGAAATATATAAACAAGTCAGTCTCTGCCGTGGTAGAAGTTGCAGAACACTGCCCCTAGCAGTCAGTGCACTGGTACTACCATCATAAGGCAGCCCACGCTCAAATCAGAGCAATCAGAAGAAAAAGAGAAATAAAAAAAACGTTTTCCTCTTCTTCTTTTCTTTTTCTTGTGCTGTGGAGAAGCCGATGGGACCTTATTCTTACTAACTCATCACATCCCCCGAAGTTCTGCACAAATAGTCAAATGTGGATCCGGTGGAAATGAAAACAAAACTGAAAAGGGGCGATCATTCCCGTCCGTAACTTCTTTAAAGCAGCAAACAAAAGTGACAATGCAGGCATTGGGCCTACTTGTAAAATCTTGGGTCAGGCAAGGTGATGATGTCTCCTCTCTTATTTGTGGTGGTGATGGAGTAAACTTGGTCCACCATCCCAGGGCATTTGAGGACCACCTTGTCACTGTAAATGTAACGACCGGGTCTCCAGTCTTTCAAACAATCTTAAAACTGACGGCTGACACAGATTAACGCATACTCAGTGTTGCGGTCAGCTTTCGGTGCTCTCAAGTATTCCCAAATTGCGTCCTTGTACCAGTCCTCTCTCTTTTCTTCAATTATGGGCATGAAATCGGGAGGCACATAGGGATAGTCCCACCCATAGTCCATGGCCACCTTCTTCATAACAAGGTGTTAAGCGCGAGCCAGTTTTGGCAAAGTACAAGGGTGTTTTAAGGTTGATTTTGGTGTGCGGCTGTCCTTTAATTTTTTCCATTGATCTCTGCCTTGTGCATTGCCAGCACCAACGGTCTCTGAGGAGGACATTGATTGCACTTATCTGGAGCGGCGGTCTTTCTTTCTTCAAAGTACGGGGTGTCCAAGTCCTAGCAGGACAATAGTGTCTGGCGCTCTCTTTGCAACAGGAAAAACAGCAGGCATGGGAATAAACTCTTCAACAACACTGGTGCTTGGCACTGCAACTCCCCAGGTTAACTGTGGAACATCCGCATGTGGTGCGGCATCCCTGGAGTGTCTCTTGTGTTTTTGGGGTTTGGAAGCATGGGAGGTTCTGCCCCATTGTGACTCAGGCAGCTCCGGTGGGTGCCACACTGGAAGAAGAAGACCCAGACCTAATGGCGTCTGCCCCATAAATACCCTCCCCCAGCATGCACAGCGAGGCTCAACCCTCCTGATTGGCTGCTGGGGAGAAGCACCCAAACCTTGACTCCACTGCTGCAATCTACTACACTGGGGTGGGAAGAACACCCCAGTACAAAAGAATGAGCTCACAGCACAGCCAAGCTGAGACAGAAACCCTGTTTTGAACATAACAATTTGGATCAGAGTCTACTAATACTCTGATCACCCTCTAAATTTCAATAGCACCGGTACTTGGAAGTAACCAGGCGCTACATAAGTATTGCAGTAAACGTCATTAGAATATAAACTCACTTTGTTTGAATTATTACTTCAAGGTGGTGCAACGATGTCTGAACCCAGAGTGTCAGATGGGTTGGAATGTTTACAGGGTCATGGTGATGCAGATGATCAGGTAAATCCAAGCAGTCCCCAAAGGGGGTCGTGCTACACAGATATTTGTCAGAAATTACTAGATCAGTGAGCTACACTTCAAGGAATCAGAAACTAGACCAAGCATGATTAAGTAAAGTTTATTATTATAAAAAAAAAACACCCTTCCAACACCTACAAACCATGAACAAGGTAAAAGTGAGAGATAAACGTGTAAGTGCAGCAAACCCAGAACAATAACCTAACACACGCTATATATAAAAATGAAGGGAGCTTACATGAACAGGGCAGGATCAGGACTGGGATTGGGAACAAAGGGGAGCAAGATACAGTACACTGGATGCAGATCACATGATACAAGGCACAGGATACCGGATCGGGCAGGGACACAGCTCACAGGCAGAACACTGAGGTAACAATATCCATTAAGAGGGGGATTATATACCTTCCTAGCAACCAGTATCAGGTGGAGCCCGGAATAAGCTAGTTGGTGAGAGACACCCACTGGTGGCCCAAGTCCTGACAGGTAAGCGGTTCAGTCAAGGGTGGCTTTTGTGGATATTTGTGATGTCTTTCGCAATGTTCCTATATATTTTTTTTCTTTTGGTAAGAGGGTGTTTGAATCCAGAAACACCCTGAGCCCATACTGTCCACCCAATAAAACAAACATTTTAACCTTGTGTATTATGCAGAATAATGCCAAGCTGGCTGTCAAGTGGGTGTTCGCCGCATCCATAGTAAGTAATCTGTAAGAGTAACACTTAAGTGTGAACAGTATTACCTCATACAGAGTTCAGTTCTACTTTTTACAATGCCATCATATGCTTTTCTTCCAAGCAGTAAGGATCTAGCTTGCTTCAGGGATTTCCTTGGATCAGCTTTTATCTTCCTGAGCTAGGACGCTGGCTCAGGAACAGCACAGTCATGTAGATCATGTGTCAGTGCTGGCTGAGTCTACAACTAACTAAAGCGGACCAGTCCTCTGCCAGTGACTCCAAATGTCCTCTGCTGGTCATTCCCACTACGAAGAATATTGTAGTCTAATCAATGAAGAAGGGAAAACTTAGAAAATGTTTCCTCCTAAGTGCAGCAAATTCATTAGCAGAACTCATCCTTTAGGCAAAGTCAGTTGACTGGAGTTCAAGGAAGTGCCCTTGAAGCAAATCAGTCCTGGCCATGGAAGATTCATAGTAAAGGTCGTGTTTTAGAGAAGGTCCCATGTGAACTCACCTTACCATTAGGGTTGAACCGAACACCCCCCGGTTCGGTTTGCATCAGAACCTTCGAGCGGACCGAAGTTTAGAACCCCATTGAAGTCTATGGGACTTGAACGTTCAAAATCAAAAGTGCTAATTTTAAAGGCTAATATGCAAGTTATTGTCCTAAAACGGGTTTGGGGACCCGGGTCTTGCCCCAGGGAACATGTATCAATGCAAAAAAAAGTTTTAAAAACTGTGTTTATTCGGGAGCAGTGATTTTAATGATGCTTAAAGTGAAAAAGAAAAGTGAAATATTCCTTTAAATATGGTACCTGCTGGGTGTCTATAGTATGCCTGTGAAGTGGCATGTGTTTCCCATGTTTAGAACTGTCCCTGCACAAAATTAAATTTCTATAGGAAAAAAGTCATTTAAAACTGCTTGTGGCCTTAAAGTGGTTGTAAACCCACTATTTGGACTTTTACCTACAGGTAAGCCTATAACAAGGCTTACCTGTAGGTAAGGAGAATATCTCCTAAACCTGCACGGTTTAGGAGATATTCCCCCCGCAATGCGGGCGGCGCATGCGCAGGGGGGAATCCACGGCTGAAGGACCGGCATCCGCCGGACCCTGCTGATTTTAAATCGCACGCGCGGGAGTGACGTCATCGCCGCTCCAGCCAATCACAGCGCTGGAGCGGCGATACCCGGAAGACACGCCGGAGCAAGATGACATCCTGCTCGGCGTGGACCAGGTAAGTGGTACACACCTCGTTCCGAGGTAAGTATTTCATAATAGGCTAGTATGCGGTGCATACTAGCCTATTATGCCTTTTGCAAAAAAAAAAGTTTATGCGGTTTATAACCGCTTTAATGTAATGTCTGTTCCCTATAATATGGATGAAAATTATTGAGAAAAATAACATGGGTTTCCCCCTCCAGGTCATTACCAGCCCATTTGGCCCTATATACTCTGAACAGCATTATACAGGCGGTGCAAACAAGACAGGGACTGTAGGTTTGTTGTTAAGTAGAATCTGTTTGTAATTTTAAAGTGTAGCTCCAGCCAAAAAATCAATTTTTAAGTTTTTTGGAAAACATAGAGAAGGGTTATCACCCCTGTAACATATTTTTTGCTGGCTGTGCATCTGTTCGGAAGATTTCACCTCACTTTCTGTGCCAATGACAAATGTTTTTTTGAAAATTAGTTTTTTTTAGTGAAACAAGGATTGGTGATAAAGCATCATTGGACAGGAGAGACCTCTTACAGAAGAGAATTTCCCTTACTAGGGGTAGATTTCCTCTCACTTCCTGTTGTCTCCTTCCGTTTGCAAGTAGGAGTCGTTTGTAAGTTGGATGTTTGAAAGTAGGGGCCTGCCGTATATACTCTGCATAAATTTGGGCCCTAGGTGTTGGTGTTGCCACAACACTGTAAGCCCTCACAGTTAATCTTGGTGGGCGCTGGAACACCCTGCTGTGAACTATTATATCAAGAATTGTAATTACATGCCATTGTTGAACAGTGGTAGAAAAATTGGGCCTTTGGTGCTGAGGCTGGTGCTGGTGCCACAACACTGTAAGCCCTCACAGTTACTCTTGGTGGGAGCAGGAATGGGCCCTGCTGTGAAATATTAGATCAAGAATTGTATTTACATGCCCCTGTTGAACAGGGGCAGAAAAATTGGGCCTTTGTTAGTAGTGGTGGTGGTGGTGGCACAACACTGTAAGCCCTCACAATTACTCTTGGTGGGCGCAGGAATGAGCCCTGCTGTGAAATATTAAATCAAGAATTGTAATTGCATGCCCCTGTTGAACAGGGGCAGAAAAATTGGGCCTTAGGCACTGGTTCCACAACACAGCAACCCCTCACAGATACTCTAGTTCGAGCGCAGGAATGAGCCCTGCTGCAAAGTATTGCATCAAAAATTGTAATTACACGCCCCTGTTCAACAGGGGCAGAAAAATTGGGCCTTAGGCACTGGTGCTGGTGCCACAACACTGCAACCCCTCACAGATACCCTAGTTGGTGTGCAGGAATGAGCAATGCTGCAAGGTACTGCATAACATTTTTTAATTACACACCCCTGTTAAACAGGGGCAGAAAAATTGGGCCTTAGGCACTGGTGCTGGTGCCACAACGCTGCAACCCCTCACAGATACTCTAGATGGAGCGCAGGAATGAGCCCTGCTGCAAAGTATTGCATCAAAGATTGTAATTACACGCCCCTGTTAAACAGGGGCAGAAAATTTGGGCCTTTGCCACTGGTGGCGGTGCCCAGAACCAAAAATGTTCTTACAAGCTATCAGCATGATCATTGAGGAGGAAAAGGATAGTCACTCAGCATAACAAGATAGTCACTCAGCATGGCAGCATAGTCACTCAGCATCAGCATAGGCAGTCTTGAAGGGATCTGACATTTCCAAAAAAAATTATTCAGTTATATCAGCATCAGGTGCTTGGCAGCTAGTGGTGATCCAAGCCTGGTTTTATTTTTATGAAGGTCAGTCGCTCGACCGAGTCGGTGGAGAGGCGCACCCTGTGATCGGTTATAAAGCCTCCAGCAGCACTGAATGTGCGTTCCGAAAGAACGCTGGATGCAGGACAGGCCAGTAGCTCAATTGCATACTGTGCAAGCTCTGGCCAGTGATCCATCCTCAAGACCCACAGGCGCACAGGCAAGCGCAATAGCGATGTTCTACCGCGCATGTGCGCGATTCTGTGCCTGGCAGAATTGGTACCCTGACAGCTAATCAATTGATAAGGGGCAGGTGGCTGGGGGTATCCCAGTCCTGCTTAAAGGGGCAGGAGCACACCAAACACCCAGCGCATAGAGACAAAGGTGCCGGTGTACTACCTGACATGCCCCCACCCATGGCTGGTTTAACAATAAAGAGCGCTGGAAAAAACGTTACTGCCTTCCTATAGCTGGGTACCATCATCAGAGCCTTCAAAACGCTGTACATCCTCCTGCAGCATGTACCCAACACTGTGGTCAAACAGTTCGGGGGACTCCTCAGAAAGACATGGTGGGGCTAGGGAAGGAGTGACTGATGCCATTGAGCAGAGGGAAGAGGCCATATTGGCAGCTGCTTTGCCAGACAAAGTAGCCTGAGCCTGGGTGAGAGAGGATGAGGAGGATGAGGACGGCTTGGTCATCCACTCTACCAGGTGCTCGGCATGATGCGGCTCAACGCGGCCAGCTGCCGGAATAAAGGACGAGCATGTCACACGGCCACGTGCTGATGAGGATGCACCGTGTCCACGACCAGCAGCACTGTTGCCTCTAGACGCAGAGCTTGCTTGCCCTCTTTTATCGGCTCGTGACACTCTGCCTCTGCTTGTTGTCCTTCAGCAATTGTATTTGTACTTGGAGTCTCCACATGGACTGAGGATGCGAATATGGAAAGATAACCTGAACAAGACCTGAGAGTGTGCCGAATGGTCACGTGGTCAGTATGCCTAAAAGGGGGCATACCCAAGTATGAAATGCATGAATGAAATGAAATAAAAAGGGGGAATGGGAGGGTGGGGACAAACGAGAAGGTCCGGCCGTGGGGAAGGAGAAAGGAGGGCGGGTTTATGAACCCCCCGACTCCTCCTACAAATTCAGGCCCGCCTACGGCCGGCCTTCCCATTTGTACTTGGAGTCTCCACATGGACTGAGGATGCGAATATGGAAAGATAACCTGAACAAGACCTGAGAGTGTGCCGAATGGTCACGTGGTCAGTATGCCTAAAAGGGGCCAAAAAAGCAAAGGACACAGGGGTACATGATGAAAATGTTTAATGCAAATGAAAAGACAACCTAATCAGTAAGGTGCATAAAGGCCCGAGCCATCTCAACCTGCGAATCTGGAATATATCTGGCATAGCAACCCGAATTCCACCTCCCCAACTTCCTGATGATGTGGGCCGGGATTCCTTGACGGGATGCTGCCGAGGCTGCCCCAATCCTGAATGAATGACCCGACCAGTTTGCTGGGTTCAACCCCAACCTAGCCCACAACGTGCGGCAATGGCTGGTGAACTGGGCCGTCGTGAGAGGAGCCACCGGGAAAGGGAGCAAGGGACTGTCCATGGGTTTGTTGCCAATCAACATCCTGAGCTGATCTAGCACCATCACAGGACACCACGACCCACCAGTCTCGAAGTACGTCACGTTGGTGCCAGCCCCCACCTGCTGGGTCTTGCAGGCTGTCATAAGCAAATAATAACAGTGTGGATGTCTGGCCAACTGACCGATCGTGAGGACCCGGGAACCAGGACCGGAACGGCAAAATTCGCCTGGCCTGAGGAACCCAAAAAAGGCTAAGTAAATGGCCGCTTTGAGTACCCCACTGAGGAACCTCCCGAACGGTAGCCCATCCAGCAACCCGGACATGCCACGGAAAATGTGCCCTGTGACTGGGAGACGACAAGTGGTAACTGGAGGGCACCTCCTCTGTACACCCCTTAACGCAGCCTTGATGATGTGGGCTGAAAAAGGAGAAGTACGATTGGGATCCTGCAGGGACAGGTGGTGCTGCACCCCGGCGAGGTATGTCCTGATGGTGCCATGAGACAACCTCAGCCGAGTGTGGCAGTGAGTGACAAATGCCAACAAGAAACTGACATCGATGCTGTTGCCACAGGGGTGCAAAGACTGAAAGACCAGGAAGGCCTTCCAGGCCGTGGCGTAAGCCTTCCTGGTGTTGCTTGCCAGAGACGCCCCAACTAAATCTGCCGCTTCGCGCAAGAGGGTGTCTAGTCCAGCATCAGCAGGGAAGCCCGCGGGGATGGTGTGGCCTGTGCATCGGCCTGCGGGACCTGTAGGAAAAAAGAAGGGAAATTGAGCCGAGAAAGGGCATCAGCCGCGCCATTCTCCGCCCCACTGATGAACCTGCACAGGAAATGGAACTTGTGACGCAGGGACAACCAAATTAACCTGCGTACCAAGGACATAATGACCAAGGACCGGGACCTACCCTTGGTGATGATCTCTACGGCCGCCTGGTTGTCCGTGGAGAACACCACTGTCTGCCCTGCCCACGAACCGCCCCACACCCAGGCTGCGGCTACTATGGGGTAGATCTCAAACAAGGCAGATGATTCCGTGAACCCCGGAATGGCCAAAACCTCCTCCGGCCAAGGACCTGCCAACCAATGAGTGCCAAAAATAGCAGCGTAACCCACCGTGGCCGCCGCGTCAGTTCCTACCTGGGGAGAGGAGCAAGACTCCCCAGGAATAAACATGGCGACCCCATTCCAATGTCGGAGGAAAACGTCCCACATGCGGAGGTCAGCCAACGCGGCTGCGTCTAGTTTGACCCGTGAGTCTGAATCTGGTGCTGACGGCAGCAAGGCTAACAACCTGGAAATGAAAGATCTACCCTGTGGGATGACGCGCATGGCGAAGTTTAACATGCCCAGAAGAGACAACAACTCCACCCTGGTACAAACCTGAGAGATCGAAAAGGTATGAATACATTCCCTGATCCTGGCGAGTTTGTCAGCCGGGAGCCTGGCTTGCATGGCTTTAGTGTCCAAGATGACCCCCAAAAAGGTGAGAGTCCACGCTGGGCCCTCAAGTTTTTTGGTAGCCAGGGGCACGTTTAGCGCAGAAAAAAACAGCCACTAGTTTCTGCAAATCCAAAGGGGATGACCGCCTGACATCGCTCCTTGTGTACCAGAATCCATTCAAGCGCTTGGGCAAACACATCAAAAAGCCAAGGACTACTTTTGGACCCGAAGGTGAGTCTAGTGGCAAAATAATACAACTCTCTCCACTTGATCCCGTGCCACTGCCAAAGTGACGGCGTGATCGGGAGGAGTTTGAAGGCGTCCGCTATGTCTGCCTTGGACAGCCAGGCGCCTGGCCCTACCTCGATGACTCGCTGGATGGCCTGATCTATTGACGCATACTTGAGGGAAAACTCCTCTGATGGAATTAAAGAATTGAGGCTGGGAACAGCGGAGCAATGAGGGGCGGACAAGTCATAAATTAATCTTTGTTTATTTGAGAATTTCCCCTTGACCAGACCCAACGGGTTGACCCTCCAAGCCTGGAAAGGAGATACAGCGAAAGGGCCAATGACAAAACCTTTGTCCAGTTCGGACTGTAGCAAGGTGTCCACCGCCCTCAAGTCCCCGCAACATGACCTGAGATTGGGACATTCGAAGGTCTGCAGTGGTAAGGTAATGAACCCGGTGTGAAAGCCCTGAGTAAAACCCTTCACCAAAAAGGGGCCTAGCTCTGTGGATGGGTGAGAGGACAGCCAGTCCTGCAGCAACCCAACGTTGATGTGGCTTAGTCAGCTATTTTTTGACAACCTCAGAGAACAGGTAGATTTCGGATGGGCCCTGAAACATCCTGAACAGATGTGTAGCAACCGGCACTGACCGTAGTTGCAAACCCCGTGGTTAAAGTTGTTGCAAATAGGGGATTTCCCCAAATACTGAATAGGCCGGCCCAACTTGTCCACAGTGGGTGCCTGTGCTGGTGCTGGGAGTGACCCGGGGAAGGCTCTGGAAGTGCCTGGAAGGGCCGAAGCTTCCGAGTTGGGGCACCAATAAGCCGTGTGGGAAGATGACTGGCAGGTAGCGCAAACTGGTGACCTTAACCCCGCAAAATGGCGACAGAACAGTTCCGTATCCACACGGCTCCAAACTGCCACCACCTGGTGCTGGGCCCACAAAGCGGCTGCTTTGGCGGAAAATGAACGGTGGTAGTCATAGAACGCCGAGCCTCCGAATTTGTGACCCAACTCTACGACAGCGTAGAGATAGTGGTCCAACTCTTCTCTTCTGAGGGGGTTCGCAGAGCAGACCACATCCCTAAACAAGCTGAACGCTAGCACGAACTCGGGGATGGAAAGCTTCCGGTTCAGTCTATGATCCCTGGCTTTGATAATCACAGAAACGTCCCCACAGGCGTAGGACTTGTTGTCAGCCATGTCATGGGTGGCTATCAACAAGGACGCCAGGTTGACGTCCTTCCCATCAAGGATGTCCTTCCTGATGCCTGCCGGGATGAAATGCGCTGGGGTGACAGAAGGGACACCGGGACTGGTACCTGATAGCGGAGGCACAGGAATCAAGGGAGCCTCAGGGACTACCAGGACCTCCGGAACAGCCGGGACCACTGGGGCAGGAACTGGGCTGGCCTCCAGCACTTCCACCCTGGCCCTCAAGTCCTGAAACGAGCCCGCTAGGGAGTTGAGGGTGGAATGGATTTGCGTCAAGGATGCGGCCATGGCCCGCAGAGTGACCTGTTCCGCGCTGTCTGTACTGGCCGGGGGGGGAACAAAAGTCTGAACAGCTCAGCTTTGCGTGCCGAAGCCGGGTGGGAAATGCCCCTGCGCCGTAACTCTGCGATCAACCTTGGCACGGTCCAAGCTCTCAAGGTAGGCGTGGAGCCCCGATCTGACCCCCTCACCGACCCCCTAGCTGAAGCAGGGGAACCCGAGACGAACTCCTCGATATCCGCTGCTTGCGACATGCCCTAAAAATTGATGAAAAAACAAACACCGTGATAGAGCCTTACATAGACCAATGAGGAAAAAAACCCCGCCTAATCCCCCCCCTCCTCCCCACTCTTGAACCCACCTGACCTGGATCGGAACAAACCTAAACCCCCCCCCCTCCCCCCCACTGGGAGGGCCGAGCCATCTGCCGACGCAGACAAATTAAAAACGAAACACTCAGGCCCCCCCCCTCTCGGACCTTGAAACGAGACAGGTCCCACGCTTTAGGAGCTGCTGAGTAACTATATGGGTGACGAAAAAGAGGACCCGAACGGGTGAGTAGACTTGCCACTGCTCAAGTCAATTAAAAACGAAGCAACTCAACCCGTTACAACCTAAACGATTTAGGCGACCCTCAGTGGTAGGCAAACCCTTGATGACCGTGGACAGATCAGGTTAAGTTCCCGGAACCCGGCTTACCTTTACCGGAAATCCCACACCTAACAGGAACCTTGCGTCTGGTACCTGTAACAATAGACGTAAAAGGACTGAAGTGCGTCAGTCCCCCCTGGACGAACCAGGCACAACGAGTGTGCAGCGAAGTGCCACGTAAGCATGAAAAACGGAGAAGGTGACCCATACCAGCCGGTTGAGGAGAACTTGCCACTGACCAAGTCAATTAAGAACGAGACATCTCAAACCGTACCAGCCCACCGTTTGTGGAAGATGACTACCCAGTGGAACCACGACCCCCCCCCCCCCTTTTCTGTGCGACTCCACCCCCCCCCCCCCCAAACCTGCGGAAAACCCACCCCACCTTCTGCTGGTGACACCTGCGTGCCCGCTGAGTGACGTGGAACCCGCACCCTGCGTGTGAACAATTGCACAAAAGGAATGATATGCCTGACACTCACTGCAACGGTTTTGACACGACCCCTGTACTTTACGTGAAACGAGACTGCACGAAAACAGTCCTGGAGCAGAGAAAAAGAAAGAAGAAAAACAAAACAAACGAAAGCCATGAAGGAAAACGATGGACATGTACCAACCAGACAATATTTGCTGAGAGAGATAACAAAAATGTAAACTGAGCCACGATTGGCGTATCAAAAATGTACGAACGCATGCGCTCGGCTGGCTTACCTGGAAAAGGTACTTCGTTCACCTGGAGTGGTTCACCCCCGGGAGACCAGGACCTCAGAGTGACACCCTATAGGGCTCAGTCCCAGCAAAACACTTTCACCAGCTGCAGCTTGGAGGGATGCGGAGGATCAAGAGATAACTCCTAACTGGGACACATGTATGAAAATTTTTTTATACCACATGGCGTACATTGACAGAAAACATCCTGCGCAGGGAATGAAAGGCATGAATTATGGATGAAAAAGGTCTCCACCGTCAAATGAGAAAAATACTGCAGAAAACCCCTGGTTACCCTGAGCACAGCAGCGCCCCCCCCCCCCAGGTCTCCTCACTAATCAGGCAGTCAGAGCGCCACAGAAAACCCCCCCCCCCCCTCCCAACCAAGATCCCCTCATCTCCATGCAGCCAGAGCCAGAGAGCCACAGGACCCCCCCCCCCTCCCTCCCTCCCACCCACAGTCTCCTCACCTGCACTACCGCCGGAGAGCCACAGAACCCCCCCCCCCCTTGCCGATGATGTGACACAGCACTGCCCGATGATGTGACACAGCACTCCCCTCGATACCTGACACGTAGCGGCCGAGCGAGGAGAGGGAACAGCCCTGAGCACCTGTCGTTGGCGTTCGATGGGGCCGAGAGCGCCGAAGAGCCGAGGAGCCGTGAAGGCTCGGGTCCGTACAAGCCGCCTCTCCGCCGCGTGGAGCCGATGCGTCGGCTGCTGATGACGTCACGCCGACGTCACGTGACAAACGAGAAGGTCCGGCCGTGGGGAAGGAGAAAGGAGGGCGGGTTTATGAACCCCCCGACTCCTCCTACAAATTCAGGCCCGCCTACGGCCGGCCTTCCCATTTATGTAGCTTTAGGTGCACACTGTGCAGATGAGACACTATACCAAGTTAAAATACTTGCAGATCACTGCCTGTGGTATTAATATGAGAACACCAGCAATTGTATTCACGTAGCTTTAGGTGCACACTGTGCAGAGGACACAGTACACCAAGTAAAAATACTTGCAGATCCCTGCCTGTGGTATAAATATGAGACCAGCAATTTTATTCACGTAGCTTGAGGCCCCGTACACACGACCGGATCTGTCCGGGATTTATCCGCGAATCAGTTCCAGCAGACAAATCCGGTCGTGTGTACGGCCTAGCGGACATTTTTCGGCGGACATTTGTCCAGCCGACCGTTTTTCAAGCGTATAAAAATTTCTTAGCATGCTAAGAAATCTATCCGCTGGAAACCTGTCCGTCGGACATATCCGGCCGTCTGTACAGACTCACCGGATAAGTCCAAGCGATCCCCATCCCTCGCATGTGTCGAAGTGATTCGACGCATGCGTGGAAGTATTTACCTTCCAGGGTCGCCGCGTCATCGTCGCGGCCACGTCACCGCGTATGTTTTCCGCGGGGATCTTGATCTGATGGTGTGTACAGCCCATCAGATCGGATATCCGCTCGTGTGTACAGGGCCTCAGGTGCACACTGTGCAGAGGACACTGTGGTAATAATATGAGGACACAGTACACCAAGCGAAAATACTTGCTGATTACTGCCTGTGGTATTAATATGAGAACACCAGCAATTGTATTCACGTAGCTTTAGGTGCACACTGTGCAAAGGACACAGTACACTAAGTGAAAATACTGCAGCTAGCACAATCACCTGCCTGCCTGTCAGTATATTAGGAAGAGCATACAGGAATGGATCTAGCTAAACTCAATACAGTGTATAAATATTTATACAACACCTGGGATGCATATATATCCTCTACACTGTGGCCCGGATTTACATACATCGGCGCATATTTATGCCGGGATAGCGTATCGAATATACGCTACGCCAACGCAGCGCACAGAGGCAAGCACAGTATTCACAAGCACTCGCCCCCAAATCTACGCTGGGTTTCCTCGGCGTAAGCCAGCGTAAGTGGAAGTGGGCGTGAGCCATGCTAATGAGGCGTGACCCCATGTAAATGATGGACTGAGCGTCATAAAGATACGAATAACGAACGGTGCATGCGCCGTCCCGTGGACGCATCACAGTGCGCATGTTTAGAATCACATCGAAACAACTGCCTAAGATACGTCGAATCACTGCCTACGACGTGAACGTAACCTACGCCTAGCCCTATTCACGTACTACGTAAACGACGTAAAATACGACGGCTGTGTTCCCTGGTCCATACCTTTGCATGACTTGCGCCTCCTATATGGGGAATAACTTTACGCCGGATGTAGAACTTACGCAAAGCGCGTATATTATGCGCCGGGCGCAACTACGTTTGGGAATCGGCGTATCTCCCTCATTTGCATATGTGCATAGAAAATCAATGGGAGCGCCCCTTGCGGCCAGCTTAAAGCGGTGGTTCCCCCTTAAAAACGACTTTTTCTTATTCCACTGCCCCCCCACATTCCATCACGATTAAGGCTCTTATTATTTTTTTCCTGCTGTACATACCTTAGTACAGCAAATTCACCCGTGCATCCGGGTTGCGAGTCCCGCGGGAGTGGGCGTTCCTCACATGCTGTTGATTGACGTTTTGCCCAAAAACGAGCTCCCCCCTGTCGCGTAAGCCGCGTCACGGTTGGCGAAAGGAGCCGAACGGCGAGTCGGCGCTATACTGCGCATTTGCGCATCGCCGTTCGGCTCCTTTCGCCAATCGTGACGCGGCTTACGCGACGGGGGGTGAGCTCGTTTTTGGGCAAAACGTCAATCAACAGCATGTGAGGAACGCCCACTCCCGCGGGACTCGCAACCCGGATGCACGGGTGAATATGCTGTACTAAGGTATGTACAGCAGGAAAAAAATAATAAGAGCCTTAATTGTGATGGAATGTGGGGGGGCAGTGGAATAAAAAAAAGTTGTTTTTAAGGGGGAACCACCGCTTTAAATATGCGCCCACGATACGCCGGCATAGGAAAGTTACGTCGGTCGGATGAAGCCTATTTTCAGGCGTATCTAGTTTTGTGGGCACGGCGCATAGATACGACGGCGCATATTTACACTTACGCGGCGTATCTCGAGATACGTCGGCGTAATTGCTTTGTGAATCCGGGCCTGTAACTGTAACTGACTCGCTTACCTGCCTGCTCTATCTAACTCAATTGAAATGACACTGTCTCTCTCTCTCTATCTTTAACCACTGCCGCAACACACTACACAAGGCCACCACGCAGGCGGCCTTATATAGTGTGGGGTGTGTACTAAATCCCATGAGGCATAATTGGCCAAAGCCACCCTGGCTTTGGCCAATTATGGCTCTCCGTTTTTTGTGTGCTGTGATTGGACAAAGCATGCGGGTCATAGTGCATGCTTGGCCAATCATCAGCCAGCAATGCACTGCGATGCCGCAGTGAATTATGGCCCATAACGTTCACAATTCGACGAACAAGCGAACATACGATGTTCGACTCAAACACGAGTTCGACTCGAACACAAAGCTCATCCCTACTTACCATTACCTCCCATATGAACTTAAAGCTTACCTTTACCTTCCCTCCACAATGTGCCACTAAAGCCTCTCAAAAGAATAGATTTTTTTTTTTATAGGGGGAAGTTTACTTAGTTTACTCTCATCCAGCTAATTCAGTTAAATTAGGCCTCTGCTCTAGTTGGGCTGTACTGCCAGTTCATTATGTGTTCCAGAGATACCTTTCTATCTCTGGGCGACAGGTGGCAGCAGTGGAGTTCAGGCTGAGGCGCCTCCTGCCAGCAGCCAATCAGAGGAGTTTTTCCCTCGTGGGGCATGCTGGGGGAGGGTACTTCTATGGCAGACGCCATTTTGTAGGGGTCTTCGCCCGTTCCTGGTTCCAGGTGCGGCACCCACCTTTAGGGTGTGCGCACATCACGGGCCCCGGCGAGATGGCCTACCAGGCCGGGGCGCACATGCTACGCGGAGTTCCTGACTCTGGCCCCTCATGGCCCGGAGCAACTAAAGCTGCAACGGGGCCCCAGTGACTTACTGGGTCCCCACCCTCTATGAGGAAGATCCCAAGCGAGTTATGCTGTTCGGTGGGGAGTCGGTCTGAGGTGAGCCCGTAGGCAGGTGATCCAACAGGGCTTAGATGATCCATCGGGGATCTGGGTGGCTGGACACTGAGAAGTTGTATGCTGCAACTTGTCAGTCGGTGACCCCAAAACCAAGAAGTCTACCTGAGGGAGATTCAGGCAAATTATATTCAAGTGAGAGGATTCGCTCTATTGTCTACGTTCCTGAGTAGAGGGCCTGTGGCAGAGGCTCCACTCCTAATTCTAATGCCCCGTACACACCATCACTTTATGTGATGAAAAAAAATGACGTTTTTAAAAACGTCACTTTAATTGACCGTG
This sequence comes from Rana temporaria, assembly GCF_905171775.1. Classification (NCBI taxonomy): domain Eukaryota; kingdom Metazoa; phylum Chordata; class Amphibia; order Anura; family Ranidae; genus Rana; species Rana temporaria. The sequence goes on along the minus strand of NC_053489.1, from coordinate 618,681,094 downwards.
TGTGGGGGAAAACGTTGTTTTATGTCTTCTAAAAAACGACCAAAAAAAATTGAAGCATGCTTCAATTTTATGTGTCGTTTTTCAAAACGTCAACTTTTACTTCACAGAAATTGACCGTGTGTAGCAAAATCGTCGTTTAAAACGACGTTTTTTCACCCGCGCATGCCCAGAAGCTACTTATGAAGCGAGCTTCAATGGAAAAACGTGGTGAACGTAACCTCGCTTTGCTAGAACATTGTGAGAAAAACGATGGTGTGTATGCAACTTCGTCTTTGAAAATTGAAGTTTCAAAAACGTCATTTTTTACTTCACAGAAAATGTCGTTTTTTTTCATCACATAAAGTGATGGTGTGTACGCGGCATAATTCTATTAGAGCCAAGTCGGTGGCAGAGACTTGTTCCTTCTCAAAGGTTCCGAGTGATACCCTGGCTGCCAGGTTGAGAGAGGCCTGTCCAGGTACACTATACCCACTCCGGCTGGAGTGGAGACGTGAGTTAAAGTCCCATTGGAGGTAGGACTGCTTCCGTTATCCGTAGGCCTGAATCTGCAATTTCTCCTTTCACCAACCTTTCTCTGTCTACCTCAAGTTAACCGTTTGCTGTGTTTGGCAAGAAATAAAAGCACAGAAAACGACACCCTGCTGTTTGTTATCATCATCATCATCCCTACACACATCACAGAGGTAACATAACACACCGTCCCAATCTAACCAGCGGCTCCTGAGGGGGTAGCGCTACACTTCCTTACACCTCCCACAAGTCAGGTATAAGGGTAAGGTGACAGGGTGGTGTCACACCCTCCATGGCTCCCTCCTTGTTGGGAGCCAAGCAAGGGTCATATGAGAGGCATACCATGGGGTGGGTTCTTGTGGGCTACGCAAGGCACTTTGGTTAGGATCACTGCCTTACACATGGGGTACCTTTGCTTGAACAGACTTCTGAACTCTAATAAGCTCTGTTGATGTAATATACACCACCACTGTCACTTGTGCATTGAGGAGGGACACACAGAGCCAATGCCCTCTCCACCTGTCCAGCCTATCACTGCTACCTCACTCCCAGTGCACCTATGTGTGTGCACTTCACTTAACTCTTTACCTGTGTACAGCCTGGAGACCTCTGTGGTGCTGATCTGCTCCCAATGCTATGGGAGATGGACCTGCTCATGGAGAGAGTGCCAACACCAACCCCTCCTGCAATCCCATCTGCTTTATGTACATGCTTAACAACAGGCTGCTTCCTTCATTACCCTTGATAACCACTTGTACTGTATCTTCACACTGTATTTACTCTTGTACAGTTATCTTCATACCCCAATGTGCATAGTTGACCCAAGCTATAGACTATGCATGCTGGTTACTTGCATTACACACCTTTAGTAACTTCAGACCAAGCAAAGGCAGGTTTAAAAAAGCTTTTCTTAAAGCGGTTGTAAACCGCATAAACTTTTTTTTTTTTTCCCAAACCTGCAATGCAAAAGGCATAATAGGCTAGTATGCACCGCATACTAGCCTATTATGAAATACTTACCTCGGAACGAGGTGTGTACCACTTACCTGGTCCACGCCGAGCGAGATGTCATCTTGCTCCGGCGTGTCTTCCGGGTATCGCCGCTCCAGCGCTGTGATTCGCTGGAGCGGCGATGACGTCACTCCCGCGCGTGCGCGCGGGAGATTTAAAATCGGCAGGGTCCGGCGGATGCCGGTCCTTCAGCCGTGGATTCCCCCCTGCGCATGCGCCGCCCGCATTGCGGGGGGAATATCTCCTAAACCGTGCAGGTTTAGGAGATATTCTCCTTACCTACAGGTAAGCCTTATTATAGGCTTACCTGTAGGTAAAAGTCCAAATAGTGGGTTTACAACCACTTTAAATATTTTAACATGATGACATCAACAGGTAACAGTTCAACATAAAGTGCAATCTTTTCCTACGTCCCTAGTCCCTAACTCAGGCTTGTGGTTGCCCCAGCATACCTGTATAGGGTGAGAGTCCATGCTTGCTTGAGTTCATTGGAGGTTTTTTCAAGGTGAACTGAAAATAAAAGCAGTCTCCTCTAATAGTGGGAATTCAGATCCCGGTATGACCCTGGCGATCCAGGCTCCGTCAACGGCAACAGACAGCACACCTCTCTAGCTCTGAGCCCCATGCCCCGAGGCCCCCCTGAAGGCAGATCCCTTGTTCCTTTTTATCACACAGAACCAATTGGATGGACCCGGCATAGACATCCAAAAAAAAAAAAAACAGCAACATAATTAACCAAACCCTTCCTAACCAAGGCAGCATCACCCCCCTGTTCGGTTCGCACCAGAACCTTCGAACGGACCGAACGTTCGCGCAAACATTTAGAACCCCATTGACGTCTATGGGACTCGAACGTTCGAATTCAAAAGTGCTAATTTTAAAGCCTAATATGCAAGTTATTGTTGTAAAATGTCTTTGAGAACCCGGGTCTTGCCCCAGAGAACATGTATCAATAGAAAAAAAGTTTTAAAAACGGTTGTTTTTTCAGGAGTAGTGATTTTAATGATGCTTAAATAAAAAAAAAAAATAATGAAAAATTCCTTTAAATATTGTACCTGCTGGGTGTCTATAGTATGCCTGTGAAAACGTCTTTGAGAACCCGGGTCTTGCCCCAGGGAACATGTATCAATGGAAAAAAAGTTTTAAAAACGGTCGTCTCTTAAATAAATTCTTGTGAACTCAGAACTGACAGGCGACCATCACTCAGCCTCTCAGTAATAGTGCATCCTTCGATGAAGTTCAAGGCTTCTCTTGAGATACCAGTCAAGTGCTCTCCAAGACAGGTTCTTCATTGAGTGGCTTCCTCTCTCAGGACAAACAGCACAGGACCACTCTGCAAACATAGACCCAGTCTGACTACCAGGCCTACTTAGTTGATCACAACCCCGGACCAACGTGGTCCCGGAGCCAGGAACACTTGAGCACGCACCCCCGGCCAAGAGGGCCACACACGGGAGGTGGTGGGACGACAGACCAGGATCGGCGACGACCCCAAACTAATGACGTCTTTCCCTTGCGTACTCCTCCCCAGCATGCACAGCGGGACGATCAACTCCCTCTAATTGGCTGCTGAAGGGGAACACCCAAAACACCTTGACCTGACTGCTGTCACCCTCTGCCACCCTCGGCCTGGAGTGATAACGACACCCCAGACAACAATAGTGGTCACTCACAGTACAGCCATGGCTGGAATAAATGTAGTGAAAAATCATACAGTCTGAGTCAACTAACTTTCAGACTAACCTCAATTTAAAGCAGCGCCGGCAAGAAAATAGCAGGCCGCTACACATAAAATATTAAATATTTTGGGAATACCAGGAATAGGGAATACTGTAGGCTTTATAAAAAAAAAATGAAAATATTGAAAAAAAAATAGGTCTGTTACTGATTAAAATTTTCGTGTTCGATTAATCGATTTTTTTTAAATCGATTCATTTACTAATTTCGATTAATTATAACGCACATACAGATCTAACTACTTTTAGCTGATCTCCTTGCAGGCTGATTACCAGTGCAGCTACCAACCACTGGAAAAATGGATAGCAGGATACAAAAAACACACAAATGGGATGGGAATAGCATTAAAACTTGTATAGTCTTCAAGTAGGTAACAAAATAAATATTGCACTGGAGATAAAATCGATGTAGCTACATAAACTGTAAAAATGGTGCGAGTAATACCAAACGGTAGCAAAAGCAGTCATAAAAACATGTAGCCAAGTATGATACTGGTAAAAAAATGTGTACAACGATACCACTGCTAAATCCAGATGAGGAGGGGTTAACATCAGTCCATCGGCATGAAGATGTCCCGTTAAGGGAACTATCACAACTCCCAGTGGATGGCTGTAGAATCCCAGGTTGATAGAGGGAAGTGATAGAGGGAAGTGTAACAGCCCTTGCGTGTGGCAGATAGTGAGGTCCCGCCGGCATGCAGATATGAAGGCACAGCAAAGGAGCTCTTCAGATGGACACGGTAAGCTCCGCCGGTGTCCGTGACTTTACCGGATCTCCAACGGCACTCCCTGAAGACCCGGAAGCCGGTGGAGAGGTGAGTACCAATCAAAAGAATTTTGATCAATCAAAAAAATGTATGATTAATCGAGGAATTAATAGTTAATTTCCACAGCCCTAAAAAAATATTGTTTTTTTTTTCTCAATTTGTGATCATTTTTCGTTTTATCTAATAAGAAATAAATAAGAAAAAACAGTGGTGATCAAATATCACTAAAATAAATCTATATTTGTGCGAAAAAAATTATATAAATTTAGTTTGGGTACAGCATTGCATGACCAAGCATTTACCAGTCAAAGTGGCACAGTGCTAAATAGCAAAGTCACGGACTGTTCTCTGACTCTGGGTGCTTGTGGAAATTCGGTTTGCCTGGCTGTGCAGGGGTGGGGGATCCAAGTTCATCAGCAGTCCCTAAGGGGGGGTGCTGCAGGAAAAAATTACATACTCAAGTTGGGGGGGGGGGGGGAGTCAAGTAACCTACCAGTATATTTTTTGCATTTTTGGAGGAAAATAGGGCATCTGAAGGAACCCATAGATGTAAGATACACATTTTGGGCCAGATTCACAAAGAGATACGACGGTGTATCTACAGATACACCATCGTATCTCTGACTTACACTGGTCCTATCTATGCGCCTGATTCATAGAATCCGATACGCATAGATAGGACTAAGATCTGACAGTGTTACACTGTGTTACACTGTCGGATCTATTTTTCAATTTAAAAATGGCGCCGGGGGCGTTCCCGCTGATTTACGATAAATAATATGTAAATCAGCGAGATACGCAAATTCACGAACGTACGCGGACCTGACGCAGTCTTCTTACGACGTTTCCGTAGCGGCGTACCCGTCGTATACTTACCCCTCCTTTTATCAGGCGCAGCCAATGTTAAGTATAACCGGCGTTCCCGCGTCGAATTTGAAATTTTTAACGTCGTTTGCGTAAGTCGTTCTCGAATACGGACGGACGTCGTTTACGTAAGCGTCGAAACCACTGACGTCCTAGCAACGTCAGTGGGAGCAATGCACGCCGGGAAATTTCGCGGACGGCGCCTGCGCATTTAAATCGGCGCGGGAACGCGCCTGATTTAAATAGTACACTCCCCTAGCCGCGGAATTTGAATTCCGCCGGGGGATTTAGGATCCGCCGTCGAAATTTTGGAAGTTGTTTGTGAATTAGCCACTTGCCTCCTAAACTTGCGGATCTTAATTCACGTAGATCGAGCGGATCTATAGATCCGCTGATCTACGTGAATCTGGCCCTTTGTGCAGATAATGTCCTCGGTGGAGTTCACTCTCAGGAACTAGTATTACAGAGCAAGATTGCAAAACCCTTTGTCACTGTGCTTCCTCTATCAATATGTGTCACTAGTGTCTGCTTCCGACAGCTGGTAGTAGAGAGAGCATATCCTTTGTAGCCCACTATTCTGCCCATATTTCGCCCACACTGAGAACATGTACCATTGGTACTATTTGCACAAGCAAGCGTTGTAGCATGAACAGATAAAGAACCCATATAAGTACGAGAATCTTTATATCACAAGTTAGTTTTACCTATCAGCCCAATAACAGGAATTGAAATTGCATTTCGCACAAACTCGTAGAACTTTAGCCTGAAATTTAAAGTTGAGCTTCTCAACTGATGTCATTCAATATACACAATGTAGGCTTCCCTCCTAATAAGGTTACTTATGTTATTCTAGATTTGCATAGACTTTCAGAAAATGTGGGTGAGAAAAAGTCTAAAACGTGTAGTCTGGCCGTTTACATTTATGCATGATTTAACCACTTCCTCTGACATTATGTAGTGTGAAGTGTGTATAATAATAGAATCAGATTGATGATCTTTCTCACCATGATCTATGGGTAATGAGTAGGGGGTTTTCCATGTACTGTACCTGATCTGTCAGGTGAATAGCATCTATTTCCTACTTCTACAAACAAGCTTTATTGTCAATGTATAGGGCTGCTATGGCTTCTGTTATGCCACTGAACCTAGGAAACAGTATGCAATCATTCTAATTTACATTTCTTGTAGCAGGCAATGTAGCCTGTTCTTACCTTTGTTTTGTTTTAAACCTCTTTCCTGATGCCAATACATGGCAGCAAACATATGATATAGCTCCGCCCCTATATCCACCCACCAGACCTGTTTAGCTCTATAAAAGTCTGACTGAGAGCTACCTCCCCAATTTTCCATATAAAGCACAAAAATCAGAGGGAGGGTTCGTATGCTGCCATGTATTGGCGTCAGCAAAGGAAAATTACGGTAAGGCCCCGTACACACGGTCAAACATGTCCGCTGAAACTGGTCCGCGGACCAGTTTCCGCGGACATGTCCGACCGTGTGTACGGCCTAGCGGACAGGTTTCCAGCGGACAAAAGTTTCTTAGCAAGCTAAGAAACTTGTCCGCTGGAAACATGTCCGTCGGACATGTCCGATGGTTAGTACACCTAATCGGACATGTCCGCTGGTTATGACGTGTAACCAGCGTCCCGAAATCCCGCGCATGCGTCGAATTGATTCGACGCATGCGTGGAAGCATTGCACTTCCGTGTTTGAGAACGTCGGTGTCTTCTACGTCACCGCGTTCTCTGTCCGCGGGGATTTTAGTCTGATGGTGTGTACACACATCAGACCAAAAGCTCCCAGGAGACATGTCCGATGAAAACGGTCCGCGGACCATTTTTCGTAGATACGTTACACCGCCGCAAGTTTTCATCGCAAGTGCCTGATTCACAGAGCACTTGCGATGAAAACTACGCCGGCGGCCTCCAGCGCAAGGCGGGCCAATTCAAATGGGCGTGTGCCATTTAAATTAGGCGCGCTCCCACGCCGGACCTACTGCGCATGCTCCGTTTCTTAACTCCCGCCGTGCTTTGCGCGCCGTGACGTCATTTTTTCGAACGGCGACGCGCGTAGCGTACTTCCGTATTCCCGGACGTGTTACGCAAACGGCGTTCATTTTTAAATTTTGACGCGGGAACGACGGCCATACTTTAGACAGCAATACGTTTGCTGACTAAAGTTAGGGCACCTAAAACGACGACTAATTTTGCGACGGGAAACTAGACTAGCGGCGACGTAGCGAACGCGAAAATCCGTCGTGGATCCGCCGTAACTCCTAATTTGCATACCCAACGCTGGTTTTTCGACGCAAACTCCCCCCAGCGGCGGCCGCGGTACTGCATCCTAAGATCCGACAGTGTAAAACAATTACACCTGTCGGATCTTAGGGATATCTATGCGTAACTGATTCTATGAATCGGTCGCATAGATAGAAACAGAGATACGACGGCGTATCCCTTTTGTGAATCTGGCTCATAGTCCCCAGCGGAAGATTTCCCCTCTATCATTTTTCTGAGGATAACCCAAAAAATGTTATTTTCTTTTCCTTTTACTTTCAATGATAATGGTAAACAGGACAAATAGAGAGGGTGAAATGTATCAGTTTGAGTAGACTGATAGACCTGGGGCCAGATTCACGTAGCTCAGCGGATCTATAGATCCGCTCGATCTACGTGATTTAAGATCCGCTCCCGCAAGTTTGAGAGGCAAGTGGCTAATTCACAAACAACTTACCTCCAAACTTGCGACGGCGGATCCTAACTCCCCCGGTGGAATTCAAATTCCGCGGCTAGGGGAGTGTACTATTTAAATCAGGCGCGTTCCCACGTCGATTTAAATGCGCAGGCGCCGTCCGGGGAATTTCCCGGCGTGCATTGCTCCCACTGACGTCACTAGGACGTCAGTGGTTGCGACGTGAGCGGGACTTGCGACGCGCGTGTTCGTGAATCGGCGTACGCAAACGACGTAGGAAAATTCAAATTCGACGCGGGAACGCCGGCTATACTTAACATTGGCTGCGCCTGATAAAAGAAGGGGTAAGTATACGACGGAAAACCGCTACGGAAACGACGTAAGAAGACTGCGTCGGGTCCGCGTACGTTCGTAAATTTGCGTATCTCGCTGATTTACATATTATTTATCGTAAATCAGCGGGAACGCCCCCGGCGCCATTTTTAAATTGAAAAAAAGATCCGACAGTGTAACACATTGTAACACTGTCGGATCTAGCCCTATCTATGCGTAACTGATTCTATGAATCAGGCACATAGATAGGACCAGTTTACGTCAGAGATACGATGGTGTATCTGTAGATACACTGTCGTATCTCTTTGTGAATCTGGCCCCTTATCTATAAATGAGAAACAGCAAAGCACAATCAATATGCAGTAACAGCAAGCAGGAAGCACAATGTGCAAACACAAATGCCCCCATGTACTTACAAAAACCACACTGATACGTGTATTAGAATGCAGCACATTCACATGCGTATTTGAAAAGACAGAGGATTCCCTTTAAGATGAACCAGATGGTGTGGGCATCCACATAGTCCACTGGACATGACAGAGAGCCACCTTACATTGCAATGCTCTTATTTTTTCAAAGTACCATTTTCCTCTTGAAAACCCCTCATTCATGCCCTCCTGTTTCAGGGGCTTCAGTGCCCCCCACTGTGCTTTGTTTTTAAGAAGAATTGGACAGAAGCTTGAAGATCAGTGGGTCACTTGTACATAATGGTTCGTTGGGGGAGGGGACAAAAGGGCCAAGTTCCAAGGAACTCATTTCAGTCTTCATCTAATTTCCTAAAGCAATTTTCTCAGAGGAAAAACTTTTTTCCTACGAAAGTCAACCCACACAAAGGATTGGCATAGAAACATTATAGAAATCACATACAGACAGAGTTGCATTCAGAGCCACTGGTGGCCCAGGATTTATAGTGGCAGCACCTATACTTCACATTTACAATGTCTGTACTTCTTAAATTTTATTATTCAATGGCGATTTCTGGTCTCATTGTTGGAAAACCAACTCCTCAACTGTAGAGGAGGTTGTACAAGGATCTGCTTTTAAAGGATATTATAGACCCCTCTCTCAAGACTTTCTGCAGCTTAGATGCTGCTTATGCCACGTACACATTCCAACAAGATAAGTCCGATGTGAGCTTTTGGTTCCGACCGTGTATAGGCTCCGTCGAAATTTCCACCAATAAAATATTGAGAGCTGGTTCTCAAATTTTCAAATTCCTATCGGAAATTTAGTCTGTAGCAATTCCGACGTGCAAAATTCCAAAGCATTCCAAAGCATGCTCGGAAACAATTCGACACATGCTCGGGAGCATTGAACTTAATTTTCTCGGCTCGTCGTAGTGTTGTACGTCACCGCGTTCTTGCCGGTCGAAAGTTCAGAGAATTTTTGTGTGAACGTGTGTATGCAAGCCAAACTTGAGCGGAAAATACGATCGTTTGTATGCAGCATTAGTAATATTTTTCTCTGCTAACTTTTAACAAATGTGTAGCGCCCACCCCAAATCTAGGGGGCGCTATTTAAAATTTAAGGGAAGTCTGGGCCAGTATTTGGGCCCAGACCTGTTTGATTAACACAAATTTGCCTCTGTTCTGGCTGTGGTATTGCTTGGTAGTTTCCCTTGTTGCCTGCAGGTGGTGTTGCCATCTCGGCCTTATGTTGGAACACAGGTGTACCATGGTGTATTAGGTGTCCTTTCTCGGCAGCGGTACAGTGGGAGTGATGGGTCATGGTCTCTATGCATGCTGGGAGGGGTATTTAAGGGGCAGACGCTATTTTATGGGGTCCTTCGCCTCGTGGCCCTCCTGGTGCGAGGTGCGTGTGTGTGAGCCTGACTCCAGGGCCACCTTGGCCCGGAGTTGCTTCGCTGTTGAGTGGGGCCTACAAATCCTAAAAGGGGATCCCAAGCTGTCTGTCCATAAGGGAGGAAGCTGTCTTAATGAAGGAAATCGGGGTAGGACCTGCCCTGGAGGAGACCGGCAAAGTGCTGGCGTCTTGGGTGAGGCCTGGTGACCTAATTAAGGAGGGATCCACTACATTGAAATCCCTGCAGTCTGCCGGTTTTGGCTTAAAGGCTCTTCTACTGCGCAGCTGGAGGTTCGGGACTTTGAAATCCTGTGGTAGAGGATTCCTGGACGCATCCAAGTTTATTCACAGGTCTGTGGCAGAGACCAAGTTCATGACTCTAGTACAACAGATGTCCTTACACCACTTAACTTACCACCTTCCCAAAACCTTAGTAAACCCCCCAACCTCTAACCCATTAAATTGAGACCACACCATTGTTTGTTGGGGAAATAATAGGCCGTAGCAGCCTGATTTATTAAACATAATAGATTTTAACACAAAATAAGAAATGAACATCTGCTATACTTGAACTACCTGAAGTTGGTCCCCGCAGGCAAAGCCTCTATCCTTCCGTAAAACTATATATATATATATATAAACATATATATATATATATGACCTTTGTTGCACTCCGGTCTTTGGATTCCTCTGCAGGCCTCAAGCCGAACTGGCTCAAAGGCGACTCACGACCGTAGTGCTCCATACTCCATTCCTCCAGCTAACCTCCGTTAACTGGCATCACCCTCATCATCGCCTGTCACCGACAGGTCATTAATTCCACTTTAAAAGTCTATTCCTTACCCGCAGGGACCAACCAACGCCACAGCACCCAAGGGTAACACCTTACCCTTGGGTGCCCCTCCACACCCTAATGGCCCTCTGAATCCCATCCTGTAAACCCAACACCCACATGTCAATCCCCACTGGGCTAAGGTGAACCCCATCTCCTCGCAGGTACCTCCAGGTCTCTTCCTCTAATTCCATATGGCGTATCACTACAAACTTGGCCACATCCCTATTGATTTTTCTCCGGGCTCTGTTGATTCCCGCTACAGACCTAGCCAGACGCCATGCAGTCCGAGCCACAATGTCGGACCACACAACAATCATGTCCGGAAAAGCCATCCGAAGTCTTAAGATATTGAACTTGATATCCCGAGTGATGTCCATCATTGCCCTGACCCCTAGGTCATTGCCCCCCACGTGCAAGAGTAAGACGTCGGGGGGCCGGTCCAGCCGCGCAAAGCGATGCACCTCCGGGACCACCCTGCCCCAGAGCATTCCCGGAATCCCTAACCAGTGCACACATGCCTCCTCCCTCGGGAAAACCAACTGCCGACCACTGGGCCTAATCTCAGCCCGTTTTGCCCCCCAGAAGACATAAGAATGTCCCATTATCCACACTAATGCCGGGGTACCACCTGAAAGAAAAGAGACAAGTGCACCAGGTAATCCACCGCATAAACCCAACAACACTCAAAACAATCACACACACCCCAGACTCCCCCCCCACTTAGCGTGACCGCCCTATACATCCAATAGGTGGGGGCGAACATAACTTTGAAACCTCCTTGATTCCCATCTACCTATGCGCTGTATGGCTTCCGTACCCAAACCCCAACATGCCGCCTCCGTGGCCGCCCCTATTCTAAAGGAGTGTGAAGAAAAACCCTTGTCCTCCAACCCCAAGGCCAGCAAACACCTCTTAAAAACAGCCCCGAACTGATATTTGGACAATGGCAACCCATCCCTATGTATCAGAAACGACCCCGTCGCCGCCGGGCGCTTGTCCCCGAAGGCCCGTACAGCCTGAACTGGACATAAAGGAGACACAGCAATCGGAAAGACTTGTATAGACTTGCCCCGTCCCCCCTGGTCTGTCTTTGACTTACGCAGCCAAATCGATACCCTGTCCTGCCAGCAAACCACCTCCTGAGAGCCCAACCCCCCGTGAAGTTTAGTGGACGGGCTGACCAGCTCACTGATCCTGAAGGCCCCAAAGAACGCCAATGTGAACGCCGCCCTGAACAGCAAAACCTCGTACTCCGAAGAACAAATGGCCGGCAATTTTCTCAGCAGCCCCTCCAGTATTGAAAACGACACCGGGCGCCTGGCGTCCCTGGTCGTTCCTGCCTTCCTATAACCTTTCAACGCCTGACGCACCCAAAAGTCCTTCGTAAAGTCCTGACAACCCTGTAGTTTAAAAAGGAATGTAAGCCCTGCCATCTTCTTATTCAGCGTGGCCACCGACGCGTGCCCTCCTCCATGTTCCTAGCCACAAAGTACAACACCAACCATCGTGTCTCCGACCCGAACGGGTCCACAGCCACCATTCTCGCCAAAGCCTCCCATTCCAACCACACCTTGCTGTACGCCCCCCAAGTGGCCTCACTCACCGACCTCCTGAGCCATTTTGAGATCACGCCAGCGCAACCCTCCACAGCCAATCCGGACAAGGCTCTCCGTGTCGTTCCGCCTCTGGCGCCAACTCTCGGAACCTGTCCCACTGAAATCGAGACAGCGCGTCAGCAATGACATTCTCAACCCCGGGAAGGTGAACTGCATGGACAAAAACATTCAACTGTAGGCACCGTAAAACCAGATGCTGCAACACCCGAACCACCGGCGGTGACAAAGCCGATACCCTGTTTATGACCTGAACCACTCCCAGGTTGTCCCCATGGAACCTAACCTTCCGATCCCTGAACTCCGAGCCCCACAACTCAACAGCCAGTACCACTGGGAACAATTCCAATAGCACCAAATTCTTAGTGAAACCCGCGTCCACCCAGCATTGTGGCCAAGGACCTGCACACCACCTGCCCTGGAAAAACGCCCAAAAGCCTGTGGCGCCAGCAGCGTCTGTGTACAGCTCCAAGTCAAAGTTACTGACCGGGCCAGACATCCACAACGCCCGGCCGTTGAATGACTCCAAAAAGGAGTGCCACACCCTCAAATCCTCCCTAAGCACCCTGCCTAGCGTGACGAAGTGGTTAGGGGAACTCACACCCGCGGTCGCCGCCGACAGCCGTCGGCTAAACACACGCCCCATGGGCAAAATACGGCACGCGAAATTAAGTTTACCGAGTAACGACTGGAGCGCCCTCAGCTTGACTTTTCTGACCCCCAGCATGCCCCTGATTTCCGCTTTCAGCGCCTCAAGCTTGTCCTCCGGCAGGCGGCATTCCATTGCCATTGAATCCAACGTTATACCCAGGAAAGTCATCACCGTGCACGGGCCCTCCGTCTTCTCGGGCGTCAGGGGCACCCCGAAGCGCTCCGCGATGTGCTCCAGCGTTGCCAGTAGAATCGCAGAGATCCGTGACGCCGCCGGTCCCACGCACAGGAAATCATCCAGATAATGGATGATGGAACTCACCCCGGACACATCCCTAACCACCCATTCCAAGAATGAGCTGAACATCTCGAACAGTGCGCAAGAAATGGAGCACCCCATGGGCAGACACCGGTCCACATAAAACTGCCCCTCCCAATGACACCCCAACAGCCGAAAGCTGTCCGGGTGTACCGGCAATAAGCGGAAAGCCACTTCAATGTCCGATTTCGCCATCAAGGACCCCCGCCCATAATGCCGCACCCAGTGGACAGCCGCATCAAATGAAGTGTAGCTCACCGTACATGCCTCCTGGTCTATAGCGTCATTGACTGACCCCCCTTTTGGGAAGGAGAGGTGGTGTATCAGCCTAAACTTATTGTGCTCCTTTTTTGGCACCACCCCCAGTGGAGAAACTACCAGATCCCCCCAGGGTGCCACCGGAAAAGGACCCCCCATGCGCCCCAGGGCTACCTCCTTCCGCAGTTTCTCCGAAACCACTTCTGGATGTAAGAGCGCAGACCGCAAATTGCGCGAGACCGGGGGCACAACCTCCAATTTGCACAGGATTTGAAAACCCGCTGAGAACCCCCTTTCCAGCGCCCGAGCCGCCCCCCTGTCCGGATACCTACCGAGAAACGGCCGCATCCTTTCCACCATCACCGGCGTCGTCCCTCTTGTTCGTAAAATCTCCGGAACGTCCCTTACCCTGCTTGAAGCATTTGGACAAAGGGTGGGAGCCTCCGCAACCAGAGCACTCGTGTTTGTATCGGCAGGTGCCTCCGAACCTGCAGGTGCCGGAGTTAAACTGCCAACACACCCCTTTTGCCCGACCGGCCGGTTGTCCAAGGGAAGATGGACCCCCGGCCCCCCCTTGAAAGGACTGACCCGGAACCCTCGCCGCCGTCATCAAACACAGCCAGAGATTCATGTCTTTTTGATTCCAGCGCAGGTCCTGCCGCACCGCCATCTGCTGCCGGAATTGTTCGTCGTACCGCAGCCAAGCGGATCCCTCGTAGATCCTGTGTGCCTCCCCTATCGCATTCTGATAAATGAACAGCCCCGAACAGCACTCCGGCTTTTTCTCCCCTACCACACACGCTAGAATGCTGAAAGCCTGCAGCCAGTTGGTGAATGTCCGCGGAATCAAACGATACCTGCGCCTCTCCTCCTCCTTCTTCTTGGATTCGTCCTGCTTCCCCCTGTCCAGGTTGAACTTTTCCAACGGGAGTAAAGAGAAAATCTCCACGTACTCACCCTTCCATATCTTTTCACGGACCTCCGCCTTTAAATGGGTCCCTAACGACGCCTCATAGCAGACGTACACCTCACATTTCGCCGCGTCCGCGAGGCGGATTATTTCCTGTCTGCCCACCGACTCACTTGAACCCGCCCCTTTTTCCCCTGTCGCTGCCGCCGGAGCCGCAGCTGCTCCTGAACCCCCGCTCCGCGGGGGCGGATGCCACCGCAGGCCCAGCCGTCACCATCGCCGGCAGAGCGCTAGGCGTAGAAACTACACCCCCCCCGCAGGCACCACTGGGGGGGCCCAAGCCGCAACCGGGCCCGCAACCGCCCCATCCGGGCCCTCAAATCTGCCCACCAGCTCTTTTATTCCTGCTAGAAAACCTGCAAACCCACTCCCCCCCGGGACCCCCCCCGCCCGGTGTCCCAGGCTGAGACCCCCCTGACAGCACATCCGCCCCCACCGAGTTGACGCCCCCCCCCCGCTGCCCCCAGTAGACAACATACCCCTCACCACATTAGAATGTAAAGATAAAGTGGACTTACCGAGCTGCCTAGGTGATGACCCACCAGCCGATCGTCCCGCTTCCACCGCCGCTGCCACCCTCCTGGGTGGTTGGTCGTCCTCCGAGTCCGTCAGCTCCCCCTCGGACCGCAGCATGGATGGGTCCTCTTCCGCCACCGATTGCACACCAGGGGAAGGATCCCTGGCTGCCGCGGGCCTGGCGTCCGCCTGTTCACTCCTCCGCGCGCCAGACCCGTTCACAGATTTCTGCGCCGATTTCCGCGGGCCTGGGGGGCTACCCCCAGCCCTGCTGCCCCCAACTAGGCCGCTGGTAGTCCCCTCCACCTCCGTTCGCGCAGTGGCAAGGCTGCAGGCCGAGGAACTAGAAGGCCCAGCAGCCGAGCCTCTTGGTCTCCCCCGCTGAGGCGCCGCACCCCCCACGGTAGAACTGGGGGCGGGGCCCGCCAAATCCTGGTCCATACGCCGCGCGGGCCCAGGTGCTGCTCCGGGGCTGGCAGAGCGGCCGCCCGCCGCGCCCCGACCTCGATTAGGATTCCTCCCGTTCCCCCCCTCGTGGGCAAGGCTGCGCGCTTAGCAGGGGGGGCCGGAGGGGCCCGCGAATGGGGACTCCCTTGTTTTCTCTGAGCCCTGGGGGATGTGTCCGGGGAAAAGCGTTCCGGCGGGCGAGACCGCCGCGCTCTCCCTGTGTCCCTCCCCCCCGCGTCCTCAATAGCTGCCGACCTACCGAAAATAGGCCGCAGCTGGTCCCGTAGCCACTCAGGGCCGTGCGCCGACGCCTCCGCCTGCAGCTGGGCTAACATGAGCTCCACCTCTGACATCCTAACTCTAACTTTCCTCTGCGCTGTGTTGCCGGGAGGGCGGGAACCTACCCTTAAATAAACTCCTCTCTCCGCCCCCCGGGTACTGACAGCCAATAGTTGTTTTGCTGTCCCCTGTGACGTCAGTCATGCCAGCCCTCCACCGAGTCCACTGCATTACCCTGCTCTGGGCTTTTCTTTCCCAAAGGTCTGTGGCAGGGACCAAGTTCATTCCCAAAGGTATGTGGCAGGGACCAAGTTCATTCCCAAAGGTCTGTGGCAGGGACCAAGTTCATTCCCAAAGGTCTGTGGCACACCGTCTGGTCATTAGTTTGTGCATCATGCCGGCTGCTAGGTCATGTGAGCGGGGACTAACCGGGTGAGCAATACCCACTCAATAGTTGAGAGTGGAGACTGATTGACTACCTTGAGCATTCTGTACCGTGTGCCTAAACCTTCCCCCTACTCTTCTCCTCCCTTTTACTTTCTCTACTTCAAGTTACCTTGCAGAAAAAAATAAAACCCAACTGTTGAAGGTTTTACATCTGTTTGGACATTGCATTTATTATAGACTTTCCCACCCTGACTACGAAGCTATAAAGGTAACGTGCAAACCCAAAATTTAACCAGCAGCTCCTCCAGGGGTAGTGCTACAAATGGATGTATGATCCAATGTTGGTCAGAATATAAGGCCTCGTTCACATGGGCCTACATAAAGAAGAGCTCCACTCAAAAGGGAAAGCTCCGTTTATCTGATTCCTCCCCCCTTCTGGTGCCACATTTGGGAGACCTGGCTGTGGCGAGGTTCCCCAGAAGTTCGGCCCCCTCCTCCTTTCCCCGCCACCGGGCCTTTCACCAAGTGCAGCGCGCTTCGCGCATGTGCAGTATGGCACCAGCTATAAAGCCAACAAGGCTTCACTGCAAGTTTCCCTTACAGGCAATGGCGGCAGGAGCACCCGAGAGATGATGGATAAATCTGCTGGGGTGTCAATATCACTGGATTTCAGGACAGGTAAGTGTCCTATAATTAAAAGTCAGCAGCTAGTTTTATTAACCGCTTAAGGACCGCCCCGCGTACATATACTGCGGCAGGGCAGCCCTTTAGCTCTAAATTACGTGCCCAGGGCCGGTACAAGGCAGGGGTGGACGGGGAGAGTGCCCTGGGTGCTACCATTTCGCATAGGTGGGGGGCGCAGTTCTGACACACAGGCAGCCGAGGCCGCCAGGCCAGTACACGTGTTGTGTGTGTCATAGACTAGTAGTTGGCGTGGGCAGCGGCAGTGGCACTGTACAAATTGTGTGCCGACTGGCTGCCGAGTGCGCTCCTCAGCATCTGGGACGTCACCTTTTGGCTCCCTTTCCTGTTTGTTTACTCCCCCTATGCAGGAGTCAGTTGGTCCATTCCAGCGGTGTGAGCTATGTAAACAAGGCAGACTGCTGTTCTGCCAGAAATGCACTAGGGGAGCCATGACAGTGCTGCTCAGGAGGGCACTATTTTCAGGTCAGTCTGTCAAAATGTTAGTCTAGCACATTTTTGGATAAACCTGCTGGGGGCCCCAATTTTTTTTTTTAATACCACTTTATGCCCCCGGACAGCCCTAGGTCTCGTGACAACAAGATCCTGCAAAAAAAAGTGATCCATAGTGCATCGTAACTCATATGAGCTGATGTCACATATTGACCACTAGTTCATGTCTTCATGCAGCATAGTATGTTACACTGCAGTTTGGTGCTATGCAATGCCATCCAATGCTACAATTTTCTGCACTGCACCACAATCACACCAGAATTGTAATGTGGAATAAGGCACATAGGAAACAGTTTTTATATGTGCCCTAGTGGTAACCTGCGTTTATCCAGTACAGAAAAACGCAGGTCACTGCAAATGAGCCCCGAAAGGTTTGAAATGCAGACAGTTGACCTTCTGACTTGCATTTGATCTCTTTAAGTGGGTTTTGCATTTTCATGGACTTGCACAGCAATGCAAAATTGTCATCAAACCACCGACACAGACCCTAAGGAACTCGCTGGCTGCGTACAACGATATAGTCATTGTGGCTGATGTAAAAAACTTGGGAACTTTTTCTTGTAGTACCTACTTAGATCCTATAACAGCCTTCCCCAGAGTATGGTGATAGGAAGTTATAGTTTTCAAATGTTTATTGATAGAAAATGAATTCTATCTCATTCAATGAACTATCAGCAGTAGAAAGTAAGCAGAGTAACAGTAGTTCCATACACTGGAAGAGTGTTCCCTCTAGTGGTGAAATCTTAGTATGACATAAAAAAGAATATGTAATCTCTGACATTATGTTACATAATAAAACAAAGTAAATTTTAAGGTCAAACATGGGAATTGAGTGAAGAGAATGAGGAATGGAGACATAACCTTTCCAGAGCAGATATTGCAGATGAATAATACCAGCTGCCAGCTAAATAAAGAAGATTGCTGCTGGACTCAGGACAGATTGTATTTCCATGTAGTAGCGTTTCTTCTATTTGAGCATCTTCACTTATAACAATCTGGTAATACTGGATGGCAGCTCAGCCGCCAGAGCTTTAGCTCAAAGCCCAAAGTAGACCTTTACCATAAAAAGCAAAACACTTCAGCCCCCTTTCTCTCCCACAATTGTGAATTTTGCATATTTTGGATTTTTGTTCAACTTTTTGGGATTTTTTTTGTGTGCTGCAGGGCAGTACTTCCTCCTTGTTCACCTCAGTAAGAATGAGATTGTGCCATCATGCTCAGATGAGCTGAAGGAAACTGCTGGGCTTTGGAAACTGCAGAGTTCTTCGACACATGTGCGCAAGGACGCTGCAGTAAAAGAAGGCCTGGGACGTTTAGTTTCTGCACATGCACAAAGGGGTGGCTGTGGACGTGGTTTACTTGGATTTTTCAAAATCGTTTGACACAGTTCCCCATATCACGGCTCATGTGTAAGGTAAAGTCTACAGGCCTGGAATGATCAGTTTGTAAATGGATAGAAAACTGGCTAAAAGACAGAATTCAGAGAGTAGTGGTTAATGATTCTTACTCTGAATGGTCAAAGGTTATCAGTGGTGTACCCCAAGGTTCAGTGTTGGGACCCTTACTTTTTAATATCTTTATAAATGATATTGTGTCTGCGATTAAAAGTAACATTTCAGTCTTTGCAGATGACACTGAGCTATGGAGTGGAATAACGTCCTTACAGGATGTCTCCAACTTACAAGCCGACCTCAATGCTCTGTCTAGTTGGGCAACTAAGGCCGGGTACAGACGAGCAAACATGTACGATGAAACCGGTCCGTCGGACCGTTTTCACCGTACATGTCTGCCCGGGGATTTCTGTATGGTGGCTGTACTCACCATCATACAGAAATCCGCGCGTAAACAATACGCGGGGCGTGTCCGCGCCGTCGCCGCGACGATGACGCGGCGACGTGGGCAGCCCTGCCAGTTCAATGCTTCCACGCATGCGTCGAAGTCATTCGACGCATGCGAGGAATGGCGGGCGCTCGGACATGTACGGTAGGTCTGTACAGATGACCGAACATGTCCGAGCGGGCAGGATTTCAGCGGGCTGTTTTAAAACAAGCCCAGAAATATTTGCCCGCTGGAAAAAGGCCCGGCGGGCAAATGTTTGCTGGAATCCTGCCCGCTCGGGCCTACACACGACCGAATATGTCTGCTGAAACTGGTCCGCGGACCAGTTTCAGCAGACATGTTCGGTCGTGTGTACGGCCCATGAGTTGCAAATGAGGTTTAATGTTGATAAATGTGAGACTCTTTTTAAATATCCAGTCCCGGGCGGACAGCGTGGGAGACAGAGCATTGCTATGCTTGGATGCCCATAAGGCGTTTGATAGCGTCGAGTGGGAGTTTCTTTGGGCGGTGATGCAGAGATTTGGGTTTGGGAGTGGATTTATTGCATGGGTGCAGCAGCTCTTGTACTCGTCCCCGGTGGCAGCTATACGGGAGGGGGGGGGGATTTCACACACTTTTAACCTACATAGGGGTACACGACATGGATGCCCCTTGTCCCCTCTCCTGTTTGCCCTAGCCCTAGAGCCCTTGGCTGCCATAATCCGGACAAATCCCTTGGTACAGGGATTTCAGTACGGGGATTTTCATGACAAATTCATGCTGTATGCCGATGACACCATGCTGCTCCTCGGTGATACTTCTGCTTCGCTGTCGAAGGCCATGAATGTTGTCCGGCGATTTGGAGAATACTCGGGTTTAGTTATCAACTGGACCAAGTCCTCCCTTCTATTACTTGACCGTGACCCTTCCTTGTCCCCAGTGACCATGCAGGACATCCCTGTCTCCAAGTCATTTCGGTATCTTGGTATCCAGGTTACTGCATGTTTGTTGGATTATGTCAATCTCAACCTCACCCCCCTGATTAATCGCTGCCACGATCGGGTCAAGGTATGGAGTAGGTTGAGGCTGTCTCCGGTGGGTAGAGTAAACTTGATAAAGATGATCCTCATGCCACAGTTGCTGTATGTGCTTCATAACTCCCCGATGGTCATCCCCCTTAAAAAGTTTAGAATTATTAATTCAATCTTTCGCTCACTCATATGGCTCGCAAAGTCCCCTAGAGTCAAGCTTGAACAACTACAACGGTCGAAGGACGCTGGTGGGTTGGCATTGCCCAATCCTTGGCTGTACTACCTGGCTTCCCAAATGCAACATATTGCAAGAGTTGTAGGCCCTGGACAGGACCGGGAGCTGAATTTGCGGGACTCTTCGGTCCGGTTGCTCAGCTTCACCAGGGGGGGGAGGCGGCGGAGGGATTGGAGGCCCTACGATACACTAAGTCCAACAAACTCTTCCCCACGTATGCGCTCATGCAGAAGATTTGGAACAAGGTCAGGATGCTCCAGGGGGTGACAGGGTTCACTAAATACAGTCCTATCTGGGATAATCAGTACTACCGGGAACTGGCTAAATTACCTTATGGCCTAAAGTGGAAACAATATGGTATCTCCCTTATGACTCATGTGATTAGGGCGGGCAGACTTAGATCCTTCCAGGAGCTCAGTGCAGACTTCCGATTGCCGGGCTCTATGCATTTTTACTACCTACAACTTAAACATCCTGTGGACGCACATGGGGAGGCAGATGTCTGGTCCTTGGACTCGGCATCGGTCTTCAACTACCTATTTGAGGTGAACACGTATAAGGGCTTTATATCATGTTGCTATGCCATGCTCCTGAATCTCTTCATACCGGGTGCCCCCTTGAGGGCGGTGGCCCAGTGGGAACAGGATGTGGGAGCATTTGAGGAGGGGCAGTGGGAGGAGGCCTTGCAGGCGGTTCCCATGTGCTCCCTGAACGTGTCGCACAGACTTTCACAGCTCTATATCCTTCTAAGAGTGCATTAAACGCTGGCTAGGCTGGCACGAATGGGACTGGGGGTTGACCCGACCTGTGCTAGGTGCTGTAGAGATCATGGTGATCTTATCCACCTGCTATGGCGGTGCCCGAAACTACACCTATACTGGACAAAGGTCATTGATGCTCTTAATGGGGCTTTTCAGGTTCAGATACCTCTGGACCCCAAACCCTGTTTGCTGGGGATAGGTGACAGCCTGCCAGAAGAGAGTGCTTCTAGGCAGGCCATTGGTAGAGCCCTATTTCAGGCCCGATTGATGATACTGAGGCACTGGAAAGACACTGAACCACCTGTGACAGGCGCAACACTGTAAAGTGCCTCATGCGCTGTGGCACGATGACATGTTCAATTCGTATTTTATCCACTGTATATAGAGCATATAGTGGCCGATCCGAAGGTGGTTAACCCAGGGTTTGACAAATTTGCTTGGAATCTAGGAGCCAGCTAAAAAAGTTAGGAGCCAGAAAACGCGCCCCGTCCCGCCGAGCTCGCGCACAGAAGCGAACGCATACGTGAGTAGCGCCTGAATATGTAAACGGTATTCAAACCACACATGTGAGTTATCGCCACGCTTGGTAGAGCGAGAGCAATAATTCTAGCCCTAGACCTTCTCTGTAACTCAAAACATGCAACCTGTAGAATTTTTTAAACGTCGCCTTTGGAGATTTTAAAGGGTAAAAGTTTGTCGCCATTCCACAGATGGACGCAATTTTGAAGAGTGACATGTTGGGTATCAATTTACTTGGCGTAACATTATCTTTCACAATATAAAAAAAAATTGGGATAACTTTACTGTTGGCTTATTTTTTTTTTTAAGTGTATTTTTTCCCAAAAAAAGTGCGCTTGTAAGACCGCTGCGCAAATACGGTGTGACAGAAAGTATTGCAACGATCGCCATTTTATTCTCTAGGGTGTTAGAATAAAAAATATATATAATGTTTGGGGGTTCTAATTAGAGGGAAGGAGATGGCAGTAAAAACACATTAGAATTGCTGTTTTACTTGTCATGCCAACGGCCACCAAAAGATGGCGCCAGATCACAGAAGGAAGCTTAGGCCTGCAGAAGGCCACAAAGCCGTGGCCTCAATTACCGGCCGGCATGGGCCTGCCGCGTTTGTGCAGCGGGGGAGGTGGGTGCGCACGGAGACACAGGATGCTTCCCCGGGCGCCAGGTCGCTATTTCTTGTCGCAATTGCGACCGGGCGCCCAGATTTTGTCGAACCCTGAGTTAACCCCTTGCCGACCGCTGCACGTCTATATACGACTATATACGTATATACGTCGGCAGAATGGCATGGCTGGGCAGATCAACGTATACATACGTCGCCTTTAAGGCCCAGGAGTTGCAAGCACGCGCACGTGCCCACCGCAAATTCCGTGAGTCTGACCATGGGTCCCACGGACTCGATGTCCCGCGATCATCTCACGGAGAGGAAGAATGGGGAAATGCTAATGTAAGCAAGAATTTCCCCATTCTGTCTGTGATCGGGAGCGGTGATCAGTGTTGTGTCACACGGAACCCCTGCCCCCACACAGTTAGAACACATCCCTAGGTCACACTTAACCCCTTTAGCGCCTCTACAGGTTAACCCTTTCACTGACAGTCACATTTACACAGTAATCAGTGCATTTTTATAGCACTGATCGCTGTATGAATGGTGACTGGTCCAAAAATAGCACCAAAAGTGTCCGATGTGTCCGCCATATTGTCGCAGTCATTTGTAAAAATCGCTGATCGCCGCCATTACTAGTAAAAAAAAAAATAAGAAAAATGCCATAAAACTATCCCCTATTTTGGAGACGCTATAACTTTTGCGCAAACCAATCAATTAACGCTTATTGCGATTTTTTTTACCAAAAATATGTAGAAAAATACGTATCGGCCTAAACTGAAAACTGATTTTTTCTAAATTGTCGCTCTATTTTTGTTTATAGCGCAAAAAATAAAAACCGCAGAGGTGATCAAATACCACCAAAAGAAAGCTCTATTTGTGGGAAAAAATGGACGTCAATTTTGTTTGGGAGCCACGTCGCACGACCGCGCAATTGTGGGTTAAACGGTGCCGAATCGCAAAAAGTGCTCTGGTCTTTGGCCAGCCAAATGGTCCGGGGCTGAAGGTAAAACTTTTTATAGTTTTGGATAGAGTGGAGAGGGATTAGAAAGGCTGTCAGGTTTAATGCGGTCTGTGTCCCTGTTAAGGTTATTCATCCTCTCTATGTGTTCTATTTACTGCAATTACTAAGAGAAAAAGTCTACATTTTGGGTTGTCACCAGAACAGTAAGGTGACATCTTCCATTGATGACACTAGTTCTGGTGACAATCAAGTATTCCCTCACTTTGGAGGACTTCCTGTTTTGGCAGTGAGACAGGAAGTAGGGGGAAATCTCCCCAATGGGGACACAGATGGCTTTAAAAAAAAACGTTGTCATGGCCCTCCCATTCTCTATCCAAAAATGAAAAAAAAAAAAAGTTTTGACTTTAGTTCTACTTTAACAGTGAAGTCCTGGTCATCCGTGGTGGCATTGTAACCTTCAATATTTAGTAGGATGATATCTTATACAGTTCACTTCCTTTAAAAAATCATTCCATGGATTTTTGCTTGAAAATCATATTTACAGGCCCTGTTTGGCGGGACTGAGTGGCATTTATTGCTGTAATTAGAGGGTGGAATGGCTGGCCTGCTCTCTCCTGGGTGATATGAGTCACAGGGGAGTTACCACTGTTTGCATGGAGCAATTATCTGCAATGTCACAGCTCTCGCCCCTTCCCACAACCAAGATGGCCGCCGCTAATCCTGCGTCATCTAACGTCGCTGCCATTAATCAAAATGGCCGCCCGCGTTCTATGAATGGTTGGCTCAGGCAGCGGATCCTTTGCCAATAGCCAATATGGACGCCGCAGTGGGTCACCCGAAAGTACGTCACGTCGTGGCCCCGCCCCGTAACCGGCACTTGGCTACCAGTGAGGAGATGGAGGAGGAGTGAGAGCCGCTTGGCAGAGGGACATGGGGCGACATAGAGAAAGGACACCGCACAGCTGATCATCTGTTACCATGGCGGCCCTGCTACTGAGAGGAGGCCTGAGCCGAGGGCCTGTACTGCGAGGAGACGGAGTGAGGGGTGAGTCACCTCTGTGTGTGTCTACAGGCCTGTGCCTACCTACCCCGGAAAGCACAGGTCTATACCTACCTAGACAGGAGGACACAGGTCTGTACCTACCTACTCCAGAGAGCACAGGTCTATACCTGCCCACCCAGGAGGACACAGGCCTGTACCTACCTACACCGGAGGTAGGCCTGTACATAGCCATGTACGCAGGGGGGCACAGGTCTATATCAGACCATAGCCGTGTACACAGGAGGGCACAGCCGTGCACACGGGTCTATGCCAGAGAATTTACAGCCGTGTGCACGGGTCTATACTGGAGAGGGCACACATTCATGTACACAGACATTGGAGGGCACAGGTCCAGGCCTTAAAGGGGTTGTAAAGGTTTGTTTTTTATTTTCTAAATGGGTTACTTTAAGCTAGTGCATTGTTGGTTCACTTATTTTTTCCTTCCATTTCCCTTCTGAAATGTTTTTGTTCTTTGTTTTCTTTGTCTGAATTTCTCACTTCCTGTTCCTCCTCAGTAAGCTGTTCTAAATGACTTTCCACCACTCGGATGATGGTGGAAAGCTTACTGAGGAGAAACAGGAAGTGAGAAATTCAAACAAAGAAAAAAAAACATTTAGAAGGAAAAGGTAAGGGAACTAACAATGCACTAGCTTAAAGGAACCAATTTAGAAAAGAAAAGACGAACCTTTACAACCCCTTTAACCTACCTACACAGGAGGGCACAGGTCCAGACCTTAACCTACCTACACAGGAGGGCACAGGTCCAGGCCTTAACCTACCTACACAGGAGGGCACAGGTCCAGGCCTTAACCTACCTACACAGGAGGGCACAGGTCCAGGCCTTAACCTACCTACACAGGAGGGCACAGGTCCAGGCCTTAACCTACCTACACAGGAGGGCACAGGTCCAGGCCTTAACCTACCTACACAGGAGGGCACAGGTCCAGGCCTTAACCTACCTACACAGGAGGGCACAGGTCCAGGCCTTAACCTACCTACACAAGAGGGCACAACTCCAGGCCTTAACCTACCGGCACAGGTCCAGGCCTTAACCTACCTACACAGGAGGGGCACAGGTCCAGGCCTTAACCTACCTACACAGGAGGGGCACAGGTCCAGGCCTTAACCTACCTACACAGGAGGGGCACAGGTCCAGGCCTTAACCTACCTACACAGGAGGGGCACAGGTCCAGGCCTTAACCTACCTACACAGGAGGGGCACAGGTCCAGGCCTTAACCTACCGGCACAGGTCCAGGCCTTAACCTACCTACACAGGAGGGCACAGGTCCAGGCCTTAACCTACCTACACAGGAGGGCACAGGTCCAGGCCTTAACCTACCTACACAGGAGGGCACAGGTCCAGGCCTTAACCTACCTACACAGGAGGGCACAGGTCCATGCCTTAACCTACCTACACAGGTCCAGACCTTAACCCATGCACACAGGTCTATTCCAGAGAATTTACAGCTGTGTGCACAGGTCTATACCAGAGAGTACATGACCATGTAGACAAGAGAGCACAGTTGTGCACGCAGGTCTATACCAGAGAGAAGAGACAGCCATGCACACAGGTCTATACCAGAGAGAAGAGACAGCCATGCACACGGGTCTATACCAGAGAGAAGAGACAGCCATGCACACGGGTCTATACCAGAGAGAAGAGACAGCCATGCACACAGGTCTATACCAGAGAGAAGAGACAGCCGTGCACACAGGTCTATACCAGAGAGAAGAGACAGCCATGCACACAGGTCTATACCAGAGAGAAGAGACAGCCGTGCACACAGGTCTATACCAGAGAGAAGAGACAGCCATGCACACAGGTCTATACCAGAGAGAAGAGACAGCCATGCACACAGGTCTATACCAGAGAGAAGAGACAGCCATGCACACAGGTCTATACCAGAGAGAAGAGACAGCCATGCACACAGGTCTATACCAGAGAGAAGAGACAGCCATGCACACAGGTCTATACCAGAGAGAAGAGACAGCCATGCACACAGGTCTATACCAGAGAGAAGAGACAGCCATGCACACAGGTCTATACCAGAGAGAAGAGACAGCCATGCACACAGGTCTATACCAGAGAGAAGAGACAGCCATGCACACAGGTCTATACCAGAGAGAAGAGACAGCCATGCACACAGGTCTATACCAGAGAGAAGAGACAGCCATGCACACAGGTCTATACCAGAGAGAAGAGACAGCCATGCACACAGGTCTATAGAGAGAAGAGACAGCCGTGTACACAGGTCTATAGAGAGAAGAGACAGCCATGCACACAGGTCTATAGGGAGAAGAGACAGCCATGCACACAGGTCTATACCAGAGAGAAGAGACAGCCATGCACACAGGTCTATACCAGAGAGAAGAGACAGCCATGCACACAGGTCTATACCAGAGAGAAGAGACAGCCATGCACACAGGTCTATACCAGAGAGAAGAGACAGCCATGCACACAGGTCTATACCAGAGAGAAGAGACAGCCATGCACACAGGTCTATACCAGAGAGAAGAGACAGCCATGCACACAGGTCTATAGAGAGAAGAGACAGCCGTGTACACAGGTCTATAGAGAGAAGAGACAGCCATGCACACAGGTCTATAGGGAGAAGAGACAGCCATGCACACAGGTCTATACCAGAGAGAAGAGACAGCCATGCACACAGGTCTATACCAGAGAGAAGAGACAGCCATGCACACAGGTCTATACCAGAGAGAAGAGACAGCCATGTAAATGAGTGCCTCATTCCTCCTGAAAAGTGAAAGTGAAGGCAGTTGCCTCGGGTGTTCCTGCATGCCTTTTGGTATATTAGAGTACAGTCAAAGTGAAGGAAATCCATTTTCCCATTCTTCATATATTCTCCATGCTCTGGGTTGTTGGTTCCCTTTTAGTAAAGATTCTATAGAATTTGATCCATAGTGTTATTTCCTTTTACACGGGTGTTCCAGTCGTGTCTACCTGTTGGTCTTTCGGGTGGATCTGATTGGCCGTTCCATGTAAATTTATGCGTCCATTTGCATCCGATGACCTCAGAGCCTGTCCAGGGAAAACATGGGAAAGGTTCCTGTTGTCCGACCATTTGTGTACATCCAATTACCTTCCATTTCCACCAGAGCCGGAAAACAAACATTGGTTGTGATGGATGGGAATTTATAAACAGACCCACACCTGCTTACAGCTGGCCTTGCATAGACTGATCATGAGTCGGGAAAGCTTCGATTTTTATTTTTTTATTTTTATTAAATAGAGCAAAAAAACTCAATGGACACTGACACAAAAGTAACAGCCGTTCTGTTCTGCTGATAGACTGGAGGACTGCAGTTTGAAGGGGGGGGGGGGTTAAAGTAGAACTATAAGCAAAACTGGGGATGCATGTCTGCGGGGGCCGTGTTCGGTGTGGGCAGTATTCGGGTGGAAGCCCAGGTGCCAGGACAAACATTTTTGTCACCATGGCTACCTTGCGCTTGTAGTCTATTAATTCACAAGGAACTGTGACCGAATGACATGGACGTATGGGTGGAGACCCGCACGGTCCGGCTGTCTACAAATTGTGACGGTGGGTGCAGGGAGATGACCCCCCCCCCCCCCCCCCAACTGCTGGCAGAAGACATGTTCCTGTAAAGTACAAAAACATGCATCACTTTTGCAGGTGCATGGTGGTGCTATAAATTCTTAATGACACGCTAACGCACCTTGTTAACGTGTGTGTGAAATCTCAATTAGTTGACGGAGTCAAGAAAAACTTAGAGACACGCTGAACTCAAGGGTTAAGGTACATCAGCGTCTGATTGCAACAGACTAATGGGAACAAGACCATAACCACAGACCTGTGGCCTGACTGAAGTCACAATTCCTCAACATTCCTTAAGGGCTCTTTCACACGGAACTTTTTCTAAACCATATCTTAAGTGGAACTATGTTGCAGATGGCTTTTCACTATTAATCAGTGTGCGCTCTACAATCTAATCTATCTCTTTCACACGGAGCGGACCGTTTCTGGGTCCGCTCTGTGTGTCCGCCAAAGCTCAGCGGGAATCCCCGCTGAGCTGTCGGCGGATAGGGCGGTCCCGCACACAGTGCAGAGACCGCCCTGTCTCTGCTCCGCTCTCCCCTATGGGGGATCGGATGCAGACGGACCGTCTGTCCGTCTGCATCCGTTCCGTTCCGCCGAACGGAAGAAAAATAGGGTTTCTTCCGTTCGGAAAAGCGGATCCCGACTGACGCGGACGCTAGCGGATGCTCCATCTGCTAACGGACGCGATCCCATAGGGATTCATTACAAGTCCGTTAACGGACTTGTAATGAGCGGACGAATGGTCCGCTAGTGTGAAAGGACCCTTAAGTTTACTCTCTTACTAATGTAGCCCTCATTGCTATTGATTTGACAGAAGTAAATTTGTTTAAACGTCATAAACGGAAGTAATACATAAAATGGTTTCTAAAACTGTAAGGCCTCGTGCACACTGGACGTTTTTTGACGTTATTACAGCGGCTGTTTTTGGCAGTAGATGTGTGGGTTTTTTTTTTTTTTTTTTCTACAGTCGTTGCTCTCTCCATCATGTTATCCTGTATGCCCATACATACATAGGCTGTTATCAGCAGTTTTGGGCAGTGGTGTTTTTGAGCAGTAAAAAAAAAAAAAAACTAGTGGGTTTTGAGAGACGTTTTTCAGCTGTAAAAACGCTCTTGGACCCCTTTCACACTGGGGAGTTTTTCAGGCGCTTTGGCGTTAAAAAAATCACTTGTAAAGCCCCTGAAATAAGCCTCATCTGTAGTCCCAATGTGAAATCCTGAGTGCTTTCAGAACCCTTTCACGCTGCCAGCACCCTAAAAACGCTGGTAAAGCTGGGGCGTTTTTCAGGCGTGTTGGCATTTAAATGCGAAAACATTTGAATAACTTGTTAAAAGCTACTGGCGTTTTTTTTTTTTTTAACGTCCATTGTGCATGAGGCCTAATGGAAACTGTCGGCCTAAGAGATGAACCCAATATTTTATTCCACCAAGTTTCTTTTGCACCAATCTAGGAAAATAGATATTTCTCAAACAGGTGTTTGTTTGCGTTTTCTTACTTTATGTAAATGTCTCCTTCTGAGATCCTCATGACCTGAAATAAATGTGTATCACTCGCTTTTTGACACCAGCTTACAGACCCCACCTGGGGCTGCCAAGGGAAGATGGTTATGATCATTCATGCAGCCTCATCACCGAAGAGGAAATTACTTACTCATTTGCAAATATTTATAAAGGACACAAAGAGAAGGTTCCCCCCCCCAAAAAAATATTCTTTATTTTTTTTTGTTTAGCAAAAAATTTGAGATGCCCCGAAATTTCGAAAATGGTGTTAGAATGAATTCAGAATTGCGGCAAAACGCGCAATGTGTTTGCGATGCATTATTTTTCAATGGCGTCCCGAACCCGTCATGCGTTTTGCCATGATTCTAAGAGAACAAGGTGACGAAAACGCACGTGATTTTGTTGGAGTTCTACCAAGATTTTACTGTACTTATAGTGTGTTTCCATAAGTCATATGACTCAAACCACATCAAAAATGTAACATGGGTGCGTTATTAATGCGTTCTTGCAGCATTTTCGTTGCATTTCAACAGGGAGGTGCATTTTTTTTGTGCAGTTTTTTTTAACTGACCTAAAATGCAGCAAGCAGGATTTTTAACAACGGAAGCACAATAGACCAGTGTGAAGACAAACAATGAATTTTTAAAGGGATACATACATTTTTCTTGCACTAAAGGTAGCTGACAATATATTCCCATTCATTTAAATTTATGATCTTAATTAAAAAATGCAATTCAAATATATATATATTAATTACTTACACACACAGCGCTGAAAATCAGCCTGGGCAGGAAGGGGGTGAAAGTGCCCGATAGGCAAGTGGGTCACAGGAGTGTTGGAAGATAGTAAGGCCTTCCTCTATACATATGGCAAGTATTCTGTACCCATGTAATCAAAAGAGCTATTTTAAAGCAGATGTTTGCTGGAAAAAATAAAATATTAAGTCAGCAGCTACAAATACTGCAGCTGCTGACTTTTAATATCGGCACACTTGCCTGTCCTGGAGTCCAGCGCCGTCCGCAGCAGAGTGACGAGCGATCGCTCGTCACTCTGCTGCCCCCCCCCGCCATCCTCGGTGAGGGAACCAGGAAGTGAAGCGCTCCGGCTTCGCTGCCCGGTTCCCTACGGCGCATGCGCGAGTCGCGCTGTGCCTGCTGACTGGCTCCCGCTGTGCTCTAGGAGCCGAGTGTTCCCAGAACACAATGGGGGGGGGGGGTGACGTCCTGCCCGCAGACTGTGGCCGGAAGTGGGTGCAAATACCCCTGAAAGGTGTCAAATGTGACACCGGATGGGGGGGGAGGGTTCCGATCAGCGGGAGTTTCACTTTAGGGTGGAGCTCGTTTAAATGTGATTCTTCCACACAGGAAATACTTATCTGCAGGGACCAAAAATCTAAACATTCCGAGAGTTGCGTAAAAAATCCTGAAATTTTACTAGGCTTTGTGGCAAGAACGCTCTCATTTCTGGCAACTCCCCTTCAGTGGCATTAATATAATCCAAGAAACCATGTGAAATGTTTCTCCCAAAGCCAAGAAGCTGAACTGTACCTGTCCCAACCTGACTGTTTAGTTTGTGTTACTACAACAACTTTTGGCAATCCTTTTACCTACACATTGAGTATTAGGGCAGAAAATAACAGAACACAATTCCAAGGTAAAAGCCTGATCACTTTTTGATGTTTTCAGGAACGAGAAGGTTTCTTCTCTATACAGTACCTCCCATGGAAAGAGATTGGTCCACTCAGTCATTGAAAGGAACTCCAGACAGGGAGGGCCTCCAAACAAAAGGTATATGGCCACACCCAAGCCGTTCAATTAGCCCTGTATAGTTGCACAAAAACATTGTTTGTCCATAGAGCTTAAAGGGGTTGTAAAGGTTTGTTTTTTATTTTCTAAATAGGTTCCTTAAAGCTAGTGCATTGTTGGTTCACTTACCTTTTCCTTCCATTTCCCTTCTAAATGTTTTTTTCTTTGTTTTCTTTGTCTGAATTTCTCACTTCCTGTTCCTCCTCAGTAAGCTGTTCAGTAAGCTGTTCTAAATGACTTTCCACCGATCGGATAATGGTGGAAAGCTTACTGAGGAGGAACAGAAAGTGAGAAATTCAAACCAAGAAAAAAAACATTTAGAAGGGAAATTGAAGGAAAAGGTAAGTGAACCAACAATGCACTAGCATAAAGGAACCTATTTAGAAAATAAACAAACCTTTACAACCCCTTTAAGCAATAGCTGGGGAAAAAAAAAAAGATTCATTCTTCACCCAATGGAAGGATTATTTTCAGACAGTTCAGTGCCAGACAAATCAAAAAGGGTCAGCTGGGTGTACTTGACAATTAAAAAGGCAACACAAAAATGCAAAAAAAACAAAACTTTCCTGTTGTAAGGCTTCATCAGTCTAAGGACCCTTTCACACGGGGCAGATCAGTAAAGATCCGCCCCGTGAACCTCCGCTTGCCCAGCGGGAATCGCTCCATTGACCTCCCTGTCTTTTCTCTCTCTCCCCTATGGGGGGATAGGATGAACACGGACTGTCTGTCCGTGTTCACCCGATCCGCCAGACGGATGGAAAAATAGGTTTTTCGGAGCGGGTCGGATGTCAGCGGGCATGTCACCGTTGACATCCGCGGCTCCATAGAGGAGCGCGTTCAGGCCAAAAAAACTGGCAGGCGGACCTGAACGGGCCGCCCATGTGAAAGAGCCCTTAGCGTGGCTTTCTCACTATACACTGACTTCTTGCCTGATATTCCAGTTGCGGACCCGCCTGGAACTGTTGCCATCACAAAAGGAAGGGTAATGACAGATGCATGGACCAGCAGGGCCTACCCTAAGCTTGACTGATGTAGGAGTGGTCAGCAGAACCTGGAAAGCCTCATCCAACTGGTGAGACTGGGCAATGCTGCCGCTAGACCACTTCCCAGTCTTCAATACAGAGACACTGAGTGTCCTTTTAGTTTAACCACCTTTTCTGACTGGCTGTCTATATGGCAGGGAATAATTCTCCAGCTAACTGAAGCATGTATGGCTAGCTTTTGAATTGGAGAGTTTTATTGCGTTTATATGGTTGGGAAAATTCTTTCCCTTCACTTCCTGTACCAGACACTGTGGTTTCCAGGAGAGGAAGGGACAGATCTTCCCAGCAGGAACACAGATAGGAGTATGAGCCAGACACAAGTTCTAATCTCCCCCCCCCCCCCTCTATCCAATGACATTTTGTTTTGCGACACTATATTTAGTGTTTGTTAAATGTTGTCAGTATATTGTATTGCTACAAGAAACCATTTGGAACAACAAATGAGATCTGGCTTTGCCTTGCCAGGAGCCTGCTCATACAGGTTTACACGAGCGCGCTCTCAGATGACCTTGGTTTAATGACTTACAATTCCAGTGTGCAAAGTGTGATATTTTGCATTATGAATATTTTTGTATATATAGCCAGAGCTTTAGTCTGAAAGTTCCCAAAGGTCACCTCATGGCCAGTCATTTATATCCATCATTATGGAAGTGTGTGTGTGTGTGTGTGTGTGTGTGTGTGTGTGTGTGTCTCAAATAAGAAAAAAAAAGAAAGCTGTTTAAAAGAAAAATAATTTTGGGAGATGCCACACTGATTTCCTGAAAATACTGGCCTTTGAGCGATCACTTCAGTACTTTAAAATGGTGTTAAAGGGGAAATACAGCCAAATCTCATTTGGCTGTGGATCAGCACTACACACAGAAGGGTTTTTTACCTTCATGCATAGAATGCATTTAGGCAAAAAAAAAAATGAATCAGTCCTTAGAACCACTTTAAAGTATTGCTAAACCCACAACAGTAAAATCAGTGTGTATATGCAGAAAAGCATGCTTGTTACTCACTGTGGAGCCTAAGGGGTTAATCGTCTGCATTGTGTAAAAAGGCTGTTTAATCCCGTCTTCTCTGATCCTCCCTTTCTTGCGTTGTCTCCAAAACATCCCGGGATAAGACCGTGGAGTCAGTCTGCACGTGCACAGTTTGATGTGTATTGCTAGAGTTTTTTTTTCCTTGGGAGGGTGCATGTGATCAGCACAGGGGCAATCGGCACTGTCCAGAGGGCCTGGGGTCCTGCATCCTTGTTGGACAAATATTGGAAGAACGTAAACTCCTCTGACAAGCTTTAATCGGGCACTGATAGAAGTCACAATACTGCTATATACTGCTGATGAGAAAAGGTGGATTTTTTAGGTGTCGGAAATAAAAAATAAAATAAAAGGGATAAAATGCTCTGAACGAAGCGCATAAATAAAAGTCAAATGTGTAAACGCGTATGCAGAAACGCGTCTTGCCTAAAAAATGAAGCCCTCCAGCGGCACACTATCGCCACTTCAGATGCTTCCAGCTTCACCCAGTCTTCCTTCCAGGTTGGCAATGGCGTCACTCTTGCACATGTGCGCACGGTTTATGGCACAGGGCTCTGAAGGTGCGACATAGGCATGATGACTTCTCCGGCTGATTGTAAAGTAAATACACATTTAGGAGATATTTGCTGTGCCTGTAGGTAAGCCTCAGTATAGGCTTACCTATAGTTGAAAAAAGTTTACTCCCGCTTTAAAGGCAAGTAGCAGCAATTCAGAAACGCCTGAAGGCATGGAGCATTTGACTTGCTTCTGTCTCTGCCCAAGCCCTAACACCCCATTACCCACTTCATAGAAACGTTTTTCCAATACCAGTCATTTTAATAACCATTTTATGTCGATCAGGAACACAAAGGGGAAGGATTTACTAATACTGGAGAATGCTAAATCTGGTGCAGCTCTGCATATAAACCAATCGGCTTCCAGGTTTTATTGTCGGTGAATAATGGCTAATGGCTAAAGCTTTTTGGCCCTACTTCTCCTATGGTTCACAGGAGTGAAGTTTGTTCTGCACTCATGTGACCTGGTTTCAGCTGACAGTGGGCTAAAGCCCGCTGTCGGCTGATGTCAGTCAGCTAGTCCAGGCTCTGGAAAGATCCTGACTTTACAATCCGGTTCCTCACAGATGCCTGGTCTGGCAGCTGGCTTAGACTCTCAGCATACCGCCGAGAACCTGAGCCAGCCACTTCCACTCACTCCACAGCCTGGCGCTCCAGTGAGCATTTAAAGCGGGATTCCACCCGCAATTTTCTTTTCTTTTTTTAAGTCAGCAGCTACTAAGGACACTTACCTGTCCTACTCACCCGCACTGATAGCCCCCCGATGCCAATCCCTTGATCTGTGCAAGTCCCCCGCTACCATTGACACTAAGGGAAACGGGCAGTGAAGCCTTTCGGCTTTACTGCCCGTTTCCTACTGCGCATGCGCGAGTCTCGCGCCGAATTGTGAATGGGCGGCTGCTCTCTCGGAACACACACAGTTCATAGGAAACAGCGTGCCCCATTCACTAGAAGAAGATAAAGACAGACCGCGGCTACGGAAGAGGCAGATTCCGGACTTCCGCATTGTAACAGGTATTTCGGGTGAGTATAACTTTTTTTTTTTTTTTTTCTATTAGGGGTTTTGGGCAAAAAAAAAAAAATCTGGGTGGAACTTCACTTTAAAGACTGCAGATTTTTAAGTCTTCAGTGAGCAGAGAGCTTTGATGGTTAGTCTTTGGCTCACTGAGAACTGAGCGATCAGCGGTCTTTAATCGCTCAGTTCTAAGTCTTAGAAGCGGCAGGGGACAGATGCATCCACCTAGGGGTGTGTGTACATTCACTGGCCACTTTATTTAGCTACACCTTGCTAGTACTAAGTTGGCCTTTTGCCTTAATTCTTTGTGGCATAGATTCAATAAGGTGTTGGAAACATTCCTCAAATTTTGGTCTATTTTGACATGATGGCATCGCGCAGTTGCCACAGATTTGTCGACTGCACATCCATGATGCCAATCTCCCGTTCCACCACGTCCCAAAGGTACTCTATTGGATTGAGATCTGATGACTGTGAAGACCATTGGAGTACAGTGATTTCATTGTCATGTTCAAGAAACCAGTGGTGAGATGATTGGAGATTTGTGACATGGTGCATTATCCTGCTGGAAGGAGCCATCAGAAGATGGATACACTGTAGTTATAAAGGGGTGGACATGGTCAGCAACAATACTCAGGTAGGCCGTGGCATTTAAACGATGCTCAGTTGATACTAAGGTTGCCAAGAAAATACCCCCCACATCATTAGACCTTTACCACCAGCCTAAACCATTGATACGAGGCAGGATGGATCCGTGCTTTTGTGTGATTTACACCAAATTCTGTCCCTGCCATCTGAGTGTCGCAGCTGAAATAAAGACTCGTCAGAGCAGGCAATGTTTTTCCAATCTTCTATTTACAATTTTGGTGACCCTGTGTGAGTTGTTGCCTCAGTTTCCTGTACTTGGCTGACAGGAGAGGCACTCTGTGTGGTCTTCTGCTGCTGTAGCCCATCTGCTTCAAGGTTCAATGTGTTGTGCGTTCAGAAATGGTATTCTGCATACCTTGGTTGTAATGAGTGGATATTTGAGTTACTGTTGCCTTTCTATCATCTCAAACCAGTCTTGTCAATTCTCCTCTGACATCAAAATGGCATTTTTGTCCACACAACTGCCACTCGCTGGTTATTTTCTCTTTTTTGGAACACTCTCTGTAATCCCGAGAGGTGTGTGTGTGTGTGTGTGTATCCCAGTAGATCAGCAGTTTTTGCAATGCTCAGATCAGCCCGTCTGGCAACAATCATGCCACATTCAAAGTCACTTAAATGCCCTTTCTTCCCCATTCTGAGGCTCGGTTTGAATTTCAGCAAGTCGTCATTACGGCTAGATGCCCAAATGCATTGAGTTGCTGCCATGTGATTGGGTAATTAGCAATTTGTGTTACCAAGAACCCCATAATTTAGAACAGGGTAATGCAATTAGCGGACCTCCAGCTGTTGCAAAACTACAAGTCCCATCATGCTTCTGACTCTGGTGTCATGCTTGTGGCTGTCAGAGTCTTGCTATGCCTCATGGGAATTGTAGTTCTGTAACAGCTGGAGGTCCCCTAATTGCATATCCCCGCTTTAGAACAAATTGAGGTCAGAAGCTGATTGGCTGCATACACAGCTGCACTAGATACTGAGTGCTCATGTTTTAGAAAGCCCTGGTTCACACTGGGCTGCGGGAGTGAAGCCGTGCAAGTTCAGCTAAACTCGCACGATTTCACTCCCGCTGGCAGTCCCGATTTCGGCCGCGATTTAAGAGACATCTGTGTAGGTTTCTGCACAGATGTCTATGTAAATCGCGGCCCGAAATCGCAAAAAGTAGTACAGGAACTACTTTTTGAAATTGGTGCAGCGCCGCAGATGCGGCGTCGCACCGATTAGGACGGTGTCATTGCCGGCAAATGCCGCCGATTTGAGATGCGATTTCACATGTGAAATCGCATCTCAAATTGAAGCAAATCGTACCCAGTGTGAACCTGGGCTAAATCTCCTCCATAGACTAATTTAGGTGAACTTTACTTTTGGACTAGGGGCCTACCCTAAAGATGCACATTCAATCATGGGGTATCTTTTACTCATTGGACCTGAACGTGTGTGTTTTTTTTCAAAAGATTTTGCTAGACTATAAGCCTTTGACATAGCTAAAGCTTTTGTGTTATTGAAAGTAACAATATAGTCACAAAACGTTGCTGTATAGCAAAGTCACATAGTCAGTGGTTCAACCTATGCATTTCTGTTATTGAAGCCTTTCTCATTGTGTTTCATGTTTATTTGTGCTAATGAGTTAAACTATTACTACTAGTATTAAGTACCAGTGGGACATCTTATAATTGGAGATATTTTTTCCCAGGGTTAATTTTTAATATTTCTATATGTTTCCTAGAGCAGCAAATGTATAACATTCTTAACTAACAAAGCGATTCCTGATATTGAATGCATCCTAGCTTGTGATGCTCAATGAATGGATTCCCACACTGTGCTTGAATAGAAAATTGTCTGACTGGTGTCCGCTGACATCCGTATGTCTTCAATGTCGGCTTCTCTCTCCTTAGTATTCAGTTAGGTTTGTTTTTATGTAGGGGCTCTGATTCATAGCAGGTGGCACAGTTGGCAGATCTTTTGCCCCACTTGATAGTTTACTGTATATGTCACGGTTTAAAAAGCGTTTTTCAGTATCTCTGCAATATATGCACACTCCTGCGTTTTATCGCTTTAAAATAAGCTGCAAGTACAGAAAACTTTCTTAGGAGTGCCCTCAATTTCTGGCACATAAATTCTGTCACCCCTCGTGCATACATTCTTTTTTTGCAGCAAAATTGTGCTGCTGCCTTGACTCCTAAGGCCCCTTTCACACTGGGGCGGGAGGTGCACTGACGGTATAGTGCTGCTATTTTTAGCGGCGCTATACCGTCGGAATTGCACCGGTATTCGGCCGCTAGCAGTTCGGTTTTAACCCCTGCTAGTGGCCAAAAAAGGGTTAATACCGCCGGCAGTGCGCCTCTATAGAGGCGCATTGCCGGTGGTTTCCCATTGCTTTTAATATTAAGAAGCGGTAAACACACCGCTCCAAAGATGCTGCTAGCAGGACTTTTGGAATGGTCCTTTCTTGCGCACCGCTCCAGTGTGCAAGCCTGAGGGCTTTCACACTGAGACTGCAGGGCAGGAGTTTTTCAGGCGCTATTTTTAGTGCTAAAACGCCTGAAAAACTCCTCAGCGTCAAAGGGGCCTAAGAGCCTGCCCAATTTTTTGTAGGAGGAAAAACTCTTGTGAGATGTAGTTCTAAGGGCATGCATGGCAAGGTCACACTTAACGGAGACACGATTGTCCTGCAAGCAGAATTTTTTGTTTTTGTTTAATAGACTTGGATGTGGGGAATAAAAGTGCAGACATGTAGAGGTGCCATATACCTTTAGCAGGCTTTAAAAACCTGTCACAGCCAAATCTCAGGCCATTCTGGCAGGTAAAGCTCCAACACCTTTGAGTGTTTTTGTACTTTTTTGTTTTTAGTTCTATATTCCTACCAAGGAGTATGTATATGGGCTTTTTGTTTCTCTCCAAGTTTTACTTTCTGTACCTTGGTATATTGATAAGAAATTGTAAAAAAAAAAAAAAACATATAATATTTTAGTGGCCCTTTCACACTTGTGCGACTTGTCCTGCGGCTTTATGACTGCAAAGTCACACGACAAGTCATACCCCATAATTTCCAAAGAGTACTGTTCTTATTTGTGCGACTTCAGGTTGCAGCAACTTGAGGTCCATAGGCCTCAAGATTACACGGGCATTGTTTCAAGTCGCATCACTTTCAGGTCATAAAAACGTGAAAGGGGCTTGAAACCGTTGAAGTGAATTAGAAGCTGCATGTGAATTAGCGGTGTAGGTAATTAAACTTTTAGTGGAGAAACCAAAAATTTCAGGATGCTTTTGGCCAAAATGGAAATCTTTATGTATAATTGTCGTGTTTGACTTTTTTTAATATTATGAATTTAAAGCGGATCTCCGCCGAAAAAAATATTAAAAGCCAGCAGCTACAAATACTGCA
This sequence comes from Rana temporaria, assembly GCF_905171775.1. Classification (NCBI taxonomy): domain Eukaryota; kingdom Metazoa; phylum Chordata; class Amphibia; order Anura; family Ranidae; genus Rana; species Rana temporaria. The sequence continues at coordinate 618,642,392 of NC_053489.1, read as the reverse complement.
GCTGCTAACTTTTATTATTAGGACACTTGCCTGTCCTGGAGTCCAGCGCCATCGGCAGCAGAGGACAAGCTATCGATCATCACTCTACTGCCCCCACCGCCATCCTCGGTGAGGGAACCAGGAAGTGAAGCATTGCGGCTTCACTGCCCAGTTCCCTATGACGCATGCGCGAGTCGCGCTACGCCGTGCTCACTGGTTCCCGCTGTGTTCTGGGAGCCGAGTGTTTCCCAGAACACAATGTGGGGGGGGGGGGATCTGACGGCCTGCCCGCAGACTATGTGGCCGGAAGTGGGTGCAAATACCTGTCTTAGACAGGTATCTGCACCCCCCCCCCCTTGAAAGGTGTCAAATGTAACACCGGAGGGGGGGGGGGGGTTCTGATGAGCGGAAGTTCCACTTTAGGGTGGAGCTCCGCTTTTAAATGACTATAAATTTATTTTCGGGCCATTATCAACGCCTTTAGTGCAAGAAAAGCTCAAGGAAAATGCATCCTTTTAGATTCTGTACGTCTTCACAGTAGTCTGTTAAGCTTCCATTGTGTTTAAAAATCTTGCTTACTGCAAAAAATAAAAAATACACCAAAACGTACCTCCCTGTTGAAATGCATTGAACGTATTACGTTTTTGATGCGGCTTTTGAGTCACGTGACCCATGAAAAACACATTATAAGCACAGTAAAATCATGGCAAAATTTTATGCATTTTTTTTTCTCTATTGGCAAAATGCTGAAAACACAATTTTTGGCCGCTGAAATTTTGGTGCATCTCTAATTTGAATACGTTTACCAATAGCAGCCAACAGGTGGCGCTGGAGACTGCTCTCCATCTTTTGCCAGGATGTAACAATCTTGTGAATAACCTGGATTTTGAATGTGTGTGGACACGACACTTACCTTCATTGCTCTCCAATTACAGCATCTGGCTTTTCATTTGGACTGACACGGCTGTAAAATGAGCTGCTAGTTCTGGGATTTCTATTTTAGAAGGTTTTTAAAATGTACTATCGGGCGAGTAATATGGGCGCATCCTGCGTATTTGTAAGAAATACTGAAAATGATTATATAAAACATCATCTGTTCAGAAATGCACAAACATGACAACAAGAGATTTGCCAAAAAACACAATAGATTCCAAAAAAAACTCAGTGGGAGGAGTTTTATTTGCATATGAATGATAGTGGAGCTCCCAGGCTAATTATTGGCAGGATGATTCGCATTCTGGCTCTTACACGAGTGATTGGAGGATTGAATTGTTGGCAGAATTCTAAACGGTTTTAAGTTGCAGGAAATCATTACCAGCCCATTATTTCTCCTTACTGCTTTTTCTATGAACTCAAAATTGTGAAAAAAATGAAGAGATCTAATTTACTGACGATTACTATTCTCTCTCTTTTTTTTTTTTTTGTAGGTCTCTTTACTGAACGTGTATGTCTTGGATGCACTTCTCTACGGTTGGTGAATCACAGGTAGGAAACGCATGTTACGTTTTTATGTTTAAGGGTATTTGCTCTGGTACACTATCTTGTTAGGATTAGACCAGGGGTGTCCAACTCCGTTTTATTAGGGGGCCGCATCAGCAGTATTGTTGCCTTCTAAGGGCTGGTTGCATCTGGGGTGCACTACCTAAACAGTGCAGGACTATTACATACAGAGGGCCAGCAATGGGGTGCAACTTGTCATGTCATTTGAAACTGTCAAGTCGCATGAAAAGTCGCACCAATGTGAACAGGGGCTAAAGGGAATAAATGCTTACCGGCGTTATTCTGGGTGTGTCCATTCGAAAAATAATAATAATATACATTATTTTTTTTTTTTTTTTGGAGTAGTGTTTTTGATGAAGGTGATGAGCACATTCCAAGCCAATGTAAGCCCAGGTTCACACTGGGTACGATTTGGTACGATTTGAGATGCGATTTCACATGTCAAATCGCATCTCAAATCGGCGGCATTTGCCGGCAATGGCATCGTCCTAATTGGTGCGACGCAGCATCTGCGGCGCTGCACCGATTTCAAAAAGTAGTTCCTGTACTACTTTTTGCGATTTCGGGCCGCGATTTACATTGACATCTGTGCAAAAACCTGCACAGATGTCTCTTAAATCGCGGCCGAAATCGGGACTGCCAGCGGGAATGAAATCGTGCAAGTTTAGCTGAACTCGCACGGCTTCACTCCCGCAGCCCAGTGTGATCCTGGGCTAATGGTTGAAAGGCCAGTTTTTATTGGGATCATTGCTGAATTGGTATATGTAGAATACACTGTTTAAAAACTTTTTTTTTTTTTTTTTTTTTTTTTTTTATGCTTTAATTTCTTTTAAAGTGATACTAAAGGTAATCTCTTGTCGGGCTCACTATGGGGTCATTTGTATGTGTGCTTGGTCCTGAGCCCCGCTCTGTGTGTCTATAACAAAAGCTTAAAGGGGTTGTAAAGGTAAAAAAAAAATGCCCTAAATAGCTTCCTTTACCTTGGTGGAGTTCTCCTTCACTTACCTCATCCTTCCATTTTGCTTTTAAATGTCCTTATTTCTTCTGAGAAATTGTCACTTCCTGTTCTTCTGTCTGTAACTCCACACAGTAATGCAAGGCTTTCTCCCTGGTGTGGAGAAAGCCTCTTGAGGGGGCGAGCAGGCAAGACAGGACACTGTCTACTTTGCAGATAAAGGAGCTGTGTGTTAGTGGGCATCCTGACACTTCTGCTCGCCCCCTCCCTCCTCAAGAGACTTTCTCCACACCAGGGAGAAAGTGTCGCATTACTCTGAGACCGCCGTTATCGCTGACAGGACCGCCTACTGAACAGATGAATATCTCAGTTGTGGCAGCAGCTGCTGCCGTTACCGAGATATTCATCTTCAAAGTGATGACGTATAACGACGGTGGGCGGTCGGCAAGTAGTTAAAAGCAAAATGGAAGGATGAGGTAAGTGAAGGAGCACTGCACTAAGGTAAAGGAAATCATTTAGGGAATTTTTTTTTTTTTTACCTTTACAACCCCTTTAAGTCTTATTTTTCTTTCCAAAATTTTCAGTCTTTTTTTTTTTTTTTGTTTAGCAAAGAATAACCCAGTGGTGATTAAATGCTACCAATAGAAAGTTCTATTTGTGTGAAAAAGAAATGATACATTTCATTTGGGTACAGTGCTGCATGACCGCGCAAATGTCATTCAAAATGTGACCGCACTGAAAATTGGCCTGGACACGCAGTGGTTAAATGTGTCACCCCAGTTTGCCCACATAGCAAGCTGACTGGGACTTGGGAGATTCTGAGTGAAGTCAAGAGGGAGGGGGTCTTAAGAGTACTTCAGCTACCCATTGGCTGAGGAGGTAGCAGAAGCTGCATGCCTCCCACTTAAGCCAATTGGTACACATGTTGCGGTGTCTATCAGTTATACCAGGGGCTTCTTGTGTTGTGACTGTGGTGGAAAAAGCTGCAGCAGTGATTGAGGTGAGTAATAAAAAGGAGAAATTGTTTTGCTCCAAAAGTAATTAATTGAAAGGTGCTCAAATTTTTCTTTTTTTTTCTATTCCTCCAATAAATCTGCCTAGAGCCAACCGGAACCTCTTGTCCGTCCTCACGCTCAACTTTGTGACATACACGGTCCATGCGCAAAAGGCTACAACTTGTATGGCTTTAGGGCTCGGCCAATCACCGGCAAGGGGGTGTGCCACCATCCACAAACATTCTGAGGGATGGATACGATGTGGATTGGCTACTTGCATCCCCACGCTCTCATTTGACATTCAAGGGTACAGAGCGGTGGGCTCTAGGTCCATTTTATGTCTCGTTTTGGCGTGAGGTTAAAAAAAAAGAGGTGGCAACGGAATCCGGGTTGGTCAGTCTAAAATGCCCAAGCCTATTTTTTGTCCCATTCTGGGCCTGGCCCCAGACGTGAACAATTCCTATTGCCCGAAGCCCTGGACGTGCACTACCGCAAAGCTTACTTAAAATGATGGGCTCCTAAATTCAAATCTATTTTGCCAAGCCCTGATTTTCAGAAATCTGAGTACTTACTGTATGTTGTGGTTGGTGTTCCTGCATTAACATGTAATTGTAACCTATTGGCTTTATGTTCATCTAACTTAAATGTTGTTTTTTTTTTTTTTTCATGAAGGAGTTCTCATATTCGAAATTGCACTGCTGCCCACCCGGTTTACATTTCATTAAGAGACAGGAGTAATGCCTGTTCATGGACTAATAGACCCGAAAGAACATATTACAAAGTCCACAGTCCTTCGCCTGCATGGAGTGTCTTGTCCGGAAGTGGCTCTCTGGCCTCCCAGTACCTGTCTGTCAGAAGTCTTCACTCTTCAAGACCACTTTTTGATGACTCTGTGGTTGAGAAATCCTTGAAATCTTTGAAGGACAAAAAGAAAAAGCTGGAAGAAGGTGGCCCAGTCTATAGTCCATCCACAGAGGTGGATACTGTAAAGAAGTCTTTGAGACAGAAGGTTGTAGATGAGTTAAAGCACTACTATCATGGCTTCCGCCTTCTGTGGATCGATACCAAAATTGCTGCAAGGATGATGTGGCAGATTCTGAATGGAGCTATCCTGTCTCGAAGGGAAAGGAGGCAGGTAATGGAAAAATGAATGAGCTCAGTAATGGTGGTTAAAATGTACCTCTTATAAAAGTTTGCACTTCATATTAACTAGTAGCCGACCAGCCACCGTCATTATACGGCGGCAGGTCGGCTCTCCTGGGCGAGAGCCCGTAGCTATACGTCCTATCGTATAGCCGCCACTAGGGGGCGCGTGCGCGCCGCCGGAGGCGCGCGCGCGCGCTCCCCGCTCGCCCCCGACTCCCGTGCGTGTGCCCGGCGGGCGCGATCGCCGCCGGGCACACGCGATCGCTCGGTACAGAGCGGGGAACGGGAGCTGTGTGTGTAAACACACAGCTCTCGTTCCTGTCAGCAGGGGAAATGCTGATTTTCTGTTCATACAATGTATGAACAGAAAATCAGTGTTTCCCCTAGTGAGGCCACCCCCCCCCCCCACAGTAAGAACACACCCAGGCATACTTAACCCCTTCCCCGCCCCCTAGTGTTAACCCCTTCACTGCCAGTGGCATTTTTATAGTAATCTAATGCATTTTTATAGCACTGATCGCTATAAAAATGCCAATGGTCCCAAAAATGTGTCAAAAATGTCCGAAGTGTCCGCCATAATGTCGCAATACCGAAAAAAAAATCGCTGATCGCCGCCATTACTAGTAAAAAAAATATTAATAAAAATGCCATAAAAATACCCCCTATTTTGTAAACGCTATAACTTTTGCGCAAACCAATCAATAAACGCTTATTGCGATTTTTTTTACGAAAAATATGTAGAAGAATACGTATCGGCCTAAACTGAGGAAAAAAAATGTTTTTTTATATATTTTTGGGGGATATTTATTACAGCAAAAAGTAAAAAATATTCATTTTTTTCAAAATTGTCGCTCTATTTTTGTTTATAGCGCAAAAAATAAAAAACGCAGAGGTGATCAAATACCACCAAAAGAAAGCTCTATTTGTGGGAAAAAAAGGACGCCAATTTTGTTTGGGAGCCACGTCGCACGACCGCGCAATTGTCTGTTAAAGCGACGCAGTCCCGAATCGCAAAAAGTACTCTGGTCTTTAGGCAGCAATATGTTCCGGGGGGTAAGTGGTTAATATAAGCCTTGCACAGAATAGAAATACTGGCCTGTGCCGTATTAAGACCCCTTTCACACTGAGCCGCTCATCATAGCATCGGCGGTAAAAAACTATTTTTACCACGGGCGCTATGGGTGGATTTGCGGCGCATTTCGGCCGCTAGCGGGGCGGTTTTACCCCCCGCTAGCGACCTAGAGTTAAAACCGCCAGCAATGCGCTGCTGCCGCAGCGCATTTCCAGTGGTATAGCCGCGCTGTCCCATTGATTTCAATGGGCAGCAGCGGTGAAGGAGCGGTAAACGCACCGCTCCTTCAACGCTCCAAAGATGTGGCTAGCAGGACTTTTTTTTACCGTCCTGCTAGCGCAGGGAACCTGTACTAAGTTTTAAAGTATAACCAATGTGTTTGATTTAAGGAAAGACACTATTACACACTATTAATAAAGTGATTGATGAGCGCAAAATAGTGGTATAATAAAATAAAATAAAATAGGCAGTGAAACGTCCAATTTAGAGAAGATAACACTAATAAAATATGATCTCCAAAGTGATGCAAAAAGTGTAACAAATAGTGCCAAGTGAGCACAATGGATCTAAAAATCCAATGTGTAAATGATACTAATAATGAAAAAATAATAAAAAAATTTTTTTTTTTTTTTTTTTTTTTAAAAAAAACCAATTGTGACAACAGTTCATATGTGACAGTTCATGAATCACAAGAGTGAATGACAATTCCAAACGGTGACTGTGTATCCAAGCAGAGTGATGAAAGGATCCACATAAGCAGCTGAGCTCACAATGTGCTTACCTCACACACATGCAATGACAGCATGGTATCTCCACAGATGAAATCTGACACGAGAAACGAATCCTCCTCACCTCTCCTATAGTGACACCGACTGGAGGTCTATGGATGGTAGAGACGGCGTCCTTCTGGTTATGTCTGTAACTCCGGACTTCACCAAAATGGAGGCTCCGTGTGCAAGTGCACTTAGGATGGTCCCAAAATAAACGGAAAGAATCTCCAATAGTGAAGTATTGTAAAAACCAATTTAATGTCGTCCACAAAGTAAAATAACAGGAGGTTCAGCTAGACAGAGCCTGAACCAAAACAGACAGCGAGAACGGCTGTGTGATCGGGTAGGTGCGTCACTTCCGGTCACGTCTTTCGATGCCTTACGCGTTGCGTCACGTCACGTGACTTCATCAGAGCCTCTGATGAAGTCACGTGACGTGACGCAACGCGTAAGGCATCGAAAGACGTGACCGGAAGTGACGCACCTACCCGATCACACAGCCGTTCTCGCTGTCTGTTTTGGTTCAGGCTCTGTCTAGCTGAACCTCCTGTTATTTTACTTTGTGGACGACATTAAATTGGTTTTTACAATACTTCACTATTGGAGATTCTTTCCGTTTATTTTGGGACCATCCTAAGTGCACTTGCACACGGAGCCTCCATTTTGGTGAAGTCCGAAGTTACAGACATAACCAGAAGGACGCCGTCTCTACCATCCATAGACCTCCAGTCGGTGTCACTATAGGAGAGGTGAGGAGGATTCGTTTCTCGTGTCAGATTTCATCTGTGGAGATACCATGCTGTCATTGCATGTGTGTGAGGTAAGCACATTGTGAGCTCAGCTGCTTATGTGGATCCTTTCATCACTCTGCTTGGATACACAGTCACCGTTTGGAATTGTCATTCACTCTTGTGATTCATGAACTGTCACATATGAACTGTTGTCACAATTGTTTTTTTAAAAAAAAAAAAAAAAAAAAAAAAAAAAAATTTTATTATTTTTTCATTATTAGTATCATTTACACATTGGATTTTTAGATCCATTGTGCTCACTTGGCACTATTTGTTACACTTTTTGCATCACTTTGGAGATCATATTTTATTAGTGTTATCTTCTCTAAATTGGACGTTTCACTGCTATTTTATTTTATTTTATTATACCACTATTTTGCGCTCATCAATCACTTTATTCATATTATTCATTTGTTGTTATTGCAATTTTAGATTTGAGCAGCATTAAGTTTATTTTATCATTCTTAGTACTTCATTTTCCACCCTGCACATTTGGGCACTGCTAGCGCTTTAGTTTCCCCTTTCATATTACACACTATTACTTTACTCTTTTGTCCAAAAAAATAATTCTGATACCTTCTCTAAATTAGTTTCACTTTGTTGCAGGATCCAGTCTTTTTGTTGCCTCTTGAATTATGTCCCCAGTTATCAATTTATTTTTTCAACTGCATTTTCTGTAACTAGGCCTCCTTCTTCTTTATTAAAAAAAAAAAAAAAAAAAAAAAGTGGTTGTAACCGATCACCTTGAAAAACAATCCACTCAGTTTGAAATAAAAATTAAAGGAAAATATTGGTGTATAGATTTAAAAGAACAAATGATAATTACCTTTTTTATAAGTGACCACCTTCCCTCTGTTCTCAGCTGCATAAGAGCTGGGGAGAGGAGAAACGGCAGCACACTGAGCTTCCCAGTGAATGGCTTTGGTGCGGTCAGGTTTTAATAGAAAAGCTGAGGGACCGACGAGAACACCAGGGATTTCACACAAAAGAAACAATACAAAGAGAACAGGATACTTTCTCATACAAGTACGTGGTACAGCAGGCACGTATCAGGAATATGAAATGTTGGGGTAGCAAGAAAAGGAAATGAGGTATAAATAAATGTTGAAGATAGTTTGCATGGAGGTGGCTTGGAAACTCCTCACAATTTCGTTGCGTCCCTTCATTATAAAAATCAATTTTTTTAGGACTCTTGGTCATGCTATGGCCAGCTCCTCACTATGATCTGAGTGCTTGTATAAGCCGTGAGGAGCTGAGAATAGAGCACTAGCTGTGAGATGCTTTCTGGATTTAATTGAATGTTTGTCGATTTGAATGGTATTCTGTCTCTGCGCTGTAGAGTGATATATGAAAGTGACTCACTGGCACAGATTAGACGTACATGATGATCCTGGAGTCTTGGATCTAATGCATACGCCTTTGTTTGCTGTTACCACATGTTGCAGCGTTGGTAATGTTCTTCCACTCACCCGACATGTCTGCACACAGTAGATGAGATGAAATCCAACCTCATTGCTTTCTGCAGTATGCACTTCTAGCTGCCAGACCGTAACAAGATGCCAGCTGTCTGGTGTCATATGAGACGGCTCAACATTTAAAACAGAGTGTCTGATGCCTGTGTTTCTCACACACACACACACACACACACACACACGTTTCTTACAATCCAGCCACTGATTTAAAACAGATTGTTTGTTTTTCCTTTAAGGAGAGGTACAGCCTGAGCTTGTTTGGCTGGGCTTCTCCTATGGGTCACAGGAGTGTAATTAGTTTTGCACTCCTGTGATACATATTTTTTTTTTTTTAAGCAGAGTGCGGCCTGAAGTCCGCTCTCTGCTGACATCACACAGATCAGTCCAGACACTGCGTCATCACAACAAAGTCTGGATCCGCCAGGTGCCTGGAGCCGCTGAGAGCTTGAGACGGCTGCTTCCCACCCCTCCACAGCTCAGCGCTACAGTGAGCGTGGGGGGATTTAAGCGGAGAGCCCCTGACTGACGGTCAGCAGCTCTCTGCTCGAGGAGCTGAGAGAACCGATGTTCGATCGCTTGGTTCGCAGTGCAGAGGCAGCGTGGACAGATGCAACTAGGTAAGTATAAAAGGGGGGGGGGGATACGATACTTCTTTAGAGAAATGTGAGTAAACTCCCACGTATGATTTTTACCTATAGGTAAGCATATAATAAGGCTTACCTATAGGTACTGTAAATATCTGCTAAACGTTTCACGGTTTATCAGATTTTTACTTTAGATGCAGCCGGTGACATTGCATGCGCTCTGAAGAACGGCATACCTGCCGTAAACGACTCGTGCACATGAGTGACGTCATCGCTGGCTCGGCCAATTGAATAACCGGAGCCCACAAATTTGTAAAAAGAAGACTGGGGGGTTTAAGATTGAAGCGCCTTTAGTGGTAATGTGCTGCTGGAGGGCTTAGTTTTCATGCAAGTCTGTAATAGTGTGTTAATATGTGATGTATATTGGCACATTATGACTTAAAGTGACACTAAAGGTTCACTTTTTTCTCCATAACTGCCTCCACTGTGCAGTTGTGCACAGAGTGGCCTTGATCCGTCGGTTCTGGGGTCCCACGGCGGCTCTTCTCCCGAGGGGCTTACCTTGTGGGTGCTTTCTCGTGTTATACAGTCGGTGTCCATAGCTGCCGAGTGTTTGACTCGGCCCTTTGTCATTGGATTTGATTGACGGCAGCGGGAGCCAATGGTTGCGCTGCTATCTATCCAATGAAGAGCCGAGAAGCAGTGGAGAGAGCAACGCGGGATTGTGCCCACTGAAATTCGGAGCTCGGGTAAGTAAAACAAGGGGGGGCCGGACAGTGTAAGGTGTTTTTTTCACCTTAATGCGTTAAGGTGAACAAACGCAAAGGTTTACAACCCCTTTTAAACTGCCAGTAGCCCCCTTTTCTTTTTTTCTTTTTTTGGATGCAGTTTACTACCGCTTTAAAGCTCGGTTTTTAGTTCTACTGAGCATTAAAGCGGGGGTTGTTTTATCATTACATTCAGGCGAGTTGTGATAATGACATTAGGCTGTTTTTTTTTTTTAATCCTTGCCATGCATACCGTTTTTTATGTACATTTTCACTGCGGCTTCCGGGTATGTAATCTGCGGGACTGGGCGTTCCTAATTGATTGACATGCTTCCGACCGGTGCATACAGCGCGTCACGAGTTGCCGAAAGAAGCCGGACTGCGAGTGGGCTCTATACGGCGCCTGCGCACCGACGTTGAGCTTCTTTCGGCAACTCGTGACGCGCTGTATGCGCCAGTCGGAAGCATGTCAATCAATTAGGAATGCCCAGTCCCGCAGATTACATACCCGGAAGCCACAGTGAAAATGTACATAAAACGGTATGTACGGCAAGGATTTAAAAAAAACAGCCTAATGTCGTCATTATCACAACTCGCCTGAATGTAATGTTAAAACACTTTTTTTGGGTGAACCCCCGCTTTAAGTAGGCAACTTTCTGGTGCAGGAAAATATAAAATATGTCCGTCTTGTATTGGACTTTAGCTTCAGCGCCAGTAAAAAATCATCCACCTGGGGCATTGGACTAAAGATCACCATTGCTTTATGTGTGGAAATGGCTCTCTCCCTGCCAAGCCAGAGCTTAAAAGGATATCTAAATACAAAAATATACTATATTGCAGCTCTAACATTTGTTTTCTATTTTCCAGGCTTTTTCCCCTTTATTTTTACCTGGTAATCCTGCTAATAATGTATTTTCCTGTCTGCCTGTATTTGAGGGCAGCCATGGTTGTGATTTGCTTTAGTCGGATAGGAACCCTGTACTGAGAGAATTATGAAAGCTACCACTGATTAAAGCCATCTGAAAGTACCAGTTCCCTGGCTGTCTCTGGCCTCAATACTTTGTATTACTGAACAAGGTCAAGTGTACAGCTAGCAAGTCAGTGTATGTTGCAACTCCACTGACTTGCCTATTTCCAGTCAGCAGTTATGCATGAAAGATGGGTGCCAATGGGAAATCCATTTTAGGGGGCGGAAAGAAATCCCTCCTGTGTATGGTCTGAGTTGTTTCTGTGGGAGTTTACACAAAGCTAATGCTTGCCCACCACGTCACAGAGCTAGGCCAGTCACAAATCACAGCACTCGTATAAATTGTGTCTCGTACTCCTTTATATTTGGAAGTATCTCTGCCCCTGGCTGCTGCATGGAGTGGCAGGGGGGAGTGAGGGATAAGTATGTGTTTGCTGCTGGGGAGGGGTTATTAAAGCAAGCCAGTTGATTTGTCATTCTACAGAAATCCACAGGCATGCTAAAAGCACCAGGCGACATATTAAAGGGGTTGTTAAGGTTTGTCTTTTATTTTCTAAATAGGTTCCTTTAAGCTAGTGCATTGTTGGTTCACTAACCTTTTCCTTCGATTTCCCTTCTACATGTTTTTTTTCTTTGTTTGAATTTCTCACTTCCTGTTTCTCCTCAGTAAGCTTTCCACCATCATCCGAGCGGTGGAAAGTCATTTAGAACAGCTTACTTACTGAACACCTTACTGAGGAGGAACAGGAAGTGAGAAATTCAGACAAAAAAAAAAAACATTTAGAAGGGAAATCGAAGGAAAAGGTAAGTGAAACAACCATGCACTAGCGCAGGGATATGCAATTAGCGGACCTCCAGCTGTTGCAAAACTACAAGTCCCATCATGCCTCTGCCTCTGGTTGTCATGCTTGTGGCTGTCAGGGTCTCGCTATGCCTCATGGGACTTGTAGTTCTGCAACAGCTGGAGGTCCGCTAATTGCATATCCCTGCACTAGCTTAAAGGAACCTTTTTAGAAAATAAAAAATGAACCTTTACAACCCCTTTTAAAGAGGAATGATGCAATATTAAGTGAAGCCCTTCTTTCTTTTATTATTGTCATGGACTTGTACCTCTCTGTAATGTGGCTCATGTCTTGCAGTTCCTGAGGATATGCGCTGACCTCTTCCGACTGGTTCCCTTCCTTGTCTTCGTCATTGTCCCCTTCATGGAGTTTCTTCTGCCAGTTGCACTGAAGCTGTTTCCAGAAATGCTGCCTTCCACATTTGAGACCACTTCTAAGAAGGTGAGATACAGCTAGCATACTTATCCATTCAACATGTACTCTATGCTCATTCATTATGAAATCTATCACTAAAAAAAAAAAAAAAAAAAAAAAGTCAGGGGCTGTTCTTGTGTGAAATAATGTGTAGATTATACCGTATTAAAATCAATTTATAAAATAAAATCCACTGTAATCTTGTATAGCCAATCCACCTATAAAGAAATACTGGAAAAATTGATAGTGCTCTTCTCCCAAAACAAACAGGTGCTCCACCACGTTTGACAATATACAGTTCAGTCCATATATTTTTGGATACAGGCACAATTTTAATACTTTTTGGCTCTGTATGCCTTTAAGTGAAATGCATGCTCAATTGGGTTGAGATCAGATGATTGACTCGGCCATTGCAGAATATTCCACTTCTTTTTCTTCAAAAGCTCCTGGGATTCTTTTTGCAGTGTGTTTCGTTGTCCCATCTGTACTGTGAAGAGCCGTCCAATCAACTTGGCTGAATCGAGCTGAAAGTATATCTTTAAACACTGCAGAATTAATGCAGCTGCTTCTGTCACATCATCAATAAACCCCGAATGACCCAGTGCCACTGGAAGCCATTCATGCCCATACCATCACACTGCCTCCAACATGTTTTACAAATGACATTGTGTGCTTTGGATCATGAGCTGTTCCAAACCTTCTCCACGCTTTTTTTTTATTTTTTTTCTTCCTGTCATTCTGGTACAGATTAATCTTAGTTTCATCCGTCCAAAGAATGCTTTTCCAGATCAGGGTCATTTGGGTAGTTTGTGTTCATTATAATTTAAAACGAGTAAACACAGTTGATTGATAATAAATTGCTTCAGCCAAACACTGACCATGAGTGAAAGAAAATCATGAGCACAACTGTACCTAATGGAGCCTGGTGTGCGTTCCACCAAAAACCAGACGTGAAGTCACTGGTTATCAAAGACAATAGACAGCAACCCGACCTCTATGCATTTCGCCTACTAGACATCAGGAAGGCCGCCTAGGTCCATAAAGACTACTTTATGGACTAATCTATCCAGAGCTGAAAAGTAGGTTTGACTTTATTCCATCATTTTCTAACCTCTAGTCAAAAATGTCAGTCCTGCATTTTTTTTTTTTTACGGTCTTGTGTATGCAGTAAAAGTTTTCCTGATCAACCTTTCAGGCTTAACATAAGTCATGCAAAGGTGCGTGTTTTAAGCTATACCACACTCCCTGGGTGCGTTTAGGGCCATGCACAAGTATGAATGTCAACTTTGGAGCAGCATCTATGTCTGTCTAGCTGCTGTGTCCCAATTGACATCCATGCATGGGGATTCATAGAATACCTGTGGATACATACGTGAGTAACACACAGCCTTCCATGTGTATATGCTTTTGTACCCCTCATGTGAATGAAGCCTTATTAGAACAATTACTTTTTTACGACACATGATTTTCGGTCCTTGTTAATGCAATTTAATGAACTTATTGGAAAGCTTTTGTACTAATACTGATGATTTTTACCCTCAGGATGAGCGATTGAAGAAGGAGCTGAGAGTGAAGCTGGAAGTGGCCAAGTTCTTGCAGGATACCATTGAGGAGATGGCACTGCGGAACAAAGCTGCCAAAGGCGATGTGACCATCGAATTTTCCTCTTTTTTCCAGAAGGTAAGAATATTTTTTGGGGGAGACGAGTAGAAATACTTCAAACCTAACAACTGCAGTAGAAAATGTTTTCTAGTGTTGAAGCTTTAGGCCAGGGCAGTTTTGTTTGAATTTGCTGTATTCACAGTGCCTTGAAAAAGTGTCCATGCCCCTTGAATTTTTCCACATTTTGTCAGGTTAAAACCAAAAACGTACCGGCAAATGTATTTTATGTGATAGACCAACACAAAATACATAATTGTGAACGGGTAGAAAAATTATGGTTTTCCAAATTTTTTGCAAATATGTGAAAAGTGTGGCATGCAATTATATTCACCCCCCCTAGTCAATACTTGGTAGAACCACCTTTCACTGCAATAACAGCTGCAACTGCTACATTCACAGCATGGCAGGCGCACTCCGGTCTGTCCCTTTTAATCACTGCACTGCCCTCTCCCCACACTGCCTGTCTTATTCACACAAGACATGCAGCATGGCTGCTCTGAACAAAGGGTGGGACTTGTTAAGTTAAGCAGGTGATTGGTTGATACACAGTGGGGCGGTCCCAGCAATCAATCGCCCACCTTTAACGTGAAAAGTCCCACCCGTTGTCCAGGTCTGGCATGCTTTCTGTCTTGTGAAGGTAGGGCTCTGTGTGGGGGGGATGTGGAGTGTTATGAAAGACAGGAGTTTACTATTAGAGGTCTGTGATGGGGAGTTATAACACTTGGACCTTTGCTGGGAGAGACATTTTTCTGACCGGACCCCCGTGAATTTGAACTTGGTACCCCTGATCTAAAACATTCCATTGTAGCTCTGGCTAAATGTTTTAGGATCGTTGTCCTGCTGGAAGGTGCACCTCTGCCCCAGTCTTTTGCAGACCCCAACAGGTTTTCTTCTAAGATTAAAGGGGTTGTAAAGGTACAATTTTATTTTTCTCCCTAAATAGCTTCCTTTACCTTAGTGCAGTCCTCCTTCACTTTTAAATGTCCTTATTTATTCTGAGAAATCCTCACTTCCTGTTCTTCTGTCTAACTCCACACAGTAAGGCAAGGCTTTCTTCCTGGTGTGAAGTGTTGTGCTTGCCCCCTCCCTTGGACTACAGGTGAGTCAGGACGCCCACTAACACACAGCTCCTTTCTCTATCTGCAATGTAGAGAGCGCCCTGACTCTCCCGTAGTCCAAGGGAGGGGGCGAGCACGACACTCCACACCAGGGAGAAAGCCTTGCCTTACTGTGTGGAGTTAGACAGAAGAAAAGGACATTTAAAAGCAAAATGGAAGGATGAGGTAAGTGAAGGAGGACTGCACTAAGGTAAAGGAAGCCATTTAGGACAAAAAAAAAATTGTACCTTTACAACCCCTTTAAAGAAGACGGTAAGCTGTGCTAGCCTGTAATCCTAACTTCAATCTTCATATAACGATTATATACCCTATGTGCAATTGCACCTTTTTAACATGATCAAAAAAATATAAAAAAAAAAAAAAAAAAACTTAATTGAAAAATGGCAAAACTAAAAAAAAAAAAAAAATTGTCACTATATAAATGTGTTACAACCCTGCAATACATTAGTTCATAACTCCTAATGCTCGTACATAAAGTGTAAATGCTATCAATGTATAAAGTGTAGTAATCAAATACTATTAATAAAAACAGTGAAAATATAAGTAATATAAATATATAGTGTAATATATGAAAGTGCAAAATATTAGTAAATTCAAAAAACTCCAAGTGATCCAGAAGAGTTATTTAATTAAAATGTGTTTTAAAACACTTGGTGACATCCGGTGTGATCCGTCACCATCCACACTGTGACTCGCTAGATCTATTGACTGGTCAGGTTAGAAACCAGCTACTGCGCTTTATTGACTCACTCCTTCTTTCGTGCAATCCTATTCTCTCATATTTAGTTTGTAACGTGACAAAATGTGGAAAATTCAATTTGATAGCCTATGTGTACATGGACACATAGGGCCCTTTCACACGGGATGTCTGATCAGGTCCGCCTGTCGGTTAGTCTGGTGGTCCTGATCGAACCCCCCCACCCCCCTAATTCAATCATGTGGCGGATGTCGGCGGTGACATGTCCACTGATGCCCAGTGCTATCTGATCCTAGCCGTAAAATCCAGACGGATGATGGTCCTATTTTCCATTTGTCTATCGCAGGGATATGCAATTGGCGGACCCCCTGCTGTTGCAAAACTTCAAGTCCTATCATGCCTCTACCTCTGGGTGTCATGCTTGTGGCTGTCAATCTTTATATGCCTCATGGGACTTGTAGTTCTGCAATAGCTAGAGTTTCGCTAATTGCATATTGCTGGTCTATCGCATATGATCTGGTGAAAAAGGACCACCTGTCCATTTTAATCTGATCTCCCCTTTAGAGGAGAGCGGGACTGAGTCCGTCTCCGTTGTGCACAGTGAGTGGAGAGGGACCTGTTATCCGCCTGCTCAGCAGGGATCAGTGAAGCGATCCCCTGCTGAGCAAGCAAATCCAGCAAAACGAAAGCGCCCGTGTGAAAGGGGCCTTTAGGCTAACATACAGGGGAGTTTAGAGGCAGGAAAAAACCCGCCAGACGCTCTTGGGAGCATCTGTAAAAATGTCCAGTGGTGCATGAGGCCTAAGCCTGCATTCACACCTTGGCGTACCTAATCGCGGCGTTTTGTCCCGCGAATTGCGGCGACAAATTGCGGCGTTTTGTACTGCGATTTGCGGCGACAAAACGCTGCGATTGTGAATGCAGCTGTACCCCCTCTATGGAGATGGTTCACATCTCCTATGCCGAACGCCGCCTGAAAAAAAGGTCCGGGACTTGTTTTCAGGCGGCAGGCGTTCGGCGTGGAGATCTAAACCATCTCCATAGAGGGCAATGTGAAATCATACCTCCAGCGTCTCAGGGGCTGCTGTGGCGTCGCACTACAGGCGTATATATACGCCTAGGTGTGAACAGAGCCTAAAGCTCTCTGAAGGGACCCTTTTTATAGTTCCCTTTTTTGGCAGCTACATAAAAGGTTATGTAGGGAGCTGAAGGGAGGGTTTTTAAGTTAACGTTGAGTGACGGGCCTTTTAATATTATTCAACTGTATATGGAGGTTGTAAACCTTTTTACTGCCTACTCTTGTCTCAGTGGATTTATTTGTTTTGCTAGTTCAGTAAAGCAGAGGTCACAGAGCACTGTAAGCATGAGGAGTGACGATAAGAGCTGCTTAACCTTACGTGTGTCCTCTTAAGATTATCAACAAAGGGGTAATATATTGCGCTAAGGAAAAGAATTGAAATGTGAAAAACCCGATACGTGAATTAGTGATAAATTAAATCAATAAAAAAAGCTGCAACACCTAAAACAACGTGATATACATGTAAAAGAATAAAAAAACAAAAGGGAATAAGGTTGCGCTAAAAAAACACCACAACCTGACTATTGTGTGTATGTGAATGAAAAAAACGAATAAATATATAAATATGCCTTTTAAATGATAAAGATGTCATAACATTTAAAACAATAAGGCTAAATCAAACGTCAATAAGTGAAAAAAGCGTCCGATTTCAAAAGTAATCCAAACAATAAAAAAGTTTTGAGAAAACAGTCCACCACCGATTCAGATAAGGTTGATTGAAAAGAGGAATTCCTCATGGACACACCAGGGAAAGAGGTAAGTAGTTGCTCTTACCAGATCCGTTGGACTCCCTGTTAGATGGGGTCAAAAAGGCATGAAAATCCACCGAATCCGATGATGAGAAATCACAGGGGCTTCAGGCTGCTCCACTTTCAGTCGGTCCCCCCGCCAAGCTCACTCAGGTAGCTATCTCTTCAGAGCGATCCGCTCTAGGACTCAGCATCCCATAGGAAACCGCAGAGAAAAAAAAAAAAGGGAAGGAACCGGAGGCTCGAGATAGTGAAGTACCGTAAACTTGGGTTTATTAAAATGTGTAACATATACACAGAAACAGTTTAAAATTGCCGGCAGAAATAATAATAAAAACAAACGTACACCTGTGCTTCCGGGGTCACGTTAACGTGGTGACGTCAGTGCGTGGCTCCGCCCTGACATGTTTCGTCATAGATGACGTTATCAAAGTGCCCTTATTATTGTAATAGGAATAAAAGTGATAAATTCAAATCAAAGGGACAGGGTAATAAAAAGCAAAATAAGAAAAAAAAATGTAAGCATGTGAGGTATCAGCGCTAGACCTCCTCTGTAACGCTAAACAGGTAACCTGTAAAAGGCATTTTTAAAACTTTGCCTATGGAGATTTTTAAGTACCGTACTGGGTATCTATTTACTCGCTATAACATTATCTTTGACATTTTACAAAAAATTAATTAAAAAAATAAAAAAGTTGGCATTTTTTTTCCGTTTTTTTTTTCTTTCCTGTGTGTTTTTTTGTTTTTTTTTTTTAGTAATTTTCTAGCAAAAAATACTGATTTAAACTTGTAAACAAAGTGCTTGAAAAAGTTGCCTACAGACAGGTTGGGTTATGGTGTTTTTTTTATATATTTATTTTTTAAATGTTAGGACAGTAATATGGGAGCTGCCATTGCCGAGTTGTCTGTTTGGCAGCCATCTTTATCCTTCACGACCTGTGTGAAGGATAACTGTCTGACAGGCTGATTTCTGTAGAACAATACAATCTGATTGAAACTTTCAATTCTCTAGACCTTATTTCGCATGTTGGCTTACTGTACTCTTCCTGATATCTGCAGAAGACCTGGGCAACTTTTCTTAAAATTTTAGAATGTACTCCTAAAAAGTTAGAAGTCAGCAACAATGGCACTATGAGCTGATGTATGTGCCCCCTCCCTCAGCAGACTTGTGCGCAGTTCTCTTTAGCCCACGCACTATAGTAGACATAGAGTTCGGCTTTCACGACTCCAAGCGCTAGTGTAATCAGTGGTACAGTTATTATTTATGGCAATGTTTGACAATGGGCAGGCATAACAGTCAGTGAATGCTCCCCCCCATGCTGACATGCCTGTCAGATACGCATCCTGTCACACTGTGAGAAGTCGGGCCCGACTTCCACTCTGAACAGCATCCTGCAACAGGAATGTCACCTTAGGAAACAACTCTACTATCTTATGGGCCCATGTGTATTTTTTTATTTCCCTAGAGGCACTCCAGTTGAAAAGTGGTGTCAGGGTTTATTTTATAAATGAGATATTTATATCACGCTGACAATTTATGCAGCGCTTCACATATTGTACATTTACCTCCAATCCCTGACCTCAAGGAGATGTGTGTGTGTGTGTGTGTGTGTGTGTGTGTGTTCAGATTATAAACTCCTAAAAATACAGCAATACATTTTTTTTTTTTTGTAACATATAAAAGGCATCTGAGAGGGATGTATTCCTGATGAAGAAAATACCAGGTAGACTCTATGTAGGAATTTAGAAGTGATGGAACTTGTAACAATGATATTCCGCATAAATCTTGTTGCAGATTATTGGAGGGTTGGACACCTAATTTATCTAACTACCTGATTGCTAATTAACTTTATGAAAGGCAACAATCCATTTTCAGTAGAGCTGACCTTTTTAATAGTATGACAGCAGTAGGCCCCTTTCACACGTTCGGGCCCACCAGCTCAGCGGAGATCCACAGTGAGATTTCCCGCTGAGCTGGGGGACTCCGCTACGACGGATCTGCTTGGTGTGAAAGGGGTTTTATAGACCTCAGATTCTTCCCACCTTTCCATGTTACAAATGCAAAATGTGTAACGCCCATTCAGACATTATGTGTAACCTCCGTTCAGACATTATGTGTAACCTCCCTATCCTGGCATACCTTGATACCTTTTTATTTTCCTGTAGATCCGTAGCTCTGGAGAAAGGCCAAGCAATGAAGAGATTCTGCGGTTCTCCAAGCTGTTTGAGGATGAACTGACTCTCGATAACCTGACTAGGCCACAGCTTGTAGCTCTGTGTAAACTTTTAGAACTCCAGTCTATTGGGACAAACAACTTTTTGCGTTTTCAGCTCACCATGAAGCTGCGATCCATTAAAGCCGATGACAAGGTAAGTCACTTGTCTGACTACAGCAGTACATAATTCTCGTGATGGCAATTCAACATCTACATGCTTCGTGAACAGAAACTGAACTGTCACATTTTGTATATTTTTTTCTGTGTACAATAGCTTATTGCAGATGAAGGCGTGGACACGCTGAATGTAAAAGAGCTACAAGCGGCATGTCGTGCCAGAGGAATGAGAGCGCTCGGCGTCACAGAAGAACGGTTACGAGACCAGCTGAAGCAGGTCTGAGATAGTTGAAGTTGCATGTGTTTTTTCTTTAGTGAGTTTTCCCCTCCCTCTCCTGGTGACCTGTGCCACTGGGACCTCATCTTGCTTCTTGTCATATCTCTGGGACAAGAGAAGATTTTTCAGATTTCAGTGAGATGACACTGACAATGTACTCATGCAAAACTGCAGCTAAATGAATATTATATCATTTGTTTTTATTTAATAAATAAATAAATTTGACAGCATTCTTTTGGTGGTATCTGGCCTTTAAAAAAAAATAAAGTCCCCAAATCACTGGTGGTCAGCTGTACTTTAACCACTTGCTGCCCCTGCCACAGTACATTTACAACAACCTGTCATGAATGGTTTTACATTAAACAGCTAGCTGTTGTGATCTTTGATTGGCCCACAGCAATCACATGGTACTTGGCTACCTGTACCATGTGATTTAGCTGTAGCTAGTCAGTCACAGATTACAACTATAAGCAAGATGTTCATGGATGGGGAAACCCATTCATGAGCGCTAAAACTATTGTTTGTAAAATGATTATCACTGTTTACGCAATGAGTGTAAAACAAAAAAATATATTTCAGATGCCCACCCAGAGTAGTACAGTGACAATGAGCTACTCTGACAGAATGTGTAAAAAAATAAATAAAAAAATAAAGTTTTAAAATTGAATTAAAAAAACATTTATTTTTATTTAAAACATTTTTTAGTATTTTTTTTTTTCTTACGGTCGCCAGTCAGTTACCCCGAACACTGGCACACCAGTCTCATGATGAAGCTGTAGTGTGTGTGTGTGTGTGTGTGTGTGTGTGTGTGTGTGTGTGTGTGTGTGTGTTAAAATGACTGCAAAACCTCAAAATCATTGCTGTCAGAATACAACAGCGCAGTGGGGGAGATCCTTGCATCCACATTGCTTGTGTGGATGTAGGGATACTCTATACATGTATACCCTGCTTACAATTCTCTCCTGATGGTGACAGTGGTAC